>NC_088404.1:20872133-22072133 GCF_034236695.1 Oncorhynchus nerka | reverse complement strand
CAACAAAAACATATGCTATAATTTCAAAGATTTTACTGAGTTAGAGTTCATTTAAGGAAATCAGTCAATTTAAATAAATTCATTAGGCCATAATCTATGGATTTCACATGACTGGGAATACAGATATGCCTCTGTAGGTGACAGAAAGGTAGGGGTGTGGATCAGAAAATCATTCAATATATGGTGTGACCACCATTTGCCTCATGCAGCGCAACACATTGCCTTCGCATAGAGTTGATCAGGCTGTGGATTGTGGCCTGTGGAATGTTGTCCAGCTCCTCTTCAATGGCTGTGCGAAGTTGCTGGATATTTTCCTGGAACTGGAACACGATGTCGTACATGTCGATCCAGAGCATCCCAAAGTGCTCAATGGGTGACATGTCTTGTGAGTATGCAGGCCATGGGAGAACTGGGACTTTTTCAGCTTCCAGGAATTGTGTACAGATACATGGGGCCATGCATTATCATGCTGAAACATGAGGTGATGGCGGCGGATGAATGGCACGACAATGTCCTCAGAGTATTGTCGTGGTATCTCTGTGCATTCAAATTGCCATTGATAAAATGCAATTGTGTTCGTTGTCCAGTAGCTTCTCCCTGCCCATACCATAACCTAACCGGTTATGATGCCGAACTGCAGTCAGGAAAATAAGCACCCAGATTAGCTTCCCTGAGATGGTTTCTGACAGTTTGTGCAGAAATTCTTTGGTTGTACAAACCCACAGTTTCATCAGCTGTCAGATGGCTGGTCTCAGACGATCCTACAGATGAATAAACCAGATGTGGAGGTCCAGGGCTGGCATGGTTGCATGTGGTCTGTGGTTGGAGACCTGTTGGATATACTACCAAATTTTCTAAAATGATGTTGGAGGCGGCTAATGGTAGAGAAATTAACACTCAGTTCTCTGGCAACAGCTCTGGTGGACATTCCTGCAATCAGCATGCCAATTGCACGCTCTCTCAAAACTTGAGACATCTGTGGCATTGTGTTATGTGACAAAACTGAGTCATCTTTTATTGTTCCCAGCACAAGGTACACCTGTGTAATGATCTTGCTGTTTAATCAGCTTCTTGACATGCCACACCTGTCAGGTGGATGGATTATCTAGGCAAAGGAGAAATGCTCACTTAACAGGGATGTAAACAAATTAGTGCGCAACATTTGAGAAGAAGATTTTTATGTGTATGAAAAATGTCTGAGATCTTTTATTTCAGCTCATGAAACATGGAACAAAGACTTTCCATGTTGCGTTTATATTTTTGTTCAGTATACATGCAATTTTCACGTGTTCTCACAAGTATCAGACACCGCAAGTTCCCAGCTAGCCTACTATCTAATCAACGCAACATTGACATTATCCCACCCCAGGTTAGCCACTATTGGCCAAACCTAACACAATATCTGCCAATTAATTTCCAGCAATATTGCCCCTGTCTGTCTGTGGTGCGCGCGTTTGTCTATCACTCCGTGTGTAGCCAGTTGACGTGATTTTGACAGAAATACTTTCCCCAAAACCTTCTCAATTAAATGTTAACGGCAAAGTAGAATTATCTGGTAGAAGTATATCATGAGTAAGTATTTGTATCTATTATGTGTTATTTGCAAACTTTGCAATGAAATGAGCAGCAGCAGTACACAACCATGCTAGACCGGCTCGTTAGATGACACATCACTCGCTTGCTAGATGCGTAATTAAAGGGGCCAGATGCGCAATTAAAGGGGAATTACACTCGAATCAAAATGTGTTTGTTTTCTACTAGACCCCCCCAAAATTGTCTTCTGATGTGATTTAAGCATTAACATGGACTCAGAACGTTCCAATTTTGTTGGTTCTCTATGAACAATTGTACATTTGAGAGTTAAAAACAAAAAACATCGAAAACCAGGAAAAAGAAAACTGAGAAAAGATCATTTGGGAAAATATAAAACAGAATTGGAGAAAAAAAAATACAGATTTTATAGGGCCTCCTTAGAGTTGTTGATTAACTATTATTCTTCCAGGTATATTGACAGAAAACAATGCACTACTTTATCTTGTGCCCCAAGGACCCAGAAAGAGTTGCAGAGAGAAGGAAAGAATGTGCCTATTTGAAAGCTAGAAAAAAAAGTTTTTTTATTTTTTATTAGCCCTCGAAGGTTGGAGACCACTGTATTAGGGTATCTGACAGACTTCATCAGCTCCCCGTCTTGTCGATAGTCCCAGCACATGCTATCTTTTCACAACTTATTATTGCAGAAATTGTCAGAAAAATAATACTCTGAAAAAGATTATTTGTGAAATGTTTATCAGGATAGACAAATACGATTCACAATGAACAACTTGCAAGGTGAGCAAAAGAAGGTCCATACAGCTTTCCAATTGCGCATCAATGAGCATCACCGAAAGGATACAGTTACATAGTGCATGCAATTAACAACACGTTTACATTTAAGACATACTCTGGTATTTTGGTAACTAATAAAGTATTTTTAAACCTCTCGCTTTGGGCTGGATGTGTCAATGTGTAGTTCATGCATGCATAATCTATGATCAGAATTACTGCCTTACCTCAATTAGCCACGAAATCTCTAGTTTGAAAGTAACTGTTTTCTTGAAGCTGTGTTGTGCCATTTTCCCTACATTTCATGCAATGTAGGCCAGCCCCCTAGCAATTCGAGTTTTAACCAATGAGCTTCAGCCCCTCAAGCATTTGATCGACAGCTAGCAAGAGGACTGCCAAGCGTTATCCAATGAGGTTGCACAGCCCAGTGGACACAGTAGAGAGAGAGAGCGCAATTACATGGTGCACATGTGTGACGTTGTACGCAATTTTCAGGGACCACTTTTGGTTCGTGAGTGATACATTCAGAACTACTGGCTAAAAAGTATACAAAAGTACTAGATAATTTCTTTAATTATTGCACTAATAATTCATTGGTTAATAGGCTAATTAATTACCCCATATGGGTGAGAAATCAGTTGTACAGCAGTGCTACCTGTGTGTGATACACATTCATTGATGTTTTAAAAGGCTAGTTCACGTTTACTTATTACTACACATAAATAAGTCTAGAGACCTGTAGTCTATAGGAGTTAGTAAACCAACATTTGTTTTTGTTCAGTTAGCTGCAGCTTAGTATTGTCTTCATCAGCACAAACTATGGGAGTGGTCGGTAAGGTCCCTGTTAGCATGCTCCCAATAGCATGTGTAAACCCCTCCAAAACAGCAACATGCACAGTGCATTTTTTGTTGTCTGATTCTGATATTTCAGGATTATATCAGTCAATTTCAATTTTTTATTGTAGTTTTCAATAAAAAAGAGAACATGCTGCAATTTTGGTTAGATATCCCCTCAAGAACATACATGATAAACAATTTAGTTTATTATGAATTTTGGATGGAGCAAGATATGTGCTAGGCTTCAGAGACAAAGGTTTACAGGTTCTTCCATCAACCCCAAATTTGCTACAATATGTTAGTGCATGGCTCCCCTACTATACATGTGAACTAATTCTGGGTGAGGATGAAATGTATGCATGGCATGTATTTTTCAGTGCAACTTGTACAACTGTATAAAACTGGTAACTGAAACTTAACTTGGCCATACATTTTCTTTGACCTTTTCTCCTTTGTTATTTTCAGACAGTCTTCCATGATGAGTGCAAGTTCAGAGAGAGCATGCTGCCAAACAACTACAACGCCTATGAGTCTTCCGTTTACAGAGGCTCCTACATTGCTCTCAGCAAACATGGCCGTCTGAAGAGAGGCAAAAAGGCCACCACTGCCATGACTGTGACACACTTCCTCCCCCGAATATGAGCAAAACTGGCAGGCAATAACTCACTTATTTGCACATGTGGATTGTTGTCCAGGTAACATTATACTGTATACACCAATACAAATGGATTGAAAAAGAAAGAAATACCACTATATGATAGTATTTATTCAGTCTTTATATGTATATTTCGGTAGCTTACTTTGTATTAGAACTTACGGATATGCCATTAATTGCTGCTTATTATTTTATCAGTATTATATAAGGAGTGGAGAAGCTTCATCTGTCCCCTTCACTTTGAATGGGTGCTTGCCATACATAAATGGTGGAGACCTTGCCCTGTCAGTAGATGACCGCTCATCTCAGCATCTAGAAGTGAAATGGATACTTTTTTATTACCTCAAAGCGCCATTTCCCAAATGAAATAATGTGTGCATGATATTTCTACTGAGAAGAATGCCTGTTTACTTTGAACTTTTGTCATTATCCATCAAGAACTAAACATTTTCCATAATCTGTGTCAACATTATATCATTGTCTAGTAAGGGCAACTAGAGCACTCACCAAATATTTGTTTCCTTGCTTTGTGATGAGGGGGTGGTTGCCTTTGATTCCTACTTGTGGCTCCTTCCCTTGCATGTGAGAAACGCTCCCCTCAGTCAGAAATAGGGATGACACGCAAGTCATCACTCCCTCAGTGACTCCGGGGGGCTTTAGCCCAATTCCTAGAGGGCCAAAAGTATCTTCAGTTTATTTTCTTTCCAAATTTAGATCAGTTAAGTAATTGAGACTGTGTTGGACAGGACGGACCCCTCAGGAGCTCACAGCCATTGATGTGGGAAGCTAGAACTGGAGACCCACCATGCTAGGAGAACTTTGACAATCCTGTTTTTTATGAGGCTGGAGGGTTTTATGAGGCTGAGTGTGAAATGGCTGGATGTTTAGACCAGATTGAAATGTGTGTGTGTCTGGTGTGGACTAACTGGGAGACTGCTGTATCGATCGATCAAACAGTTTGATTCGTTTTTTAAACTGATGAGGGTTGAAACCTTAACTTATCTGCCGGTTTGAAAAAAAATGTTAGCACTTTTACAGTATCTCCATTTCTGCAGTAAACGTTGAGCTGCATAAATAGTGCTTGTTTTCACGTTCACTCTGTAAATGAGGGTCTGCTACATTAATTAGAAAAATATGTAAATATTCCTATTACATTTTTTGAGAAGGGATCATTATTTCACGCAATTAAGATGTGCTAACAACATTTCAGGTATCACAATCTGGCTATTATGTCTAATATCTGATATTTAGATAATAATAAGGATTGTACTCATATGTACCTGTTTCTCTCTTTTATAATAAGGATTGTACTCATATGTACCTGTTTCTCTCTTTTATTGTTTAAACTGGTTATTAAGTTGTAAGATCTTGTGTGGAAGAAAAACAGAAGCAATGTCTCAAAGCAATTCACCAAAGGCTTCCAGTAGTGATGTTTGAAGTCAATGCTTGCTTGCTCTCCTCCTCGAATACTGTACCTGAGCAGACCCCCCTCGGCCAGTTGACACTGTAAAACCCTTTGTTCAACAACAGTCTTGAGATTCCAGAAGTATCCTTCCTCTCCCACCCGAAGCCATTTTAGTACAAGGTCAGAGTCATAGACCTCTTTCACTGTGTCTAAGCACATGGTGTTCAGGTTCACCAGTATCACTTTGCCCCTTTGACGCCTCTTTGCCCTACGTTCGCTCCGTTATTCCTTTATTTATTTATGAATGGTGTGTAGCTCAATGAAAACCTTGCATGAATGACATAAGGTGATTTTTAGTTGTAAGTGGTTTGATTCTGTATCTCTCTTTGACTGGTCACCAATGAGCATGGATTTATTGGGAATGGAGTGGCATAATCTGATTTAAAGATTTACCTTTGGCTATTACAATGCTATAAGTATGTTTGGTGTGTCTGAGTAAAATACACAGGAAAGGTCATCTTTGACCTCTTTTACCAAACTTTAACTTCACGCCTGTTAAATTCTACTTCCAACACAGCATTGGTAGCTCACTGTAAAATGGATGTGAGATGGTACTTACCCACACACAAGTACTTACAGTAGTAAGAAGAGACAGGCTGAGGCTTGACGCAGTGTCTGGTTGTGATGGAACACAGGAAGCATCTGTGTCAAATCAAATCAAATTGTATTGGTCACATACACATGTTTAGCAGATGTTATTGTGGGTGTAGCGAAATGCTTGTGCTTCTAGCTCCGACAGTGCAGTAATATCTAACAAGTAATATTTAACAGTTTCACAACATATACCCAAAATACACGTAAATCTAAATAAGGAATGGATTAAGAATATATATACATATATGTCAGTGAGGCATTGGACTAAGATACAGTGGCATAGTATAGAGTACAGTATATACATATTTACAAACATTTACAAACATATTTACAAACAAAGTGACTAAGATACCGTAGAATAGTATAGAGTACAGTTTACACATATGAGATGAGTAATGCAAGATACGGAGACATCATTAAAGTGGCTAGTGTTTCATTTCATTGTCAACAGTCATCATACTCCATATTTGCCACAGCCAAAGAGAAAGCAAAGTTCCAATCACATCAATTCACCAAGCTGAAATTGTATTGATGTGCTAGCTAGGCGCTATTTCAATCAAGGAGGATGGCAGACAATGAAAATATGTAACACAAAGGCTGTTTTGGATTTGAACCGTTATGAGACAAAACACGATTTTATATGGATAACTAGTAGTGCTGTTGCTTGAACAATCATCCTCCCAGGAGATATAGCTACTGTAATAGTTATGCAAGTTAAAAGTGTTGCTCAGTCTGCCAAGTAGAATCATCTCTACAGCTAGCACCAGATCAAGCCCACTTTCATTGTCACAATGGAACTGAAAAATGTCTTCACCACCACCTACCTATTCAGGATGATGATCAGTAATTGAGGAATGAATGAAAACAAGCTTTTCCACTGTCTTGCATGTGTTCGTCTGGGATGATAACAGCAGGATTCATGGTTTATTGAATTTGGATGGTGCAACATCCTATCTTCCATCCTTTCTTCTCCCCACAATGTCATCATAATAAGACATGAAATGTGAATAATATTTGTTTTGATAACAACATCCTTATCATTCTTTTTTTTCATATGGGCAAAAGGACACTATCATGACAACATGCAAATACGTGAACTGAAATAGATATTTGGAAGTGTGAGAATTGTGCCTCTGTCACAATGGCTTCTCATGTCATGACTGGCACCTGGTTCAGTGTCCACCTGTTAGTCCTGACCATAGGTCTTTGTACCAAATGTATTAAAGCTGCTTAAAGAGTGTTAGATACTCAAATGGTGTTCAAGCCTACAGTAACTTACAATACAGTGCGTTGCAGGCTCTCCAACTTGTGAAAAGGTGCTATGGGTGGTAGTGGATAAGGGAGTGGTGGTAGCGATTCAGTGTGTGTCCCTGTGTATCGGCAGCCTAAGTTTGAGTTCTCTCAGTTTTCTATTCCTGCACTGAGGGGAGTGTGCTTCCTTCTGAATCCCCCTCCTCTTTTTTAACATATACCTCACCTTCTGCCTTAGTTCCGATTTATTGAAATGATTGTAAATTAGTTTGAAATAACAGACTTCTCCAATCATTTGTTTCTTAAAAAATATGATATGACGAGTAAGAATGCTAATATACTAAAAATGGTTTTCCTTTTATTTTTGTACGTATGTGCTGTGCACAGCAGTCAACTGTATTCCTGAATGAATAATAAAACATGTTTTATATGGGTTGTTATTGTTGTTGTTATTTTATGCCTGTGGTGTATGTCAATTGTGAACTGGATTTAGAATGATTTAACCTCCTATGTGTTGATTTGGTCAAGGCCACCCTGAGTATTTTATATTGAGAAGTAGGTAGGTAATACAGTACTCAAGACAAAATATGCCAGCGGTTTACATGTTTATTTGTGGCAGTTGATAAATAAATGTAACTATTTCAAGGACTATACTGCAATTCTCAACACACTCAAATTCCTTTGATATATGTGAAGCTGGGGCTCCCCCTTCTGGCAAAAATAGATATGGCCACGTTTTGGGAAGAATATGGTTCACCCAAACCACCGTGAAGGCGATTATCAGAGAGCAGGAATGGCATATGGGCCAGTTACCTTTAACCTTTAAAGTGAGGGGCGGTGGTGAAATTCCCTGGAAATGTAGGCTACACGATTATATAATACATACATAATTTCCCGCACATACAATATTCTGTTGAGCTTGACACCTGTTTTTTGCATAGGTTAGAGCGAGCATAATGTATTGTTAGCCGTGTTATTTAACCTCAAACTTTTCATGAAACTCAATTTCACATCCGGTCAGCCAAAAAAGTCTCGACAGGGTTGGGCCAGTTACGGAGCTGTCAGTCTTCAAATTGAATCTGTGGCCTCTGTTCCGGTCAATTGTGTTTAACACTGCACCTTGAGCACCTCAGGATTACCGTGTGAACCGGCACATTTCCCCAACATGCAACCGGCTCTAGTCGTGATCTGGCTGGCCGCTCTACAACAATCCATTCCGGTCAATTGTTTCCCTGTACACCTAGACCTGTCGCCGCCGCACAGGACAATCAAAGGAATCCTCGCGCGCTCCGAGTCTGTCGATACAGGACATTATTTATGGAAGGTGGATTTGAATGGACATGTAAAGAAAGCCATCTTCACAAACTCTCTCGGTAAGTGTATTTTTCTTTAATGAACTACTTTCATACTACCCAGCTAGCACATTTGGTTCCTTGGAAGTTGTGGGAATGTACATTTTTGGTTCAGATGTAGCACCACCGGTTCTAAAGTGGTGTGACAAAAGTATTACGTGTCTTTTCAGGGGCCTGGAGTTTTTCCTGATCTCATGACCTGGGCCCGGTTTCCCGATAGTGATAAAACATTAGTAAGCCTAGGTTTCAACAATGCATATTTCCTACTGCATGCGTTTCCCAAAACACCACGCAAAAAGCATGTTCGCTAAATGTGTTGATACTGATAGGATCAGAAGAACGAACACTGCTCTCGGATCTCCCTTTCCAATCTTAGTTTAATATTTGAGTTTTCCACAATACTGATGACATAACAGCTCCTAGAGATATCACATATGACTACAAATATTGAGGCGGTTTATTCTTATGCTTACCCTATAACAATGCACTAAATCCAGATTTGGCACACGTTACACCATTAAATATATTCAGGCCAACATTACAGAAAGTAGTGTACAAATAGTTAAATAAAACTACATTTCATTAACATAATATTATTCAAATATATAGGTCTATGTAGCCTATACTGTATTACTTTTAATACAGCCATCTGGGTTTTCATTTAAAGTGTCTTTATGTCCTTCACTTGTTTTGCAAAGAAATGGGCAGCTTTGTATTTGTAGTCACTAAAGTTAATCGTCAATCACATAAAGACAAACATCTTGATTTTGTGTTTAACTGAGATCTTGTGTATAAAGAGACGCAGAAAGTCAAAAAGACATTCACAACGTACATAGCTGTTCGAGTAGTCTGAGGCGGCCATTAAATAACGAGTGTTTTTCAAGAGCAACTTTAGTAACGTTGGTTTTAGGAAACGGCTCAGAGATCTAAGGATGCTCCTACGACGGTTCTAATGATGAACGTAGCCTTTAAATGCGTTTGGGAAACTGGGCCCAAGTCAGGTAAAACTATGGGTCCTATTCGTAGGTTATGTCAAAATATTATTATTATAGATGACGTATCTTCCCAATTCATCTATGCTTTGACTATGGGACTGTGCCATACACATTTAGCTAGCTGAATGCATTCCACCGAAATGTGTCTTCTGCATTTAACCTAACCCCCCCTGAATCAGAGAGGGGCGGGAAGCCTGCCTTAATCGACGTCCATGTCAAATCAAATGTTATTTGTCACCTACAGATGTTTAATGCGAGTGTAGCGAAATGCTTGTGCTTCTAGTTCCGACAGTGCAGTAATATCTCACAAGTTATCTAACAATTCCCCAACAACTACCTAATACACACACATCTAAAGGGGTGAATGAGAATATGTACATGTAAGTATATGGATGAGCGATGGCAGAGCGTCATAGGCAAGGTGCAATAGATGGTATAACATACAGTATATACATGTGATATCGGTAATGTAAGATATGTAAACATGATTAAAGTGGCATTATTTAGAGTGCATTGTATAAATTGACTAGTGATCAATTTATTAAAGTGGCCAGTGATTGGGTCTCAGTGTAGGCAGCAGCCTCTCTGAGTTAGTGATTGCTGTTTAGCAGTCTGATGGCCTTGAGATAGAAGCTGTTTTTCAGTCTCTCGGTCCCAGCTTTGATCCACCTGTACTGACCTCACCTTCTGGATAGTAGTGGTGTGAACAGGCAGTGGCTCGGGTGGTTGTTGTCCTTGATGATCTTTTTGGCCTTCCTGTGACATCGGGTGGTGTAGGTGTCATGGAGGGCAGGTAGTATGCCCCCGGTGATGAGGTGTGCAGACCGCACCACCCTCGGGAGAGCCTTGCGGTTGAAGGCGATGCAGTTGCTGTACCAGGCTGTGATACAGCCCGACAGGATGTTCTTGATTGTGCATCTGTAAAAGTTTGTCAGGGTTTTGGGTGACAAGCCAAATTTCTTAAGCCTCCTGAGGTTGAAGAGGCGCTGTTGCGCCTTCTTCACCACACTGTCTGTGTGAGTGGACCATTTCAGTTTGTCTGTGATGTGTACGCCGAGGAACTTAAAACTTTCCACCTTCTCCACCACCCGGGGAGCAGTTGTTGTTGGGGGTTAACTTCCTTGCTTAAGGGCAGATATCTAGCTAGACTACTAAAGCTACTAGTTTTTGTTAGCTAGCTATAGATTGGATCATTCTAGCTAGTTTTGGAGGATGACTAAACTGCTTTTATTAACACATACCTTGATTTCCATGAACATTTGTGTTTGTTCATGAGGCAGGCAGGAGAGGGACAGTCATCAGTTAACACAGCCAGAAAGTTATAAACCCTGCCTAAAAAATGTCTCATCTTAAATCAGATTTTAAACCTAACCACACTGCTAACCTTGTGCCTAACCTTAAATGAAGACCAAGAAGCACATTTTTGTTTTCATACATTTTTATGATATAGACAATTTTGACTTTGACAGTATTATCTAGTGAAAGCCCAGGAGAGGAGCGAAGAAAGAAATCAAGTGCTGGTGAAATCAAATGTAGTTGTCGGGAGACATGGTTGATGAGACGCTGTAGCTAGGAGACCACTGTGACTGAACCCACCTGTTGCCGCGAGTGTGGGGGTTACCACGTGAAATCTCAGTGAAATCTCAGGGACACTTGACAAAACCAAGGAAAACAGGCTTTAATTAGGGGAGGTACTATGTCAACTTGTCCAATAAGAAACGCCTGCTTTCTTTTCCATTGCAAAACATTTTCTACTTTTTTCTATGGCGTGAACAAATGAATATGGTAAACTTGTTCGGTGCAGCTGCTTTGAAAGTGTTGCCCCACCAGATTGAAAAGGCAAATGCTGTCTCGCCACATGTTTTCTGGCAGCTCTGTTTGTTTCACAGGAACGAAGCCATATGTTTTCTGACCGGTAAAACACATTTTTTTAACATTCTGAGAGCAGAAGTAAAAATGGACTGTTCTGGGAACGTTTATTTTTAAGTTGCAGGAAGGTTCTGAGAACGTTTTACTCTGGTTCCTTAAACCTTTTCCTGAGAGGTTTTATTAACGCTCTGAGAACGGAAATGATAGGTTATACATGTATATTTTTCAACTTTATCCGGTGCTCAGCCTTTTAATGTAAATACAGTTGTATTTCATTTGTTTGCCTAAACAAATCGCCTCTTTACTTTTTGTACTTTTTTTTCTGTGCCTAGATATGTTTTGTTGTTGTATTTTTGAATCATTCTAATGCAGAATGGTGAACTCAGAGTTTTGACTGTGTGATATTAGATTGCTTCTTGTGTAAATATTTTCTGTCTGGATTTGAATAATTTGTATGTTGTTTCTGAACTGTTAGAGAATATTCCAAGTGTGTGTGTGTTGAGAATGTTCCAAAGGGAAGCAACTACCCTGTAGGGGTTGATACGTCAAGGAAACAAAACACGAAGCGGCTTTAACTTATTTAGGAAAACTGCCCTAATGTTGGAAAAAAACATTATGTTGTCATCCAGAGGCACATTTATTTTTATATTTTCAAGCCATAGCACACAGTATTTTACATACAGCAGGTTTTTAAAGAGTGTTGCTCTGCGTTTTCATTTTTGCCATTGGAAAAATAAATATTATGATACTGGTATCATCCCGGCCTTACTATCCTGCACCATTCTCAGAAAGTTGTGGGAAGGTTGTCTGCAAAATAACCATAGGACAGCCACGCTCTCACCAAGCTCTAAGAAACATATGGTTCTCAGAACGTTATGTGCTAGCTGGGTATGCTTTATTTTATAGTTAATTTCACATACAGATTTCATTCAAGTTTTCACACTCAAACTAAAGCAACTGTACAGATAATGTCAAAATTAACTAATTCAACAAAGTGCCTTATTTAGGATTGTTTAATCATTTACCAAAAGGAATCCATTGTCTGTCTCTATGTACAGTATGAAATTGTGACATGTTTTTTCAATTTTTCCATAGTTGTCCTCCCAATAAGAACAGAGACAAGTGACTTTGTGTCAATATTGGACTTGAAAAGTAAACGTTTCTTATGTGTCGACGTCGAGGATAAGTGGTTCAGTTCTGTAGGTATTGCATGGCAAGTCATCCATGGATGGCCACTCTGGGAACAGTCAAATCTGCTCTCCCAAATCACTTCACATTCATTGTGTAATTAATTTCCGTAGAATCACTTAACCTATTCATGTGACATTCAAGTTGTGTTTCTGTTGTCACTCCCTACCAGATGATGTTCAGCAGGAAAGAGTGCCTTTTCCAGCACAGGCGGATGGAGAACCATGTTGACGTGTTCTATTCATCCAGCAATGGACTGTTGCTCCTACTGGAAGGGGCTGAGATCCCTGTGAAAGGGTATGACTTGTTAAAGAGACGCATGGTTTACAGAAGGAAGAGGAGCCAACAGGAGAACCCAGATGCAGACTCCATGGAGGATCAGGACCTGGCTATGCAACAGGACCAAGAACGAGCTGGAGCCATTTCCAAGGAGACCATCACTTCTTGTGACGACCCTTTGCGGGTGTTGCATTCCAATAGCCCAGGCAGTCCTACCAAAATGGCTGTGCAAAAGGCAGACAAAGTGGCCCAGGGTGGTCTAGCGGTCTAAGCAGATGCTTCCGGCACACGTCTACGGTGTTGTCATAGGTTTGAATCCAACCTACTGCCTTCTCTCTTTCCCTACTATCTTCCCTACTATCATCCTCTCTCTTTATCTTAGGGGTAAGCAACCTTGTTCCTGGAGTGCTTGCAGGATTTTGCCCCAACTAGGCATCACACCAGACCAAATGAGCTAATTGACTAAATTCAACACACCTGGTCTTCCAAGTTGGTTATATCAAAAACAAGTCCTTGCGTCACTCCAGAACAAAGGTTGCCTAGTCCTGCTCTAACTGTTCAATAAAGTCAGAAAATAGCTTAAAAATATATTTAAAAAATGGAAAATGCAGAGAAAGAGTGAAGCATTGGCCAATGGCTTGACTCGTAAGGCCAGAGAAATGAGCTTTGAATTTGAAGCTTGTCTGGAAAATGTTTAAACTTTTTGCTAGATAACATTAAGGGATATACAGTAATGCCATGCACCAGTGCCTCAATCCTCATGAGTTTGTGGTTTTGGAATTGTAGTCTGGATGGAGGGGTCACAATACAACTTGAGAAGGAGCACGTTAGATTGAAACAAGGAGGTGAATTAGAAAGCTGATCAGTGAGCATCATGAGAAACAGTCTTGCATGCTTATATGCTGAGGTCGTGCTTCTTAAGGTCATTAATGAGTGGATGAGAATGGGTGGATGAGACCATGTGTATAGTGCAGTGAGAAGCCAACCCTTTGGATATGCAAGGGTGTGATGCACTTTTTCACTGGGACCAGAAATCGGCCCTGGCATTTGTAACACACCGGCCCATTTCTTTCCTCAAGGCCCAGACAGCGACCAATTTTTTTTCTCCCCCTTGTGGCCCCCATTCTTAGCCTGATGATGATGATCATTTTGCACAAAAAAAAAACAAGTTAGGCAGGCCCACGAGGTAAACAATCAACCCGGCCCATCTGGAATGTTTCACGAAATGCCTGATGGCCAGTCCGCCCCTGCACTTTTTAAATATTTACATTGCAAAACACTTTCAAACAGTTTGGACTTTCATCCTTGACACAGAGAAAACCAATCAAATCATCCTGAAAATATGCAGGCTCATTATGAAATGGGCACTTCTTGTTTTTATAACAGCGTATAAAAAGTTGAGGCAGGTCACCCATTTCCTTTTCTACATGACTTAGAATCGTATATCAATTCATACAGAGAGACGTTTGAGTAGCAGTTGATGAGGGGCCTGTTTGGCAACATTAAACATAATTTGTCCTTTTTGGGTAACGCCTGGGTTGAACCAGTGTCATGTTGTCCTTTTAACTCCCTTTAAAAAGTACCATTTTAAACTGGTTTGGCATTGAGCCTGATGTGGCAATAATTTGTTTGCATGAGATTTTGCTATGTATGTCAAAATGGACCAACATTTCTGTATGAATTATTGTAATTGACAAGGTAATATTAATTGATACAACATTGCATTAATGCATTGTAACTTCTATTAATTGAAGACCATTTTTCAATGGATGTGTTATGGTATTACTATATGTTGTCAATCTATAGGTTGTGGTGGATGTTCACAATGTTTAAATATTGTAAATACACTATATATAAAAAAGTAAGTGGACACCCCTTCAAATTAGTGGGTTTGGCTATTTCAGCCACACCCGTTGCTGGCATGTGTATAAAATCGAGCACACAGCCATGCAATCTCCATAGACAAACATTTGCAGTAGAATGGCCTTACTGAAGAGCTCAGTGACTTTCAACGTGGCACTGTCATAGGATGCCAACTTCCTAACAAGTCAGTTCATCACATTTCTGCCCTGCTGGAGCTTCCCCGGTCAACTGTAAGTGCTGTTATTGTGAAGTGGAAACGTCTAGGAGCAACAATGGCTGAGCCGCGAAGTGGTAGGCCCCACAAGCTCACAGAACAGGACCGCTGAAATGCGTAGCGAATAAAAATTGCATGTCCTCGGGTACAACACTCACTACCGAGTTACAAACTGCCTCTGGAAGCAACGTCAGCACAATAACTGTTCATCGGGAGATTCATGAAATGGGTTTCTATGGCTGAGCAGCTGCATGCAAGCCTAAGTTTACCATGCCAAGTGTCGGCTGGAGTGGTGTAAAGCTCGCCGTCATTGGACTCTGGAGCAGTGGAAACGCATTCTCTGGAGTGATGAATCACACTTCACCATCTGGCAGTCCGACAAACTAATCTGGCTTTGGCAGATGCCAGGAGAATGCTACTTGCCCCAATGCATAGTGCCAACTGTAATGTTTGGTGTAGGAGGAATAATGGTCTGGGATGGTTTTTCACGGTTCGGGCTAGGTCCCTTAGTTCCAGTGAAGGGAAATCTTAACACTACAGCATTTTGTATTTGTATTTATTTATCCCTTATTTAACTAGGCAAGTTCGTTAAGAAGACATTTTTATTTACAATGACGGCCTACCCCGGCCAAACCATAACGACGCTGGGCAGAATGTGCGCCGTCCTATGGGGCTCCTAATCACAGCCGGTTGTGTTACAGCCTAGAATCGAAACCGGGTCTGTAGTGTCGCCTCTAGCATTGAGATGCAGTGCCGTAGACCGCTGCGTCACTCGGGAGCCCATACAATGACATTCTAGACAATTCTGTGCTTCCAACTTTGTGGTAACAGTGTGGGGAAGGCCCTTTCCTGTTTTCAGCATGACAATGCCCCTGTATACAAGGCGAGGTCCATACAGAAATGGTTTGTCGAGATCAGTATGGAAAAACTTGACTGGCCTGCACAGTGCCCCGACCTCAACCCTATCAAACACCTTTGGGCTGAATTGGAACGCCGACTGCGAGCCAGGCCTAATTGCCCCACATCAGTGCCCGACCTCACTAATGCTCTTGTGGCTGAATGGAAACAAGTTCCCACAGCAATGATCCAACATCTAGTGGAAAGCCTACCCAAAAGAGTGGAGGCTGTTTATAGCAGCAAAGGGGGGACCAACTTTATATTAATGCCCATGATTTTGGAATGAGATATTTGACGAGCAGGTGTCCACATACCTTTGGTCATGTAGTGTATATCAAGGTTGTGTTTTGCTGTCATTTGAAACCATACCCAATGTTAGCTGGTGCTGGACACCATTAGGAAAAAGCAATGAGCCATCACAATATAATATGTATTTATTCAAATGTATTCACATATTGTTATTTATAATGTGTAATATTTTGTATGGATGCTTATTGTCTTATCATAAAATATATACACTGAACAAAAATATAAACAACATGCAACATTTTCAAAGATTTTACTGAGTTATGGTTCAAAAAGTAAATCGGTCAATTGAAATAAATAAATTAGGCCCTAATCTATGGATTTCACATGATTGTGAATACAAATGTGCATCTGGTCAGAGATACCTTTAAAAAAGGTGGTGGTGTGGATCAGAAAACCAGCCAGTATCTGGTGTGACCACCATTTGCCTCATGTAGCGTGACAACTCCTTCACATAGAGTTGATCAGGCTGTTGTGGCCTGTAGAATGTTGTCTCATCCTCTTCAATGGTTGTGTGAAGTTGCTGCATAATTAAATCACGTTTTATTTGTCACATACACATGTTTAGCAGATGATATTGCGGGTGTAGTGAAATGCTTGTGCTGAAACATGAGGTGCTGGCAATGAATGAATGGCACGACAATGGGCCTCGATCTCGTCACGGTATCTCTGTGCATTCAAATTGCCATCGATAAAATGCAATTGGGTTTGCTTTCAGTAGCTTATTCCTGCCCATACCATAACCCCACCGCCACCATGGGGCACTCTGTTCACAATGTTGACATCAGCAAACCACTCGCCCACACGACGCCATACACGCGGTCTGCCGTCTGCCTGGTACAGTTGAACCGGGATTCATCCATGAAGAGCACACTTCTCCAGCATGCCAGTGGCCATCGAAGGTGAGAATTTGTACACTGAAATCGGTTACGACACCTAACTTCAGGTCAAGACCCTGGTGAGGATGACGCGCAACCAGATGAGCTTCCCTGAGATGGTTTCTGAAATTCTTTAGTTGTGCAAACCCACAGTTTCATCAGCAGTCCGGGTGGCTGATCTCAGAAGTTCCCGCAGATGAAACCAGATGTGGAGGACCTGGGCTTGCATGGTTACACGTGGTCTGCGGTTGTGAAACCTATTGGATGGACTGCCAAATTCTCTAAAATAACGTTGGAGGCAGCTTGTGGTAGAGAAATTAATATTCAATTATCAGCAGCTCTGGTGGATATTCCTGCAGTCAGCATGCCAATTGCACGCTCCCTCAAAGCTTGAGACATCTGTGACAAAACTGCACATTTTAGAGTGGCCTTTTATTGTCCCCACCACAAGGTGCACCTGTGTAATGATCGTGGCATTTAATTAGCTTCTTGATATGCCACACCTGTTAGGTGGATGGATTATCATGGCAAAGGAGAAATGCTCACTAACAGGGATGTAAACAAATTGACAATAAATATGCTTTTTGTGCATATGGAACATTTCTGGGATCTTTTATTTCAGTTCATGAAACATGGTACCAAAACTTTACATTTATATTTTTGTTTAGTGTAAACGGAAACAGATCTAAATATGACTAATTCTGACATATTACTAATGTACATAGCATTTGAAAGAATTGTTTCACACTAGGTTCATAATCACACCTTGTTCGTACTGCTTTCAATGCAGCTCTAGGTAACACTTTACATTAGTAGTAATGCTGTAATTACTACAGTCACAACATTGTTGTTTTCTAATAGCATAGTAATGGGGTTGAGTGGTTTTAGTTATTACGCCAGTGGAAGGAGGAACGGTCCATCTCCCTCTTTTGTAAAGGCAAAAACTCAATTACTATGCAATTAAAATGCAATTATCCTACTCTCCTGACTACTATGTATTACTGGTATAATTACAGTATTACTACATAGGTTTAGACAACTTAATATAAAGTGTTACCCAGCATTCATTAACATTGTGGTTGGATTCCAAGAGGTAAAACTGGTCAATCACAAATAGCCTTTCATGAGCATGAAGTTCTGTTTTTTCAAGACAACAACAGATAGAACATGATATGAGTAGTTGCAAGAAGGAGATGTGATGTTATAAGATGTATAAAGAAATACATTAAACCAGCCAAAAGTTTAAGTAATACGAAAAGGCATTGTGCCTGGATAAACAAGTGTGTTTTTAAAATGTTTCTTAAAGAGTGTTCTTTATTTATCAGCATTTTTTTAATTTGAACATTTGTAGAATAAGCCAAACGTCCACATTTCACTCACCAAATCAAACTACCGGTAACATAGAGAACATTTAGATGGTGTCAATGAATATGAAATTTGAATTTCAAAGACAGTGCTGTAGGTTTTTAACAAGTCAGCTGGTTATGCACGGCGCAGTGATGAGAGGGAATAGGAGAGCTTCAAAATATGATTGTTTATTTTCTCAATCTTCATTGTGTTGCATAATGTACATTAAAATACTATCAGACAAATACATATACACTACCGGGCCAACATTTTAGAACACCTACTCATTTGAGCTGTTCTTGCCATAATATGGACTTGGTCTTTTACTAAATAGGGCTATCTTCTGTATACCACCCCTACCTTGTCACAACACAACTGATAGGCTCAAACGCATTAAGAAGGAAAGAAATTCCACTAATTAACTTTGAAGAAGGCACATCTGTTAATTGAAATGCATTCCAGGTGACTACCTCATGAAGCTGGTTGAGAGAATGCCAAACGTGTGCAAAGCTGTCATCAAGGCAAAGGGTGGCTATTTGAAGAATCTCAAATAGAAAATGTTTAACACTTTTTTGGTTACTACATGATTCCATATGTGTTATTTTATAGTTTTGATGTCTTCACTATTATTCTACAATGTAGAAAATAGTTTTTTAAAAATATAAAAAAAGAAAGAAAAACTCTTGAATGTGTAAGTGTTATGAAACTTTAGACCGGTAGTGTATGCCTTAAAATAATTTTAAATAACTCAACCAGATTCCTATATGGAGTCTGTATATCTTAGTCAGCCCGATTCACATTCAAGAGGCCAAGGCGAGTCAGGCCAGCCCAGTACCACTTTGCCTATCTACCATAGTTGCTGGAACCATGCTAGAAAGGACAATGTGAAAAGAAAATATCCTAAACAGCACAATACGGTTCTAGTCGGCCCTATAGTGTGAACCAGGAGATTATTTCCTTCAACCCCCTCTACTCTACCCCTTCTCTTAGATGTGCTCGCACCTGTTGATGAAGACACAGCGGATGGCTGAGAGGGTGACGCCGGCATCCCCTTTTGTCACAGTGAAGATAAACCGACATATGCCCGTGTTGGGACAGAGAGCGATCACATGGGACATGTCCAACCCCTGGGGTAAAGGACACTTTAGCTCATCCACAAGGTAGCGCATGGCCACACGTATTAGGGCCCCATGGCTGACCACCAGGGCATGGGCAGGAACATCTCTGGTCCCATCATCTGGCTTGCCTGCAAGAGCCCCCTCTGGCATCCCTGTCTCCCTCTGTCCTGGTCTGCAGTGGTCAGCCACCATGCGCTGGAACAGGTGCTCCAGAAACTCTTTGATCCGCATCTTCATCTAATACAGAACAAAGCACTCTTATTCACAACACAGACTCATCCTTCCCCTTCCCTTCCTCCACCCACACAACAGACTGGTTGACACCATCCTGATGGAGGGGCCAACAGCTTGTCCTGTGTGGCTAGAGTGTTACTGGGCCCGGGGGCCATTCTGTCACATAAACTAGCTGTTGGATCACACTGACACTGAATGTGTGACCTGCAAGCTGAGTCCTAATTGGCAAGTCAATGTACGTTCTTGGTCTCAATGGAACATTCCCCCACACTTTAAATTAGTTTCTCCAACTGAAGTAGCGGTCATTGTGTGGCACCAAAGGCCTATGTACTTTGATCCCCACTTCAAAAGCATCAAGCAGACAAACCTCAATCAAATTCATTTGATGAAGGGACCTGTTATGCAAAACATGTATTGGACATCTTCAGAGTCAAGGATGGATTACCCTGTGTAAAGCATGCCAAAGGTGCCATCTAGTGTTGCTAAAATGTATTGCATCTGGTCTCCCATCAGTAGTATTTCAGAGAGCGCGAGATAGAGAGAGCAATGCCCTCAGGATCCCCCAGAGTGAATCACCTGTTCTATAGTCTCTCCCCCTGGAGGAGTGAAGTCCAGCCACGATTGACCAGCCGCTGTAGCCATGTTCTTCATGTCCACCACCAAGCCCCCCTCGGCACTCCCAAAACTCTGAAAAATAACAGGCTCTTTACTGTATGGCCTTGAGTACAAAAACACACAAGGTCATAGAACAAGGTCATGTATAACACACACACCCTCACGCGCAAACAAACACACACAGAATGAAAACCGCATCTATGGAAATAAGATATTGACAACCTTTAGCCCAGAGAAAGGGTACTCACCCTCTCTTTAAGTGATGGATCGGTGACAATTTCTAGGCCAGAGCAACTACTGTTGTGTTTTACAATTGCTTCGCAAGTCTGTAACAAAACAGACAAAACAACCATTCACATACAGGAGAGATTTTTTTCATAAACTTCTACCTACACAATCAAATCTAATCCGCGGGCCATCCCAACACATAATAATGGGGTCCAATTATATTCTAAAAGATGCTAAGGGGTCTGTGATCATCATCACCACTCACCTGGCGGGCACGGGCCATGTCACTGACAAACACGTTGGTGAACTTGACGTCCTTGAGATATTTTCCTGCAGCCTCTGCCTGCTGCATCCCTATGTCTGATAGAGACGAGTCTATCGCCTGGCCTGGGGGATTGGGAAATGCCCAGGATTGGCGTGATACTTTAGGCCACAGTGATATGCCATTGAAACATGAAATCTAGGAAATCTATTGGGATGATCTGTTCCAAAGCTATAACTTTGTGCATTTCATCCAAGAGTCTTTCTAATGTAGTGGTTCCCAACTGGGACCACAGGTGTTACTTGAGAAGGCTCATGAGACCATAGGCTTACTGGTAAATGCACGAGGGGGGGTATTTCAGGGGTACTCCGGGGAGAGCAAAATTCAGTTGGTGGTACAGTAACCGAAAAAGGTTGGAAACCACTGCTTTAATGTATCCAAAACAGTATCAAAACAAACACACAGATGTGCTTTTACAGTAAATCATACCTTGTAGGAGGCCTTTTTTATTCCATTCTGTTTCACCACTGGGGGAAAAAAACTATGTATAAGCATGTAATAAGACAATAATAACATAGAATACAATTCAATACCGAACTATCTATAAGCATGTAATAAGACAATAACAGAATACAAGTCAATATAGAACTATGTATAAGCATGTAATAAGACAATAATAACATAACATAGAATAATAACATAGAATACAAGTCAATACCGAACTATCTATTAGTTACTTCCGGGTTGGAGCGAGCGGTCGCATCTGCACTCGGTCCGCAGGTAGTATTACATTTCATTACATTTCATTATAGTACAACGGTTTGATTTGTCTAATCTTAGCAATTTCTTCTTAGCTAGCTACATAGCCATCTTTGTATCATAGATAATTGCGTAATTATCGTATTTCGTCGTCCTAACGCAGTCTACACTGCCCCGCAGCTAGCCAGCTAGCTAACGTCCACCGTTAGCTAGTCCACCGTCTACCGATTAGCAGCACAACTATTACACTCAACTGAACGACTTGATTAGTGTAGTGTTAGCTAGCTACATAGTTGTCTTTGCTGTCTTCGTATCCAAGATAATTGTGTAGTTTAGAGTGTGTAGTTTTAGAGTGATTATCTTAATTTACCGAGGTTAGCTAGCCAGCTATTTGTCGTCCTTAACGTAGGAGACACTGCAACCGAATTGAACTTCCTCACTCAACAACCCGGTCGCATTTCGCTCACAGGTAGTATCACATTTTTCATTTCATTTCATTACAGTACAACGGCTTGATTTGTTTGATCGTAGCTAGCTACATAGCTAGCTACATAGCCGTCTTTGTATCAAAGATAATTGTGTAGTCTTGAGCGATTTCCTAGGTTAGCTAGCCAGCTATTGTCGTTCTTTAACGCAACGTAACGTAATCAACACTGCTAGCTAGCCAGCTAGCCCCGAATAGCAGCACAGTAGCACAGTAGAAACTATTACACTCAACGGAACGACTTGATTAGTGTAGTGTCAACAACGCAGACACTGCCAGCTAGCCTACATAGTCAACAACGCAGCCTCTGCCAGCTAGCCTACTTCAGCAGTACTGTATCATTTTAATCATTTTAGTCAATAAGATTCTTGCTACGTAAGCTTAACTTTCTGAACACTCGAGACGTGTAGTCCACTTGTCATTCCAATCTCCTTTGCATTAGCGTAGCCTCTTGTGTAGCCTGTCAACTATGTGTCTGTCTATCCCTGTTCTCTCCTCTCTGCACAGACCATACAAACGCTCCACACCGAGTGGCCGCGGCCACCCTAATCTGGTGGTCCCAGCGCGCACGACCCACGTGGAGTTCTCCGGTAGCCTCTGGAACTGCCGATCTGCGGCCAACAAGGCAGAGTTCATCTCAGCCTATGCCTCCCTCCAGTCCCTCGACTTCTTGGCACTGACGGAAACATGGATCACCACAGACAACACTGCTACTCCTACTGCTCTCTCTTCGTCTGCCCACGTGTTCTCACACACCCCGAGAGCTTCTGGTCAGCGGGGTGGTGGCACCGGGATCCTCATCTCTCCCAAGTGGTCATTCTCTCTTTCTCCCCTTACCCATCTGTCTATCGCCTCCTTTGAATTCCATGCTGTCACAGTTACCAGCCCTTTCAAGCTTAACATCCTTATCATTTATCGCCCTCCAGGTTCCCTCGGAGAGTTCATCAATGAGCTTGATGCCTTGATAAGCTCCTTTCCTGAGGACGGCTCACCTCTCACAGTTCTGGGCGACTTTAACCTCCCCACGTCTACCTTTGACTCATTCCTCTCTGCCTCCTTCTTTCCACTCCTCTCCTCTTTTGACCTCACCCTCTCACCTTCCCCCTACTCACAAGGCAGGAAATACGCCGACCTCATCTTTACTAGATGCTGTTCTTCCACTAACCTCATTGCAACTCCCCTCCAAGTCTCCGACCACTACCTTGTATCCTTTTCCCTCTCGCTCTCATCCAACATTTCCCACACTGCCCCTACTCGGATGGTATCGCGCCGTCCCAACCTTCGCTCTCTCTCCCCGCTACTCTCTCCTCTTCCATCCTATCATCTCTTCCCTCTGCTCAAACCTTCTCCAACCTATCTCCTGATTCTGCCTCCTCAACCCTCCTCTCCTCCCTTTCTGCATCCTTTGACTCTCTATGTCCCCTATCCTCCAGGCCGGCTCGGTCCTCCCTCCCGCCTCCGTGGCTCGACGACTCATTGCGAGCTCACAGAACAGGGCTCCGGGCAGCCGAGCGGAAATGGAGGAAAACTCGCCTCCTGCGGACCTGACATCCTTTCACTCCCTCCTCTCTACATTTTCCTCTTCTCTCTCTGCTGCTAAAGCCACTTTCTACCACTCTAAATTCCAAGCATCTGCCTCTAACCCTAGGAAGCTCTTTGCAACCTTCTCCTCCCTCCTGAATCCTCCTCCCCTCCCCCTCCTCCTCTCTGCAGATGACTTCGTCAACCATTTTGAAAAGAAGGTCGACGACATCCGATCCTCGTTTGCTAAGTCAAACGACACCGCTGGTTCTGCTCACACTGCCCTACCCTGTGCTCTGACCTCTTTCTCCCCTCTCTCTCCAGATGAAATCTCGCGTCTTGTGACGGCCGGCCGCCCAACAACCTGCCCGCTTGACCCTATCCCCTCCTCTCTTCTCCAGACCATTTCCGGAGACCTTCTCCCTTACCTCACCTCGCTCATCAACTCATCCCTGACCGCTGGCTACGTCCCTTCCGTCTTCAAGAGAGCGAGAGTTGCACCCCTTCTGAAAAAACCTACACTCGATCCCTCCGATGTCAACAACTACAGACCAGTATCCCTTCTTTCTTTTCTCTCCAAAACTCTTGAACGTGCCGTCCTTGGCCAGCTCTCCCGCTATCTCTCTCAGAATGACCTTCTTGATCCAAATCAGTCAGGTTTCAAGACTAGTCATTCAACTGAGACTGCTCTTCTCTGTATCACGGAGGCGCTCCGCACTGCTAAAGCTAACTCTCTCTCCTCTGCTCTCATCCTTCTAGACCTATCGGCTGCCTTCGATACTGTGAACCATCAGATCCTCCTCTCCACCCTCTCCGAGTTGGGCATCTCCGGCGCGGCCCACGCTTGATTGCGTCCTACCTGACAGGTCGCTCCTACCAGGTGGCGTGGCGAGAACCGTCTCCACACCACGTGCTCTCACCACTGGTGTCCCCAGGGCTCTGTTCTAGGCCCTCTCCTATTCTCGCTATACACCAAGTCACTTGGCTCTGTCATAACCTCACATGGTCTCTCCTATCATTGCTATGCAGACGACACACAATTAATCTTCTCCTTTCCCCCTTCTGATGACCAGGTGGCGAATCGCATCTCTGCATGTCTGGCAGCCATATCAGTGTGGATGACGGATCACCACCTCAAGCTGAACCTCGGCAAGACGGAGCTGCTCTTCCTCCCGGGGAAGGACTGCCCGTTCCATGATCTCGCCATCACGGTTGACAACTCCATTGTGTCCTCCTCCCAGAGCGCTAAGAACCTTGGCGTGATCCTGGACAACACCCTGTCGTTCTCAACTAACATCAAGGCCGTGGCCCGTTCCTGTAGGTTCATGCTCTACAACATCCGCAGAGTACGACCCTGCCTCACACAGGAAGCGGCGCAGGTCCTAATCCAGGCACTTGTCATCTCCCGTCTGGATTACTGCAACTCGCTGTTGGCTGGGCTCCCTGCCTGTGCCATTAAACCCCTACAACTCATCCAGAACGCCGCAGCCCGTCTGGTGTTCAACCTTCCCAAGTTCTCTCACGTCACCCCGCTCCTCCGCTCTCTCCACTGGCTTCCAGTTGAAGCTCGCATCCGCTACAAGACCATGGTGCTTGCCTACGGAGCTGTGAGGGGAACGGCACCTCAGTACCTCCAGGCTCTGATCAGGCCCTACACCCAAACAAGGGCACTGCGTTCATCCACCTCTGGCCTGCTCGCCTCCCTACCACTGAGGAAGTACAGTTCCCGCTCAGCCCAGTCAAAACTGTTCGCTGCTCTGGCCCCCCAATGGTGGAACAAACTCCCTCACGACGCCAGGACAGCGGAGTCAATCACCACCTTCCGGAGACACCTGAAACCCCACCTCTTTAAGGAATACCTAGGATAGGATGAAGTAATCCCCCCTTAAAAGATTTAGATGCACTACTGTTCCACTGGATGTCATAAGGTGAATGCACCAATTTGTAAGTCGCTCTGGATAAGAGCGTCTGCTAAATGACTTAAATGTAATGTTAAATGTATCTATAAGCATGTAATAAGACAATAACAGAATACAATTCAATATAGAACTATCTATAAGCATGTAATAAGACAATAATAACATAGACAGCCCCATCTAATGAGAAATATATCTAAATGGATGGTTTAGTTAGTAGTAGGGTATTTCTCTTTAATAAAACTGTATTACTATTGAAGCAGTGATCGACTTGAACAGGACTGCTGTAACTCCTTGACATTTCATGAGAAGCAAGGCTGAACATTCGCACTCAGTCTGACCTTTTTCTTGACGTTCATTCCAGCTGCTGGAGACTGGAGTAATGCGACACCAGCTCAGCGTAATGCGTCTGTGCGGTGGCCATGCACTGATAGCATGCAAGCCATTCAAATTCTAAATTCTAAATTGTACTTTGATAAGCATTTATCCGTTTTTGACGTGCACCTTGTCAATAACCATTCACTGTATGTAGCAACAGTATCGGGCTACAGTCTACAGTTGCATTGCAAATGGAAACACACATACACTGAATAGTAATGAATCGACCGCTAGTATCTTCTGAATAATGCCCACTTACTGTCGAACTATCGTTATGCCAAAGGTAAGCATTGTTATCCTTTTAAATTTGAGGTAGTTGATGATCCTTAAATCGCAATTCTTCAATATGAACTTTCTTCCTGTCACCTGCAAAACACAGCACGAGCACGTCTGTGTATACGGTAATGACGTAAAGACGCTCTGCAATATGATTGGCCATGTCCCTTCTAGTACAGGAATGACATTAAAATGGTAAGATAGCATTTTATATGGTGTATTTAATGTAAAATACAGTAAAACAAATTGCCTATACATTATTAGCGTTTCAGCGAAGCTGTGAAACCTATTGTTATTCTTTAAAAAACATATTTTCCCATAGTCAAATCACTCAAGCATAGATTGGTAACTTTTTTTCTTCTAATTTGGCACACAGAAACTAGAAGCCATGAGAAACTTGGTCAAGATCACCGATTGGCCTATAGGTGTCGCTGCTATAAGTGGTCTCACTAGAAACAGTCATATCTGCAGCCCCGTTTACCTCGAGACTTGAAACTTTGTGTGTGGGTGTCTTTCCTCATGCTGAACAAATTTGTCTCAATGACCCAAAAGGTCCGTCAGGATACATTTTCCTCAATTTTGGACATTTTGGAAATCTGCTTCTCATGAACCATAAATCGAAGCTACGCAAACCGGGATTGATTAAGAGTTATTGATAAATCAGGAAATCTGATTTTACGTGTCCATTTAAATCCTTTCTAAATCCACTTCACAGTGGCCTATCATATTGTCATTGCTATCATGGACGTACCTAAGATGAACCACACTGATTTTTTAAAAATTAATAATTTTTTAAAACAAGGGAACTATTAATAACTTATTCTTTGCATATGTAACGCTAATGCTCAAAATCATCTTCTATTTATGAACCATACATCAGATTCAATCCAGATTTTGTATTTAGACTCATGATTGCACATAGGCTAGGGGGCAGTATTTTAATGTTTGGATGAAAAACGTGCCCAAAGTAAACTGCCTATTCCTCAGGCCCAGAAGCTAGAATATGCATATAATTGGGAGATTAGGATAGAAAACACTCTAAAGTTTCCAAAACTGTCAAAATATTGTCCGTGAGTATAACAGAACTGATATTTCAGGCGAAAACCTGAGGAAAATCCATCCAGGAAGTGTTGTTTTTCTGAAACTACTCTTTTCCATTGCAAGCTTATCCTCCATTTAAAGGGATATCAACCAGATTCATTTCCCTATGGCTTCCACAAGGTGTGAACAGTCTTTAGACATAGTTTCAGGCTTTTATTCTGAAAAATTAGCGAGAATGATCCCATCGCGTCAGTGGATAGCCAGATGTCCTCAGATTTGTGCATGCGCGCACGCCGGGAGCGAGACCTTTTCTTTCTCTCTTCTATTGAAAAGGCTACAGTCCGGTTGAAATATTATCGATTATTTATTGTATAAACAACCTGAGGATTGATTATAGAAAAACGTTTGACATGGTTCTACGAACCTTACGGATACTATTTGGAATTTTTGTCTGCCCGTCGTAACCGCACGAGCCTGTGGATTACTGAACAAAACGCGCCAACCAAATAGTGGTTTTTGGATATAGAGAGAATCTTTATCGAACAAAACAAACATTTATTGTGTAACAGGGAGTCTCATGAATACAAACATACGAAGATCAAAGGTAAGCGATTAACTTCTTGGATATAGGGGGCGCTCTTTTAATTTATGAATAAAAAAACTTTCCCGTTTTAAACAAGATATTTTGTCACGAAAAGATGCTCGACTATGCATATAATTGACAGCTTTGGAAAGAAAACACTCTGATGTTTCCAAAACTGCAAAGATATTGTCTGTGAGTGCCACAGAACTAATGCTACAGGCGAAACCAAGATTACATTTCATACAGAAAGTGCCCCAGATTTTGAATGTGCTGTGTTCCAATGTCTCCTTATATGGCTGTGTATGGGTCACGAATGAGCTTAGACTTTCTGTCGTTTCCCCAAGGTGTCGACAGCATTGTGACGTATTTGTAGGCAAATCATTGGAAGATTGACCTTAAGAGACTACATCTACCAGGTGGCCGCTTGGTGTCCTCCGTTGCAATTATTGCGTAATCTCCAGCTGCGTGTATTTTTCATTTGCTTCGAGGAGAAACACAGCTGCCACGAATGATTTATCATCGAATAGATATGTGAAAAACACCTTGAGGATTGATTCTAAACAACGTTTGCCATGTTTCTGTCGATATTATGGAGTTAATTTGGTAAAAAGTTTGGCGTTGTAGAGACTGCATTTTCAGATTTTTGAACAAAACGAACAAAACGGAGCGATTTCTCCTACACAAGTAATCTTTTTGGAAAAACTGAACATTTGCTATCTAACTGAGAGTCTCCTCATTGAAAACATCCGAAGTTCTTCAAAGGTAAATTATTTTATTTGAATGCTTTTCTTGTTTTTGTGAAAATGTTGCCTGCTGAATGCTAGCTATCAATACTCTTACACAAATGCTTGTGTAGCTATGGTTGAAAAGCATATTTTGAAAATCTGAGATGACAGTGTTGTTAACAAAAGGCTAAGCTTGTGAGTGAATATATTTATTTCATTTAATTTGCGATTTTCATGAATAGTTAACATTGCGTTATGGTAATGAGCTTGAGGCTATAATTACGCTCCCGGATACGGGATTGCTCGACGCTAGAGGTTAATGTATTGCTTTTCTGACTTTCGTGACCAATCTACTTTGCTGCTAGCTGTTTGTAATGTTTTGTCTGCTGAGAACTGTCCTCACATAATCTCATAGTTTGCTTTCACCGTAAAGCCTTTTTGAAATCTGACACGCCTGCTGGATTAACAAATTAAACTGTGTTTTGGTGTATTGCACTTGTGATTTAATGAAAATGAAATATTTTTAGTAATTTAATTTGAATTTGGCGCTCTGCAATTCACCAGATTTTGACAAAAATGATCCCGCTAAAGCAGGGGTGTCAAAGTCAAATGGACGGAGGGCCAAATAAAAAAATCAGCTACAAGACGAGGGCCGGACTGTTCGAATGTTCATTGAAAAATTTTTAAATGACGCATATAGTCTAGTGAACCTAATTGAACCTACTGAAAACCTAACAAATATATTACAATATGATCAGATAAATAAAGCAATATTTTCTTATGGCTCTGTCAGTAATCTTTAATTTTCAACAGACACAAAAGACAAATTTCCTTTATATAAATATCCCCATAACATGAACATTAAATGAAAGAAACCGGTATTCAAGGCACCATCAGTAGACTATATTTTCTATTTTAGCAAAAGTGGGCTAAATTTACTTCAAAGAAAAAACAATAATAGCAATTTTCTATCATCCACTCAACTGAAATATTTTTAAAATATAATTGGATTGAAATACAAAAAAATAAAGTGCAAAAATCTATTAATCAAAAACAACACTTTGTTTAAGGAGAAGTAACATGCAGTGAAAACAAATATTAAATTTTAACTTTTAAACTTGAACTGAGTAAAAACTCTAAATATGTGATTGCACAGTAATGTTCACTTGTTTGAGGTTGAGGGTGATACTTGGTGGTGTCCCATCTTTTCCACAAGTTCATCAATGTTCGGGGTAAGGCTCTGAGCTGAAGAAATCCTCAGAATTGAGTGGAGGTGTTCAGCAGTAAGTCGACTTCTGTGTGATGTTTTGTTCAGGTTCATCAAAGAAAACAGTTGTTCACACAGGTATGTGCTGCCAAACATAGACAACGTTTGAGCAGCCTGGATGCGCAGCTGGGGCATTGTGCCGGGAGGAAACGGGCGAACTCCGCAGCACCCACTGCCGCATATTTTGCCCTCAGTGCATCATTGCATTGAGGTCAATCAACTCCATTTGGAGGTTTGGTGGTGAGCTTTCCACGTCAACAGCAAATGGGTTACCGAGCAGTTCCAACCTGCTTTTTGTGCTTCAAAGTCAGCAAATCGGCGTCGAAAGTCAGCGGCAAGCATACCTATTTTATCAGCCAACTGTGTGCTCGGGAACGCACTGGTAGAGAGCTTCTCTTTCATGGTCTGGCAGCTGGGAAAGTGGCTCAAATTTTCTTTCCGCATCTGCGTCTCCCACAGAGTCAGTTTGGTTTTAAATGCCTTCACTGTACTGTACATATCAGAGATGACACGATCCCGACCCTGCAGCTGCAAGTTTATTGCATTCAGATGACTCGTAATGTCACACAGAAAAGCCATTTCACACAGAAACATTTCGTCTCGGAGTTGTGTTGTGTCTTTCCCTTTGCTGTCCAAGAACAGACAAATCTCCTCACGAAGCTCGAAACATCTTTGAAGCACCTTTCCCTGGCTTAGCCATCGCACCTCTGTGTGATAAGGCAAATCACCATGCTCCGTTTCTAACTCCGTCAGAAATGCCTTGAACTGGCGGTGATTCAAACCTTTGGCTCTGATAAAGTTAACTGTGCGCGTGATGATGCTCATTACATGCTCCATTTTCAAGGCTTTACCGCACAACGCTTCCTGGTGTATGATACAATGATAAGCTGTCAGCTCACCTGTCGCGTTTTCCTCTTGCATCTTTTCCCGTATCTTCGCCACCAGTCCGCTCCTGTGTCCACACATCGCAGGTGCTCCGTCGGTTGTCAAACCCACGAGTTTTTCCCAAGGCAGCTCCATCTCATTTACACATCTTGACACCTCTTCATACAAATCATGCCCCGTAGTTGTGCCATGCATAGGACGTAAAGCCAAAAACTCCTCTGTCACGCTTAGGTTGGAGTCCACTCCGCGGATGAAAATTGACAACTGGGCAATGTCAGAAATGTCGGTGCTCTCATCCACAGCCAAGGAATATGCAATAAAATCTTTTCCTTTTTCACAAGCTGCTCTTTTAGATTGATGGACAACTGGTCTACTCTCTCGGCAATGGTGTTTCTGCTCAGACTCACATTTAAAAAGAGTTGCCTTTTTTCTGGGCAAACTTCGTCACAAACTTTAATCATGCAGTTTTTGATGAAATCCCCCTCCGTAAATGGCCGGGCTGATTTAGCGATCTCTTCTGCCAAAATAAAACTGGCCTTGACAGCAGCCTGGCCTTGTGATTTGGCTTTTTTGAACAGAGCCTGTCGAGATTTGAGGCCTCGTTTTAATTCCTCTGCCTTTTGTAGCCTTTGTTCCATGTCCATATTCTTGTTTTTGTCCGCGTGTTTCGTTTCATAATGTCGTCTCAGATTATACTCTTTCAGTACCGCCACACTTTCTCCACACAGAAGACACACAGGTTTTCCAGCTACCTTCGTGAACATATACTCCGACTCCCACCTTGTTTGAAACCCCGGTTCTCAGTATCCACCTTCCGTTTTGCCATTTTTGATGGGTATCTGAAAGTTAATTTTACTGTGATGCTGACGACTGCTGTGCCAATAAATATTGAAATGAAGCAGCCTACTGCTCGGTGCGTCACCTTTGCATTGTGGGAAATGTAGTATTGGTGCGTGTAAAAGATCTGCGGGCTGCCGGCTTGCTGCGGGCCGGTTCTAATAATAAATCAAGATCATCCCAGGGGCCGTAAAAAACCTTCTTGCGGGCCGGATGTGGCCCGCGGGCCTTGACTCTGACATATGTGCGCTAAAGGGATCTGAGCAGAAAGAGGTTTTAAGAGAGAATTCCGATATGATAGAGTGCCTGCTTTGTTATCCAACTCATCCTGTGAACCATGTTTATATCTGCTTAAAAAATGTTTTGCTTTAAAGGCCCAATGCAGACCTTGGTATTTAAATATAAAATCATTTATGGGTAACAATTAAGTATATTACTGTTGTTTTTGTCAATATAAATAGTCAAAAAGAAACAGAAAAGCAATTTCTCAATCAAGAATTTAGTTAAGACTGTCTGGGAGTCGTCTACGTGACCTAATTGGACAAGCCTAATAGGAGGGATATTTAACCTGAAAACCATCTATTATTGGCAGAGAGGTTCGAAACTCTTTTTTATTGGTCTATTAACTTATATTGCCTGGTGATGTCGCCAGGCAGACCATCCCACCAAAACATGCTGAAATTTCAGGCGGTCTTTTCAAACAGCTCTTACACAAAAAATGGCATTATCGTAACTTTTCACAATTTCGCAGTATTATTCCAACTTCATAGTGTGGAAATATATATCACGTTTTTGACTGTACTGGGCCTTTAACAGTTTGCAATAAAAAGGTCCCTAAAGAGTGAGTCAGAGAAGATTTTATTAGTAAGATAAAGCAATTTGTCAAAATCATAAAAAGAGCAGGGACAATGGATTTCATTCATGGTGAGTTTATTGATCATACAGCATGCCTTGATCCTTAACACTTTAACTGATCCTTTCAAACAGACCAATATAGAGCCGATTAATCATAAACAGAAGTTGTCAATACAGAACATTGAAACCAACTTATTCACTTACTAGGCCTACATGATCCAGCCCCCCCCCCCAAAAAAACAGCCTCACAAGCTGTATAAGAGTGCCTTAGTAAGAGGACAAACTCAGACACCAATCCCCCACTTGCCTGAAACTGGACTGATTAGAGTGTGTTTAAAAGGATGTCATACAGGGGAAGCAATAGAAATAACCACAATCACCTCATTTGTTTGTCTACAATCCAATTGATTTAAGCCGTCTACGTTCTTAATGGGAGATTTTGGTTCAAGCAGGGGGTAAACATGATGTCCGTCATCTTAGCTTTTGTTTTTAAAACAAGACTGCGGCCTGCCACACAATCTCAGCTCCACTCCACTAACATCTCCCCAGTCCTCTTGGTTTCATGACTACAGCAACCTCTAATGTTCACCTCACTGTCTGTTCACAATCACATCTCACAATCTGCTCCACTAACCATAATGACATACAAAAAGAAAACAGAAGTGAGAATAACATTGGACTGATATGGTGTCACACTCTTTAAAGCAGAAGTTTATTGAACAGCGGTTGTGCAACAGACATTTCTGAGGTACATGATGTAATTTATAGTGGATGGGGACAACTAAAGACACATCCACGCTGTTGAAACACACTTCCTCATGTCAGATACAGTATGTGGTGAGGTGTTTGATTGATTGGTTTAGCCATTTTGTATAAGTTTTCCAGACAATAGAACCTGGCACATACCAGATCAACTAAGCCCATCAAATTAAGCTTAGGAACAGAAATCTATTGACATTCAATGTAATTGGTACAAGCCATATACTCAGACATTTTCACATTTGTCTTTGCAATGAATGTCACATGAATCTCACATTTAGCACCACAATGAACATGGTATCACTTTAAACCGACAGAGGAAGTGGTGACTGGTTGTTGTGTCCCATCCACTAGGGTTTAAGTCCAGGTGGGAGCCTTGCATGTGTGCCACCCAACACGGTCAGTACATTTCACAACAGACAAACTACTGTGCTTCCTACTGTACTGTTACCCTTCCCAGGCTCCCTAAAAACTGTAGAGTTGTGAGGTATTGAGATATTATTTTTTTGTCCAGTAAACCTGAGGTATAGAGATACCGCATTTGCAGAATGTGACAGAGAAAGGAGAGCAAAATAGATCAAAATGAAAAGAAAACATGCTATCTAAGCAACCTGTACAAAGAACATTTCCAGTCGAATACTTATTTCATGTTCTTCTATTACCATCTACTTCAGTATTCTGAATGTATCTCTTAAGCGGTAAAATAATTATATTATAATACAAATGTTTATAAAATAGCAGCACACTCAAGTGACATCACAACTAAATCATGTTATTTTTTTTATATATAAGAATGAAACAAAATCATAGCTTTTAGCAGCGCAAAAAGACAATAATAATAACTCAATACAAATATTGACACTTTATGATGTCTTCACACCACCTCCATCTCTCTTCACTTTGGAATACAGTATCTAACCCCTTACAAACACTCCACAAACTCCATTAGGTCTGGACACCCCATAAAATAAAACAAACACAACTTTGAGGTGTATTTACAAATTCAAACCTAACAGTCCAAAAACTAAACAAATCATAATCTTTGCTCAGAATAGACAAACAAAAAAAGGCTGACATTCTTGGCAATGATGAACAGGGGCTAGTTTTGTTGAGAGGTTGAAGATGGCCTGGTTTATAAGATTTGTTTCTTGAAAACATTAGCCTGCTAAAACACTGAATCCTCAACTTCCCCTCATACCTACCTACCACACACATACTCACGTACACACAAACAAACACTCAAGCACACACATGCGCACACACACCAAAGCCCCCTTTAAATGTAGCATTGAGAATTTTGTGTGAGTCAAAGGAAAGCTACCTTGTGTTGGCGATGTACCCTGTTGTCAGTCTTGGAAGTGAATTTGTTGAATTCTGACGTTTGGGTAACTGATTGAACCCCATGCCAATGAAGTGACTGAAGCAGCAATCACTCGGAAGGAGAGGGGTTCACACAGAGACAGCTACACAGGGGTTTCCCCATAGACAATAGGCCAGGTTCTACGAGCAAAACTATCAATAAGGTATCCTTGAATATAGACCAGTTGAATTTGTTTGAAAGAAAACCTCAATTGCCCTCAGAACATGTGCAAAAATCTGATGTTATGGTGACATTTTCTTTATAGTTCATCACCCATGTGACTTTTTTGTTGCTGTGAAGCAGATCAAATAGAAAATTCAAGTATAACAAATATTTCATAATGTGATAACTTCTAAAACAAAATCATAAAACTGAAATCAATAAAGGTCTCTAGAATCTTTGAAATTGGCATTAATTATTTGCTAAAACACATGAAATGGTCAGATGGCCCTTTCATCTTGCACTTTTCGGAATGTTTTTAGATCGGAATGTCCTCATATCGTAAGGTGTTAGGCCTCAATGTGGGGAAACCAGCCCTACAAATTAAATCAAAGAAAAAGATCACAAGAAAACAGAAAACATCCATAGACTCCCACACCGTAACCATTTAATTTGTCCCTTGGGGAGCATGTTTTCTAAGTGCTTTGCTGTTGAAATCATAGGCGTGTTGAAACAACTATGAGGGACTACAGATGCAATGATCACAAATCGTCCCCTGCTCCAATACATTTCTCTGTCCTCTAATGAACCAATAAAGTTCATTCTCAAATAATGAGCTGGCAGCGTAAAGTCTGGTATTCATCCTAATTCGTCATCCGTGGCCTCGATCTGCCCAAAACGCAGAAATCTGATAGATATAATTTGAGGCCATTAGGCTCCTCTGCTGTATCTTACAGCAACTCACCTACATTTCCTCCCTCTACACAGCAGCTTGCTTCTGCAGTGCAACAAACCCTTTCTACACCTGTTCACCCCAACCCCTTCCATCCACCACAGGGATCCCTCCTCTCCTCTCATCTGAGATACTAGGGCACCACTTAGAGAGGCACACACTCCTTCTTACTGACACTAAGCAGCCTGAAGCTCCTTCCATAACTCCCAAAGAACAAAACAATAACATGAAAATACAAACGCTATCTGGCAATATTTGATTGGTATGTTGGCAGTGAAAAACAAACACCTCAAAATGAAACTTCTAAACAGAGGGTCCACGGCTGACTCTTCTAGACAAAACGAAGGAGCACAGTCACCCCTCTCTCCATCCCTTTCACCGTTCCTCCACCCACTAAGTGGACTCAGATCCCCAGATTTTTGTTGGCCGACAATACATTAACTGACGGCAGTGAAATAACATAGATGCCCTGCAAATAATCCCTGTCTCCTGCCTGTTCCATAGTTTATCACCAGTCTAGTCTTCAAGCCATAACGCTCCACACACACACACGCGCGCGCACACACACACACGGCAATCACACCAACCCACTCACACACAGAGATGCATGCCCACACCCATACGAACAAGCAGCCTGACAAAGAGAGCTTATTGACATCTATTACTCTTCATTCACGAACATGTTTCTTAATAATAATAATAATAATGTAATTCACTATTATATACTTGGCTGTTCCCTGGATTTGGGACCCTTCTTGTCTCTTTCTTAGCACAATACTCTGCAATTCATGCAAAGTGCTCCCCTTATCACCAACACACAGCCAAACCATGTCATATTGAGCCCTGCCATTCACGGTCAGTGTAGCCCATATGGGGCTCCTATCTCAGGCAGACCAACATTTACCAAAACAAAAAATACAAAACAAAACAGAAAAACCTTGCCCCAAATGTGATCCCATATATGCAAGCCTTGAATGGACTCACCACTACTTTTTAAAAAGCCTTATTTAGCTATTGGTTTCTTATTCAATATAACTTTATTATGATTAAACAATCAAAAACAGAACTCAAAATATGATTGGCTTCCCTTCTGTATATCTGAGGCACCATTGAGCTTTCGTGTATCAAGTCAGAGCTTTTAAAGGATATCTATTTTATATCTAAAAATAGCTTTGATTTCGTAAAATACATGGGCGCATGTTTTTGTGTTATAAAATAAAAAATCTCTACAAAAACTCTACAAAAGCCCTTTTTTCAAGGGGTAGTTTGTTTTTTGTTGTTTTTTTATGTTGATTTGTTGCTTATTTCTGATGCGCTACTGCTTCTTGCAGGCTCACAAGTTGATGTCGCGAACGTCTGTTGGGGTGCTTGACTGATCCAGCTCGTCCATGGTCTTACTGCTGGGGCCATGCTGGACCTGCTGCTGATGCTGCTGTTGTTGCTGCTGCTGTCGCCCCTCACGCAGGCTGCTCACCAAGACCCTCTCAATCTGCTCCTGACACTCCTTCAGACAGTCCTGCAACACACAACCAAACAGACATGTCCATAAATATAGGAAGAGTGCACAAGGAGATGGAAATAAACATGTAAATAAAGTCAGACTCAGAGAAAATGGCGTGTGCATTTACATATACACATACATAAATATTACATTTTTTTTACATTTACATTTGAGTAATTTAGCAGACGCTTTTATCCAGAGCAATTTACAGTTAGAGCATTCATCTTAAAATAGCGAGGTAAGAGGTAAGACAACCACATATCATAGTAGTAAGTATAAGAAGTTATCAACAGAGGGGGGGGAAATGACTGAGATGTCAGTATACATTTAATACCTTCCAAGTTACAGCCAAAGCAAACAATGGAATATTTCCTAGATTACTGGATTGATATATTGTGTCACAGCCACTTACCTGCCTGATATTTGATAAGGTTACATATCCTTTCCATAATCCATAACCCCAGCCCTGACCAATGATGTATATGGTTGTTTTTTTTGGTCCCCCATATATGCATTTATTATTTGGTTAGAAAATACTGTAAAATCACCAGGAATTAAGCAAAAAAAATGTTTAATTGAGGAAATCTGAGATATTTCAAACTTTTTTAACAAATCAAAACCTGAAAAATTGGGCGTGCAAAATTATTCAGCCCCTTTCATTTCAGTGCAGCAAACTCTCTCCAGAAGTTCAGTGAGGATCTCTGAATGATCCAATGTTGACCTAAATGACTAATGATGATAAATACAATCCACCTGTGTGTAATCAAGTCTCCGTATAAATGCACCTGCACTGTGATAGTCTCAGAGGTCCGTTAAAAGCGCAGAGAGCATCATGAAGAACAAGGAACACACCAGGCAGGTCCGAGATACTGTTGTGAAGAAGTTTAAAGCCGGATTTGGATACAAAAAGATTTCCCAAGCTTTAAACATCCCAAGGAGCACTGTGCAAGCGATAATATTGAAATGGAAGGAGTATCAGACCACTGCAAATCTACCAAGACCTGGCCGTCCCTCTAAACTTTCAGCTCATACAAGGAGAAGACTGATCAGAGATGCAGCCAAGAGGCCCATGATCACTCTGGATGAACTGCAGAGATCTACAGCTGAGGTGGGAGACTCTGTCCATAGGACAACAATCAGTCGTATATTGCACAAATCTGGCCTTTATGGAAGAGTGGCAAGAAGAAAGCCATTTCTTAAAGATATCCATAAAAAGTGTTGTTTAAAGTTTGCCACAAGCCACCTGGGAGACACACCAAACATGTGGAAGAAGGTGCTCTGGTCAGATGAAACCAAAATTGAACTTTTTGGCAACAATGCAAAACGTTATGTTTGGCGTAAAAGCAACACAGCTCATCACCCTGAACACACCATCCCCACTGTCAAACATGGTGGTGGCAGCATCATGGTTTGGGCCTGCTTTTCTTCAGCAGGGACAGGGAAGATGGTTAAAATTGATGGGAAGATGGATGGAGCCAAATATAGGACCATTCTGGAAGAAAACCTGATGGAGTCTGCAAAAGACCTGAGACTGGGACAGAGATTTGTCTTCCAACAAGACAATGATCCAAAACATAAAGCAACATCTACAATGGAATGGTTCAAAAATAAACATATCCAGGTGTTAGAATGGCCAAGTCAAAGTCCAGACCTGAATCCAATCGAGAATCTGTGGAAAGAACTGAAAACTGCTGTTCACAAATGCTCTCCATCCAACCTCACTGAGCTCGAGCTGTTTTGCAAGGAGGAATGGGGAAAAATTCGATGTGTCTCTCGATGTGCAAAACTGATAGAGACATACGCTACAAAGTATTAACTTAAGGGGGCTGAATAATTTTGCATGCCCAATTTTTCAGTTTTTGATTTGTTAAAAAAGTTTGAAATATCCAATAAATGTCGTTCCACTTCATGATTGTGTCCCACTTGTTGTTGATTCTTCACAAAAAAATACAGTTTTATATCTTTATGTTTGAAGCCTGAAATGTGGCAAAAGGTCGCAAAGTTCAAGGGGGCCGAATACTTTCGCAAGGCACTGTATGTGAACATGTCTCAGTGTAATCAAGGTATAAAATTATTATTTAAAAAATACAATCTCTTTTCAGGCTTAGTTGTGGTCAATTTGCAGTGTACAATTAAATGATAATACCTGAGAAGCCAGTGTTTGGAAGATATATTGGCACGTGTGTTGGGAAACCGTGACGATATATCCTCCAAACACCGGCTTCGAGGGCATTATCATTTTTGTACAACAGGTTACCAACATATTCAAATAACGATTGAAATATTTTCATTCAAAAAAATATTTTGATGAATTTATTCATACTTCCACAAGTGTAGTCCCAACACAAATCTAGGGTTTCTACCCAAGCCGGCTGATCGTTCTATCGTTTCAGTTGCCAGAGACGAGACCCAGTCATTCAGTCTTTTTGTTCTCTATATATGGATGCGACCCAGTCGTTCTTTCTAAATGTTCCATTGCCATACTGGCTGGCAACATTCTTATCCCTTGCTTGGTAGCTAGCCAACTACGGATAACTTACTTGTCTCCCCCCAACCATCAGCTCCGAATCTATAGTTGCCTACCCCTGATGTATATAAACCCTGGATTTATGATGCTATGTAATGGCCAATGAGAGGCTTTGAAGCCACCGGTCGGCCATATTGGCACTACTCAGACAAAGCAGTCCTCTATAGGAATGAATGGAATTTTACAGTATTTTAATTAAAAGTTTAAAAAAAAAATATATATATATCTATTTAAGTATTCATTTTTTTTATATTGGGGACAGTAACATTAGAACTTTCAAAAAAGTATACTTTAAGGAAAAAGTTATATTTTTTCAATTTTTATATATAGCTTACATAATTTAATTTAAAAGTATGCATTAAGGTGTCTGTAATATAATAAATGTGGCAAAAACAACTGTAGACATTTAAATTAATTTCTATACCTTCCAAAATATTATTTTACAACGATGGGGGAGTGCCAAGATGAAGTCACGTGGCTTCAACACAGCGCCCCTGTCAGTCATCTAGTGTATATATAAATCATTGGCTCTGACACAGACCTGCAGTTTCCTGACTGTACTGTGCTTTTCTATGGGAACAGCACCCATGCAGAATTTGGATGACCGCTACCCTGACTGCCACCCCCACAGACAGAGAGCTACGGCTGAGCGGTGATTAGGACCAGGCCAAGCATTACCTCAGCACTAGGGCCCAGCACTGAACACCTCCCGCATCCCCCCCCCCCACCCACACACACACACCAGTAGCCTTGACAACAGTGAAAACACAGGTATAGGCCCTAGTACTGAAGCTAAGCTATGTTAATTACATCCACGTCCTGTGGGAACACAAAGGTGGTGCTTTTTTAACGAGCCAGTCTCTGCCTGTAGGGAATCCACCTTGAGAGCGGGCCGATCGGGTTTCAGCATCAAAGAGAGCTGGAAGTACCTGAGAATCTTCTGGAGAAAGCAACCTCTCAACACCCCTAAGCCTACCCGTCTCAGACCTTGTATCCACCACGATGGGGAGATGATGTAGGGGACATGAGGAGACGAAAGGAAAGGAAAAGAAGAGAGGAGGACTGACTGATTTGTTTTTACAGGATTGGGATTTAGGAATCTGCCTCAAAGGGTGTGGGACAGAGGAAATATCCTGTAGTTCAGCCTGCTGTGGCCCCAAGATTCAGCTCTCAGGTTGGAAGTATTAGAGAGGAAGAGTTCTGATCTGACTATTTTAATTTAATTTTTTTATTTTACCTTTATTTTACTAGGCAAGTCAGTTAAGAACAAATTCTTATTTTCAATGACGGCCTAGGAACAGTGGGTTAACTGCCTGTTCAGGGGCAGAACGACAGATTTGTACCTTGTCAGCTCGGGGATTCGAACTTGCAACCTTTCAGTTACTAGTCCAACGCTCTAACCACTAGGCTAAATATTAGTGCCCTGTAATAACTATGCTTGTGGCTTGCAGTGTATGACAGTGCAGCCTTCTGGTGGTATACAACAGTAATGCACCCGTAGTTCTGTTGGAACAGCCGTGCGGCTGTGGGAAATAAGAAAGAGAGCCCCCAAGCCAGAAGCTTTAGTCTTGTGAGGAGGGGAACATTCCTTAGACATTTACAGCTAATTTAAACCTGATGGGCCATGGTTTGAACCTGTGTAATGGCTTCTGGGCAAGTGTTGCCTGCTGCATTGGTGAAATGAGAACAGAGGCCTATCACATGGGAATAGCTCCTTAGGAGTTGAACTGAGCAGAGTTATGAAAGGTCACCGTGTCAAAGGTCACAATATAAAAATCTCCAGGAAAAGCCTTGAAATTAATACTAAATAAGAAATGCACTACTTAGGCTAGATATATGATCCTAGCGAATTACTCTGTAAATGAATGAATGAATTACTAATTCAATCATTCAAATTCTGTATTTGGGCTCAATCGAGGACGAGCCAAATGTATCTGATAAATGGACTCACTTCATATTAAATAACTCAATATTTATTCTGTATTCTACCTATAGTGGCCCTGGATGTGGACAGATGTGAGAAGGCTGTGTGAGGGTTAGGGGGCCTAGGAATAGGGCTGGAAGAGCACTAACATGTGGAGGAGCCTCAGGGAGGGCGTCTCCCATGGTCGCTCACTGGCTGCGCTGACGTGGAGGAAACACGACCGTCGCCCAGCGTCCCAATTTTCTGCTTCAGAGGTCCCCAACTTCCCACCAACATGTGCCATGTGCTCCAAAAATCTACTCCTCTGAGATTAACTAAAGCACAAAACATGTAAAGGAACTGCCAGTGTCTTACCGCAAGAATGTAGGCCGTAACATCTTAAAAGACATTCCCCTGTACGCTGCTCTTTATAACTTCAGTTTGGATCCCATGCCAAGGCCCACAGGCTTAATTTGAGAACCTTTAATGGCTTCAATATGACTATTGAAAACACCAATATGGTTTTCAGATAGGGTTTTTGGTACTTAGATACTACGGAAGGCAGCACTTGGAATACACTGGGAATGAAGTTTGGGAATTTTGTATCCAATCCTGAGTCCCCATTCCCCCACTCTTACATCTTAAAAACTCTACCCAAATAAATAAAAATGTATTACAATTATTTTGACAATTCAATCAACAGTATGAGGAGTAACCACAAGACAAACACTGCATCCATTGTTACATCATAGAGCCTCAAGAAGGAGGTTGAGCAGACAGACAAAACCATGGAATTTTTTAACTACTGTACCACACGGCAGTGCTACTCTGTGCAGACAGCATGGTCTGTCAGTGTGTGTGCGCGTGTGTGTCTGCAAGTGTGCGCGTGTTCATGTGCGTCTGTGTTTAGGAGGGGGATCATGCCATACCCTGGAGGTGGTCAGAGCAACCCATGACCCCATGTACACAAGCTCAATGTGAGCTCAAATGTGATGTGTCTCTGTCTCTCTGCTTTGAGTCATGTTTGAGCATCACAAGGAGCTATACCATTCCCTTTGGCTATATTTCTGTGTTACACCCAGATTATTACACACATCATTGCTCAATAGACTAAACTTCCAGATGAAATTAGAAACAACTTTGGCTAAAAGAAGATCTCAATGTGAGTAAGGAGGGGTGGATGATGAGTGGAGGGATGCAGGAAGGGAAGAAAAGGGAGAGAGGGTCAGGGGAGGAATGAAGGGGGTGTGGAGGACAGGGGCGTGTGTATCTGGTGTCCTGTGAGCTACTCCGAGAGTAAAGATGAACGGGAGAGAGTGAGAGTGTAAGCTTGCCAAGCAAAGCAGACAAAAACGTGGAAACAGTCTTCTAGCCCCTTCCTCTCTTCCTGTTTCAGCCTGCTCTGTGTTATAACAGCGAAGGACCTTCTGCGCATTTAGCTTCAATGGAAGGTTTCACATTTGAGGAGCTACATTACTTTTTATGTCAATCCACTTTCTATCGTCCTACCTTTCGCTGGCAATGCTTTTGGCTTCTTGGATGTTGAGAATCAAAACAGAAGCAGCAAACAACCAACAGTAGCCCAGCAACAGAGAATCCCTTTGGTCTTACAGGAATCACAACCAATCGAAACCTCCTAGTAACAAAGTTTTAATTCTTCCTCAGCGCCAGCCTCTCCCATCATGGCTTGGCCTGAAGGCTCACTGACCGGGCTGCTGTACCTGACTGACCACTCTCTGTGCCACACCAGGTGTATCTAAGGCTATATACACATTCCCCGGGGCGGCGTGAGACGGTGACTTGGCCCTATCACATGTCCTCTCTGAAAACCACACACTCTGGATACCAAATATGCCAGCGGGATGCCAGGGGTTGGTGTTGGCATCAGCAGCCGGGCTGGCAAGAGTTTACTTTACTTCATATTTTGCCTGGCCATCTCCATCCCAGCTCCGTGCCAACTCCCCAGCCGGAGCAACAAACCAAATGTGTGTATACTCTCACTCAGTTTCATACCAAATTGACGACTGCGTTCAAACTGATATAATTGAGGTGGTTATAGCCATTAGGTGTGGGATTGACATTAAGTGGCTGAGCTTGGAATTTTTGTAATTCATTATTACAATTTTATTAAACCTATATTTAACTAGACAAGTCAGTTAAGAACAAATTCTTATTTACAATGACGGCCTTTCACACTTACCCTTCCTTTTCCAGGAAGGGTAAGTGTGAAATGACACACCAATTCCTCTTTTGCTTTTATAGCGAGAAAATAGACAGAGCAGTGCTAACCCACTGGGCACAGACGTCATTTCAACATCTAGTTTTGATTTACATTTGGTTGAGTTATCAACTAACGTGAATACAATGTGAAATCAACAAAACATTTATTTGGATTTAGATTAAAAGTTGTGGGAAAAAATGACAAAATTCCCTTGTTGTTGACGACTTTTAGCAAATCCAATCTGTTTTCCATGTTGATTCAATGTCAACACAGATTTTTCTGTTGTTGAAATGACATGGAAACAACACCGATTCAACCAGTTTTCGCCCGGTGGGAAGTAATCATCAAGTATCCTCTTCACAAAAATTCTGCTCTGGCAGGCAAGTTTACTGTAGCAGAGGGCCTGTGCTGCTCAGGCCAGCCATTTGTTGTTTATCGGCTATGGAGCACGACGTCACACACCACACACAGGGGAGGGAGCCTCTCCAGCAGAGATGCATTATGGGGCATGAGAGCGAGAGGGGGTAACATTCACAAAAGTGAGGCGGGATACTGGCTATGCTCCCCTGGTGTCCCTTTTCACACTTCAACAGCTTTCTCCCACCTCTCCTCCTCCTCTCCTATCCTCACCACCCACAGCGGGACAGGCTTTGTGAAGCTCGGAGTCTGTCTCTTGCTCTGTCTGGCAGTAAGTTTAGCAGGAGAGAGCCAGAACAGAGGCCAATGCAGCTCAGGCAGCCTCAGCCCCCCACCCTCATGCCTCCAGGTCTCCTCTCCCCGCCAGCCACAGCAGGGTCGACTGGCCTCACAGGTCAAAGGACTCTGGTCAGGCCAGGAAGCCCTCAGGTCACACAGTCCTGCCTCAAAACAAGGAGGAATGCACATGACCAAGGAATATTAGGAAGCTACCAACAGAATGGAGGTTAGCGCCTGCCACCAGGGAATATTAAATGACAGTACTATTACCACACCCCTGTACACCCGCGCTCCTTCACCTACCCCACCCCTGCTCCCCTCCTGATGAAAGCCAGGTGTGGGAGCCAGCTGTGGCCCAGCCTGCCTGCCTGTGTTTGGACTGAGCAGAGCACCCCTCCACCTCCACCCCGCCACGGCACTGCTCTACCCCCAGAACCACACAGAAGGGCCGCCTGGCCTGGCTCTGCTTCCTCAGTTTGCATTTGAGCACCACATTCTGCCTGGATTAACAGATATTTTATGTCGGGGACCTGCAAGGCCCTGGGATGCTGACTGGGCTGTGGGAAACGAACCTGGATTGAAGGGGGAAATCACAGGATGATATTTCACTACCTTTGCATAGCAGCTCCACGCAAATGTTAGGTGGAATATACTGCCACAGGGCAGTAGGAAACTATGGAAGGGTTGGAAAAGAGACATTGAGCTACATTTAGATTGACAGACCCAGTCAAATGCTGTCTATCAATCATAATCAGTGGTTGAGGTATTTCTGTATGGGCTGGTTTTTCCAGATAGGCTGACTGACTCACATACAGGCCTTGACTCAAATATTTTAAAATGAACTTTACTGCAAGTGTAGGTACTCAGATATACCTAAATTAATAATGCTTCTGAGAAAGATTCTGTGTAGACGTCAACCTCTGCTCTTACTCATACGGCAAGGTAGCCTAGTGGTTAGAGCGTTGGACTAGTAACCGGAAGGTTGCAAGTTCAAATCCCCGAGCTGACATGGTACAAATCTGTCGTTCTGCCCCTGAACAGGCAGTTAACCCACTGTTCCTAGGCCGTCATTGAAAATAAGAATTTGTTCTTAACTGACTTGCCTAGTAAAATAAAGGTAAAATTAAATAAAAAAAATACTGATTAGGCTGAGAAAATAACCAGAAAAAAAACATTTGAAGGAGTTCTCTCTCAAGTCAGAATTGACCAGAAAGACAGGTCACTCACCACTTCTGTGTTTGTGATTTTGGCCAGCAGGTCTGTAAGACTGTCCCCCCACTGAGACTGGTCACCCGAGTCCAGCTGAAGCCCACAGATAGCCGCTCCAACACTGCCCGTGGCGATCATCGATGGGGGGTACATCGCGAAATTGAAGTCTGTGGGAGGACAAAAAACATGCTGAAGTCAAATGACTTTCTAAGACTACATGGCTGTAATGGAGGAGACACTTGTCTGTCTGATCAGTCAAACTGATTTTAAAAAGGTACCCAGCAATAAAGCTATAAAACATGTCAATTTTCATGAGCATATATATATATATATATATATATATTACAGCAAAGGCCTCTACATTTAGTGAGTGAGATGTGAATAGTTTTCTTAAATTCACAATTGACACAATAGGGGTACAGACAGACACGTTCCCCCTAGAGACAATCTGATAGGCTAATCTGGTGGTCATAAATAATCGCCTTTAGCACTGGCTCCCACTAATGACCAGGACCCTGGGTAATGAGGGTTCACTTGGCTTGTAAAGGAGCTGAAAGGCAAACCCTTCCACCCCGCTGCCCCTCTACCCCCCTGTCCCAGTCAACCTCCCGGTCCGGCCCCTTTTCTTCAAGCTCCTGAGTAAACCGTGTGCTGTCTGAAAAAATCCCCATAGCGCTTGGAAAGGGTGGAATAAAGAGCCACAGTCCCTCTGCCAATGCTCACTGCTGTAGGTCCTTTTCCACGTGTGGTCGCAGGCGTGCGTCTCAAAGACCAATAACCTTGTTAGCTCCCCTCACTGTCATTCATAATGCAAATAAGATAGCTTGTGAACAGGCCACTGGCCACCAGGAAGGCCACTGGCAGAGAGGAAAAGATTTTAAAAACTCCTAGGTTAAGACTCCTTCAGGGTTGTTACACGAAAAGAGTGCCTTTTGCATCCCTTTGATATTTTAAGTAGAAATGGTGCACCAATATTGCATTTTAAAAGCCTGTTATATTAAACAAAGATTCCTTTAAAGTGGAACTGACAGCATTTTAGCAACATGAAAGATGATTAAAATCTGTTCATATACACCCCCTGGAAGACTAACACTTTTTGAAAATATTTTCTGACAAGTGACCACTTAGATATGGTCATTTTCCCATTTTCATCAATTCTTAGAATGTTTTGCAATTACGTATAGTTAAGGCATTTGTGAAAATACTATAGCAATATAGAGTGGGAAAGTAACCATGCGTTTGGACAATTAATAGACACTGCAGTAAATAAAACCTAATAAAAACATCTGTCTCGTCCTGGACCGGAGTCTACGCAGATCGCGGCGCTATAGCCAATCAAAAATACACTCTTAGAAAAAAGGGATCCAAAAGGGTTCTTTGGCTGTCCCCGTAGGATAACCTTTTTTGGTTCCAGGTAGAACCCTTTTGGGTTCCATTTAGAACCCTCTGTGGAAAGGGTTTTTACATGGAACGGAAAAGGGTTCTTTCTACCTGGAACCAAAAAGGGTTCTTTAAAAGGGTGTCCAATGGGGAGAGCCGAATATCACTTCAAGAGTGTACAAACAACCATGAAAAGGTAAGCGCTCTCTCCCTCAGTTATGCACATCAACAACAAGATCAACAACCAATGCTAGCCAGAGCAAGATGATCTAACATCTAATGGAACATTAGATAAACCCTCAAACTTTTTCAGCTAGTTGGCCATCAAAATGGCACTGATAAATGATAGGGAATAGTAACTTCATTGCCCTTACAGAGCTGGTTAGGCTGTTTGCATGTTATCTAGAGTGTTCGTGACTAACTATTACTTTTTTTGCCTTGGTTTACTGAGACCGGTCCTATTCAGCAGGTGTTGCATGTTCATTAAGTGATTTTGTGCTCTGGCACACTCAGACAAGAGTGCTCTGAAATCAGAGTAGATAGCCTGAGCGAATTTGCAAATGCAAGAGATATGCTAACTGGATAACAGTCGTTCAAGTTCAGCATAGCTGCTGAACCTTTCTTGCTAGCTAACCAAATGACACTTGCGTCTCTAGCTGTGTAGCCACCAAAAAAAGTAAGTTACTCACCTACTCCTCCAATGACATCATATCCTCCTAGCAGCTATCTAGCTAACGTTAGGCTTTGTACTTTTAGCTTGCCCCCTAAATAAATACGCTAGCCTACTAGCAACGTTATGACTGACTTGTGATCATTGACCTTGCTAGTTTGAATGTATTGACATTCCTAGTCTTCGTTACATTCGTCCGTTTTTGTAAAAAATATTGTGTAATTGAAACTGAAACAAATGTATTGTTGAATTATATGAATCATGCATTGAACAGCATCTATCTATTCTGACAACAATGCCTTAATGAACGTCATGGAATGTTGAGTCAACCGATTTTAAAACCTCTTATAAAGTTGGTTTTGTAGCATAAACTGGGAGTTTGATATTTTTGACTGATATGAATGCCTTTTTCCAAGTTGTTAGATGCTATTTCCATTTTAATATAGACCACATGGAGAATTCAATAAATCAGATGTTTTATATGAATAAAGACTTTCTAAAGTCCAACAATTGTGCATTTTGACATGGCTCTCTGTGCTCTCTCTGTGCTCTCCTCTGTGCTCTCCTCTGTGCTCTCCCTGTGCTCTCCCTGTGCTCTCCTCTGTGCTCTCCTCTGTGCTCTCTCTGTCTCTCTGTGCTCTCTCTGTGCTCTCTCTGTGCCTTCTAGGAAGATTTCAACCCACTTTACCCCAGAATGTCTCCAAGTTTTCACCATCAATGTAAAGCCCTAGTTATTTTGTTGCTTTGACAAAGTTATTTCTGAAGATTATTATTTATTTCATGTGATTAGTGATTAATATACGTCTGTCCCTCATTTTAAGGTCAACCCAGTTATGTGAACTGAATTCTCGTTTTGTGGTAAAGCATAACACTGTTACCCATATATAGGCTAGAAATGTTTTAACAATTAACATTTTCCTGTGAAGCTTGGGTTACATTTTCACTCCCTGTTGCACAAGAAGCTTTCATTCCCCATGTAACAAGGGGATTAATGGCTGATTTAAGATTAAATCGTCAACCCTGTTGCAGCCAACCCTGTTACTTTAACAGCCACTTACTATAGTAATTTTCTGAGATGGGAAAACATGTTTTTTTTTATGATGAATGTGTGCTCTTTATGGCAGAATGTAAAAATTTGGTGAAATCAACCGTTGTTTCTTTTACCAAGTTACACTTCTCAGAAGTCCCTGAATTGCTTAAACAACTGTTCTACTCCTTTAAGTTGTCTGTCTGCTCTCTGCCCCCCTGTTCCACATTTTCAATACCTTCTCCCTATTGCTCCACTCACTCTGTGTCTCTCTCACTAATCTTTTACCGTATTTTTTTATATATATATTTTTTTTAGAAACAAGCTCCTCTTAATGGCACAGATGCCCAGCTCTTTGTTGCAGCCAGTGATTTGTATTTGCGACAATTTTTTGTGTGCATATTAATTGGGTGCAGTCAGTAGCTGAGAGAGGATAAGCAGGAGAGTGTGGCTCCCATTGTCTGAAGTCATCACCTCATTTCACCCAATTGAGAGACCCGGCAACAGACCCTCTCCGCTGATACCAATTCAATCCGACAACTGTACAAAGAGCAGTAGAGGGGGGACTGTGGTTCTGGGGAGAGTAGGGACAAGGGGGCGAGAAGGGACAAGGGGGAGAGTAGTGGGTGGGGGGCATCGCTCTGCTGCACATCGCTCTCTAGTCTGTGTCCAGACCCTTCTGAGTTTTTGGAAGAAGAAAAGAGTCGGTCTCCCTCCCACGTCCCCACACCTCCATCCACAGCTATTCCTCTCTGTAGCTGGGCCACCTTTGGGCTTGAGGAGTGGACAGAGCCATAGAGAAACAGCCGATGCATTAACATATTGCCATATTCAATAGCAAAAGCAAACTGTGTGTGTGTGCAATGCCTCTGAAGGGGAGTTTCTCTTTTTCTCTCTCCAAATCAAAGAGGTAGGTCCTTTGAAAGCTGCTGGAGCAGCCCCTCGCTGCCTTTTTAACATGCAGAGCCAGAAGCTTTCTCATCTTGTGGCTCAGTGTTGACAAATAAATTAACTTATTATACACCCCTGTGTTAGCTGCTGGTCGACTGCCACGGGCTGATTTATTAATGACAACCTCCACAAAACAGGAAAGAGGGCACAGAGCCCTGAGCACCACATCAGCACTTTACCAGCACAGCTTTTTATAGTGAAAAAGGGACAAAGACATATATGTGTATACACACACACACACACACACACACACACACACTAAGCCTAAGTGGAGCAGTAAGCTGAATTTTGGCCCCGGAGGACAAGACAGGTCTGTTGCAGAACAAGGGTCATCGACGGAGGCTGCCACTCTGGGGCTGGTGGGCCAGTGGTGAGTGCTGTGTATGGGGGGGAAGAATGGCTGTATTTCAGGCTAGCCTAATTGATATTCATGCTGAGGATAAAATGTGTATGTAGCTGAGTGGGGACGCCTGCAATGGAAAGCTCACTGTGAGTAGCGGCTGACTGGCCCTGCCCGCAGGCCTCTCACCCCCTTCAATGCCCCCCCATCCCCTCCAGAGCATCCATCCCCAGGCCTCCACTCCACTCTGCTCACCCAGCCTGCCTGCCATGCTCACCAGGGCCAACTCCTGGGTGGGTGAGATGCACTGTATACACATTTAACTTGTAAATGTATAAAAGCTGGAAACTTTAGTTTTTTTCTTGTGCAATAAATCAATAGACTGTTCTATACAGATGCAAAGTTTGTGTGTTTTTCACTGGGTTCCATTTTGAGGACCTGGGCCCTGTTGATTGATTAAGGTCATAGACAAACATCATTTTGAGACTGGCATTATGCTGTTTCTCACCACTAATGGAGTGGACCAGGTAGTCAAAAAACAACATTTACAGACGTAGCTTACAGTCTGGCTAAACCGCTCTCGGTCAGAGAGGAGAGGCACTACAAACAACTGTGAACCTCCTGACTTTTATTGCAGTATGTCTTACTACTGTTGCATAGAAAGTGAGAGTTAATTTTCTAGGAAAGAATCATCTGACATTCTTATCTTGGCAGGTTTCATAACTTTGCTTATTCCATAAGAACACATCTACTCCAATTTTTTAGAAGAAATGGTTTGGGTCACCACGGCACAGCCTCAAAAGGCACATTGATTTGCCAGAAGCAAAAACAGGAATCCTCCTTAACGGTTGGATCCTGTAACAACTTGCTTCAGTGTTGCACCACCGAGACCCAGAGACTTGAGCAACAGCACTCAGGCCTGGCGTGGGAGGAAGCAGACCACCGAGACCCAGAGACTTGAGCAACAGCACTCAGGCCTGGCGTGGGAGGAAGCAGACCACCGAGACCCAGAGACTTGAGCAACAGCACTCAGGCCTGGAGTGGGAGGAAGCAGACCACCGAGACCCAGAGACTTGAGCAACAGCACTCAGGCCTGGCGTGGGAGGAAGCAGACCACCGAGACCCAGAGACTTGAGCAACAGCACTCAGGCCTGGAGTGGGAGGAAGCAGACCACCGAGACCCAGAGACTTGAGCAACAGCACTCAGGCCTGGCGTGGGAGGAAGCAGACCCCTCTGAACTGGAAGAACATGAATTGGCAGCTTTCGTTTGGAGCCCAGTTAGAATCCCTCATCCATGACTTTCTGTAGTTTCATTTAGTTTCCAGACAGTATTTGACCGATAAAATTGTATAAACAGCTGAGGAATAGCCGACCGACGCATCTTTACCTAGAAACTCCAGCTGTGCTCAGGGAGACTTCTTGCGTTATGAGAACATCATTCATGTCAAACTCAAAACCCACCAGCCGCTAACATTTACTTTACTTCCAAACCTCAGATGTTATTTTCAGTGGTTAATCTGTGCCCTTAGAAAATCACTTCCTGTTAAGACAACTGCAACGTCCACACATTCATTGTTTGGCTTTATGGTGGATGTTAAAAAGGCCAGCCCTTACGGTACGTTTCGACCAGAAGTGGTGCCACCGCTTGACATCACTACAACTCCAAAAGATTGGCAGCTTCGTGGGCGTGGGTGTAGGCGTGAATCTATTCAAGTAAATAATTAAATACATTTTGAAAATTAAAAAAAAACAATGTATTAGCTAGCTACATGAGGCCACAGTGTGTAGGCTAATGAACTGATCGTTAGCTAGCTAGCTAACCAACTTTACATACTACAGCTAGTTAACTTCATATTAGCTTGTTATCATGGTGTAAGCCTATTTATCATTGTAAATTAAAAACTTGTGCTCCAAATGTGTTTGTAGATAACAGCAATGGAAGAGGGTGAAAGGATTTTCTGCTCCAGCTTTCAGAAAAGGGAGTAGGTATACTAGTTAGATGCAGGTTGTGCAATGAGATTTTTTTATTTATTTTTTTACCTTTATTTAACCAGGCAAGTCAGTTAAGAACAAATTATTATTTTCAATGACGGCCTAGGAAGTGGGTTAACTGCCTGTTCAGGGGCAGAACAACAGATTTGTACCTTGTCAGCTCTGGGGTTTGAACTTGCAACCTTCCGGTTACTAGTCCAACGCTCTAGCTACTAGGCTACCCTGCCGCCCCGGCAAATATCTCTAGTTTATGCAAATATCTCTAGTTTTAATCCCTAGACAGGAAAACTATGAAAACAGAAAGAGATAATAGTCAGGGCTATCTAATTGTAATACAATTATGCCTGTTTCTTTGTGATGTCTGTCCTCAGATAAGGAGAGCTGTGAAAGCCTGTCTGCAGATGAGGTCCCAGTGAATGTCCCAAGAGACTGCTGGCACATCCTTGTATGTCATGGGCTGAATGTGTACTTATGTTAACAAATGTTGTATACAACAATACAGTTAAAAGTCACACACAAATTATAGGCTACAAACATATTACAACTGTAGCAGGCCAATCCTTCTTCTGCAGGTACACTGTATGCTGGGTGTGCAGACTTCTGACACACCTGATTAAACTAATCAAACCTAATGAATTGATAATAATGTGTATTATTGCTGGGCTGAAATAGAAGCCTGCTCACCCAGTTGATCAGGGAGTAGAGCAAGGTTGGCCAACTCTTGTATGGACATTTTGGTTCACCTGAAATTATGCTTGTGTCATAATAGCCTACTTACTAAGATGTCTAACATTTACAAATGTTAGATTATTTGTACATTTTGAAATTATATTTTGATTCACTCAATGTTCATTCATGGAAGTGAAGTGTTTAAACTTGTTTAAAACATTATTCAAGATGAACTAGTGTCAATGTTCATTCATCACAGATCACAATTCTGCAATAAAAAAAGGTATGAAGGGGATCCGTCTCTAATTTGTGTTTCTATGTTGCTTTCTCAAATGAACATTACAGTCTTGTCCAGTTGTGAGCACTCTAATTTAAAATGGTACCAGTAGATAATGTATATGAGGCTAACCATAAGACAGATTTTCTACCACATTATTCTGACATGAAATTGTTTAGTGCAAATCCAACCCTTCCATTTTAGGTACTGTAAATGAAAATACAGAGCTGGCAGTTTGTAGGCTACTTAAACTAAAAAAGTAAACTAATGTGGAGTGTTGTAAGTCTACCTTGTGTATTTGCTGAGAATGATTTTGAAATACAGAGACAAAATCAGAATGTCAATGGGATGGAGGAGGATCGCAGGGATGTTGGTGTTGATGGTGGGCAAAGAGAGATTTGCACAACAATGTTGGCAAGTCAAAGCCACAATTTCCTTTTCCCAAAGTACCCATTCATGTGCATTTAGGCCTATGTATTTTACAGGAAGTGAGCTATAATCATTGTCATGACACCAGTATAATTAAAGAGCCATAAACTATACTATATGAGAATCAGAATGTTAAGATACCATAATCCAATTGGTAGCATATTACATGGGACATTCATGCTTAGTGTATCATTTACAATGTTATAATGTGTGCTACTGGTGAGTTCTAACCTTTGGTAGGCACATTTCACAATACAATTTACTCAACACATTTACAAAATGGTGGCTTTGATCACAGTTTTGAGGTTTGAGTTGCTTAATGTTCATAGCTAGCTAGCTAGCTAGCTAGCAGCACAAGCACACATCGTTGGGCAAATCTCCCTTCACCTACCATTAACACGAACAATTCACTACAATCCTCCATGCCATTGACCTTATTTTGTCTCTGTATTCGAGCAAAGTAAAATCATATAGAATTGGAAAAACAGACAGCGATGATTGGCTTTCCTACACCTTTTTTTGGTTGTACTTGCCCGGAACTAATGACAGACGCAACAGTGTTTCATGAAAGGAAGATTTTCCTCACATGATTGGTTAACGGCAGTGGTGGCCGCATGCAATTTGCATAAAGTAGAGCAGAGCTGAACCTTTTCTATAGCTCCGCTCACCTTCCCACAATCGTCTGCGCATTGCTCCACGTGCTCCCATTGAAAAGGAATGGGGTGGAACTTCGTCTGTGAATTGGGAAGTGGTGGAAACCCTACCTTAGTCTGCAGTTTCAGCACCCCTGAACAAGGAGTTTGTTGTACTTACCCAACACCCCTTGTTTTCTTATTAGTGGTAGCTACAAGCCCCCCCACTTGTATCAGCCAATCACAGTTTGCCGAAGCCCTGTGTACCTCACTAAACCCCGCTCCTGCCGTCAGAGTGAGACAGTGGTCAGAAGAGAATTAACTGTTTCTTAAAAGCATATGTATTTGACTTGTGTTTAGTGCGTGCATCTAAGTGTAAGTACTGTGACATGTCATGCTAGCCCGTTATGTTGTCTACCACATGCAGTGGCCACCCGTCATTCAGGGCAAAGCCTACAGCGCTCTGCTAGTGCCCTGTTCTACATGGCCCTCCCGGATCAGCCTGGAGTATTTTTCAGTGGAAGTCTGGCCGCCCCCAGGTTTTCTGATGTGGTGTTGATAACCACAGTGAGGTGAGGCTAGTTCAGGACATACCATTCTATGACACACAGTGTATCACATTCCTGTGTGCACACTGTGAAGAAGCTTCCTCTAGCCTCATGGATGGATGCTGCAGATTAATCAGACATCAATGGAGTTGGAGCGGACGGAGAGAGGAGGTTCATTAGTTGGAAGCTCTGACTAATCAAATCAGAAGCTTTCTCTGTCAACAAACACGGGTATAGAATTAAAGACCTACGCCATGGAGTCCCAGTGGATTCTGATTCCCACCTCTAGTAAAGTAGTCAGATGGAGCTGATTATTAGACAGGTTCAGGCCTATCTGCTTCGTTCCCTAACTAGTGATGCGCGGGTTGACTCATAACCCGCAGTCCCCACGGTTATATCCATGTGGATGAAGGGCAAGTGGGTGAAGGGCGGGTTGAATACAGAGAAAACAATACCTTAAAAAAGCCATAAATGTCTTTCTTGTGCAATTTATATCTATAGGCTACATTGAGGTTTTCTTTCATTATTTTAGGCTGTCTGGCATTAGTGCATAAGCTTAAGATTTAGCGCCGAAAAGCCTGCACGCCAATCGCCCAATGGTTTTGGGAACAGGCAGATAAAGTTCCCATCAATCCACAGAGGCAAAAATAACAATGTCGGAAAAGCTGTGAAAGGAGGGTTGAAAATAAATGTTTGGGCTTTCCCATTTGGTGAAGTGGTAAAAGAGGATGATAGCAGAGCCTGCTATGTTATGTGTGATGATTGTGAGGTCAAATTTGACAGTCACAAAACCGGGACCTCAAATAGGCCTATGGCATGTCAAGGGAACTGTAACCTACTGTTCAGATGGGTTAAATGGAGAATGAAATCTGGACACTGACTGTAGGTCTATAACCTCTCACATAGCCTTAATATTAACTCCAAAATACACAAAATGTGGGCAAGATTTTGACCTGGGAACTGGTGTGGAGAAATATTATTTTTCTTTCAGCCTCTTGAGAATTTGAATGCTCAGTTAAATACCACAGAGGTACTATCTTTATCAGCATCATAAAACTGATAGTATTTCAACCACATAAAATATGCATCCAAGCCAAACTGAAAACTTACCAGAAACATGTTGGGTTGTTTTCACAGCTTTATATTTCCTTAAAGGTAAAGGCTAGGTAAAGTCCCCCCTTATCTCAGCTCGCTGGTCACCATAGCATCACCCACCTGTAGCACGCGCTCCAGCAGGTATATATATCTCTGGTCACCCCCAAAACCAATTCTTTCTTTGGCCGCCTCTCCTTCCAGTTCTCTGCTGCCAATGACTGGAACGAACTACAAAAATCTCTGAAACTGGAAACGCTTATCTCCCTCACTAGCTTTAAGCACCAACTGTCAGAGCAGCTCACAGATTACTCCACCTGTACATAGCCCAAACAACTACCTCTTTCCCTACTGTATTTATTTTATTTATTTATTTTGCTCCTTTGCACCCCATTATTTTTATTTCTACTTTGCACATTCTTCCACTGCAAATCTACCATTCCAGTGTTTTACTTGCTATATTGTATTTACTTTGCCACCATGGCCTTTTTTTGCCTTTATCTCACCTCATTTGCTCACATCGTATATAGACTTGTTTATACTGCATTATTGACTGTATGTTTGTTTTACTCCATGTGTAACTCTGTGTCGTTGTATGTGTCGAACTGCTTTGCTTTGTCTTGGCCAGGTCGCAATTGTAAATGAGAACTTGTTCTCAACTTGCCTACCTGGTTAAATAAAGGTGAAATATATATTTTTTTTAAACGGTCAAATTGATCGTTCCAGTCTTGTTTTGTTTTCGAATTGCATTTTCTCCCTGGCCGCTAAACATCTTTGCTCCCTGAAAGAAGATGACAGAAAAGTTTACCGATGTCAACTAGATTGAAGCATTCATTCTATCGATGTATGACATTCTGGTGAGCAAGGGTTTATTTAGTCTTCTTAGGGTAACATACACTGAGTATACCAAACATTAGGAACACCTTCCTAATTCGTTGGGATATGGACTCCACAAGATTTTGAATGTGTTCCACATGGATGCTGGCCCATATTGACTCCAATGCTTCCCACAGTTGTGTCAAGTTGGCTGGATGTCCTTTGGGTGGTGGACCATTCTTGATACACACAAGAAACTGTTGAGCATGAAAAACCCAGCAGCATTGCAGTACTTGACACAAACCGGTGCACCTGGCACCTACTACCATACCACGTTCAAAGCTACTTAAATATTTTGTCTTGCCCGTTCACCCTCTGAATGGTACACATACACAATCCATGTCTCAATTGTTTCAAGACTTAAAAATATTTTTTTAACCCGTCTCCCCCCCTTCATCTACACAGATTGAAGTGGATTTAACAAGTGACATCAATAAGGGATCATAGCTTTCACCTGGATTCACCTGATTTTTGTACACTCAGTGTATAATGACAGAAGAGAAGCTGCATGTATCTAATTATAGACAAGGGGACTAAGAAATAGCCTACCAAGATGTCAGAAATTATAAGCAGAAACATATCTAAATCAGATCCTGCACCCTCACTCAAAAAATCATTCCACCGTCTTTGACTGTAGCCTATAGAAAATGTTTTCATTTTTGTAGGTTTGGGTCGGGTGTGGGCCTTTCATTTTATCACAAGTCGGGCAGTTGCGGATTGGTTATTAGGAATTGCGGGCTGGTGCGGGTGAACCAACAGCTGACCCGCGCACCACTATCCCCAACCCCTCCTTTACCTCTATTGAAAGAACGGGACAGGAGACCAGGGGGAAACAAGTGGACAAGAAGTGCTTGGTGTCTCTGTGGAAGAAGGAGGCCATAATCTCCCTTAATGGGCTTGTTTCTCCACCATTATCCTGTAGGCTTCCCTGGGGAGACGTTGGTGATTCCTATGGAGTGCCCCCGCTGTGCTGACCCTTACATGCCTCTGCATATGAAATGTAGAGCCGGCTCTTTGTCTCCTTTCTCCCAGCCTGTAGCCGAGCCCTAGACCATTTGCATAGTGCTGAATGGACCCTCCCTCATTATTAATTAATACTAAACCAGCCTGCGCCTCCCGGCCCACAGCCACCTGACCAAATCCCTACAGAGTGCCTCGAACAGAACTTTTCCATCAAAAGAGAGGAACCATTAAAAATGTGAGCCTTTTTTTTCTCTCCACTCAATCAAATACAGAAGGGTTGGTTTATGCACATTTTCCAAGAAGAGGTTGTGGAGGTGGGGGTGAGTTGAATCACTTCTATGCATGAAATACTGAGACCCCAGGAGATCGGTTGTCAACTGTCTTGCAAATAGCAAAGCCCTAGAAACTTCCTCCTCCAGCTTCACCTTCTAAGCATGTCTGGAGGGAGATTCTCAGGGAGGAATCTCACAAGATAGTTGAGTTGATTTATGGCTGGGAACATTGCACAAAATGGGTTTTGAATTCCCAGAGATCTTCAGATGCACCAAATTGTTCAACATGCTCTTTGCCTACATATGAATCTGAGGAGTATGAAGACAAAATAGCCTGCTGCTAATCCTAGTTATCTGCAACAAGGCTTCCTTCTACAAGATATCAGGAAGACATCTCCCTCCACAAGACTCAGAAATGTATATCCACTGCCTCACTGAAGCAATTGTGGACCAAGTGCACTGGGAGCATTGTGCAATGTTGCTTTGGGAATAGGTCTGATCACTGACACAGTCGTTCCCTTACATTCATCTCTCCAATGGCACAGAACATAAAGGAGAGCATGAAGAGAGAGCAAAAAAGAGAGAAAGAAAAAGAGAGGCACAGAGAGACAAATGGAGAACAATGGGGCCAGTTCCCATGGAGACCATCAATGTGCTCTGTCTTTCACAACATACAATATCAATTGCACAATCAGAAAAGGGATTCTACATCAAAAGTGGCAATGTTTAGAGACCTGTCACCGTAACTCCCTTCCATCCATCCATACACACACACACACTCCTCTACCACCACATGGATCTCACCCATAAGGGAGTGTAGGGGGCATTCCTGTGGGGCCAGAGGTGGGACCCTGGGGTGGAGTCCAGAGGAGCCAGGGAGGGAGGGGGGCCTTGCTGCAGCTCTGGATCCCATTACCCCCCATACTGCTGGGCTGTGTGCTGGGAGAACCTGCCCCACAAACACACCCTGAACATGGGAAAGTCATCATGCCCTCAAGCAGTAGGGAGGCGTAAGAGAGGGAAACGGACAGATATGAAAACATGACAGGCCTCACTATGCGGGACTGCAGGAACAATATACTCCTCCTCATCTCTTTCTTTCTTTCTTTCTTTCTTTGCTCTCACCCTCCTCCAGATTTTCAGATCATATTTAGAGAATCTCCTCTCACTCCCACAACTTGATTTTTTTGTTTGATCTTGAAGAAACAATCCACCCTGGAGAGCGGAGGGGACAATGCCCAGTCCCACCCCCATCAGGTCCTCCCTTGCTCCCAGAGCACACAGGAACACAGGAATGTCCTTTAAACCAGGCTGCTGTCCTTTGAAGTGTCACTCTATTCTCTGATAGCCACTGATATGCCTCCAGAACATGACCATACCAGCCGCCACAGCTGGGGGAAACATGATGGACGTGGACATGAGACTCTCACAGAGACACGTCCTTCCATGACACATGCTTTTCTAAGCCCCACATATTTTCACATTGAGGCCCACAAAGCTACCTGAATGGGGTCTCCGCCAGTCATTGTTGCTCAGAAAGGATATTTTGATTTTGTGTCGAAAGAAGGGGAGACAAGGATATTTTGCAACTATGTTGACGCAAGACATCAGCACCTAATTGACTTGGCAGCACATCCATTATCGTTTTGACTTACAAAATCCGGCATGGGAGCCAAAAGTGATATCAGATGGCAACCCACATTGGCTCATCTTTTGATGACATAAATATCCACCAGTGAGACTTTAGTATCAATAAAGGATGCAACATACCTGTGGCACAGAGGGCGATGAAGGTCTGCACATGTTTACGTATCAGCGCCAGCTTGTCCTCGGGCAACGGCAGCTTCCTCACGATGTGTTCGATGAAGTCGTTTGGTGTGACAGCCGCCAGGTTCCACTTCAACTTCCCCAACACCACCAGCTCCCACTCCTGAAACAGAAAGCGAGAGAAAGAGAGAGAAAGAGAGCGAGAGAGCAAAAGAGAGAGAGGAGCGAGAGCGAGAGAGACTGTTTTAGGATGAGAGCGGCAACAAGGCTAAACATACTGTATATACATGGCACCAGCCTAGCTGAGACTGAGCCATGTTGGATGGGGGAGGAGGGGGAGATAGGGACTCTAAAACTAGCTCTCACTAACATGCTCAAGCCAACAGAGGCAATGAATAGGTTCCTATATGGTTGATCATTTGGTCAACAATCTATTTAGAATTTTTTTTTAAATAATTATAATACATTTACATTTAATAATTTAGCACATGCTCTTTATCCACAGCAACTTACAGTTAGTGTAATCATCTTAAGATCACAGCAAGTACTTTTTTCCTCAATAAAGTGGCGGTCAGCAAAGTCAGCTAGTAAGAGGAAAATTAGTCAAGTGCGTGTGTTAGTTCACAAAATGCTTATTTATTTATGGGGTGGGCTGTGCGATGATCTAAAATAGAGGGCAGGGTTTCAGATGTTTTTGGGAGATAGGACAGCAGAGTCCCTGCCTATCTTCAGGGGGAAGCCGGTTCCATCATCGGGGTGCCAGGACAGAGAAGCTGCCCTTTGGCAGGGGTGGTAGAGCCAGGAGACAAGAGGTGGCAGAACGGAGTACTCGGGTAGACAGGGGCAATTTCTCTTGCTGCTCCGTAGGCAGCAAGAAGTACCATGGTTTTTTACACAGTATCGATTATACAAGTACAAATGCAAGACAAAATGCACCGCAAATAGGTTAGCACAGGATAGCATAATTTAAACTTTGTCATAACCTGTTGGAAGCTATTAAGTTACCACAGTTAGGACCTGTTTTGCTACTTTGAGCACCTGGCTAAATTCAAATTGACACCTTCTCTGAAATTAGATCGATAATGTTAAACAAACAGATCTAATTTACAATGATTTTACAGCTCACCTGGCACACAGACAAAACAAGTGTATATCTAATGTTTGATGTGAACAGCATAAAAGGAGAGGCTAATAAAAAATATCCCCCGCTAGCAAAACTATAAACAAAATGACAGTTTCCCTAAAACTAGTCAACTTGAACTTGTTCAATCGTGAGCGCCATCCTCAACTGCACAATCCCAATGTCTATCAGCAATAGCCAATGACATTTAGGCCTATCTTAAATCACATGCTTTTATTTTTCTTGGGGGGTGGGAGGTTGTGTTTGAGTTATACGGTTGTCCTTGTTTCTTAGAGAAGAAAGGATGAGTAACGGAAGGAGCTGGTGACTAATTTGGGAGGAATTTTGTGGATTGCGACTGTCCTTGTGCCTAGGACCTGGGATGCTAGTGATTTCCCCTACAGAGAGTCACATGGTTCTTAGTCATGAGACAACGCAGGTCCAATATGGCAGCCATTAACTGCCTTTAAAACAGGTGAACTGCATCTCTCTCTCTCTCTCTCTGACCACACACTATGATACATCCCTATGATATCCCCACTTCAGTTTCACAGGGTGTTGTGTTTCCCTATCAACTTACAAAAACAGTAAAAAAAATAAACTGCTAAGGTTCAGTGAGTCACTCCTTAAGAATGCCACAGATACCGCTGAGAAATAGGCCGTTGACAAATGTGATGCTGCGGTTAGAATTCAAGGAATCAATGAGGAATCGTATAGATAGATGGCCCTGACTCTTGTCCACACTCTGCAGTGTTTCCCCTCTATCATTAGAGGTCTGCTTTCTACTGTGGTAGAAAACAGACACGAGCTGACAGACACAAGCTGAGAGAGAGAGAGAGAGAGAGACAGACAGAGATAGAGAGCGAGCTGTGGCAAAACCTTGCAACACACCCTCCATGCAGGCACCCACTTCCTTCTGCTGGTGCCTCCGGTCCCACCTTCTGGGTGACATTGTGGTTTATTTTACAAGAAATTGTTACCAAAGATGGGGACAAAAAAACGATCACATGGGCCGAGCAGCTGATCTCCTGTTTCCTGTATCTGTCAGCCAAAAGATTGCCTTAAAGAGAAGCTAATTGTGAACACGACCAGGCAACCCTCATGAAACCATCTCAGAAACATGGTACTCCTCTGACCCATGCCTAAACAGCATGTATGGGTGGATACAGCTCAGCCCAGTCCAGCCCAGTTCCCAGCTAAATATGAATCTTCACCTGATGTTGATCATGCTTCTGTCAGCAAGTAATACAATAACAACCAATCAGAGATAGGAGGAGGGACAGACTCAGCCCCTAAGACCACTGATGCAGGACCTGTCATCACAGGGAATGGCTGGCCTCTCCAACCCATACATATTTAGTACCACAGCATTGGGATCAGCAATCAACTGAGGAGGTGGGTCAGGCCCGGGCAGCCCCCAAGCTCTCAGCTGAATAATATGAGGCCTCTTTCACAACATGGGTGGGATTGACTATTGTTTATGTAGGGTCGCAGAGGAAATACTTTTGATGTGAGAAACTGACTATTTAAATGTTCACCACCACTTGGGTCCACCATGACCCTATGAGATTGCCAAAGGCTCTAACTTTGGGGTACCAATGACTGCAGCAGAAACCCTAACCAAGACAAGCAGGATGTACCCACACCAGGTCAAGTGAAACCTCGTTGTGAGCGCCTACAACCAAGACATCCAATTAGTGAACTAATCCAATGCAAAATTGTAATGTACTGTATGCAAGTAATAAGCATTGTTTTCTAACACATTGGAAAAAGTACTTTTTGAAGCAAGATCTACAAAAACCTGTAAGTGTCCATTCTTTGAGGACATCTATGTCAAACCTTGAGTGGAGCAAACTGGAGGTCAAAGACAACATTTTGTTTGCCAGGACCATCAATATGGGAGACTTCCTCTCTGTAGACTGAAGTCTCTAAAGATCAATCACTCCACGGATCTAAACCTTGGCTTCAGTTCAACGGCTGACCTCGTTCTACTACAAATATTTGCCACTAGATGGTGATGGAGACCACTGTACAAAAACCTACTGTACAGTCCAATATACAGGTAACTGCCAAAATAAAGGAAACACTTGAGTAAATCAAAAATACAAAGTATAGTGAAAGCAGGTGCTTCCACAGAGGTATGGTTCCTGAGTTAATTAAGCAATTAACACCCCATCATGCCATAATTTTGACTACCATGGCTAGAAGAGTTCTCAGTGACCTTGAAAGAGGGGTCTCAAAAGACCACAGGGGGTTTAAAGGGTGTGTGTGTCTCAGTCACCAGATCTCAACACAATTGGACACTTATGGGAGATTCTGGAGCGGCACCTGAGACAGCATTTTCCACCACAATCAACAAATCACCAAATTATATAATTTTTGTGGAAGAATTGTGTCTCATCCCTCCAATAGAGTTCCAGACACTTGTAGAATCTATGCCAAGGCGCATTGAAGGTGTGCTGGCAGCTTGTGGTGGCTCAACGCCCTATTAACACATTTAATGTGGGTGTTTCCTTTATTTTGGCTGTTACCTGTAGTACAGTATAACTCTTGGGGGACAAAGCACTATGGGTCATTCCTAGAGTGATGGGGCCAAACATTTCATCTAGTTTGGCTGATGATTTCAGTGAATTATATTCCATAATAGTTTATCCTTAGAGAAAATGGACAGTAGCATATATAATATGAATAAATATAAAACATATATATGTATGTGGCTTTTGGCCCATAACATAAACATTGAGAAATAGCCATGAGTTTCATATTTGACAAAGCCAACAATAACAATCTGAAATGTAACTCGTAATTTTGCTGGCAGAAACCAACTGTTGCTTACCAGCAGCTCCTGTGGTCTGATGGAGTTATCAGTGTAGATGCAGAGTTTGTCTGCAGTTAGTGGACGAGTTTCTTTCAATTTGGATGCAAGGAACATGCAAACTGCTCCAAGAAGTTGCAGATCACACTTTCTGGTTGGAACCACAGCTAAAAATCTGTCTAAGTAGTTCATTGCCAAGGGAAAAACCTCTTCCTCACACTTCTGTTCTTCACAAACCTAGAGAGAGAGGTGACATGTGACAATGTGCAGAAATTTGCATCATCAAATTCCAGTTATTTCAATTACCTATAATGTGTTCAATACATGTGAAACATAAAAATGATAACGAAATTAAGGAAATAATGTAACAGCCATATGCATATAAATTCGTCGAAACCCTTTGGGACCTGGCCAATAATTGAGCCCCACCCAGAGTTGTTGCGACATCATCAATAAATTCTAAATAAGATTATTTTAATGTTTGAAAAAGCTCTCAGGCACAGGCTGTCAATATAATCACATTCCTTCAGTAAGAAATGAATTCAAGTCACAATTACCCCAGCCAAAAAACACCCATGCAGCACAGTACGGAACCTCTTTTTTTCCTTCGTCATATTTTCCTAAAATATTTAAAAATATAAATAAATTGTCTACACCTATAATTTTCACATCATAATGAACACCAATGTCTTTCACATCAGACCCGACAATTGATAAACATGTCATTTGAAGATAAATGCGAAATAATTGTCAAATGTAAAACGAAGTAGCATGTGGCTGTTCTCGAGTGCGTCACCGCCAGGTCGAAATATATTTTCAAAAATTAATATAAAATATTTCATGAATGTCAGTAAAATAACTCTTCCATGAAAATAAAGCTCTGGCGGTCAGGTTTCTATTCAGACAATTCCCAACATATTATGTCAAACAAATTGTAAAAAATCTAACTTAATTCCTGGGTGACGGATTTCAATGAGGAGACCAGAGGGACAGAAAGGCCCGCACCCCTTCCGCGATCCAATATTTAGAAAATAAAATAGAAAATGTTTGATCAATATTTCGCATTAATTTCAATGATGACTATGTAGTTTAGACACTGTTCTTTCATTTATGCCACGTATCAACAACAGGTATAGCGTTTATGATCTGTAAAATCGTCAGAAAAACTGCAACAGTTCCTGAAAAAACAACATGGCGTTAGAATATAGGCTAGAATAGGGCTAGCATTGTACTGCATACGTGTGCATGGACATATTTAGGCAATTTTAAAATATAACAAATAATCCCGTGCACCTTTCCTAGATCCGACCTATGCAAAGAAAAGCTTTATCTGGTGAAAGACTACACCACTGTAACCACCTGTCAATGTATCTGAGACGTAATCGTCAGTGACTTGGTTCAAAAAATCAAACCATATTAATAAAATAAACGAATTATAGGCTATCAGGATTGTATATTCGGTAATGAGATGTGCAACCCTCCTCTTTCTCACACCAGGCAAACTGGACAAAATGACAGAGCGATAGGTCCGATTTGAGTGTGTTTTGATATGAGTCGTGAGCCTACAGAGTATTTCGGTACAAACCTCCAGCATCCAAGTAGCAACCATCCTCCGCATAAATGGCTGAATATCTTTCTGAACGCACTTGAAATAAGAACATTGGGGAATAAATCGTTCTTCAATGGTCAACAGGCTTTGTAATACCCTATCATCACACAGAATATTCGGATCAGGACGAGCTCTTAAAATGGTGTCCATTTCGAGGCAAAGCAGCTCCATGGTCGTTTCAGTTTTTACAAAGCCGGATTATTCTTGTGATAATACTAAACAATATTGCTAGATGCAAAGAAACTGGAAGGAAAGTATTTTGGAGGCATAAAAGTGAGACTGCAGGGCTCCCAAGAGTAGTCCTGCCTCTCCTTGCGAACTTTTTCCTCTCCCCCTCAGTTCGCTTCTACTTTCTTCTGGCGTTACATTTTAAGCCTGCCTTTTCCGACCAAAGTGACGCGAGCAGCAGCGCAGACCACACTATGTTGAGCAGTTACTCAAACATTTGTTCCTCTTTTCTCTCCACTTTTAGATGACAACTTCATACTTCATATTAATTTTATTTTATCATGACAATATTACCACAATTAAAACCCCAACCATGCGTCACAGGAACAAATTGAGAAAATGTACTCGGATAATATAGGCTATATAACTGGAACAATTGATCCATTTAGCAAGTGTTAGAGTTCAAACTCGTCAGGGGTACAGTTTTTCTGCCTTCAGAGGGGATGTAGCCTAGGGCTAGGCTATGAATGCAGAAATAGCAATGTACCCAAGTTGACAACTTCATAAACATGCATTAGGCTAATTTTATTTCTGTATTTGAGTTTATCAACAAAACAACGTATCCTTGTTGATTTGCTTGCTCTGTTGTTTTTTCGAATGCACTTGATTAACTTCTAATCGCCCCGCGCTCCCTCTCGCTCTCCCCCACACACACGCACACACACACACGCACACACACACACACACACACAGGTCTACCATAACTATCTTTTATATAGCAACAGCTCGCTTGTGGTTGAATGAGATAGCTTTCTAGGAAATGCAATGCAGCATAAAAAAGCTGTTGCGACAAACTTCTCTTATAGATAACACCACGATGACAGCCTATGCTCTGTATTGGTCAACTGCATGTATTCATATATAAATATAATCCACGTGGTTGAGGTTGTGATCATTACACTCATATGCAGAACGATACACATAGGACCCATGTCCAATACTTAATTCTAGGTATTATGCCTTGATAAAGGTCTCTTAAATATGCTACAGTGTAATGTTGGAGGAGCTTAAAGCAGAACTGATAGTTTACCAAAAAAGCTTAGTCTCTAATAATATTCTACCCCCAAAGATGAGTCAACTAGACTATCCTGCATGGATTGTCTTTCATATGCAGAGGGGGCAGTCTTCCGCTGCGCTCAAAGTTGTTAAATTCCATTCGAGTGGGCGTCTCTATCGGTCTGAATGGCAACACCTTTGTTCTTGTACTTGTGAGAGAAGTGGGAAATGTCTCTTTAAAGCATTTTTTGTCTGAAGATAGTTTCCTCCCCATGTCACAATTTGCATATAGCCAATAGGTCTTCTGCGCGTGACCGAGGCTTGCCGATTGTTACTGGGCAGAATTCTATTGCATAGGCTATATTCGGAGAACCAGGGCGGTCCAACTCCTACAATAACTAACTATTTATCAATTCACACGATTAGCTGATGTTATTTCCCCCCTAGCATAGATAGAAATCGTAAAATTGCATCCAACAACAAGCAATTAAGACATGGCAAAGCAACACATTCCAAATGGATGAAACCTCCACATCACACACGTTTTAAAGTTTTAACTAAAAAACAGTTAGACTTTTAAAAGTAAGAAGTTCGACAAGCAGACTAAGCTACTACAATAAAGATCAACATTCCTATAACTTGTTTATTATACGCAAAAATTAGATAAATATAGCCTAGGCTGAGACTATAACTGCTTCTTAATTGGTTCCATGATAACCTATTATGTTGTTATGACAACCACAAATATTACAACTACATGAATGAGGCACTGGGTGATTACCCCCCCCCTCCCCCCCTTCTGTCGGAATGTTTTGGACGACAAGAACGACTACATCAAAGACAATAAGGGATGTTTTTCAACGAACAATAGTATAGACTACTAGCCTACACATCCAGAAAGTTGCTCGTTTTGTGGCAGTGTATAGGGGGAGTTCCCCCAGATATTTATCGTGTCCCTGACGCATTTCAATGAATTATTTGGGGATAAATAATTTCCCTCAGAGAAACAGAATAAACAATCAACATTCTACAATAGTGCAAACCCATCTGTGCCATAATGACTGATCTTAAAGGCTCACACATAGAATGCATAAAACGATGCAGTAGTAGACTACATTGAGCCAACATGCGCACAATCATGTCCAATTGAAGTTTCTACTTTGCCAGACAGATACGCTTGTGAAGCGCCTTGATGGCCATGCTTCTCCACCACCTCCTCGGGTGTCAATGTGCATTTGTTATAATATCCATGAATTCATATTTCAACTTATGTATCATATTTCGGCTTTCAAAATGGGGACTTATTTTAGGCTGTTCGTGTTCTGATTGCCTCTGCATCTCATTACTTGCTCATGCACCTGTCACTGCCATCAGAAATGACTTTTTTATGCCCATTTCTTGGACAGCCTGTTAAACAAAGTGAAAAATAAAGACAGCCCAATAAGCCCATTTGTGTTCTTTACCACCAACAAAGACAATCGTTTTGCTGCAGATATTATCAAATGTTTAAACTCTCTTGGGAACACAACACAACACTTTGAACATTAAGATCCCCAATCCCCAAGTTATGGTAGATTTCTTATGATGCTAAGGTTAAAGTTTACAATGTCATCGAACAAATGCAAAAATCTAATCAGCAAACACATACCATTCGACAATCATTCTAAGACTACAGTAGCGGCTCAGCACTGTAGTCTGAAAGAACCATGCTGTATTTTCGCGGAATAATGACGTCACCGCAGGCTCTGAGGAGAGTCAAACGCAGCAGAGGCGCTACATTATTTCCCAGATGCATGCAATTAACATGATATCCAATGGGACACAAACTAAAGAATATTGCAACATTTGTTTCAAACTTTATTTTGATTTGATAGGGAACTTTGAAAAGTTATCTCACCTCATATCTGACTCGTGACTGCAATGGTTTGTCTCAAAGTTTACTCAAAGTGGTATGAAACAGCCTACATAAGGTTTTGAAATAACGGGAAGATAATGCAAGTGTGGGGTAAGCTAGGCAGCATACTTAAGGCACAAGTAGGTTGCTGACATCAAAACACAAATTATGATGTTTTCAAAATGTGTCAAATTAACAGACATGGGAATTTTGGAAGGACCTTTATGAGTTTAACGTTTCAATGTTCTACAAATGACAGAAATAGACTATAAACAATATAAAGAAAAATAAACCTTTTAACATTCTAAATTCTGAAAATGTACATATTTGAACTGAAAACCATCTAGAATGTCTATACCAACAAACATGGCTGGTACTTTCAAATTCATAAATGTTGATAATTTCCCAACAACTGTTCATAGTATATTTCTGAGAAATATTGTTTATCCTCCCTTTGAGCATGTTTACATATACATTATACATCAAATTAAACAACCATAATGTGTTCATTGGGCTGCTTACATGGAACTGTATTTGAAACTATTACAAAATAATTATCAAACAGGTTCAAAAAGGAATTCTGAAAATATGCCATTTCAATAATGCTACTAAATTAGGTTGTTTGAATGTTGGCTGATTTCTAGATAAACCCAATTATGGCAGGTGATAGAAGTATGCTTTGAAAACACATGGAATGGTGCTTCCTATAGATAATTCTAACACACCTGCAGCCGAGTGCCACAGCTGCAAGCTGGTATTAGGGCAGTTCTGCAATGAAAGAATAACATCTTTCTAACCAGATAATTAACATAGGCCTAGATGAAAACACAAAAACACAGTTTGTTATTCACTTACACATGAAAAATCTAATAAATCGAACAAGTAACTAGATGTCTCACAGACCATATTAGAGGGCAAAAGGTAGAAAGAGGCAAATCCACTCTGTAGGTTCTTGGTTTGAATGACTTCATATAATTTCAGACTGTATGCACCAATATATATTATATTTGTCCTTTTATTAAGGTTTATATTTTAAATTATTTTTAAAAGACTGTTAACAATAACCTTGTTAATAGTGTTTAAAGAATGGGTTGATTAAATATAATCAAATTAAACCATTCAATTATTTATACCATAACAACATTAATAAAGTTCACTATTTCATTTCCTAAATTAATATATATACACTAATGTTATTTATAGAAATAGCGTTTGTTCTCTTATTCCATACTTTTCGCCTGGGAGTGAACATTTTAAAAGCAGCAATTGAAACCCAAAGAGTGTTGTGTTAGATGTGATATCTGTGAAAAGCGGAGGAAATATTCCTTAAAAATGACCAAATAAATACAACATATTCTTGACGTAATAAAACATTAGAATAAATCAACCATGACAGGATCAGAAGTTTTGTATGACAAAAAACATGTGCATACAGTGTTAATGACAATTGATAGGAGGTCCAACTAGTGACTCCACCCCACTCTGTGTTTACATGTGTTCACCATTCACTAACTGCCTCATTGGCTGACTCCAAACACTGCAAAGTAATGTACTGGTGTAACAAACTCACCATTCACTCTTACGGTAATTCAAAGAGTCAATTAAGACGTTTTAACATTAAGAACTCCCCTGACATTGTCATCAAAAAATATATTCTATGGAGTATAAAGCAGAACCTTCTCAGGCAAGTTATGTGGTTGACACTTACAAAGCAATGCAAACTCTATTTCCTGCATTACCCTGAGCTTGGACATCTGTTGTAACTCACAAGTCTCCTTAGCTTGTCACACACAAGCATCAAAATATATTACTTTACTACTCCATGTAGTAACAACCATGTAGTAAGACTGCACATTAGGCGGTCATGAGAGATCAGTTGCTACCATATATGCTATCAATAATATACACTAAATGTTTCTGTTCCAAACATCTTATGCATGTTTATAATTAGCTTATTTCACACATGCTCATAGCCTATAACAGCATTTCTGTTATTTTGTTGTGGTTGAACAACTGCAGATGTCTGAGTAAAACAATAACAAAACAGAATTAACTTGTCCATCCATATCACAATACCAGGCTGTTTGCAATGCTCCATTGGTTAGACTTATTTACATAACAGTAATGTTTTAGCTGATATCAACAAAGAAGTGCAAATACAACGGTGTAATAATAGTGCCCTGTATCCCATCTAATCAAAGAGTGCAGACACAGTACAGTCTGTAGGCTATCTGGACAATAGACAGAACCAGAAAGCCAGTTAGCCATAGCTTAGTCTGCATAACCACCCAACACTGCGTATTTCACACAATCCAAATTGTCTGCTTGAAACACAACACTGTTAGATTAGGAACACATACATCCATGTTTCATTCAGCCAAACAGATTCATTTCATTCGCTTATAATATGTTTCGACCACATTTCTCAAAGGTGAAGTGAATAATATCACAGCAAAAGAGACCTGAGTTTGGTCTACACTCTTAGAAAAAAAGTGTTCTCCTACAGCTGTCCCCATAGGAAAACCCTGTGAGGAACCCTTTTTGGTTCCAGGTAAAACACTATTGGGTTCCATGAAGAAATCTTTTGACAGAGGGTTCTACATGGAACCAAAAAGCGTTCTCCTATAGGGACAGTCGAAAAACCCTTCGGAACCCTTTTTTCTAAGAGTGTACAGAGAGCAATGGATAGTAAAAAGCTATCCAGTAAAAGCTATTGTAAACCACACACATGGAAAGATAATAGGAGGGATATCTAGAGAGCCAGCTCATTTGACTATTTAGTGAAAGTAACTATGTGTAATGGGTTGATTAAAAATAATCGAATCAAAATTTATTGCTCGAATACACAGATTTGCAGATGTTATCGCAGGTGCAGCGAAGTGCTTGTGTTTCTAGCTCCAACAATTCAGTAAAAATACCTAGCAATACACAACAATATGCACATAATCCAAAAAGTAAAAATAAAGAAATTAAGAATAAATTAAGAATAATTGAATGCTACAGGCTACATTCTAAACCCCTTTCCATTCTCTGATATGTTTTAAAAACAAACTTACTAAATTCACGAGGGTTGTCCCTGGAAGCTCATGCACCTGTGGGATGTTTTTATTCTTTATTCTCACCATTCTATTACTGATGTTACAATGCAAATTTGGCACCAATGACCAGGGCTGTGGACTCACAGCCAAACTCCCTCAGACATTCTGTATGCAAAGATGTCCTCTTGCAATTTCTGTAAACCTGTTTTTATCTCATTAAGTCCAAAAACAAGGGAGAGAGCAAAATATCTATGTTTAATTGTCATCTCCTAACATTTCGGGGGGCGAGGGGTGGGCGTCTGAGGGAGCAAGGTGAATACCCTCCCTGTTAGAGAGATGAATTGATGATGCCGACAAGAGGTACATGCTTCAAACATTCTCATATGCTATGTGAGGGTGGTTACAATCAGTTCCAAAGTTGCAATAGTCTTGTATCATATGACTGATATTACAGTATTTGCAGGTGCATGCCACAAAAACCTTGGGAACAGATGTGATCTAGACACAGACAAATATAAATTAATAACACGTAGCTGTATTCTGGTTGTCATGCAACAAATCTTAAAAACACCAACTTCAGCCACATTTCTTCCCATGTGTTTTTGAAGCAAATCAGTAGAATCAATCCAAGAAATAGCTCTTGAAAAGTAAAACAAAAATACAAGTTGAAGCATTTATAACTAAAAGCAATCTATCAAAGGGGTTGCTAATAGCACATTGAGAGACGTATGGGTCTCTCCACAGAGAGGACATAGTTGATGTTGTTCTACCTGCATGGGACATACAATAAGGATGTCTGTAGAGCACCAACGAGACAAACCCTCCCTCTGCCAACAGAGAAGAGCCAGTCTGCTATTCATTTACCTTTATTTACTCTTCCCTCCTCTCTCACATGCTTGACCCTGCCTTTTGAACTCCACCAACAATCTTTCATGAACTCATCAGAGGAGAGGAAATCTGGGGCACAGCTTGCCAAGGATAGGAACTATTCCCTTGCCCATCCGGAGGATACTTAATATAGGTTTTCCTTTCTTCTCACATTTGTCGGATAACACAACCGCACATTTTTGAGCGGAGCAGGTCAGCTGCTGTTGTGTCTTCACCCCACTGCTTCTCTAGGATTTTCCAATGTTCTTATCGGTAGCCCTTAAGTTTGTCACTCATGCAACAACTGCTTACCAATATCATACCAGAGCCTAAGATTTTTTCCCCCTCCTTTCCTTTGCAACCGACAAGTAAAAACAAAGGCATTGTTGGTCCAAGGGGCCTTGCAAGGACTCTCTGGGGGCAGGTTGTGTCCTCATGGTATAATTCTGCACAAAAGGCACTCCTGATTCCTGGTCATTTGAAACGTTGATCCAGAGGGAGCAAAAACACCCTGAAGACTTCCACCTACATGTCCAGACCAAATGTGCATCATCACAACCTTTTATTGTACTGCAAGACAGTCCAGTGGGTAGTGTTCATAAGGCACCAAACAGAAGAAAACTGACCCAAACAGGGAGAGACCACCTGGACCTTAAAAACATTTGATGTTGTGTGCCCTAATGAACTGATGGCTAGTTCCTAAAGAATGTGTTCCCTTCATTGAAAACATTGTATGGGCTTCAAACTTCAGACTTTAATTTATCCTCAATATGTTCTCTCAGACAGATGACAGTTTGAGACAGATAGAGAGACAGATGGAATGAAAGTCAACCTATCCCCTGGGATGTTCAATGACATTTTGTCTCTGAAGATCAAGACATACAGTCATGTCCAAAATTATTGTCACCCTTGACTAAGATTAAATCAAATAATTAAAATACTAATACAAAAATATGACGTATTATATTACATGCTCAGATTTTTTTATTTATTATATTATTTTATACTTGGGACTGTATATTAAACAATAAAGTACTTTGGCATTCATTGACGGGAATGCTTCACAATCATCCAAAGGAACAAATACATGGATTGATATTTGTCTACACGTCAACTGTAATCCTGATCATACAGCATACAGTTTAAGTTGAGTGACACCCAATTTTGACACCTGCTTCAAATTGCCCAGAGAAAGAAACACTGCCTCTAAGTGAGGCATTCATACAAATCATGTTTAATGTATGATTCATGCACCTCTCCCTGTTGGGAACAAAGAAAATGTTGCCTATTGACATTATGTTTGTCAAACAGAGACCTTTCTGCCTGCAGCTGTATTTAAGATGCTCTTCTACTGACTTTGAAACCCAGAAAAAATGGACAGGGTTTCAAGGCTTGATGTGCTCATTGTTGTGTCATTGCAAACACCTGCATTTTGCACGCGCACATGCACAGTGGGTAAGCGCCCCATATTCCCTGCAGTGTGTGTGGTTAGGTCAGGGCCCCGAAGGTCTCCAGCACAAACAGATGTTACATGAGATCAGGATCTGGGTATAGTAAAGATAAACTAGATTACTTAAACAATTATACCACTCTAATATTCCATCCATACCCATCAGGTGTTGACTCATCTGGTATATCTAATATTAACATGGAACAGTGTTAAAAAAGGACCATAAAACACATGTTGCTGGTTGAACACAAACTCTGACACAGATGTAGAGTTGACACACACACACACACACACACACACACACACACACACACACACACACACACACACACACACACACACACACACACGAGTTCACACAAATGTTCACGCTCACACTTGCACATCCAGCCTGGTCTCATAGACTAGACGTAACATAGTAAATGTAAATCCGGGTAACTCATATTATATGTTACGTCTGGTAAGGTTACATAAGACAGATGGTTACGTAATTTAAAAATGAAGGGGGGGGGGCTTATAACATGAATGTCTAGCAACTCAAATGAATGTCAAGCAACTCAAAGCTTGTGAGTTCGAATCTCATAACAGACAACCTCAGCATTTTAGTTAATTGGCTACTTTTTTAACTTTTTAACTACTTAATTATTTTGAGCTACTTTGCAACTAAACTCAGCAGAAAAAGAAACATCCTGTCACTGTTAACTGCATTTATTTTTAGCAAACTTAACTTGTGTAAATATTTGTATGAACACAACAAGATTCAACAACTGAGACATAAACTGAACAAGTTCCACAGACACGTGACTAACAGAAATTGAATAATGTGTCCCTGAACAAAGGGGGGTCAAAATCAAAAGTAACAGTCAGTATCTGGTGTGGCCACCAGCTGCAATAAGTACTGCAGTGCATCTCCTCCTCATGGACAGCACCAGATTACACCAATCTTCCACCAAGGCACCTGCACATTCCCGGACATTTCTGGGGGGAATGGCCCTAGCCCTCACCCTCCGATCCAACAGGTACCAGACGTGCTCAATGGGATTGAGATCTGGGCTCTTCGCTGGCCATGGCAGAACACTGACATTCCTGTCTTGCAGGAAATCACGCACAGAACGAGCAGTATGGCTGGTGGCATTGTCACGCTGGAGGGTCATGTCAGGATTAGCAGGAAGGGTACCACATGAGGGAGGAGGATGTCTTCCTTGTAACGCACAACATTGAGATTGCCTGCAATGACAACAAGCTGAGTCCGATGATGCTGTGACACACCGTCCCAGACCATGACAGACCCTCCACCTCCAAATCGATCCCGCTCCAGAGTACAGGCCTCGGAATAACGCTCATTCCTTTGACAATAAACGCGAATCCGACCATCACCCCTGGGGAGACAAAACCGCGACTCGTCAGTGAAGAGCAGTTTTTGCCAGTCCTGTCTGGTCCAGCGACGGTGGGTTTGTGCCCATAGGCGATGTTGTTGCCGGTGATGTCTGGTGAGGTCCTGCTTTACAACAGGCCTACAAGTCCAGCATCTCTCAGCCTATTGCGGACAGTCTGAGCACTGATGAAGTGATTGTGTGTTCCTGGTGTAACTCTGCAGTTGTTGTTGCCATCCTGTACCTGTCCCACAGGTGTGATGTTCGGATGTACCGATCCTGTGCAGGTGTTGTTATGCATGGTCTGCCACTGCGAGGACCATCAGCTGTCCATCCTGTCTCACTGTAGTGCTGTCTTAGGCGTCTCACAGTACGGACATTGCAATTTATTGCCCTGGCCACATCTGAAGTCCTCATGCCTCCTTGCAGCATGCCTAAGGCTTGTTTACGCAGATGAGCAGGGACCCTGGGCATCTTTCTATTGGTGTTTTTCAGAGTCCGTAGAAAGGCCTCTTTAGTGTCCTAAGTTTTCATAATTGTGACCTTAATTGCCACAGGTGCATGTTCATTAATTCTTTATGCTTCATTGAACAAGCATGGGAAACAGTGTTTAAACCCTTTACAATGAAGATCTGTGTAGTTATTTCTAGGAATTATCTTTGAAAGATAGGGTCTTGAAAAAGGGTTGTTTTTGCTGAGTTTACTTAGCATGTTAGCTAGCATGTTAGCTAACCTGTCCCCCAATCATAACCTTAACCCTGTTAGCTAACCCTTCCCCTAACCTTAACCCCTTTAGCTAACCCTTCCCCTAACCCTAACCCTTTAACCTAACTCCTAAACTTAACCCTAATCTTAAACGTAACTTAAACCCTAACCCTAACCCCTAGCCTAAATAAAGTTAGTCAGCTAGCTAACGTTAGCCACCTAGCCTCCTAGCTAGAATTCGTAACATATCATACATATTGCAAATTCATAACATATAGTACATCGCCAAATGTGTAACATATTGTATGTTTTGCTCATTCGTAACATATCATATAAATTCTAATACGTAACATATGATACGAAATGGGTGATGGAATCCACAAATTATTACATACAGTGGGGCAAAAAAGTATTTAGTCAGCCACCAATTGTGCAAGTTCTCCCACTTAAAAAGATGAGAGAGGCCTGTAATTTTCATCATAGGTACACTTCAACTATGACAGACAAAATGAGAAAAAAAATCCAGAAAATCACATTGTAGGATTTTTAATGAATTTATTTGCAAATTATGGTGGAAAATAAGTATTTGGTCAATAACAAAAGTTTAACTCAATATTTTGTTATATACCCTTTGTTGGCAATGACAGAGGTCAAACGTTTTCTGTAAGTCTTCACAAGGTTTTCACACACTGTTGCTGGCATTTTGGCCCATTCCTCCATACAGATCTCCTCTAGAGCACTGATGTTTTGGGGCTGTTGCTGGGCAACACAGACTTTCAACTCCCTCCAAAGATTTTTTATGGGGTTGAGATCTGGGGACGGGGACCCGAACAAGCAACCTATCAGCCTCAGCCCAAGCTCCCAACCACCAGGCCACCAGCCCTCCAAGACCCCCACCCACAGTTCCCGAGAGTTGCCCCCCAACTATCCGAGCCCCCCCCCCCAGAGCCCCCCCCCCCAAAAAAGATATAATAATTAAAATATAAATAAGAAATCCACGTGTCTTGTTAAAAGTTCATTTGTGGAATTTCTTTCATTCTTAATGCGTTTGAGCCAATCAGTTGTAACAGGTGCGTGTTGGTGGTAGGGAAGTCAGACGCAGGAGAACTAATTTGGTATAAACGGAGTCGTTTAAAACTCACAAAGCTCACAAAACTCAGAAAACCAAAATATACAAAATAATAAAAGTGGGTACAAAACCCATCGCACACCAAAACATAACTTGCACATACATACAATCAAACATTCTCCGACAAGGACATGAGGGGAAACAGAGGGTTAAATACACAATATGTAATTGATGGGATTGGAACCAGGTGTGAAGGAAGACAAGACAAAACCAATGGAAAATGAAAAATGGATCAGTGATTGCTAGAAGGTCGGTGACGTTGACCGCCGAACACCGACCGAACAAGGGGAGAGGGACCGACTTCGGCGGAAGTTGTGACATCAGTTATGTTGTGACAAGGTAGGGGTGGTATGCAGATGATAGCCCTATTTGGTAAAAGACCAAGTCCATACTATGGCAAGAACAGCTCAAATAAGCAAAGAGAAATGATAGTCCATCATTACTTTAAGACATGAAGGTCAGTCAATACGGAAAATTTCAAGAACTTTGAAAGTTTCAAGTGCAGTCGCAAAAACCAAGTGCTATGATGAAACTGGCTCCCACGAGGACCGCCACAGGAAAGGAACCCCAGAGATACCTCTGCTGCAGAGGATAAGTTCATTAGAGTTATGTCATGACGTGGCCCTCTTTGGGTACAGCGAGCACCATCCCCCTCTCTCTCACCACCTCTCTCTTCCCCCTACACCCAGGCTCTGTTAGGCAGGTCATAAATTCCTAGAGGAGTTTCTCTCCTCATGGCCAGAGTATATAGAGAGAGCGTTTCACAGGAGAACAAAGGAACCTCTTCCACATCACAGAACTTGAGAACTGAACAATGTCCATGTTTTGGAGAATGTGTACACTGTTGGGGAAGAATCCAGCTACGACTGGTCCATTTAGTGTAACCTCTTGCGACGAGCAAACCCGTATCCGGGAGCGTAATCATAGCCTCAAATGCATTAGCATAACGCAGCGGACATAAACTTTTCCTATTCATGAAAATCGCAAATGAAATGAAATAAATATATTCAAACACAAGCTTAGCCTTTTGTAACAACACTGTCATCTCAGATTTTCAAAATATGCGTTACAGCCAACGCTAGACAAGCATTTGTGTAAGTTTATCATGGCATAATGCTATGCTAGGTTCTGCTGGCAGCAGGCAACATTTTCACGAAAATAAGAAAAGCAACCAAATTAAATCATTTACTTCAGATGCTTTCACTCAGGAGACTCCCAGTTAGATAGCAAATGTTCCTTTTTTCCAAAAATATTATTTTTGTAGACGAAAAAGCTCCCGTTTCTTCATCATGCTTGGCTGAGAAATAGACCGGAAAATGCTGCAACTATAACGGCAAGTTTAAATAGGTCATAGGCCTGCCCCAAGAACACAGGCATTGACCTGGCATCATGGGACAGCCCTCTTCTGCTGATACGAATATAACCCCCACCTGAAGGATTTCCCTTCAGACCAGCTTACCTCGATAACCACGAGAGGGCAAAGGTTTGAGACCAGACCAGTACCTCTTCACAGAGGGAGCTACGGTTTGAGTAGATTGCTGAATCTTTTAACCATACCACGTGGTTAAACTCTGAGACTATCGATCCGACAGAATAAAAGCAAATCTTTGATACTAATTACTAGTCTGCAGCTAGGAATTCTATACCATTGAATGAGAAGGTTGACAACACCTATTCTATAACAACATTTCTGAATGTTACTCTGAAGTAGCCATTCTAACGAAAGACTCCAGGGACGCAGAGAGAGGTGCGGATGATCTTCCAACAGAGATCACAATGACACACTGAGCGTAATGATTGCAAATATTCCCGAATGAGTGAGCGTTCATGTGCAAAGGATTAGCATTTCAATGGTTATAATGATCAACTTTGTGTCTTTTATCTTTCGCACCCTTCTCAGTCCCTTTGTCTACCAAGCCGCGATATCGGTATAGCCCACTAGGGCACATCCCCCTATCATTTCCATGTAACCATATCTACTTTGTTTGTTTGTGCATTTCTGTGATTATTTAGTTAGTTAATAAATAAATGATTGAGACAATTGATGTATGGATGATTCTTAGTGAAGACTTAGTGAAGACTGAAGTCAGCTCTGTGGGCTGCAGAGCTGCTGTGTGTGTTTAATGGCAACATGTGTTGCTCCCTATCTCGTTCTCCAAGTGGCACAAAGGTAAAGGGAAGGTTAACAGCGTGGGAAAATGCTGAACAGTGTGAAATTACCTTGATCCAAAGATTCCTGCCGCATACCAGCACAACGAATCCGTAACAGCACAGGCACTAACTCAGTCAGCCTGGCCGAGAAAAGAACAGCTGAGAGAGAGAAGTTGAGAGAGATAGAGGGAAAAAAGAGAGAAAGAGAAAAAGAAAGAAAGAGGCCTCTCGAGTAATATCCTGCAACAGCCAGAAGTCTATATGTATATCCCATATTATATATTTTTTCTTAACCTTTATTTAACTAGGCAAGTCAGTTAAGAACAAATTCTTATTTACAATGACAGCCTATCGGGAACAGTGGGTTAACTGCCTTGTTCAGGGGCAGAACAACAGATTTTTACCTTGTCAGCTTGGGGATTCGATCCAGCAAACTTTTGGTTACTGCCCCAATGCTCTAACCACTAGGCTACCTGCTGCCCCTACATACTTATATCCCACAATAAAGTTGTATATTATAGGTCTACATCCAATTATCATTTTTTTAAACATTTTTATTTAACCTTTATTTAAGTAGGCGAAAGGGGTATCTATCTACTACAGTGCATTCGGAAAGTATTCAGACCCCTTGACTTTTTACAGATTTTGTTAGGTTACAGTCTTATTTTAAAATTGATTAAATCGTTTTTTCCCTCATCAATCTACACACAATACCCCATAACGACAAAGCAAAAATTGGTTAAGACATTTTTGCTAATTTATTAAAAATAAAAAACAGAAATATCATATTACATAAGTATTCAGACCCTTTACGAGGTACTTTGTATATGCACCTCTGGCAGCGATTACAGCCTTGAGTCTTCTGTGATATGATGCTACAAGCTTAGCACACCTGTATTTGGGGAGTTTCTAAAATTATTCTCTGCAGATCCTCTCAAGATCTATCAGGTTGGATGGGGAGCGTTGCTGCACAGCTATTTTCAGGTCTCTCCAGAGATGTTCGATTGGGTTCAGATTCTGGCTCTGGCTGGGCCACTCAAGGACATTCAGAGACTTGTCCCAAAGCCACTCCTGCATTGTCTTGGCTGTGTGCATAGGGTCGTTGTTCAGTTGGAAGGTGAACCTTCGCCCCAGTCTGAGGTCCTCAGCTCTCTGGAGCAGGTTTTCATCAATGATCTCTCTGTACCTTGCTCTGTTCATCTTTCTCTCGTTCCTGACTAGTCTCCCAGTTACTGCCGCTGAAAAACATCACCACAGCATGATGCTGCCAACACCATGCTTCAACATAGGGATGGTGCCAGGTTTCCTCCAGACGTGATGCTTGGCATTCAGGCCAAAGAGTTCAATCTTGGTTTCATCAGACCAGTCTGTGAGTCTTTAAGTGCCTTTTGGCCTTTTACTGAGGAGTGTCTTCCATCTGGCCATTCCACCATAAAGGCCTGATTGGTGGAGTGCTGCAGAGATGATTGTCCTTCTGGAAGGTTCTCCCATCTCCACAGAGGAACTCTCGAGCTCTGTCAGAGTGACATCGGGTTCTTGGTCCCCTTCCTGACCAAGACCCTTCTCCCCCGATTGCTGAATTTGGCCGGACGGACAGCTCTAGGAAGAGTCTTGGTGGTTCCAAACTTCTTCCATTTAAGAATGATGGAGGCCACTGTGTACTTGGGGACCTTCAATGCTACAGAAATGTTTTGGTACCCTTCCTCAGATTTGTGCCTTGACAATCCTGTCTTGTAGCTCTACGGAAAACTTCTTGACCTCATGGCATGGTTATTGCTCTGACATGCACTGTCAACTGTAGGACCTTGGGCCTCCCAAGTGGCGCAGCTGTCTAAGGCACTGCATCACAGTGGTAGAAGCGTCACTACAGACCCGGGTTTGATCCGTGAAGACCCATGAGGCGGCGCACAATTGGCCCAGCATTGTCTGGGTTAGGGGAGGGTTTGGCCGGCCGGGATATCCTTGTCCTATCACACTCTAGTAACTCCTTGTGGCTGGCCGGGCGCATGCACGCTGACTTCGGTCACCAGTTGCACTGTGTTTTCTCCAACACATTGGTGTGGCTGGTTTCTGGGTTAAGTGAGGACGCATGGCTCCTGACCTTCACCTTTCCCAAGTCCGTATGGGATTTGCATCAATGGGATAAGACTGTAACTACCAATTGGGGAGAAAAAGGGGTAAAAAGTAAAGAATATATGTACGTACGTACATATACCTTAGCCAAATACATTTAAACTCAGTTTTTCACAATTCCTGACATTTAATCCTAGTAAAAATTCCCTGTCGTAGGTCAGTTAGGATCACACATTTATTTTAAGAATGTGAAATGTCAGAATAATAGTAGAGAGAATTATTTATTTCAGCTTTTATTTCTTTCATCACATTCCCAGTGGGTCAGAGTTTACATACACTCAATTAGTATTTGGTAGCATTGCCTTTAAATTGGTTAACTTGTGTCAAAAGTTTCGAGTAGCCACAAGGTTCCCACAAAAAGTTGGGTGAATTTTGACCCATTCTTCCTGACAGAGCTGGTGTAACTGAGTCAGGTTTATAGGCCTCCTTGCTCGCACACGCTTTTTCAGTTCTGCCCAAAACTTTTGTATAGGATTGAGGTCAGGGCGTTGTGATGGCCACTGCAAAACATTGACTTTGTTGTCATTAAGCCATTTTGCCACAATTTTGGAGGTATCCTTGGGGTCATTGTCCATTTGGAAGACCCATTTGCAACCAAGCTTTAACTGCCTGACCGATTGATGTCTTGAGATGTTGCTTCAATATAGCCACATAATTTTCCATCCGCATGTTGCCATTTATTTTGTGAAGTGCACCAGTCCCTCCTGCAGCAAAGCACCCCCACAACATGATGCTGCCACCCCTGTGCTTCACAGTTGGGATGGTGTTCTTCGGCTTGCAAGCCTCTCCCCTTTCCCTCCAAACATAGCAATGGTGATTATGGCCAAACAGTTCTATTTTCTTTTCATCAGACCAGATGACATTTCTCCAAAAAGTACGATCTTTGTCCCCATGTGCAGTTTCAAACCGTAGTTGGGCTTTTTTATGGTGGTTTTGGGGCAATGGCTTCTTCCTTGCTGAGCGTCCTTTCAGGTTATGTCGATATAGGGCACGTTTTACTGTGGATATAGATACTTTTGTACCTGTTTCTTCCAGTATCTTCACAAGGTCCTTTGCTGTTGTTCTGGGATTGATTTGCACTTTTCGCACCAAAGTACGTTCATCTCTAGGAGACAGCACACGTCTCCTTCCTGAGCGGTATGACAGCTGCGTGGTCCCATGGTGTTTATACTTGCGTACTATTGTTTGTACAGATTAACGTGGTACCTTCAGGGGTTTCGAAATTGCTCCCAAGGATGATCCAGACTTGTGGAGGTCTACACTTTTTCTTCTGAGGTCTTGGCTGATTTCTTTAGATTTTCCCATCATCTTAAGCAAGCACTGAGTTTGAAGGTAGGCCTTGAAATACATACACAGGTACACCTCCAATTGACTCAAATTATGTCAATTAGTCTATCAGAAGCTTCTAAAGCCATGACATAATTTTCTGGAATTTTCCAAGCTGTTTTAAGGCACGGTATGTAAACTTCTGACCCACTGGAATTGTTATACAGTGAATTATACATGAAATAATATGTCTGTAAACAATTGTTGTAAAAATGACTTGTGTCATGTACAAAGTTGATGTCCTAACCTACTTGCCAAAACTATAGTTTGTTAACAAGAATTTTGTGAGTGGTTGAAAAACAAGTTTTAATGACTCCAACCTAAGTGTATGTAAACTTCCGACTTCAACTGTATATGCATATACTGTATACACTACCGGTCAAAAGTTTTAGAACAGCTACTCATTCAAGAGTTTTTCTTTATTTGTAATATTTTCTACATTGTTGAATAATAGTGAAGACATCAAAACTATGTAAATAACACATGTGGAATCATGTAATATATTTGAGATTAAAAACAAACAGTTCCACTAAGCCCAAACCAAATGGGATGGTGTATCGCTGCAGAATGCTGTGGTAGCTGTGCTGGTTAAATGTTTCTTGAATTCTAAATAAATCACTGACAGTGTCACCAGAAAACCATCCCCACACCATCACACCTCCTCCTCCATGCTTTACGGTGGGAAATACACATGCGGAGATCATCCATTCACCCACACGCCTCTCACAAAGACAAACATCTGCAATTTGGACTCCAGACCAAAGGACAAATTTCCACCGATCTAATATCCATTGCTCGTGTTTCTTGGCCCAAGCAAGTCTCTGGTAACTCTAATGAACCTATCCTCCGCAGCAGAGGTAACTCTGGGTCTTCTATTCCTGTGGCAGTCCTCATGAGAGCCAGTTTCATCATAGCGCTTGATGGTTTTTGCGACTGCACTTGTAGAAACTTTCAAAGTTCTTGAAATATTCCATATTGACTGACCTTCATGTCTGAAAGCAATGATGGACTGTCGTTTCTCTTTGCTTATGTGAGCTGTTTTTGCCATAATATGGACATGGTCTTTTACCAAATAGTTCTATCTTCTGTATACTTCCCTTACCTTGTCACAACACAACTGATTGGCTCAAATGCATTAGGAAGGAAAGACATTCCACAAATGAACTTTTAAGAAGGCACACCAAAGGGTGGCTTTTTAAAGAATCTCAAATATAAAACATATTTAGATTTGTTTAACACTTTTTTGGTACTACATGACTCCAAATGTGTTATTTACTAGTTTTGATGTCTTCACTATTATTCTACAATGTAAAAAATAGTAAAAAATAAAGAAAAACCCTTGAATGAGTAGGTGTTCTAAAACGTATGACCTTTAGTGTGTATACACTTCTTGTAAATGACTATTGTAACTGGAAATGGCAGATTTTTGATTGAAAATCTACATAGGCGTACATAGGCCCATTATCAGCAACCATCACTCCTGTGTTTCAATGGCACGTTGTGTTAGCTATTTCTTTTCTTTTTTTTTCTTCAATTTTATTTAACCAGGTAGGCCAGTTGAGAACAAGTTCTCATTTACAACTGCGACCTGACCAAGATAAAGCAAATCAGTGCGACACAAACAACAACACAGAGTTACACATAAACAAACTTACAGTCAATAACACAATGGAAAGGTCTATATATAGTGTGTGCAAATGTAGTAAGATTAGAGAGGTAAGGCAATAAATAGGCCATAGTGGTGAAATAATTTCAATTTAGCATTAACACTGGAGTGATAGATGTGCAGTTGATGATGTGCAAGTAGAGATACTGGGGTGCAAAAGAGCAAAACTAAATAACAATATGGGATGAGGTAGTTGGTTGGGCTATTTACAGATGGGCTGTGTACAAGTGCAGTGATCGATAAGCTGCTCTGACAGCTGATGCTTAAAGTTAGTGAGGGAGATATAAGACTCCAGCATCAGTGATTTTTGCAATTCATTCCAGTCATTGGCAGCAGAGAACTGGAAGGAAAGGCATCCAAAGGAGGAGTTGGCTTTGGGGATGACCAGTGAAATATACCTGCTGGAGCACGTGCTACGGGTGGGTGTTGTTATGGTGACCAGTGAGCCGTAATAAGGCGGGGCTTTACCTAGCAAAGACTTATAGATGACCTAGAGCCAGTGGGTTTGGCGACAACTATGAAGCGATGGCCAGCCAACGAGAGCATACAGGTCGCAGTGGTGGGTAGTATATGGGGCTTTGGTGACAAAACAGATGGCACTGTGATAGACTACATCCAATTTGCTGAACAGAGTGTTGGAGGCTATTTTGTAAATGACATCGCCGAAGTCAAGGATCGGAGGATAGTCAGTTTTACGAGGGTATGTTTAGCAGCATGAGTGAAGGAGGCTTGTTGCGAAATAGGAAGCTGACTAGATTTAATTTTGGATTGGAGATAATTTTTTAAGGCTAATTGATCATTCGAAAACCCTTTTGCAATTATGTTAGCACAGCTGAAAACTGTTGTTCTGATTAAACTGATTAAAGAAGCAATAAAACTGGCCTTCTTTAGACTAGTTGAGTATCTGGAGCATCAGCAGTTGTGGGTTCGATTACAGGCTCAAAATGGCCAGAACCAAAGAACTCCTTCTTCTGAAACTCGTCAGTCTATTCTTGTTCTGAGAAATTAAGGCTATTCCATGCGAGAAATTGCAAGAAACTGGGGATCTCGTACAACGCTGTGTACTACTCCCTTCACAGAACAGCGCAACCTGGCTATAACCAGAATAGAAAGAGTGGGAGACCCCAGTGCACAACTTAGCAAGTGGACAAGTACATTAAAGTGTCTAGTTTGAAAAACAGACGCCTCACAAGTCCTCAACTGGCAGCTTAATTAAATAGTACCCGCAAAACACCAGTCTCAGCATCAACAGTGAAGAGGCGACTCCGGGATGCTGGCCTTCTAAGCAGAGTTGCATAGAAAAATACATATCTCAGACTGGCTAATAAAAAGTAAAGATTAAGATGGGAAAAATAACACAGACACTGGACAGAGGAAGATTGGAGAAAAGTGTTATGGACAGACAGACAAATCTAAGTTTCAGGTGTTCAGATCACAAAGAAGGACATTCATGAGACGGAGAAAAAAAATGATGCTGGAGGAGTTTTTGACTCCATCTGTCAAGCATGGTGGAGACAACGTGATGGTCTGGGTGTGCTTTGGTGGTGGTAAAGTGGGAGATTTGTACAGTGTAAAACGGATATTGAAGAAGGAAGGCTATCACTCCATTTTGCAACGCCTTGCCATACCCTGTGGACGGCGCTTAACTGGAGCCAATTTCCTCTTACAACAGTACAATGACCCAAACCACAGCTCCAAACTATGCAAGAACTATTTAGGGAAGAAGCAGTCAGCTGGTATTCTGTCTATAATGGAGTGGCCAGCACAGTCACTGGATCTCAACTCTATTGAGCTGTTGTGGGAGCAGCTCGACCGTATGGTACGTAGAAGTGCCCATCAAACCAATCCAACTTGTGGGAGGTGTTTCAGGAAGCATGGGGTGAAATCTCTTGAATGCGAAAGGTCTGTAAGGCTGTAATTTCTGCAAATGGAGGATTCTTTGACGAAAGCAAAGTTTGAAGGACACAATTATTATTTCAATAAAAAAACATTATTTATAACCTTTTCAACGTCTTGGCTATATTTCCTATTCATTTTGCAACTCATTTCATGTATGTTTTCATGGAAAACAAGGACATTTCTAAGTGATCCCAAATGTTTGAATTGTGGTGTATATATAAATAAATACACGTAGACAGATGTGTGCCTTTCCAAATCATGTCCAATCAATTGAATTCCCCACAGGTGGACTCCTATCAAGTTGTAGAAACATCTCAAGGATGATCAATGGAAACAGGATGCACCTGAGCTCAATTTCGTGTCTCATAGCAAATGGTCTGAATATGTATATAAATAAGGTATTTCAGTTTTTTGTTTATAATAAGTTTGCAAAAATTTCTAAAAACCTGTTTTCCCTTTGTCATTATGGAGTATTGTGTGTATTTTGCTGAGGAAATTGTTTTATTTATTCCATTTTAGAATAAGGCCATAACGTACCAAAATGTGGAAAAGGGAAAGGGGTCTGAATACTGCATCTACAAATAAAGTAAAGAGCTCTTCCGCAAAGTGAGTGAATCAATTGGCGTGTCCTCAGCCAGGCCTGTGACGTGGGTTCATTTCCAGGGGAGGACAGGTCGTTATGGTTGGAATGCTGTTGTGTGAACGATGAAGAGAGCATTCAGGTGGGGTGATTGCTGCCTATACTTCAGTCACAACAGCAAGGGGCTAACTGCAACAATAGCGGATGTAATCTGTAGGCCGGAGCAGAGCAGAGAGTCAAACAATCCTCCCTGCTGCCTGCATTTCCTCTCTGCCACCTACTGCCTTTTGAGATGCCATTTTGATAAGAAAATCTTTAACCTTCACAAAACAAACTGCTGTGTATGTATGTGTATGCTTTTGGTTTGTTTTGTCACTCTGCAAACACAAATTCTTCAATGATTCAATGTACAATACCCTTTTATCTTATGTATGAGAATAGGGTTCTATTCAGTATATTTTTTTATTAATAAGACAATTCCCTTCACCAAAGAAAAAGTTAAATGCAAAACTGCAGATGAACAAATGCCTTGAAGTGCAATGCCGCGCACATGAAATGCACCTCTACAGTTCTTGCTGCACCCTATAAAAACATCAAACATTGATCACAGACCGAGGCCACACACACACACACACACACACACACACACACACACACACACACACACACACACACACACACACACACACACACACACACACACACACACACACACACACACACACACACACTTCCATGTCCCATTATCACCTACCGGGCCTGAATAATTTTCTGTGGCCCAGAGGGATGTATTGTCTTTAGTCCCCTGCCAAGTGTCAGTAGATATTTATCAAAGGATACCTACATTCACAGGGATGCAGTACTGTTTTCTCTACCTCTTTTTTCCTGGGAACATTCTCTTTGCATTGCTTCATCAAGATACTACAGAACATGGAGGCGGTGTAGGCAGAGGTGGATAGGGTGTCCTCACACCTGCCATACTGTAGCTTCACCAGACAACTGTCTCAGCCATGACAAAAAGGCCTTCAGCCCAGCTCCCAGGCTGCCTTTCACAATGAGTCCAACATAGCTCAGTTCTATGCCATGCTGATCATGCTGGGTTCATGCAGTCCTCTCTATCAGCAGACACTCAGCAACCAGGCTGACAGTTCAGCACAGCATGCTTAGCAGACCAGCCATGCAACACTACAGGGACAGAGTTCATCACGGTGCAGTATCAGTATCTCACACAAGAACAGGCATCAGAACCGGATCCAATGTCGTAGAGGTTTTAAATGCTACACAATCTATCAATGATTGTGATCATCTACAAAAACATACAGTTGTTTTCCCGGGAGAACTGATATGTGTCACGAGAATTTTCACTATAAGGGAGAATGGTAGAGATGCCAGTTTACTGAATCAGATTTGTAAATGGGGGATGATCTGATCCCCTGCATGGCTCTGTTGAGAAGTGACTCTGGTGACATTGGGTCTGTGTTGATTGACTTGGAACCATTTCAATCACTATCTGGATGCTTCACAATTTCTCCCCTCACCTTGGGAAAACACTAACTGGCATTTATAATTTACCAAGAACGGTCATAATTAGTTTGATTGGCCCACTGACAACTATATTTGTTATTATTCGATCAAATGCCTGTGTCTTGAGGTTGAGGGACAGGGACAGGCAGGATGATAGAGGAGAATGGGTAAGATGAGCCAAAGGGGAAAGTTGAGACACTCTTGTTTCTAGGAAACCATACACAACATGTATAATTTGTTCTAAATATTCAGGAAGAGGTCATCATTTCATGGTGATAAAGACAAAGAAGATGATTGTGGACTACAGGAAAAGGAGGACCGAGCATGCCCGCATTCTCATCGACAGGGCTGTAGTGGAGCAGGATGAGAGCTTCAAGTTCTGTGGTGTCCACATCACCAACAAACTAACATGGTCCAAACACACCAAGACAGTCGTGAAGAGGGTACGACAAAACCTATTTCCCCTCAGGAGGCTGAAAAGATTTTGCATGGGTACTGAGATCCTCAAAAAGGTCTACAGCTGCACCATGGAGAGCATCCTGACTGGTTGCATCACTGCCTGGTATGGCAACTGCTCGGCCTCCGACCACAAGGCACTACAGAGGGTAGTGCATACGGCCCAGTACATCACTGGGGCCAATTTTCCTGCCATCCCTAAACATTGTCAAAGACTCCGGCCACCCTAGTCATAGACTGTTCTCTCTGCCACTGCACGGTGAGCGGTACCGGAGCGCCAAGTCTAGGTCCAAAAGGCATCTTAACAGCACATATTACCTCAATTACCTCAACTAACCGGTGTCCCCGCACATTGACTCTGTACCGGTACACCCTGTATATAGCCTCGCTATTGTTATTTTACGGCTGCCGTTGAATTATTTGTTAGTTTTATTTTCTATTTTTTACTTAACACTTATTTTTCTTAAAACTTCTTAAAGCATTGTTGGTTAAGGGCTTGTAAGTAAGCATTTCACTGTAAGGTCTACCTCTTGTATTTGAAGGAAGAAACTACATGAAAAAAGTGGTATGCAAGTTAGGTTCAAAAAACGAATATATTGTGTTAGAAGTTTCATGATGCTTGCTTCTAAACTAAAGTAGATAATTTAAAGATTGTTCTATACATCAATTGTAATCTCAATAAACCTAGCATAAAAGTCCTTGTAGCCTTGTGGGCTAATATACACTGCTCAAAAAAATAAAGGGAACACAATGTAACTCCAAGTCAATCACACTTCTGTGAAATCAAACTGTCCACTTAGGAAGCAACACTGATTGACAATACATTTCACATGCTGTTGTGCAAATGGAATAGACAACAGGTGGAAATTATAGGCAATTAGCAAGACACCCCCAATAAAGGAGTGGTTCTGCAGGTGATAACCACAGACCACTTCTCAGTTCCTATGCTTCCTGGCTGATGTTTTGGTCACTTTTGAATGCTGGCGGTGCTTTCACTCTAGTGGTAGCATGAGACGGAGTCTACAACCCACACAAGTGGCTCAGGTAGTGCAGCTCATCCAGGATGGCACATCAATGCGAGCTGTGGCAAGAAGGTTTGCTGTGTCTGTCAGCGTAGTGTCCAGAGCATGGAGAAGCTACCAGGAGACAGGCCAGTACATCAGGAGACGTGGAGTAGGCCATCGGAGGGCAACAACCCAGCAGCAGGACCGCTACCTCCTCCTTTGTGCAAGGAGGAGCAGGAGGAGCACTGACAGAGCCCTGCAAAATGACCTCCAGCAGGCCACAAATGTGCATGTGTCTGCTCAAACGGTCAGAAACAGACTCCATGAGGGTGGTATGAGGGCCCGACGTCCACAGGTGGGGGTTGTGCTTACAGCCCAACACCGTGTAGAGAACACCAACATTGGCAAATTCGCCACTGGTGCCCTGTGCTCTTCACAGATGAAAGCAGGTTCACACTGAGCACATGTGACAGACGTGACAGTCTGGAGACGCCGTGGAGAATGTTCTGCTGCCTGCAACATCCTCCAGCTTGACCGGTTTGGCGGTGGGTCAGTCATGGTGTGGGGTGGCATTTATTTGGGGGGCCGCACAGCCCTCCATGTGCTCGCCAGAGGTAGCCTGACTGCCATTAGGTACCGAGATGAGATCCTCAGACCCCTTGTGAGACCATATGCTGGTGCGGTTGGCCCTGGGTTCCTCCTAATGCAAGACAATGCTAGACCTCACGTGGCTGGAGTGTGTCAGCAGTTCCTGCAAGAGGAAGGCATTGATGCTATGGACTGGCCCGCCCGTTCCCCAGACCTGAATCCAATTGAGCACATCTGGGACATCATGTCTCGCTCCATCCACCAATGCCACGTTGCACCACAGACTGTCCAGGAGTTGTAGGGAGGTCATACAGGCACGTGGAGGCCACACACACTACTGAACCTCATTTTGACTTGTTTTAAGGACATTACATCAAAGTTGGATCAGCCTGTAGTGTGGTTTTCCACTTTAATTTTGAGTGTGACTCCAAATCCAGACCTCCATGGGTTGATAAATTTGATTTCAATTGATTATTGTAGTGTGATTTTGTTGTCAGCACATTCAACTATGTAAAGAAAAAAGTATTTAATAAGAATATTTAATTCATTCAGATCTAGGATGTGTTATTTTAGTGTTGCCTTTTTTTTGAGCAGTGTAGTACAAATGTTTGCCTCGGGGTAGTTTAGCCAATGGCAAGTTGAACAAATTGAAGTGTTTTCTTCCCAGGCATAATGCAAGGCATTATCTCTGGGATATGAGGTAACTACAGTGTCTGGCCTATGTTAAAAGTGTTTTAAAAACTACAAAGTGTTTGTTAGGCGTTAAGCCTTTGTTAAAAGTTGCTTAAAATGATTAAAAAGCTAAACGTGATTGTGATTGTGCTGAATTGTTTTGGGGAAATAAAGATCGACATGGTATTACAAAGGTAGTGGTAATATTTAATTCTGTACAGATATTTGTAGGCTGCTGAATTTACCATACCATACCATACCATACCGTAAATTGTGCCAAGAGACCACTTTTCTTTGGACAGGTTTTGTGTTTTCAAAACTGTAATGTTTACATGAATTGAATTCTGATTATTTCCAGGGATACACAACATCCTGAAATATATGTAGATATCTTTGTTAGAAAGAATAGTATATTTCCCTTGACGGAATGATGGTTAATGTAAAAAATGGTTCAACATACCCCACTCTCCCCTAACTGATTCTTTGCAGCGTCCCATTATAACACTGAGGAAGAGGTGAGGTGGGTGCTCTGGCTCCACCTAGATCCTCCTGCCCTGCTCCTGCCCCGTCATGGCCGCCCAGTCCACCGCCTGTCTCCATCTACTGAAGAGGCTTCCATTAATGATCCTTTACCTGTGGAATTCCAGCAGCGGAACAAGGGAGCAGGGCCACATCACAGACCTGCATTCACCTTTCAATCACAGGGGCCGCTGTAATCATGTTAACTCATATATCATCGTATTTCAAGTACTGACAGGAGTGTGACCCGTGCCGTCCACCAGACTAATCTAATACATATGTTTCCTCAAAGACAGAGGGACGGGTTGTTTTGGGGGGAAGGGAAAAAAGCAAAGAAGAGAGATCTACCATACTGTGTCATGCCATGGCTATAAAAAGGGATGCTGGCATTCTGGATAAATCAGCCTGTGAACTAAACATCTATTTTTGGCCTATGTAAAGAGCAAAGAGTACTACGTGTAAACAGTCCCCAGGGCTTGGAGCTGCTCTGAACTCGGAGAGACAGAAGGAGAGGGGGGGGGGATGACTAAAAGGCCCTTCTAGGTGCTTGTCTGTCTGTCTGTTGGGGCTGAGCTGCCTGCTGCTGAGGGGCCTCTGGAATCCTGCCCTCACAGGGGCTCCGGGGTCAGCAGAGTGGGGAGAAAACACCAGCATCGCTCTCTCTAGGTTGTAAATCCATCTCTCCCTTCCTTCCTTCCTCCCTCCCTCCACCCATCCCTTTTCCCTCCCCAATCCCCTGCTGTATCTCTTGCTCTCTCTCTCTCTGCCCCCCTCTCCCCCTCTCTCTCTGTTCTTAGCAGGCTCACTCTGTGCTGCTTGGTTATATGCTGTGTCTGTGTCATTTTTACAGGGCAATTCGTGTACATGCTAGCATCCCATTCATCATGGAGAAAGGCTGTGTCCCAGGATCTTAAATGCCTAGGCCCTCACAGGTTCACCATGGTGGCATCCTGCTCTCTCCCAGCAGGTCAGATGTCAGAACCCTAGATCTCCTGATTGATCACTACACCTCTTCTGTTGCCATTTCCCTCTCCCCTCTTCAAGATTCCTTCCCTCCTCCTCACACCTATCTCTTCTCCTCCTTCCTGCCACCTCGTCAAGATCCACTCTCTCTCCCCTTTCCCTTCTCTCACTGCTTCAAGATCCCATCTCCCCTTATTCCACCCCCTTCTCCTCTCCCTCTCCCGTTCTCCTCTCCCCTTTCTCCACACCCAACTTACCTCCCACCTCCCTCCTCCATCCCCCCCACTATCCCACTTCACATTAATGGCTAACAGCCTTGACTTTCCCTAAGCAGCCATACAATGCGGGTTGTGAGAATGAACTATCCAGAGGAAAAAGTGCATTCCTAGCACAGGGTGGTGAAAGGAAGCAGCTGGTTGGTCAATTCATGTCAAGCCGTGTTTTATGTCTTTGTTCTCCATACAGGAAAAGCACATTTCCAGGAGATGATATAGTGGAAGGTAATTAATTTTGGTGCTCCCTCTGTCATGCCACCTGAGGTTGTCCTCAGTGAATCAGAGCTTCTCTGGTCCACCGTGGACCAGCACAAAGGAGGGATCGAAGACTCAGGTCAGGGCAAGAGGTCACTGAAGGAGCATCCACTCTGGGTCAAACAGTATTTTCTTAAACTCCTTTCACATGTCCAATCAAAAGCATCTCACAGATAATGTGGTTACATGTACGTAACCGATTAGTGAAATTAATTAGCCAGCTTGCTGCCATGGGGTTCACGTAAACAGCCGACCATGGGTTTACTATAGCATGGCTAAGTATTTGTGGCATAGGAGTGCCGTGGGGAACTCCAAACGAGTACATCATGTAAGCAGTCAAGACAACACACCAACAAACATACCAACCTTTACGATACTAAACAAACAAACAACATTTTCGGATTTAATTTTAGCCAATATTTTCAGAAGCCATATCAACCTAAGGGTTAAAAACTAAGTTTCCCCTGCTTCATGTTTAGAGGCAGTATATTTTCTGTAAATATCTTGGCTCCAGGGAGCCACCAGCCAGGCAGGCGAGGTGAGGGGAGCATGAAGCCAGGCAGGCAGGGGAAAGTAAGGCATGTACAGGCCCTCCTTTCTGCCAGTTCCTAATTACTCCCAATTACACCTTGAACACAAATGGGCTGCTGTGGACGTTTCTCAGGGTGTGAGGCCAAGCATTTCCTGTGTCTGGGAATGGCTCACGTCGGGGATATTGTCTTGCAGACGAGGCTCCCTCTCTCTCCCTCTCCCTCTCGTCTTCTCTCCCCCTCCACCACCAAACATCCACCATTCATTCCAAAGGATGATAGGATTTTTAAAACCTTGGACACTCTTGCTGGACCTCTCTCTCTCTGGCAGCAAAACACACATACAAAATATGCATGTTGCTATGTATTAATATGCATGTTGTTGATTTGTATTAAAGCATTCACACACAATTCTAATATATTCATTCAAGTATTGGGGTTGTGATTAACTGGTCCCAGTAAAAAGTAATCTATCTGGATTTCGCCTATCAGATAGGATTAAATGCATATAAATATAATGATCTGTCAATTCCATTGATTCTATTTCTATGCATTAATCCTATCCGATAGGCGAACTTAACTGAAATTTGTATTCATTATTTTCTTTTATTACTGTATCCTATTTCATCTCCTCCAAGTATCCTATTGGCACACAACCCATCTATACAAACAAGGTGGTTCTGTCTCTGTCTGGTTTGTTAGGGATGTTCCCTCTTGTGTGCCAAATAGGTTTTCCCTTTTTATGCACTGTTTCCTCTTATTAATTACAATACACCTTAAGCTTGATCTAGTTCCTATATTTGTTAATTGGAGATGTAATCTTCAAGTCTAGTGAGAACAGTGTGAGGCACTACTTCCCCCAGCAGAGAATCACCCCTGCTGAGCTGAACCAGAAAGCAGCCTCAGTCACAATGGTAGTGTACCAATAGGCTCTGTTCCCACACCCAGTAGAACAAATAAATACTCCATAATCACTGCCTATCACAACACGCAACACAGGCTAAACCGAAAATGTGCATTCCATGGGAAATCCGTAGCGGACAAGTACATGCTCGCTCCTCCACACTGACATTTCAGAGACACAAGGGAGAGATTTGCGGCACATATGGGAGGGTCAGAAAGCAGGATGAAAGACGGTCTGGGGAGATGGGGGTTAGGTCCCTTTTAAGAGAAGAATAGGTGGCCATTTTAGATCAGCTAATTTAAGTGAAGCGAGCGTTTCAGTAAAAATATATTCTGGTGTGGAGTGCAGTCAAATAATGTGTTGTTTTCTGGTATGTATAGTTGTTTTTGTACGGTCTGAGTTCAGTCAATTGTCCAGCTATTTTCATATTTCCAGAGTGATGTAACAAGGGACAACTGTTCCATGAAGGATGCAGCAGTTGTCTGTAATAAAAAAAGACATGTTTTATTGTCACATAGGTGCAGTGAAATGTGTTGTTTACAAGGTCAGCCATAGTAGTACAGTGCCCCTGGAACAAATTAGGGTTACGTGGCTTGCTCAAGGGCACATGGACAGATTTTTCACATTGTCGACTCAGGTATTTGAACCAGTGACGTGACCTTCCGGTTACTCCTCCAACGCTCCAAACGCTAGGCTACCTGCCACCCTACTCACCTTCACTTTCAAAACACAAGAAGAGAAATGTATCCTCAAGTAGATAAACAAAGGAAATCCTCTGAAAGGGAGTCTCATTGTTTTTAGGTGAACAGAGAAGCTCATTGGCTGAGAGGTGTACTTTGAACACCCCTTTTTCTGCCTTCCAGACGCCACCCCCCACCCACCCACTCGCCCACGCATGGTCTGCAATGGCCCCCGTGGCCACCCGCCCTCCCCACCAGAGGAGATTGAGTTACAGTTATGATCTTGCAGTCTGCCCTGCCAGAAAGACAGGAGTGGAAATAAATACAAAAAAGGGAAAAGGAAAAGGACCAGGGAAAAATGTGTATTTTAAATGCTGAGTGGAGGAGTTTGGATAATATTGTAAAAAAATAACAAAGAGCCCAGATATGAGAAAACTGAAACAGTCCTGGACACTGTGCCAAGTCCTGTCTCAGCTCAGCTGTTGTTCCAGCCCCTGCATCTATCATGCAGGCATTTCCCCAGCAAGAGAATACTTAGGATCCATCCAAAAAGGCACCCCATTCCCTATATAGTGCACTACTTTTGAACAGAGCCTTGTGGACCCTGCTCAAAAGTAGTGCACTATAAACGGAAAGGGAGTAAGATGCCGTTTGGGATCAAATCAAAGTTTATTTGTCACGTGCACCGAATTCAACAGGTGTAGACTTTACAGTGAAATGCTTACTTACAGGCTCTAACCAATAGTGCAGAGAAAAAAAAAGTATGTGTGTGTGTTTGTGTTTGTAGGTAAGTAAATAAATAGAACAACAGTAAAAAGACATTTGAAAATAAGAGTAGCAAGGCTATATACAGACACCGGGTAGTCAGGCTAACCGGATGTAGCCTTTCACAGTCACTCAGAGGCAGTATGTCCGTCAAGCCAAGTTTCCAGACAACCCTAACTGCCGGGGAAGTGCAGGTCCGGGTCCCAGAATGGGATGAAAGGGAACCTTGTCCAGTGGGCTGTCTAAGTGTGGCTCTAAGTGGCATCTCAGTTCAGGTAGAGCGAATCCTAAAGAGAGACAAACTACCTGGCAAATATTTGTGTATTGAATTCGCATTCAGGGCCACATCAAGGAGGAGAAAGTGAACTTGGTGGAATATGGCCTAAAGCTATCCCACACACTACTTTTCCTCCCTGCATTCTTTACCTTGGAAAGCAAATGAGAGAGGGAGAAAGACGGAGAGGACGAGCTAAGGTCTTGTGTTCAACATGTCAATAGCTAACAATTATAAAAAAGCTTTTCCAGATTTTCACCATTTCTCACTTTTATGAACAGCAGAGTAGGACATTTTCGGTTGTTATTTTCGGTTGTTTGGCCAGATAATAAGCTTACTGAAAATTGTTTAATTGTTTCAGATGACCTCTCAGCACCATCCTCATATGGACACAATCGAGCTGCACTCCGCCAGCTCCTAACAACCCAAAATCAATCGATGAAATGGGAAAAGGGGGAGGGAGCACAGGAGTCTGGATACAAGGTAACGACATCCGCTGTCTGGATACAAGGTAACGACATCCGCAGTTCCAGCATGAAAGTGCTGGAACTGCTCTCAACCAATCAGAATGTAGGGCTGAGAAGGGGGTGGAGGGAAAGAGAGTCACAGTCTGGAGCCTGTTATCAGCCCATAACGTTCAGCTCAGACCCTTATTTCAGCAACATGGGATTCAAGTCATATGTAGGCTTTGTTTTGGAAGTGGGGGACTGGATGCCCCTAAGACAAAATACTAGATAAAACTGATTGGGAGACACATTCCTTCATAGGACGATGAATATCCAATGAAATGCCATTGAGGGCACTCTACCAGTGTAACGATGTGAGTCGGGAAGCAAGTTCAGGGAGTGAGTGTTTTAATAAATAAACATAATACAAAAATAAGAAACATGAACAATGTACAGAACTGACACAGGAACATAAACATTGACACCTGGGGAAGGAACCAAAAGGAGTGACATATATAGGGAAGGTAATCAGGGAAGTGATGGAGTCTAGGTGAGTCTGATGATGCGCAGGTGCACGTAACGATGGTGACAGGTATGCTCCAAATCAAATCAAAGTTTATTTGTCACGTGCGCCGAATACAACAGGTGTAGACTTTACAGTGAAATGCTTACTTACAGGCTCTAACCAACAGTGCAAAAAAGGTATTAGGTGAAGAATAGGGAAGTAAAGAAATTAAAACAACAGTAAAAAAGACAGTGAAAAATAACAGTAGCGAGGCTATATACAGTAGCGAGGCTATAACAGTAGCGAGGCTACATACAGGCAGCGGTTAGTCGGGCTGATTGAGGTAGTATGTACATGTAGATATGGTTAACTATGCATATATGATAAACTCAGAGTAGCAGCAGCGTAAAAGAGGGGTTGGGGAGGGGGTGGCACAGAATTCAAATAGTCCGGGTAGCCATTTTATTACCTGTTCAGGAGTCTTATGGCTTGGGGGTAAAAACTGTTGAGAAGCCTTTTTGTCCTAGACTTGGCACTCTGGTACCGCTTGCCATGCGGTAGTAGAGAGAACAGTCTATGACTGGGGTGGCTCGCTCGGGTCTTTGACAATTTTTAGGGCCTTCCTCTGACACCGCCTGGTGTAGAGGTCCTGGATGGCAGGCAGCTTTGCCCCAGTGATGTACTGGGCAGTACGCACTACCCGCTCTAGTGCCTTGCGGTCGGAGGCCGAGCAATTGCCGTACCAGGCAGTGATGCAACCAGTCAGGATGCCCTCGATGTTGCAGCTGTAGAACCTTCTGAGGATCTGAGGACCCATGCCAAATCTTTTTAGTTTCCTGAGGGGGAATAGGCTTTCTTCATGCCTGTCTTGGTGTGTTTGGACCATTCTAGTTTGTTGGTGATCTGGACACCAAGGAACTTGAAGCTCTCAACCTGCTCCACTACAGTCCCGTTGATGAGTATGGGGGCGTGCTCGGTCCTCCTTTTCCTGTAGTCCACAATCATCTCCTTAGTCTTGGTTACGTTGAGGGATAGGTTGTTATTCTGACACCACCCAGCCAGGTCTCTGGCCTCCTCCATATAGGCTGTCTCGTCGTTGTCGGTGATCAGGCCTACCAGTGTTGTGTCGTCTGCAAACTTGATGATGGTGTTGGAGTCGTGCCTGGCCATGCAGTCGTGGGTAATCAGGGAGTACAGGAAGGGACTGAGCTCGCACCCCTGAGGGGCTCCAGTGTTGAGGATCAGCGTGGCAGATGTGTTGCTACCTACCCTCACCACCTGGGGGTGTTCCATCAGGAAGTCTAGGATCCTGTTGCAGAGGGAGGTGTTTAGTCCCAGGATCCTTCGCTTAGTCTTCACAAGGTCCTTTGCTGTTGTTCTGGGATTGATTTGCACTTTTCGCACCAAAGTACGTTCATCTCTAGGAGACAGAATGTGTCACCTTCCTGAGCAGTATGCCGGCTGCGTGGTTCCATGGTATTTATACTTGCGTACTATTGTTTGTACAGATGAACGTGGAACCTTCAGGCATTTGGAAATTGCTCCCAAGGAGGAACCAGACTTGTGGAGGTCTACTATTTTTCTTCTGAGGTCTTGGCTGATTTTTTTGGATTGTCCCATTAGGTCAAGCAAACAGGCACTGAGTTTGAAGGTAGGCCTTGAAATACATCCACAGGTACACCTCCAATCTACTCACATGATGTCAATTAGCCTATCCAAAGCTTCTAAAGCCAGGACATAATTTTCTGGAATTATCCAAGCTGTTTAACCTCTCTGGGATAGGGGGCGGTATTTTCATGTCCGGATGAAAAGCGTGCCCAAAGTAAACTGCCTGCTACTCAGGCCCAGAAGCTAGGATATGCATATTATTAGTATAGAAAACACCCTGAAGTTTCTAAAACTGTTTGATTAATGTCTGAGTATAACAGAACTGATTTGGCAGGTGAAACCCCGAGCACAATCCATCCAGGGATTATTTTTTTTTAGGTCAATCTGTTTTCCATTGGATTCCTATGGCAAGCCCGTTTTAATAGAAATATGCTTACAGTTCCTATAGCTTCCACTAGATGTCAACAGTCTTTATAAATTGGTTGATGTTTTTCTTTTGAGAAATGAAGAAGTAGCCATTTCCTTTCTGGGTGTATAGCCAAGTGTGCTCTTTTGTTTGGGGTGCGGGACCTGAAGCTCGCTCCACTTTCATTTTATCCTGTCTTAAAATGTATCAGTTATTTTCGTTTTAAAATACTTAACGTTGGATTAGGAAAGTTGTTTGACATGTTTGGACAAAGTTTACAGGTAACTTATTAGATATTTTGTAGTCATGCTGGGTGAGTTGGAACTGTTTTTTTCTGAATCAAACGCGCCAAATAAATGTACATTTTGGGGATATAACGACAGAATTATTCGAACAAAAGGACCATTTGTGATGTTTGTGGGACATATTGGAGTGCCAACAGAAGAAGCTCTTCAAAGGTAAGGCATGAATTATATCGTTATTACGGAGTTTTGTGTCGCGCCTGGCGGGTTGAAATATGATTGTCATGTGTTTGTTTGATGGGGTGCTGTCCTCAGATAATCACATGGTTTGCTTTCGCCATAAATCCTTTTTGAAATCTGACACGGTGGCTAGATTAACAAGAAGTTAAACTTTAATTTGGTGTATTGCACTTGTGAATGTATGAAACCTAAATATTTCTAATATATTTTTTTTTTAATTTGGCGCTCTGCCATTTCACCGGATGTTGTCAAATCGATCCCACTAACGGGATTTGATCCATAAGAACTTTTAAAGGCACAGTCAACTTAGTGTATGTAAACTTCCGACTTCAACTGTATATACAGTCACCTTTACGGTGGGTACTTACACTTAATGCAGCATGCAGGTAATGTTTTCGCATACAATTTAAGCAAAGATGAAAGAATAAGATAGTCAGCTCTCTGGGTGCAGCATGCATGTTTTAGAGAATAACCCAAAACAGAGAGCTAATAGGTAGAATGGGCATTCCACCAAATGAGTACCTTTTGCATCCCTTTGATATTTTATATTTTTTAATTTTAAAAGACTGTATTAAGTGAAGTGCCCTTTAATACAGACCGCATGAAAAATTCAATAAATCTGATTTGTTTATATGAATAAAGACTTGCTTGCTAAAGTGCCAGAATTCAGGATTTTGACATATCCCTCTGTGCACTCTAGGAAGATTTTACCCCACTCTTCCCCAAAATGTCTCCAAGTTTTCACGATCATTGTAAAGCCCTAGTTATTTTGTTCCTTTGACAAAGTCAAGTCTGAAGATGATTATTTATTTCATGCGATTGTTGATTAATCTAATCACATAAAACGTCTATCCCTCATTTTAAGGTTAACCCTGTTATGAGAACTGAACTCTCTTTTTAATATGGTGAAACTATTATTTTTTAATTATGTATTTCAAAAGAAACATTGAACATCTAATAATCAAATCATAGTGTTAAATCAGGTGAGCTGGTTCTATACTTTTTGGCCATTTTCAGGTGTTTTGTGGTGTAAAACTAAGCGGGTCAAGCATTACACAGCAACCCTGTTACCCATAGACAGACAGGCTAAAGCAGTTCTCCTTTGCCAAGATAATCCATCCACCTGACATGTGTGGCATATCAAGAAGATGATTAAACAGCATAATCACTACACAGGTGCACCTTGTGCGGTGGACAATAAAAGGCAACTCTAAAATGTGCAGTTTTGTCACAAAACACAATGACACAGATGTCTCAAGTTTTGATGGATTGTGCAATTGGCATGCTGACTGCAGGAATATCTACCAGAGCTGTTGCCAGAGAATTTAATGTTCCTTTCTCTACCCTAATCCACCTGCAACGTCATTTTAGAGAATGTATCATTCCATAGGCCACATTCCACAGGCCACAACAGCCTGATCAACTCTATGCGAGTGAGATGTGTCGCATTGCACGAGGCAAATGGTGGTCACACCAGATACTGACTGGTTATTAAGGTATCTGTGACCAACAGATGCATATCAGTATTCACAGTCATGTGAAATCCATAGATTAGGGCCTAATTTATTTATTTCAGTTAACTGATTACCTTACATGAACTGTAACTCAGTAAAATCTTTGAATCAATCTACACTTTGATATATGCAAACAATAACATAGTTGTCGTATTTTACCAGTCCTGAGACAGTGATTCCCATATCATTCACTATTACTAACCCCATAGACAGTATACTGTACATATACAACCCTGAATTAACCCCACATCCAATCCTCCCGTTCCCTCATCTTTTGGTTTCTTTATCTTTACAACATCCTCCTGATCAGTTACCTCCTCCGTTCTTTTATGGTAACCTGCACCCTTCTTCCCTGTCTTGTAAACTCTCACCCACAGGGGGATCCTCCAGGCAGCAGACTACTACACCCCCACTAGGGGGTGAGGTGGGGGGAGTGCACGGCTGGTCTGGGGGGAGAGCTGGAAGTTGGAGTCGGTCCCCGCCACTGGAGGTGTTGGGCCCCAGATGTCTCTGTCTGGTGCATCTGCTACACCATATATCTGTGACCCAAGCTGACTGACAGAGCCTCTTTGCCCCTAAGCCAGGAAACACAAGCTGGCGTACCACATCCCAGCAGTGCTATCCCTCTCTTTGTGGTCTTGAGTTATGACGTGCCACAATCATTTGCCACTCGCAGACAGCTGCCCTGACAATTGGTGACAAGTGAGGCAGTGTATGAAGGGTTGGCATGGCTGGTCATCACTGGACAGACCAGAGTGTGGGGTCACTGGAGGCAGATAGAAGAGAGTCAGACAGACACAGCATGTTGGTTAAGTCTGTAGAAAATAACAGTTAACCATGAAACAAAGACTACTGAGTGTTGGGCACTTGTTCTGTCAGCATTCTTCTGTACTAGAGCTCAGAGCTGTCCCATTTGTGAAACGAGGCATATGTCGCACGTCACTACTTTGCAGGAGAGGAATTTCTAGGTTTTTTAAAATGTATTTTTAATCAAAAGGTCCCTCGCCTCTCCTGAGCCCGTTAGGGATTTGCAGCGATGAGACAAGATCTTAACTACCAATTGGATATCACGAATTGGGGAGAAAAAGGGGGTAAAATTAAAAACTAATGCCTCCGTGACAGAGGGAGAAGAGTTCATCTATGTTCATCTAAGGTAGACTCTTATGTAAATAAGAGTCTACCTACATTTTCAGATATTATACGTTTCTAATTTTGTCCAAAAGTCATTTTCATTGCAAGTTAAAGTGTACAAATAGCTAACTAGCTAACATTGCGTGTATGATCTGTGTAGTAATATTATTTGTATCTCAGAAAGCAATTTGCATTGCTAGTTATAGCCTAATGTTAACTAGCTAGCAAACATTAAACCTAGTTGGTTAGCTATTGCTTCCTGCAGATTCATGCATGGTAGAATTGCCCCATTTAAAACGACTGGGAACTCTGAAAAATACGAGGTCAAATCATGACGTCAGTGATCTTCAGGTCGGAAAGTCGGCGCTCTAGAAAGAGGCCAGAGTTCCCGAGTTGGAATTCCGAGTTGGATGACCGTTGAAATAGATTTCTCCCGGTCGGAGCTCATTGTTCTTTTTTTTTCCGAGTTCCCAGTTCTTTTGAAAGCTCGGAAGTCGGAGATTTCCTAGTTCTCAGTTGTTTTGAACATGGTATTAGAGTTGGGATTATGGTTAATTGTTTAGCTAGTTAGCTAATGCACCCTAGCCTTGTAGCATAGCATTACTACGCTAATACTGAATAAAAGCATTAGCAAAATGTTCAATGCAAAAAGTACTAATCACACAATACACAATTTATGTTCTTTGCATATGAGGACTCCACATCTTGTATAAGAAACAACCAATTAAAAACAATAACAGATAATAAATCCAATAAATTAGTTGGTCTAGTAAGTTTGTGTGACTGTAAACAACTTGGTTTACCAAGTTTAATGAATGATGAACTGCATGCTGTCCAATGCAATTAGGGTCATTAGTCAATCAGAGACACTTGAGCCCCTACTAGCCTGTTACATTGTTACAGTACATAGCTGGGAGAGTGAAGGTCACATATTAACATTGAGATACAGTGCTGCTCGGTAGCGTACAGTAGAGTACAGTACAGTGGACAACACTATATTGCAGGTCATTGAACTCATGAACAAAAGTTTCCTCTGCGAACCTATAGTAGCATAGATCCGCTGCACCAAGAACCACCAGCAAGGAGTCCCTGCAGCTTACTCTCCTCTATACCAGAAAGGAGCCCCTGCAGCTTACTCTCCTCTATACCAGAAAGGAGCCCCTGCAGCTTACTCTCTTCTATACCAGTATGGGGCCCATGCAGCTTACTCTCCTCTATACCAGCAAGGAGCCCCTGCAGCTTACTCTCTTCTATACCAGTATGGAGCCCCTGCAGCTTACTTTCCTCTATGCCAGCAAGGAGCCCCTGCAGCTTACTCTCTTCCATACCAGCAAGGGGCCCCTGCAGCTTACTCTCCTCTATGCCAGCAAGGAGCCCCTGCAGCTTACTCTCTTCCATACCAGCAAGGGGCCCCTGCAGCTTACTCTCTTCAATACCAGCAAGGGGCCCCTGCAGCTTACTCTCTTCAATACCAGCAAGGGGCCACTGCAGACAGGAACTAGAAAAAGAGGCAGCGGGGGAGGAAGAGAGAGTTAAAGAGAGAGAGAGAGCAGGGGAGTAAGGAAGTGGGAGAAGAGAGAGGAGGGTTCTCTGCACAAAAGAGAAGCCTGAATTAAGTCATGAGCAGCAAGCGACATAGGTTGAATTTTTAATGAATGAGATCACATCCTCTTCCCTAAATAGTAGAGGAACTCATTCTCAGTCGGACAGTGGTGCGCCAAGCAACAAAGGCTGTGGACATCCACAGTGGCATGCAGCCGTGCAGCAAGCAGGGCGGTCAGATCCACCACACGTCAGCAGTCAGTACAAGTGGGACAGACATCCATTGTGCAAGAGAAAGACAGAGTTTGTGTTTGTGCATGCATGTGTCTACGCATGCATGCATGTGCGTGTGCGTGGATGCAGGTGTATGTGTTTGTGCGTGTGAGTGTGTGAGACTGAGTAGGTGGGTGATGGGTGTTTAACCTGTGGGGGTCTCAAGGTTACATCACTGAGAAGAGGGGCCCCCTGCACTGTTCCATATGGGTGCACCAAAGCTTTCTCTCTCTTTCAACAAATCCCACCTTGAGATCAATACGCCATTGTTGATTCATATGGACGGAACACTAAGGACAGATTCCAGGGAGAACGCAAAGTAGCATGATATTGCAGAATGTTTTGGTGTGTCAAGGCTTCCTTATAATCTATAGATCATAACATAACTAACTACTATTTCATGATATCATTAGATCACAGAAACAATCTTGATGACGCAAATCAAATTTGATACATTCTGAAGTTGCATTCCGTTTCCTATTTTTTAGAATAAGTAATTTCAATTTAAAGATGCATTATAAAAGTTTTGTATAATTTCAGCCAGTTTTAAAAGTAGCACTCACAAGCCAAAATAAAATTTCCCTGAAAATTACCAATCACCGAAAATTGTGCACAATTGTGTACAGCGTCATCTGTTTCGAGATGCTATGAATTCCAATTCGTACAATATGTTACTAATTTGCAAGTGCTTAAGATCCCGTTCAATCTCTTTAAGGCTGAAAGCACCGATTTGGATCAGGTGAATAATATTGATCCAAATAGTATTCCTTTATCACACTTTGTGGTAATTGAATAAGGAAACAAAAAATTAGGTTAAGTCTCTGGAACAGAAGTGGAATGCAGTTCTAATCGAGATCGATGTTGAGGAAATCAAGGGAAGGAGGGAGGGGTTTGACAACTTGTGTGATAATTCAAGCACGGTGAAAGTGTTGACCCACTGTTCACCTGTCTTGGAATACCTGATGTTCAAATGCCAACCTTTCTACCCAGGGACAGACTGGGAGTAAAAAACGGCCATGAACTTTGATCTAGACCGGGCCACTAGAACCGGCCCGTAAACTCCACAACAGCCTCCCTGCTAATGCACACACGTACACACACGGCCAGCCCCTAATACAACCAACTAGCTGCATCACAACCATTGATCACTATTGCAGTACTACTTTAAAAAGGCTGCAGAACACACAAACGCTGCACATTGTTATAAAACTTTTACAGAACACACACTGAATTTGTCATGATTGAACTACCTCACATCACATGAAGCCTGGAGTGAAAAAGAGATGCTATAATATCCACAATGCTCACTGAAACATAGAACTGTCTAACTGCTGATCAGGGTCAGCTGGATGGCTTCAATCTGTCAAAGTACTGGACAGAAATATTACAGACAGGAAAAAGAGACATTATAAATGTAGGAGTAAAATAATGGTAAGTAAGCATATTATATCAAATAGGTCGCAACTACCTTATTGGAGGAGCAATTTTCTCAACAACTCTATCAATCACCATGTCAGTATCCAGGGCCATTATGATGTCCTCCTCGGTAACCATGTCAGTATCTAGTGCCATTAGGATGTCCTCCTTGGTAACCATGTCAGTATCCAGGGCCATTATGATGTCCTCCTCGGTAACCATGTCAGTATCTAGTGCCATTAGGATGTCCTCCTTGGTAACCATGTCAGTATCCAGGGCCATTAGGATGTCCTTCTCGGTAACCATGTCAGTATCCAGGGCCATTAGGATGTCCTCCTCGGTAACCATGTCAGTATCCAGGGCCATTAGGATGTCCTCCTCGGTAACCATGTCAGTATCCAGGGCCATTAGGATGTCCTTCTCAGTGGCCATCAGCATCAGCAAGGCCTCTAGGTGTTCTGTGAGAGAGTGCTCCTGAGTCTGCTCTTGATATACTTTAAAGTAGAGAAACTTGGCTCACAAGCTACGGTACCTGGGTAAATGAGAGGGTGAGTAGGAACTTGTATCTAAGGCCAAGGATATGGTATGCATCAGTCAGCAGGTTGTACCGTCTCAGCATCTGGTAACAACACAGTGGACATTCTCTGTAGGATGATCAGCATTTATTCTTAATTTCCACCTCATCTTTATCTCTATCAGAGCCATCCTTCACTGTTCTGGTCATGTATTCCTCCAATCCTGAACGTTTCAGTCTTTTCCACTGTACAGCGAGGCTCTTCAGCTCACACTGCAAATTCTCAATAGTTGCTCCGCTATCAAATCAAAGCAAACATTTACTGAGCTCTTGAAGGGCTGTCTCTGGAAGACCCTTGGATGTTATTTGGGAGAAGTTTCTAGGGTCCAGAAGGGCAAGGTCAGCATATAGAGTGCCATGAGACAGTATCCACAGGCGATTTCTATCTGTGAATGTATACATAATTTGATTGTAGACTTGAACTTTATAGGCTCTCTCTGCCTCTTTCAAAGCTTCATCTTGAGCAGTCTTTCCAAACATGATTTTCTTCTTTCTTGCCCTTTTCTGTGGCAGAGTGGTTTCCACCTCCTCCCGCTCTGTGTCATCCTGTTCTTTGATCTTCTTATTTGCAAACTAAACAAATGTTTCTGTAGTTGCCTTAATGGTGTCAGTCTCTTGACATGCCATTAAGTGTTTCCTGTGTAGCCACAACCATTCGATGGGCAGACAGGATGTCCATCCCACTTGTCTGCAGGTATTTGGACAGGGGTGACGGGTTCTCAAATATCCGAAGAAATATTTGAGCTGTCAGTATCGTCTCATAACGGAGAAGAGCCTCTGTAAATCCTCTTGTGTGAGGAGTACTTCAACATAGAGATCCTGGTCTGGTTTTCCAAAGGATCCAAAGACCTTCTTCAAAGCACTATCCTTAGCACACCAGTGTGTTTCTCCGATTGGAAATGTCCTGGCTCTTCTTCTCCCACATCCATCCTTTGATAGGATTCACGGAGTAACACAGCAATGTTGTTAAGGAGAGCAAACAGTGACCCACTTGCTAAGACAACTTCAGTTGTTGTCAGACAAACCAGATTAAGGACATGTGCATAGCACCATACATGCACTTGATTGGGGGACTTTGAGGATAACAGAGTAGAGAAGCCCTTATATTTGCCCTGCATATTGGATGCTCCATCCGTAGCATTGCCAATGCACTTGCTCATGTCTAATTTTAGTTGATCCACGACATCTGTCAACAACTGGACAAAGTACTGTCCAGTGGATGCCTCACACTTCAGTCACAAGCCTCTCTTGTACGTCTGTCACATGTCTCACAATGACAGAGCACTGGTCTTGAGAAGTAATGTCCTGATTTGTGTCGATCTGGACAGAGAACATTCCAGCTTGCTCAATTTCATTTTACATGGTCTCTTGGATAATGCTCTGAATTGTGTGAATGACGGTTTTGACAGAATTCTTTGAGAGGAGTGTGATAATATTGTGGCAAAGGTTCTCTAATCATCTCCAAGAAATGACCGTGATGGATACTGGTGTCCTCTAATGTATACCCAGCCTCAGACTGCATCCCCCTGTAACTGAGCCCCCTCTTGTCAATGACTTTCACTCTGTCTATGGCACGTTCCAGCACCTGCCTTCTTCTGCGTACCTGCTCTGTGTGGGCAGACACCTGCCTTCTTCTGCGTACCTGCTCTGTGTGGGCAGACACCTGCCTTCTCCTGCGTACCTGCTCTGTGTGGGCAGACACCTGCCTTCTCCTGCGTACCTGCTCTGTGTGGGCAGACACCTGCCTTCTCCTGCGTACCTGCTCTGTGTGGGCAGACACCTGCCTTCTCCTGCGTACCTGCTCTGTGTGGGCAGACACCTGCCTTCTCCTGCGTACCTGCTCTGTGTGGGCAGACTGACTGCCACTAAGCAGACTTTGAATGTCTGCTTTGGAGGACCTTAAAAAGTATGCCTCAGCACTACTTCTGTGCATGTTGCTCTTCTCGTGCTCTTCTCCCCTTTGGTGAACATGTTTCCAATCCGTCATTCCACTCATAAAAATACTGCTGTCAGTAGGCTTTGCAAATGCCATACAAATTGAACAGTATTACACAAGGCTTTCTTTATTGTATGACAGCCATTTCCGATTGGTGCCGTCTTTAAAACAGAAACCCCTCTGTACCACAGTTTTTTTTGTTATTCCTGCGTAGGGTAGAAGCCCTCTTTTTTTTTTTTAGGTCATCTGACTTCGGTCTCTTGAAATAACCAAAAGTTGTTCTCTCTTCTACTGAAACTGGACTGGGCCTGTCATCAACCCCAAAGATCCTCACTCCTACTGAAACTGGACTGGGCCTGTCATCAACCCCAAAGATCCTCACTTCTACTGAAACTGGACTGGGCCTGTCATCAACCCCAAAGATCCTCACTTCTACTGAAACTGGACTGGGCCTGTCATCAACCCCAAAGATCCTCACTTCTACTGAAACTGGACTGGGCCTGTCATCAACCCCAAAGATCCTCACTTCTACTGAAACTGGACTGGGCCTGTCATCAACCCCAAAGATCCTCACTTCTACTGAAACTGGACTGGGCCTGTCATCAACCCCAAAGATCCTCACTTCTACTGAAACTGGACTGGGCCTGTCATCAACCCCAAAGATCCTCACTTCTACTGAAACTGGACTGGGCCTGTCATCAACCCTAAAGATCCTCACTTTCTGAAAATGTCATCAACCCTAAAGAACTGGACTGGGCCTGTCATCAACCCCAAAGATCCTCACTTCTTATGAAACTGGACTGGGCCTGTCATCAACCCCAAAGATCCTCACTTCTACTGAAACTGGACTGGACTGGGCCTGTCATCAACATCAATGCTCACTTCTACTGGTTTAGCACTTCAATGTTAGCGCCGGTGGCACTGGTACTACTACTACCGAATAAGTCATTTAGTTTTTTACATTTACTTGCATTTGAGGGAAAGACTTTTGACTATTTTGTCTCTTAACTTTTCAGCCCCAATCTTACGTTTTTTTACTCTGCTTTTCCATTTTCTATTGTAGCTAGTTTTCGAGCTGTCAATGTGTGTGTGAGCGAGACAAAGGGGGCGGGGCGAAGGGTTGAATAGACGTTCGTTTGGAATAGACTAACATGCCTGGGTGGAAAGAGGGGGTTGGCCCGTGTCGCTCAACCTTCTGCCAACTTTTTTATTAGTAGTAAAAAATGTATAAGGCAGGCGGCCCACCGACCCACAGGTTGACCAGCCCCCTGGGAATTCTCCTGGTGCTCCCGGTGGGCAGTCCGCTACTGCTTCTACCTCCCGAGGGAGTTTTCAGCTGTTATCGTGACTGCTGTATACATTCCACCTCAGGACAATAAAAATAACAAGCTGGCACTTAACAAACTATACAAGGGTATAAACAAGCGGGAAACCCTACACTCAGAGGTTGCCTTTCTGGTTGCCGGCAATTTTAATTTGACGTCACTAAGACACTTCCATCAACACATCTCCAACGCCACTAGGGGCGATAGTCTACCCACAATCAAGCATACAAGGGCAAGGCCCTCCCTCTTCCACCATTCAGCAAATCAGATCATGACTCCATACTCCTGCTTCCTATTTCCAAGCAGAAGCTGAAACAAGAAGTACCCACGATTCACTCGGGTGAGAAATGGTCACCAGAATCAGAGGGTATGCTACAAGACTGCTTTGCTAGCGCTGATTGGAATATGTTTTGAGACTCCACCGATAACATCCGATGAGCTAACCACCTCCGTCACCGGCTTCATTAGAAAATGTATCAGCGGCATTATACCCACAGTGAGGGTTCGCTGCTTCCCCAAACAAAAGCCCTGGATTAACACAGAAGTTGGCGCTAAACTAAAGAGCAGGGCTACCGCACACAGAGCTATCGTAGACAACCCTAATGCTAAGGCCGAATACAGGAATAAGTACAAGAAGACCCACTATGACCGCGGCAGAGTCATCAAATGAGCAAAAGGAAGACCCAACCATGATCTGCCCAACAATACCCTCTATCAGATGAACTCAATGCATTTTATGGACTCTTTGATAACAACTACATTGAGCTGGGTGTGATGGCCGTCACCGACCCAGAGGACTGGGTGATCTCGCTCTTCGAGGCCGACGTGAGAAGGATCTTTAATCAAGTCAACACCGGCAAGGCCGCGGCCCCCGACGGTATTCCAGGACGCGTTCTCAGAGCATGTGCAGAACAGCTGGCAGGCATATTCACGGTAATTTTAAACCTCCCCTTGTCCCAGTCTGTAATCCCCAGATGTTTAAGACGGCCACAATCATTCCTGTTCCTAAGAACTCTAAGGCATCATGCCACAATGACAACCGCCCTGTAGCACTGACTTCTGTAATCATGAAGTGCTTTGAGAGGCTGGTTTTAGCACACATTAACTCCACCATCCCATCCACCATAGAACTACTTCAATTTGCATACCACCCTAACAGATCCATAGACAACGCAACCTCAATTGCTCTCCCCATTGCCCTCACCCACCTAGATAAGAGGAATAACTACAGTTGAAGTCAGAAGTTTACATACACTTAGGTTGGAGTCATTAAAACTCGTTTTTCAACCACTCCGCAATTGTCTTAACAAACTATAGTTTTGCCAAGTCGGTTAGGACATCTACTTTGTGCATGACACAAGTAATTTTTCCAACAATGGTTTACAGACAGATTATTTCACTTATAATTCACTGTATTAAAGGTCTACAAAAAATTGCAGACCTTCACAAGTCTGGTTCATCCTTGGGAGCAATTTCCAAACGCCTGTACAAACAATAGTACGTAAGTATAAACACCGTGGGACCACGCAGCCCGTCATACCGCTCAGGAAGGAGACGCGTTCTGTCTCCTAGAGATGAACGTACTTTGGTGCAAAAAGTCAAAATCAATCCCAGAACAACAGAAAAGGACCCTGTGAAGATGCTGGAGGAAACAGGTAGAAAAGTATCTATATCCACAGTAAAATGAGTCCTATATCGACATAACCTGAAAGGCAGCTCAGCAAGGAAGAAACCACTGCTCCAAAACTGCCATAAAAAAAGCCAGACTACGGTTTGTAACTGCACATGGGGACAAAGATCGTACTTTTGGAGAAATGTCCTCTGGTCTGATGAAACAAAAATAGAACTGTTTGGCCATAATGACCATCGTTATTATTAGGAAAAAGGGAGAGGCTTGCAAGCCAAAGTACACCATCCCAACCGTGAAGCACGTGGGTGGCAGCATCATGTTGTTGGGGTGCTTTGCTGCAGGAGGGACTGGTGCACTTCACAAAATAAATGGCATCAAGAGGTAGGAAAATTATGTGGATATATTGAAGCAACATCTCAAGACATCAGTCAGGAAGTTAAAGCTTGGCCGCAAATGGGTCTTCCAAATGGACAATGACCCCAAGCATACTTCCAAAGTTGTGGCAAAATGGCTTAAGGACAACAAAGTTAAGGTATTGAAGTGGCCATCTCAAAGCCCTGACCTCAATCCTATAAAAAATGTGTGGGCAGAACTGAAAAAGTGTGTGCGAGCAAACCTGACTCAGTTACACCAGCTCTGTCAGGAGGAATGGGCCAAATAACCCCCAACTTATTGTGGGAAGCTTGTGGAAGGCTACCCAAAACGTTTGACCCAGGTTAAACAATTTAAAGGCAATGCTACCAAATACTAATTGAGTGTATGTAAACTTCCGACCCACTGGGAATGTGATGAAATAAATAAAAGCTGAAATAAATCACTCTCTAATATTATTCTGACGTTTCAGTCTTAAAATAAAGTGGTGATCCTAACTGACCTAAAACATGGAATTGTTACTAGGATTAAATGTCAGGAATTGGGAAAAACTGAGTTTAAATGTATTTGGTATATGTAAACTTCCAACTTCAACTGTAATTGAAAATGCTGTTCATTGACTACAGCTCAGCATTCAACACCATTATCCCTTCCAAGCTCGTCACCAAGCTTAGGACTCTGGTTCTAAACACCTCCCTCTGCAACTGGACTTCCTGACGGCCAACCCCAGCAGTGTGGTGCCGGAGCAACAAGCTCTCCCTCAACATCAGGAAGACCAAGGAGCTGATCGTGGACTATGTGAGCACGCCCCACCCACATCGACAGGACGGCAGTGGAGCAGGTAGACAGCTTCAATTTCCTTGGTGTCCAGATCACTATAGATTTCAAATGGTCCAAACACACACGCACAGTCGTGAAGAAGGCGCGAGAGTGCCTCTTCCCCTTCAGGAGGTTGAAAAAGTTTGGCAATGGGCCCTCAAATCCTGAAAAGGTTCTACAGCTGTACCATTTAGAGCATATTGACTGGCTGCATAACTGCTTGGTATGGCAATAGCACCACCCTTGATCGTATGGTGCTACAGAGGGTTGTGCGGACAGCCCAGTACATCAATGGGGCCGAGCTCCCTGCCATCCAGGACCTCTCTATCAGGTAGTGTGAAAAGAACTCAACCACCCAAACTATAGACTATTTTCTCTGCTGCCGCACAGCAAGAGGTACCAGTGCATCAAGTCTGACACCAAAAGGATCCCCAAGCAATACGACTGATAAATAGCTCACAAAATAGATACACGGACTGAGTTGACCTTGTATCTTTATTTACCGTTAATTTCAAGATTTGCACACTCATAGGGCCCTACACACTCATAGGGCCCTACACACTCATAGGGCCCTACACACTCACACACACTGTCACTCCAACACACACTCCATCATTTGTTCACTCACACATAATATGCACATACATTTATACTGACTCTACAAACCCGCACACCCACTCACATACAAGCTACTACTACTCTGTTTATCTTATATCCTGTTGCCTACTCCCCTTACTTCCTATTACATATCTACATCCATCACTCCAGTATCCCTGCACATCCAAATCTGGTATATTTCTTGTATATAGTGTGCTTACTTACTTATTGTGTTCTTCATATTTCTTCTGAGTTTTTTTCTAGTATTACATTGCTATTGATTATTGCATTGTTGGGTTTTGAGTTAGCAAGAAAGGCATTTCACTGTACTTGTGCATGTGACATTAAAACTTGAAACTACGTAAAAAATTCTAACACTTAAGGATGGTGTCCCAGATCCAGTTTAAGCCTATTCCTGTACTAAAAACATACTTTTACATAACTAAGATGATCAAATGAGCATATGTTGACACAGGTAGGCTTAATCTAGGTCTAGAAAACTGGCTCTTAAAGAACAGCAAGACCTTGGATGGTGTGCAGCAGAACTGTGCTTTTTCGCCCCTCCCATCTCGTCCCCAGACACAGACATGACCCTATGTCTAGAGCCTAAAGGGTGGGGTAGTGAAATTCTGGACTGGTGAGCTGAGTGGAGATGGTGCACAGATGGAGATACTCTCCTCTTACAGACTCATCACCGTAAAGAAATTAAAGATCCAAAGAAAAAATGAAGCAAGGGGGATAGCCCCCCCTCCCAAAAAAAGACCACAGTGTGTTATGGGAATTTTCCTTCCTTCCTCAAATATTTCCTATATGGACCAGTTGCCTGTTATTCATTCATTCTCTCTTTCCCTCTCTCTCTCAGCCCCCCAGCCTCTCCTCTACAGACTGGCTTTCACTTTGGGGGGCCCTCAGCCTCCCTGTACTGACCAGGGAGCTTTCAAGATACCCTGATGGATGCTAATGCCAGACTCTTTCAGATCGTTTTACAGGGAGACCCTTTGATGTGCCAGCAGGCCTCTCTCCCTCTCTTCTCCCTTCTCTCTCTTTTTCTCTCACCCTCTCTCTCTCCCTCTTCTCCCTTCTCTCCCTTTTTCTCTCTCCCTCTCTTTCTCACAAAAAAAGACATGTTGATTCCAAACTGGGTATAACTTTAGATGAGGAAGTGTTGAAGAGAGAGTGAGAGAGGAGGAGAGACCGAGTGAACAACAAAGAGAGAAAGGGAGATAGAGACCGATAAAACAGAAACATTGAGGACATGCAGAAGAATGGAGGAGGTGGGGGAAAGGTTAAAAGGATAAAGAGAGAAATAGAGAGACAGAAAGAGGAAATAGAGAGGGGAGGGGGACAAATTAGAGGAGGCAGGGTAGAGCACTTTGGGGAGGAACAATGTTGGCGAGGCAGTTTGGTCACAGCCAGGGGCGGATGTGTCTGTGCAGTTGAGAATTTAGGAAGGAAGAATCGAAGAAGAAAGTCCGGTGAAGGAACTCCAGTCAGTAGCAGCAGTGGCCACAACAGAACTCTGAATGGTGAGGGTGCCGGGCGGACAGCTGGAGGCAGCTGATTGGCTAAGAGGCTGTGGAACTCAGGGCTGCTGCTGCTTGCTGCGGCCAGCTGCTGTGCACAGGGCTCCCAATGACAAGGCTTATAATTGATAACTAGCTGGCAGTTCAATGAGGTGGCCCGAGTGCACAGCACAGAGACAATAAAGTACTGTACAGAGGGACTCACTGTATCCTCTTTTCAGGAAAACAAAGAGAGTGAGAGAGTGAGAGATTCCTCTGCGGCCCTCTGTGAGATCACTCTCTCTGGCTGCTCCGGCAGCTTGGCCATGCATGTGCTCAGACCGCTCTCAGCCAGGCAGGCTTTTTTCTTCCTCGTTCCCTTCCTTCACCACGCCAGCGTTTTTCTCCCTCATTCTTTACCTCCAGAGAACGAAATGAAAGTGCATTGAAAAGTGCTTAACATCAAAGCTGCTCAGTGAAGGTATATGAATGGCTTGCAGGTATTGCAAACAGAGAAGGTTTGCATTGCTGGAGACTGTAGAGCTTCCTGTGTGCAGCCAGCAGCGCATGCTGCTAGCCCTGGGCCCCATACTTACTGCAGCCAGATATAAAGAGCTCTTGTGAGGCAAATTCAGCTCAGGCCCTAATTAACTTTATTAGTTTCATCATTTGTAAAGGGGGAAAGAATCATGTATGTTTCTAAACTAAAAAATAAAATATTTCCTTGACAGGACAGGCTGATTATAGCATTCTGGAGGCCCAAGGCTGGCCTGACTAAGGGAACGCACCTCTGCTGGGGTAATTCTCCTGTCTATTTCCTTCTCTTACCCTCTCCCGCTCTTCTTCCATCCCTCCCTCCCTCCCCTCTCCCTCCTTGACACACAGGCATGACGTCATCACTGTGGTTCCAGGAGGAGAGCAGGAAGCAGAGCGGTCTTCCTCCTTGTTGCTTTTATACAGTAGCAGCATCCCCCTCTCTTCCCCTCTCCAGGACAGATCCGGCCCCCAGGGGCCTCTCACTATATCAGGGGGAAGGAAGCAGCATCTCCAGCCTCTAGCCACCGGAGAGGAAAATAAGTATCAAAGGCTTGTCTGAGCTGGAGCTGATCCACTTCACTGAAGCCTCTCTCTATAGAGAGACTGATTGTGTGAGAGGTGACACAGTCAAGCAGGAGGAGTGAGTGGGTATGTGTGGCTCCACACAAACAACCACAAAGAACAGTAGAGGACAGATAAACATGTTCATGTTAGAAACAGTGCTAGCTACTGTTCGTTTGAAAAATGTCCAGTCCATCAAATAAAACATTTTGTTCAGTACATTGAATGTGTTGCGTTATGATTGTGACTGACACACTGTTTCTGTGGCTGAAATATCCTCTCAGGGCTTCTGCTCCATAAGTCAAATGTTAGCCAGACAGTAACAGCTTACCTCAGTGGAAATTTCTGAGTCATCACTTTGAATGGCAGCGTTGAACAGGGACGTTTTCTTCGAACAAAGCCCTGTCTCCACCTACACCTATGTAATGTCGCTATCTCAAACTAGGCTTTGCACCCGCACCTCCTGAAATGATGAGGTAAGCATAAATACATCACATGTTATGTTTGCTTCTCAAGAAGTTGCTACCTAGGTGACAACACAGGAAACACTTCTAACACACTGTGTAGCTTTGTCGATTTGAAGTAACACCTCTAAAACAAAAATTAACACATTCAAAAGCTTGCGTCTGTTTCTGTCACAATTCTCCACTTCTGCAAAATGAGAAAGTAAGAGAGAGAGAAAAGACTGTGGTCAAGAATGTATCTATTTTCTTTCCCTTGGCTTTGTCGTTGAAGTGCACAGATGAGTAAGTGAATTGGAGAATAAGCTGGAAAAAGGAGTTTCCTAGTGAGAAGCAGTGGCTATGTCCCAAATGGCACCCTATTCCCATATAGTGCACTACTTTGACCAGAGCCATACCATATAGAGCCTTATGGGCCCTAGTCAAAAGTAGTGTGCAATAAAGGGAATAGGATTCCATTTGGAACGCACTCTCAGTGAGAGCAAAGGGCGGGTTGTGCATTCACTGCCAGGCCGAAAGATGCATGCTTAGCCTCGGTCCATAGGCCAGATCTGTTTCTATAGGCATGGTGTTTGCAGGCTGCAGGGCTGCAGCTGAAGGTACTCCTGCTGGAAGGAGTCCAGGTAGGGAACACTCCCAGCTTGCATGCTGCAGAACCTGGCCCTCCCCACTCCATGGTCTTGGGCCCCATTGCAAGACAGTACAGATACTGCATACAGTACTTCAAAAGAATGGAGCCGTCTATGAGGGATAAGTCACATCCAACTACTAGCTCTATAACACCACTCTCCCATATGTCTCAAACCTGTTTCTACATAGGAATATCCCATAGTAAAAGTTGACAAGTAACATTGGTTCCATACCAAGAATGCCAGATAATCTGTGCTGTAAGAGAGAGAGACAGCATTCTTTCCCTATACTATAGTCTGCCAGTTACAGTTAATGTGAGGCTACATTATTGCATCACTTCCTATATCGAAGCATTACCGTTTTATTTATTATTTTTTCCTTTTTTTGTGTGTGGTATTTTCTGCTGATAAGACATGGTTTTACAGAGGCACACCCTTGCCTGCTCTTGTTCTGCGACTAAATATAAGCAGGGAAGTAATGTGAAAAACTCTATTTGCATTCTGGTGAGTTAGGGCTGCAGAAGTGCCGTCTCTGTTGAGACGTAGAATCTGTGCTAGATGACTTTGAAAGAATTGCACTCTGGCTGCACTGTGCAAGCAAGCAGGCAAGAGACACAGAGAAAGAAAAAGAGAGAGAGAGACAGACAAAAATAAACCTTGAGAAGACAGAAAGAGGAACACAGAGAGAAACGGAGAGAGAGAGAACGAGAGGAACACATACGGAAAGAGAGAGAAAGAGAAACACAGAGACAAACAAAAAAGATAAATAAAATAAAATAGTATTTGTTACATGCGCCGAATACAAGAGTTGTAGACTTTACTGTGAAATGCATCTTACGTGCCCTTTCCCAACAATGCAGAGTTAAAAGTAAGAACAATTAGCAAAAATAAAAAAACAAATTGTAATACAATAAAATAACAATAAACAGACTTTATACAAGGAGTACTGGTACCGAGTCAATGTGCAGGGGTACGAAGAAGTTGAGGTAATTGAGGTACTATTTACATGTAGGTAGTGATAAAAGTGACTAGGCAATCAGGATAGATAATAAACAAAGTAGCAGCAGCATATGTGTGTGTGTGTGTGTGTGTGAGTGTGTGGGTAAGTCCAGTGAGTGTGCATAGTGCCAGTGCAAAAGAAGTGAAGTGTGAAATTGTGTGTGTCTGTGTGTGGCGTCAATATGCGTGTGTGTGTGTGTGTGTGTGTGTGTGTGTGTGTGTGTGTGTGTGGGTAAGTCCAGTGAGTGTGCATAGTGCCAGTGCAAAAGAGTCAATGCAAATAGTCCGATTAGCCATTTTATTAATTCCGCAGTCTTATGGCTTGGGGGTAGAAGCTGTTCAGGAGACTTTTGGTCACAGACTTGACGCTCTGGTATCGCTTGCCATGGGGTAACAGAGAGAACAGTCTATGACTTGGGTGACTGGAGTCATTGACAATTTTTAGGGCCTTCCACTGACACCGCCGGGTATAGAGTTCCTGGATGGCTGGAAGCTTGGCCCCAGTGATGTACTGAGCTGTACGCATGACCCTCTGTCGGATGCCAAGCAGTTGCCAGTCAAGATGCAGCCAGTCAAGATGCTCTCAACGGTGCAGCTGTAGAAATGTTTAGGATCTGAGGGCCCATGCCAAATCTTTTCAGCCTCCTGAAGGTGAAGAGGCATTGTTGTGCCCTCTTCACGTCTGTGTTGGTGTGTTTGGAGCATGATAGGTCCTTAGTGATGTGGACACCTAGGAACTTGAAGCTCTCAACCCGCTCAACTACAGCCCCATCGATGTGTATGAGGGCATACTCGGCCCTCCGTTTCCTGTCATCTACGATCAGCTCCATTGTCTTGCTGACATTGAGGTAGAGGTTTTTCTCCTGGCACCCCACTGCCAGGTCTCTGACCTCCTCCCTATAGGCTGTCTCATCGTTGTAGGTGATCTGGCCTACCATCGTCATAATGATGGTGTTGGAGTCGTGTGCAGCCACGCAGTCGTGGGTGAAAAGGGAGTACAGGAAGGGACTATTCTCGCACCCCTGAGAGCCCCCCGTGTTGAGGGTCAACGTGACCCTGGGGAGGCCTGTCAGGAGTTCCACGATCCAGATGCAGATGAAGGTGTTTAGTCCCAGGGTCCTTAGCTTAGTGATGAGCTTGGAGAGCAATATGGAGTTGAACGCTGAGCTGTAATCAAGGAACAGCATTCTTACGTAGGTGTTCCTTTGAATCCAAATGCCGACTAGGTATAAAATCTGTCTCACAGGGAATTAATCACGTACCCCCCCCTCCCCACACACACACACACACTCAAAAACATAAAAGGGGCATGTTTGTGCATATCTACAGGAAGATAGCTAAAATTGGACTCTGGGGCCAGGCATGAAAGGGATGGTATTGCCCAGGAGATCATTAGCGCTGTCCCCCGACACGCAGCCTGCTCCTGCTGGGCCCTGGTGGAATGCGGAAGGTGGGCATGGAAGGCACACTGCCCTGGGTGGGATCCCCGTTTGGACCTCGCACTGGGACTGGCCCCCATCAGCCTGGTATGTCAGTATGCATGATGAAGATGCTCCTAGGTCCATATGAGGGGACTCTGCCCAGAGAGCCAGCTGAATGCAAATTTGTCTGAAGGAAATCAAGCAAACACAACTAAATGTAAACTAGTCCTGGGGAACTGGGACTGCAGCTGGTCCTGTTGGCCTGGTTAAGTCTCTGTGTTTTGTGTCTGTTCCTCCATGTTTCCTTTTCACCGGGTGGGTAGTCAGCCAAAACACTCTCAGTCCCTGTCTCACAATGCCCTGCCCCACTACCAGTGGTGTCCGTCTCTCAATATTTTCCCAGCATATGTTTTTTTCCCCCATGGTCGCTTTTCAGGGAATCTACAGTATTTAGGCTGAAAAAAGTATTTCAGAAAATCTGCAATAGGTCATTTTCACTGGTGTAAATCAGTCATCGATTAAGCCCACCCTAATTTGACATATTAATGAGTTGATTCTAAATCTGCACAATGGTTCTCCACTTCCTCAATGGTTCAGCTTTCAGCAAGCATTATTATCCAACTCATATATTGTTATGAATAGGACATTGAACCGAGTCAACTGACCATTTACATGATGAGTGCAACAGTATTTCCTGTGCATTCAGGGACAATAGGCAGTTTGCACAGCAGAAAGCATGTAGCTATACATCCTTTCGTGACCAGTGTATTGGAACAATGGTAGATGTCAAGTAATGTACAGTACCAGTCAAAAGTTTGGACAAACCTACTCATTCAACGGTTGTTCTTGATTTTTACTATTTTCTACATTGTAGAATAATAGTGAAGACATCAAAACTATCAAATAACACATATAACACACACATACAAAAAAGTGTTAAACAAATCAAACATTTTATATTAGAGATTCCTACAAGTAGCCAAGTAACACTCTTGGTATTCTCTCAACCAGCTTCATGAGGTAGTCACCTGGAATGCATTTCAATTAACAGGTGGGCTTTGTTAAAAGATAATTTGTAGAATTTATTTTCTTTTTAATGCATTTGAGCTAATCAGCTGTGTTGTGACAAGGGAGGGTATACAGAAGATAGCCCTATTTGGTCAAATACCAAGTCCATATTAATGCAAGAACAGCTCAAATTAGCAAAGAAACAACAGTCCATCATTACTTTAAGACATGAAGGTCAGTCAATACGGAACATTTCAAGAACTACAAGGAAGACCCAGAGTTACCTCTGATGCAGAGGATAAGTGCATTAGAGTTACCAACCTCAGAAATGGCAGCCCAAATAAATGCTTCACAGAGTTCAAGTAACAGACACATCTCAACATCAACTGCTCAGAGGAGACTCCATGAATTACATTTACATTTAAGTCATTTAGCAGACGCTCTTATCCAGAGCGACTTACAAATTGATGCATTCACCTTATGACATCCAGTGGAACAGTAGTGCATCTAAATCTTTTAAGGGGGGTGAGAGGGATTACTTTATCCTATCCTAGGTATTCCTTAAAGAGGTGGGGTTTCAGGTGTCTCCGGAAGGTGGTGATTGACTCCGCTGTCCTGGCGTCGTGAGGGAGTTTGTTCCACCATTGGGGGGCCAGAGCAGCGAACAGTTTTGACTGGGCTGAGCGGGAACTGTACTTCCTCAGTGGTAGGGAGGCGAGCAGGCCAGAGGTGGATGAACGCAGTGCCCTTGTTTGGGTGTAGGGCCTGATCAGAGCCTGGAGGTACTGAGGTGCCGTTCCCCTCACAGCTCCGTAGGCAAGCACCATGGTCTTGTAGCGGATGCGAGCTTCAACTGGAAGCCAGTGGAGAGAGCGGAGGAGCGGGGTGACGTGAGAGAACTTGGGAAGGTTGAACACCAGACGGGCTGCGGCGTTCTGGATGAGTTGTAGGGGTTTAATGGCACAGGCAGGGAGCCCAGCCAACAGCGAGTTGCAGTAATCCAGACGGGAGATGACGAGTGCCTGGATTAGGACCTGCGCCGCTTCCTGTGTGAGGCAGGGTCGTACTCTGCGGATGTTGTAGAGCATGAACCTACAGGAACGGGCCACCGCCTTGATGTTAGTTGAGAACGACAGGGTGTTGTCCAGGATCACGCCAAGGTTCTTAGCGCTCTGGGAGGAGGACACAATGGAGTTGTCAACCGTGATGGCGAGATCATGGAACGGGCAGTCCTTCCCCGGGAGGAAGAGCAGCTCCGTCTTGCCGAGGTTCAGCTTGAGGTGGTGATCCGTCATCCACACTGATATGTCTGCCAGACATGCAGAGATGCGATTCGCCACCTGATCATCAGAAGGGGGAAAGGAGAAGATTAATTGTGTGTCGTCTGCATAGCAATGATAGGAGAGACCATGTGAGGTTATGACAGAGCCAAGTGACTTGGTGTATAGCGAGAATAGGAGAGGGCCTAGAACAGAGCCCTGGGGACACCAGTGGTGAGAGCACGTGGTGTGGAGACGGATTCTCGCCACGCCACCTGGTAGGAGCGACCTGTCAGGTAGGACGCAATCCAAGCGTGGGCCGCGCCGGAGATGCCCAACTCGGAGAGGGTGGAGAGGAGGATCTGATGGTTCACAGTATCGAAGGCAGCCGATAGGTCTAGAAGGATGAGAGCAGAGGAGAGAGAGTTAGCTTTAGCAGTGCGGAGCGCCTCCGTGATACAGAGAAGAGCAGTCTCAGTTGAATGACTAGTCTTGAAACCTGACTGATTTGGATCAAGAAGGTCATTCTGAGAGAGATAGCGGGAGAGCTGTCCAAGGACGGCACGTTCAAGAGTTTTGGAGAGAAAAGAAAGAAGGGATACTGGTCTGTAGTTGTTGACATCGGAGGGATCGAGTGTAGGTTTTTTCAGAAGGGGTGCAACTCTCGCTCTCTTGAAGACGGAAGGGACGTAGCCAGCGGTCAGGGATGAGTTGATGAGCGAGGTGAGGTAAGGGAGAAGGTCTCCGGAAATGGTCTGGAGAAGAGAGGAGGGGATAGGGTCAAGCGGGCAGGTTGTTGGGCGGCCGGCCGTCACAAGACGCGAGATTTCATCTGGAGAGAGGGGGAGAAAGAGGTCAGAGCATAGGGTAGGGCAGTGTGAGCAGAACCAGCGGTGTCGTTTGACTTAGCAAACGAGGATCGGATGTCGTCGACCTTCTTTTCAAAATGGTTGACGAAGTCATCTGCAGAGAGGGAGGAGGGGGGAGGGGGAGGAGGATTCAGGAGGGAGGAGAAGGTTGCAAAGAGCTTCCTAGGGTTAGAGGCAGATGCTTGGAATTTAGAGTGGTAGAAAGTGGCTTTAGCAGCAGAGAGAGAAGAGGAAAATGTAGAGAGGAGGGAGTGAAAGGATGTCAGGTCCGCAGGGAGGCGAGTTTTCCTCCATTTCCGCTCGGCTGCCCGGAGCCCTGTTCTGTGAGCTCGCAATGAGTCGTTGAGCCACGGAGCGGGAGGGGAGGACCGAGCCGGCCTGGAGGATAGGGGACATAGAGAGTCAAAGGATGCAGAAAGGGAGGAGAGGAGGGTTGAGGAGGCAGAATCAGGAGATAGGTTGGAGAAGGTTTGAGCAGAGGGAAGAGATGATAGGATGGAAGAGGAGAGAGTAGCGGGGGAGAGAGAGCGAAGGTTAGGACGGCGCGATACCATCCGAGTAGGGGCAGTGTGGGAAGTGTTGGATGAGAGCGAGAGGGAGAAGGATACAAGGTAGTGGTCGGAGACTTGGAGGAGTTGCAATGAGGTTAGTGGAAGAACAGCATCTAGTAAAGATGAGGTCGAGCGTATTTCCTGCCTTGTGAGTAGGGGGGAAGGTGAGAGGGTGAGGTCAAAAGAGGAGAGGAGTGGAAAGAAGGAGGCAGAGAGGAATGAGTCAAAGGTAGACGTGGGGAGGTTAAAGTCGCCCAGAACTGTGAGAGGTGAGCCGTCCTCAGGAAAGGAGCTTATCAAGGCATCAAGCTCATTGATGAACTCTCCGAGGAACCTGGAGGGCGATAAATGATAAGGATGTTAAGCTTGAAAGGGCTGGTAACTGTGACAGCATGGAATTCAAAGGAGGCGATAGACAGATGGGTAAGGGGAGAAAGAGAGAATGACCACTTGGGAGAGATGAGGATCCCGGTGCCACCACCCCGCTGACCAGAAGCTCTCGGGGTGTGCGAGAACACGTGGGCAGACGAAGAGAGAGCAGTAGGAGTAGCAGTGTTGTCTGTGGTGATCCATGTTTCCGTCAGTGCCAAGAAGTCGAGGGACTGGAGGGAGGCATAGGCTGAGATGAACTCTGCCTTGTTGGCCGCAGATCGGCAGTTCCAGAGGCTACCGGAGACCTGGAACTCCACGTGGGTCGTGCGCGCTGGGACCACCAGATTAGGGTGGCGCGGCCACGCGGTGTGGAGCGTTTGTATGGTCTGTGCAGAGAGGAGAGAACAGGGATAGACAGACACATAGTTGACAGGCTACACAAGAGGCTACGCTAATGCAAAGGAGATTGGAATAACAAGTGGACTACACGTCTCGAGTGTCCAGAAAGTTAAGCTTACGTAGCAAGAATCTTATTGACTAAAATGATTAAAATGATACAGTACTGCTGAAGTAGGCTAGCTGGCAGAGGCTGCGTTGTTGACTATGTAGGCTAGCTGGCAGTGTCTGCGTTGTTGACACTACACTAATCAAGTCGTTCCGTTGAGTGTAATGGTTTCTACTGTGCTACTGTGCTGCTATTCGGGGCTAGCTGGCTAGCTAGCAGTGTTGATTTACGTTACGTTGCGTTAAAAGAACGACAATAGCTGGCTAGCTAACCTAGGAAATCGCTCAAGACTACACAATTATCTTTGATACAAAGACGGGGATGTAGCTAGCTATGTAGCTAGCTACGATCAAACAAATCAAGCCGTTGTACTGTAATGAAATGAAAAATGTGATACTACCTGTGGAGCGAAGCGAAATGCGACCGGATTGTTGAGTGCGGAAGTTCTGTACTCAGTGAATCAGGCCTTCATGGTCGAATTGCTGCAAAGAAACCACTACTAAAGGACACCAACAAGAAGAAGAGACTTGGTTGGGCCAAGAAACACGAGCAATGGACATTTGCCGATAGAAATCTGTCCTTTGGTCTGATGAGTCCAAATATGAGATTTTTGGTTCCAACCGCTATGTCTTTGTGAGAACCAGAGTAGGTGGAACAGATGATCTCCGCATGTGTGGTTCCCACCGTGAAGGATGAAGGAGGTGTGATGATGTGGCGGAGCTTAGCTGGTGACAATGTCAGTGATTTATTTAGAATTCAAGGCACACTTAAACAGCATGGCTACCACAGCATTCTGCAGCGATCCCATCTGGTTTGCGCTTAGTGGGACCTTCAATTTGTTTTCCAACAGGACAATGACCCGACACACCTCCAGGCCGTGTAAGCGCTATTTGACTGTATATCTGAGACAGGTTCCTCACCCTGGCTCCCATCGTGTCATTTAGTGTCAGAAATTGTCCCAGAGCTGTTTCACCTGTCCTTGTGATTGTCTCCACCCCCTCCAGGTGTCGCTTGTTTTCCCCAGTGTATTTATCCCTGTGTTTCCTGTCTAAACCAGCGATTTTCCCGTTCCCCTGCTTTGTACTTTGTACCCGCCTGCCTGACCATTCTGCCTGCATTGACCACGGGCCTGTCTGCCAATCTGTACCTCCTGGACTCTGGTCTGGTTTTGACGTTTTGCCTGTCCATGACCATTCTCTTGCCTACCCCTTTGGATTAATAAACATTGTAAGACTCCAACCATCTGCCTCCTGTGTCTGCATTTGTGTCTCGCCTTGTGCCTTGATACAAAACTGGTTACAATTTCAGTTTTATCCTCCAGAAAAGATATAACAAATGTTATGGTTAAACTAACATTTACTGATTAATAAAAAAAAACATTATTTATGGAATAATAAAAACAAAATGTATTAATGATATTATGAATAGAAACGGAGGAGTTATGTCATATATGCAGCTATTGAAAATATGGGAATATCTGCTCAATCCAAATTTACAACCAACTGATTGCAGCATTACCACAAAAATGGAGGAGGCAAGTGGAAAAGGGAGAAGGTAGGGAACATCTTTTCCTGCCATATATTAAAGATACAAATTGGCTGAAAGGAATTGGAATAAATAGAAAAAATATACCAGTTTCATTTGAGGACAAATATGTTGAAAGCTGCACCATACAGGTTGAAAAAAAATGGGAAGAGCATCCCGGAGTCGCCTCTTCACTGTTGACGTAGAGACTGGTGTTTTGCAGGTACTATTTAATGAATCTGCCAGTTGAGGACTTGTGAGGACTGATTGCAGCATTACCACAAAAATGGAGGAGGCAAGTGGAAAAGGGAGAAGGTAGGGAACATCTTTTCCTGACATATATTAAAGATACAAATTGGCTGAAAGGAATTGGAATAAATAGAAAAAATATACCAGTTTCATTTGAGGACAAATATGTTGAAAGCTGCACCATACAGGTTGAAAAAAAATGGGAAGAGCATCCCGGAGTCGCCTCTTCACTGTTGACGTAGAGACTGGTGTTTTGCTGGTACTATTTAATGAATCTGCCAGTTGAGGACTTGTGAGGTGTTTGTTTCTGTTTCTCAAACTAGACACTCTAATGTACTTGTCCTCTTGCTCAGGTGTGCACTGGGGCCTCCTACTCCTCTTTCTATTCTGGTTAGCGCCAGTTTGCGCTGTTCTGTGAAGGGAGTAGTACACAGCGTTGTACGAGATCTTCAGTTTTTTGCCAATTTCTCGCATGGAATAGCCTTCATTTCTTAGAACAAGAATAGGCTGACGAGTTTCAGAAGAAAGTCCTTTGTTTCTGGCCATTTGAACCTGTAATTGAACCCACAAATGCTGATGCTCCAGATACTCAACTAGCCTAAAGGACAGTTTTATTGATTCTTTAATCAGAACAACAGTTTTCAGCAGTGCTAACAGTTTTCAGCTGTGCTAACATAATTGCAAAAGGGTTTCCTAATGAACAGAATTTGTTCTTAACTGACCTGTCTAGTTAAATAAAGGTTAAAAAAAAGAAGTGTGATAAATGTCAGGCTGCTCCACTGCTTTGCCCTATGCTCTAGCTTGCATGGTTATTGGTGTGGAATTTTTGGGATCCCCTCTGAAGTTTTGGAGACTTCAATAGACCCAGACCCGCTTCTGATAATCCTGGGAGTGTCTGAATCCCTAAACGGATTAACCAACCCCCAAAAACAACTAATCTCTTACGGTCTCATTTCAGCAAAAAAACTAATCTTGTTGTTTTGGAAAACGAGGGAAGCGCCCTCTACCAACTTATGGCTCAGTGATTTGGCAAACACTGTACACTTAGAAAGAATTAGATATATTCTGAACAATAAATTATCAACATCTGATCAAATCTGGCAGCCTTTCCTCTCCTACTTGGACGAGTCGGAGCTGTGAATTTGTACTTATTAACGCACTCTCAATTGTAATATTTTAATCTACCTTTGGGCAGCATGTGCTGGCCCTGCCACCCGAGCAGTTGGGGGGGAGGGAATAAGTGGGGGGGGGTGACATCTACCCTCTTTCTTTCTACATGTCTTTGTTCTGTATGTCGTGTTTTGTATTATTTGTTTTGTACCCAGAACTCTGGGTCTTGTTGTTCCTGTCTGCTCTTTTATGTTTAGATAAGAATTGTATACCTGTCTTGTATACCTATACACCATTATTGTGTGTGTTCAATAAAAAATATTTGAAACAGAAAAAGCTAGCCTTAGCTGTCCTAACTGCCTGTGTATATTGGTTCCTAACTTCCCTGAAAAGTTGCATATCACGGGGGCTATTCAATGCTAATTCAGAACGCCACAGGATGTTTTTGTGCTGGTCAAGGGCAGACAGGTCTGGAGTGAACCCGAGGGCTATATCTGTTCCTGGTTAAAAAAAAATTATGGAGCGTGCTTATTTAAGATGGTGAGGAAGGCACTTTTAAAGAATAACCTTTTAAAGAATAACCATTCCAGGATACCACAGCCAGGTCGATTAGAAGGGCCTGTTCGCTGAAGTGTTTTACGGAGCGTTTGACAGTGATGAGGGGTGGTCATTTCACCGCAGACCCATTACGGATGCAGGCAATGAGGCAGTGATCGCTGAGATCTTGGTTGAAAACAGCAGAGATGTATTTGGAGGGCAAGTTAGTTAGGATGATATCTATGAGGGTGCCCGTGTTTACGGATTTGGGGTTGTACCTGGTAGATTCATAGATAATTTGTGTGAGATTGAGGGTTTCAAGCTTAGATTGTAGGATGGCCGGGGTGTTAAGCATGTCCCAGTTTAGGTCACCTAGCAGCACGAGCCCAGAAGATAGATGGGGGCAATCAATTCAATTGTTTTGGTACAGACCTGGATAGTAAGATATAACTCTGCAGGCTATCTCTGCAGTAGATTGCAACACCGTCCCCTTTGGCAGTTCTAGCTTGGTGGAAAATGTTATATTTAGGGATGGAAATTTCAGGATTTTTGGTGGTTTTCCTAAGCCAGGATTCAGACACGGCTAGGACATCCGGGTTGGCGGAATGTGCTAAAGCAGTGAATAAAGCAAACTTAGGGACTAGGCTTCTGATGTTAACATGCATGAAACCAAGGCTTTTACGGTTACAGAAGTCAACAAATGAGAGCACCTGGGGAGTAGGAGTGGAGGCACTGCAGGTCCTGGATTGACCTCTATATCACCAGAGGAACAAAGGAGAAGTAGGATAAGGGTACGGCTAAATGGCCGTCTAGCACGTTCGGAACAGAGAGTAAAGGGAGCAGGTTTCTGGGCACGATAGCATAAATTCAAGGCATAATGTACAGACAAAGGTATGGTAGGAAGAGAGTACATTGGAGATAAAACTAGGCATTGAGTAATGATGAGAGAGATTTAGTCTCTAGAGACTTTTAAACCAGGTGATGTCATCACATATGTGGGAGGTGGAACACCATGGTTGGTTAAGGCATATTGATATTAGGGAGAGGCATGCGTAGCCAAGTGATCGTATGGGTCCAGTGAGTGGTTAGGCTGGCTGGGGACACAGCGATTCAGACAGTTAGCAGGCAAGGCTAGCAAGCTAGCAGTTAGCAGGCCGGGGCTAGCAAGCTAGCATAAGGGCCTTCAATGGACGTCGCGATGGGGGAAAATCTGTTCATGCCTCCTCGTGCGGTGATGTCGATAGACCAGTCATGGAATTAGTAGGGTTCCAAGTAGCAGAGGGGTCCAAGTCCAATTGGCAAAATGGTTATAGTGGTCCAAGAAACTGGCCGATGGATCAGCTAACAGTCTCTAGTATGCTAATATGCTCTAGATAGCTAGCAGGCCGCTGTTAGCAGAATGGGACTTCAGGGGACGTCGCGCCTGAGGGGCCTGTTGGGATCCTTGGGCAGATTATGTCGGTATTCCAGTCGTGAAGGATCTTCGGGGTTCCGTGCCCCGTACCGGCAGTAGAAGGGGTCCGGATATTGTACCCGAGGAGTGGGCTTCAGGTGTAGCCCAGGAGCCCTAGCTGGGAGATGGGTCTAGCATGGGCTAGCTCCAGGCTAGTTGGTGCTAGCTCCGGGACGGAAACGTTAGCCAGGAGTAGTCAACCCGGGTTGAGGTTAGCTAGCTGTGATGATCCAGGAATCCGGGGATATGGAGAGAAAAATATGTTTGGTATGCTCTGGTTTGAAACGCGTTGTAAGAACTGGCGAGAGATTTCTGAGCTAAAGGTTAGCTGATGACCGCTAGCAGTGGTTAGCTGACTGATAGCTGATAGCTGGTAGCTAGTTAGCTAGCTAGCTTCAGTTGAGGTATTCCAGTTTGGAGGTAAATAGAAATAGTTTAGAAAAAAAACAGATCCACAACACATTAGGTGAGGCGGGTTGCAGCAGAGTATTTTAAAGTTGAGGTTTAGGAAAAATATTAAAAAGAATGCGAAGAAAAATATATTAAAAGATATATACATGGGACAAGACAAGACAAAGACAAAGACAAATACGTCTGACTGCTACGCCATCTTGGATTCGAAAATGTGTAGCAGAAAAGCGTCACATGTGGCGTTCCACAAGGTTCGATTTTGGGTCCTGTACTGTTCAGTTTATATTGTATATGTTACCCCTTGGCAGCGTTATCAGACAGCACAGCATTGATTTTTACTCCTACGCAGACGATACACAACTTTACATTTCAGTGTCACTAGAGGATTTTAGCTCCACAGATCAATTATTAGACTGTATTAGTGATTTAAATAATTGGATGGCTCATAACTACCTCCAGCTAAATCAAGACAAAACCAAGGTACTTATTGTTGGAGCCAAAGCACAGAGAGAATCTAGCTGCACATTTTAATTCATGGGCAATAAGACAAAACAACAGGTAAGAAACATAGGTGTTATTTTAGATTCTGAAGTAAATATCAAATCTCACATTAGGAATGTGACCAAAATACCTTTTTACCACCTGAGGAACATTGCCAAGGTGTAGACGTTTCTCTCTCAGGCTGATACAGAGAGACTCAACCATGCTTTTATTACAAGCAGGCTTGACTACAGTAATGCTCTCCTGTCTGGTCTACCCATAAAGTCATTGGTCAACTGTAAAACATACAGAATGCTGCAGCACGGGTACTGACCAAGACCAGATGGAGAGCACAGATTACACAGATTTCATGGTCTCTGCACTGGCTGCCTGTGAGTTTTACAATTCATTTTAAGATTCTTCCATGGGTTTTTAAATCGATCCACGATTGTGCACCCCAATACATGTCAGACATGCTTTTAAGTTATGTACTCTGTAGGTCCCTCAGGTCCTCTGGCACTGGCCTTTTAACTATCCCAAAGCCTAGGACTAAGAGGCATGGAGGCAGTCTTTAGTTATTATGCCCCCAGCCTCTGGAATAGCCAGAGAACCCGAGGGTGGCCGAAATTGTGGACATATTTAAAAGAGATCTTAAAACACATATTTTAACTTTTCCTTAAGGTGCTTTTTATTTGTTCAGTTTGTGTCATTCTTTTGTTTTTTTTATCTTGTTTTTTTGTGTAGTAAATATTTTTGCTTTTTTATTTGTTTTTTCCTGTAAAGCACATTACGTTGCATTCCATGTCTGAAATTAGCTATATAAATAAAACTTGATTTGATTTGATTCCCACCACAATCTCTGGGAAGGACAGATCTTGCTTTTCCCTTTTGGTTGACAGGTCTATTATTTTAATGTCTGCGAGAGAGAGTGCTATTTAACCCACACTAGTCTATTTCTGTGTCTGTCTGGATGAGGAGACAGCATAGGTCCAAGAGAGGCCTCTTTTATGCCCCAGGACTACCTAACATGATGACTCCTTGCTGTCCCCAGTCCACCTGGCCATGCTGCTGTTCCAGTTTCAACTGACCTGAGCCCTAGGACCATGCCCCAGGACTACCTGACATGATGACTCCTTGCTGTCCCCAGTCCACCTGGCCATGCTGCTGCTCCAGTTTCAACTTCCACCTGACTGTGCTGCTGCTCCAGTTTCAACTGTTCTGCCTTATTATTATTCGACCATGCTGGTCATTTATGAACATTTGAACATCTTGGCCATGTTCTGTTATATTCTCCACCCGGCACAGCCAGAAGAGGACTGGCCACCCCACATAGCCTGGTTCCTCTCTAGGTTTCTTCCTAGGTTTTGGCCTTTCTAGGGAGTTTTTCCTAGCCACCGTGCTTCTACACCTGCATTGCTTGCTGTTTGGGGTTTTAGGCTGGGTTTCTGTACAGCACTTTGAGATATCAGCTGATGTACGAAGGGCTATATAAATAAATTTGATTTGATTTGATTTGATTTTATGTCCATTCTTTCCCGGTATCGTGACCTCCTCTCTGGGGATCATTCTCACAAACGCTGTTTCTGTGCTCGATACCTCCATAGCCCCAGGATGTAATGTATAGAACAGCCCAGTGACCTATATGTTGTGCTTCACCCAGGTCATGTGGAAGACATGTCATATTCATGAGCTAGACGTTTATTATTAGCTATGACATGTTACAGATATCCATGACAAGGATCTGTGACAACAATAGCTGATCTATGGTTAGGGAAAGAGGGATACCTAGTCAGCTGTACAACTGAATGCCTTCAACTGAAACATCTCTTCGGCATTTAACCCAACCCCTATGAATCAGAGAGGTGCGGGGGACTGCCTTAATCGACATGCACATCTTCGGCGCCCGAGGAACAGTGGGTTAACTGCCTTGCTCAGGGGCAGAACGTTGTCAGCTCGGGGATTCGATCAAGCAACCTTTCGGTTACTAGCCCAACGTTCTAACCGCTAGTTAGTTATCTATCTGAAGTCACAGCTTGACAGGTTTGGGTAATGGCTCTATGTTTAAGATGTATGTTTAACTAACCAATTAGCCTCCTGAAAGCTTGTGGAACTGTCTCAATACAGCTGTACTGTAAGTTCAAGGGACATTCTGCTATTGCAGAATATTCTAGTGTCCAGTTCAAATCTGTGAGCTCTTCCCTCTGTCAGTCTACCTGTATCTTAGCTCCCTGTCCAAGGTGCACTGGGATGAGTCAGCATTATCTACCCCTTCTTCTCTCATTCTCTCCTCACACTCATTGAATGGGGGATTTCCGCTGTGAGAACCAATGTTTGATGGGAGCCCCCCTAACAATTCAAGATACACACCAAAACCCGCACTCACTTAAATGTATGCACGCAAGCACAGCTGAGTGAGCACAACTGCTTGGGCTAGAGAGAGAGAGAGAGAGAGAGAGAGAGAGAGAGAGAGTTGAAGCTGCATTGATCCAGGTGCGGCAGCTGTTATGGTGGGGGGCAGAGAGACTGAGGGGGTGGTGGTGCTGGAGGCTGAGACGGAATGAGGGGGAGACCGCAGCTGAGCGACGTGCACAACGAGCTGCTCTTCCTCCTCCAGCCCAGGGCCAGTCTGTCTGGATCTAGTGCAGCCAGCAGCGCTGCAGAGGAGCAGATGTTTCCTTTATTTAGCAACCGAGCTACAGACAAACTGGGGGCTAACAGCGACTCACTGCACAGAGGGGCCTTTGCTGTGGAAGCCCTAAACAACAGAAAGTACTCTGAGTGGAACACTGGATCCCAGAGACATGAGTGAGATAACCAGAGAAAGATAGACAGTGAGGGAGACAGTCAGGCACAGTGGACTGGGGGGGGGTTCCAGCACCCTGAGCTCCACCTCTGTTCTTGAGCCCCGGTCGGTCAGCTGTGGGGAGGCAGCTGCTACAGAGACTAATCCAAAAATGAAACGTATCTGAGCACAAGTGTGCTAGCACATGTTAAAAGTGTCGAGTCACCCTGAGCAGATCCACTTCACTGAGGAATGCCCTGTCACACTGGGTGCCTGTGCTGTGCCTCCATCCATATTCCCTTCCTCTTCGCGAACAAGATACATCTGGTGGAAAAGACTCAGGCAAAGGTGTGATACTAGGAAAGTGTCTGTCTCTGATGTAATGAGCCTCAGTTTACTCAGTTTACTGCCTATCAGTTTGACACTTGAGTGAATTATTTTGTGAGTTAATTATTTTATTTTTGACAGTTAAGTGGATGGTCCTTGATACATTGAAAATACTCTACAGCTGTTTAAAATAAGTTAAAATCATCATGAGATATGAGAGTGCTGGATGGGAGAGAAACCACCTGACCACCATTTACAGGAATTTAAGCCTGTGGAATTTCGGTGGTAGAGAAAGAAAGACACAGTGCTGGTATCAGATCATTTGTTATGGTGAAAATGACAGTAACATATGTGACCACTAATAGATTCACATATGACCTTTACCTTCAAGGTGGTCACCGGCTCCAATACAGCCTTGATGAATCTGTGTACTGTCATTGATCAATTTACCAAAAATAATAGAGTATGTGTAATTTTCTGCAATGGTTTGGTATTTATTTTTATTTAACCTTTATTTAACTAGGCAAGTCAGTTAAGAACAAATTCTTATTTACAATGATGGCCTACACTGGCCAAACCCAGATGACACTGGGCCAATTGTGCGCTGCCCTATGGGACTCCCAATCACAGCCAGTTGTGATACAGTCTGGATTTGAACCAGGGACTGTAGTGACACCTCAAGCACTGAGATACAGTGCCTTAGACCGCTGCACCACTTGGGAGCACTGGTATAGTTACGAGAATTAGATACCAGTGGGTAGATTGACTGTGTTGAAATATTGTTGTTGACCCATTTACAGTTCATAATACAACATTTTGCAAACAGCCCCCACCACCTCACAGAGAAGTACATAGACATGTGAAATAGATATCTACTAACAGTGACACCTGATGCACAGTGACTATGAGACTCGAAATTGAACTCAGGTGCATCCTGTTTCCATTGATAGTCCTTGAGATGTTTCTACAACTTGATTGGAGTCCACCTGTGGTAAATTCAATTGATTGGATATGATGTGGACTGGCACACAGTTGACAGCGCATGTCAGAGCAAAAATGAAGCCATGAGATTGAAGAAATTGTCCGTAGAGCTCCGAGACAGGATTTTGTCAGATCTGGGGAAGGGTACCAAAAACATTCTGCAGCATTGAAGGTCCCCAAGAACACAGTGGCCTCGATCATTCTTAAATGGAAGAAGTTTGGAACCACCACAACCTCCTAGAGCTGGCAGCCTGGCCAAACTGAGCAATCAGGGGAGAAGGGCCTTGGTCAGGGAGGTGACCAACAACCTGATGGTCACTCTGACAGAGCTCTAGAGTTTCTCTGTGGAGATGGGAGAACCTTCGAGAAGGGCAACCATCTCTGTAGCACTCCACCAATCAGGCCTTTATGGTAGAATGGCCTGATGGAAGTCACTCCTCAGGACAAGGCATGACAGCCCGCTTGGAGTTTGCCAAAAGGAACCTAAAGACTCTCAGACTGGTCTGATGAAACCAAGATTGAACTCTTTGGCCTGAGTGCCAAGCATCACATCTGGAGGAAACCTGGCACCATCCTTACGGTGAAGCATGGTGGTGGCAGCATCATGCTGTGGGGATGTTTTTCAGCAACTGGGACAGGTCAGGATCGAGGCAAAGATGAATGGAGCAAATTACAGAGAGATCCTTGATGAAAACCTACTCTGGAGCACTCAGGACCTCAGACTGGGGTGAAGGTGCAACCTTCCAACAGGACAACAACCTAAAGCACACACCCAAGACAATGCAGAGTGACTTCGGGACAAGTCTCTGAATGTCCTTGAGTGGCCAAGCCAGAGCCCGGACTTGAACCCGATCGAACATCTCTGAAGAGACCTGAAAATAGCTGTGCAGCAACGCTCCCCATCCAACCTGACAAAGCTTGAGAGGATCTGCAGAGAAAAATTGGAAAAACTCCCCGGGTACAGGTGTGCCAAGCTTGCAGCATCATACCCAAGCAGGCTCGAGGCTATAATCACTGCTAAAGATGCTTCAACAAAGTACTGAGTAAAGGGTCTGAATACTTATGCAAATGTGATATTTCCAGGTAAATTAGCAAACATTTCTAAAAGCCTAGTTCTGCTTTGTCATTATGGGGTATTGTGTGTAGATCGATGAGAAAAAAACTAAAATGTAATACATTTCTTGACAAACAGAAGGAAAAGCGGTCTTAGAAAACATCCACCAGAAAAAGTCTTAAAGGCATTACAAATACATCAAAACACAATAATGTTGAACTAAAGACCCCCGCCAACTAATATCAACACTTATATTTAGTTTTGCTAGGAAAAACATTAGCACCATTAGATGCAGGAACTCGACTTACCCAGTTGCGACTCACTTTTTGGAAGCGAACCACTCAATTTCATCCCTACGTTATATCGGCATCGAACACGTCACCCTCCCTAGGAGAGGTGAACTCGACAATTTATTGTTAAAATGAGAGGCTGCCTGGATCTTTAATTTAAAGACCCTTTTTCCCTTCGGTCTCAACGTAGACTTTGATCTGAAGCCATTCTTGTGATGATTGTGATTTTGCTGTTCATAGTAAATGTTTGTAGGCCTATGTAGCCAAATTGTATCTTTGATCGTACGCTATCATTCATGTTTTTTGTATGTTTTTTTTATATCTAAGAATTAACCATTGATATCAGGCCACACCCGGCCATGATTACACTATATAAACTAGTGACCCACAGGGTTTGTCATTATGCCCTGATGAAGACAGCTTGTCTATCGAAACGTTGGATATTAGGTTATTCAATTAGGTTATTGGATATTAGGTTATTCAATTATTTATTTTTCAAGGAAAAACAATTCTGTCTTCTGTAAGTTTTCGAGAAACATTGCCTTGTGGATTGAAATTCTGTTACCAAAAACCCATATATCTTTAAGATATTTTCTAATTTCTCTACCTCATGAGGAGGGAGGATAATGAACGTTCACAGAAGTAACAAGTAAAGGTTAACCTCTTGAAACTAGGGGGCACTATTTTCATTTTTGGAAAAATAACGTTCCCAAAGTAAACGGGCTATTTCGCAGGACCATATGCTAGAATATGCATATAATTGACAGCTTAGGATAGAAAACACTCTAACGTTTCCAAAACTGTAAAAGATATTGTCTGTGAGTATAACAGAACTGATATTGCAGGCGAAAGCCTGAGAAAAATCCAATCAGGAAGTGACCCTTATTTTGAAACCCCTGTCTTTCTATGCATCCCTATTGCCCATTGAAAGGGATATCAACTAGATTCCTTTTCTATGGCTTCCCTAGTGTGTCTACAGCCACTAGACATAGTATCAGTCTTTTATTTTGAAAAATGAGCGTGAACAACAAAATTGCGTCAGTGGTCAGGTTGTGGCTCTCAGAGTGATTTGTAGAGGTGGCCATTGTTCCTCTCGCTCCTACTGAAAAGCCAATTGTCCCGGTTGATATATTATCGAATAGATATTTGAAAAACACCTTGAGGATTGATTATGAAAAACGTTTGCCATGTTTCTGTCGATATTATGGATCTAATCTGTTTTTTTCCCGGCATTGTCGTGACCGCAATTTCCGGTGGATTTCTCAACAAAACGTGGACAAGAAACGGCGGTATTTCGGCTATAAAAATAATCTTTATGGAACAAAAGGAACATTTGCTGTCTAACTGGGAGTCTCGTCAGAGAAAACATCCGAAGATCATCAAAGGTAAATTATTTAATTTGATTGCTTTTCTGATTTTCGTGACCAAGCTTCCTGCTGCTAGCTGGACATAATGCTATGCTAGGCTATCGATAAACTTACACAAACGCTTGTCTTGCTTTGGCTGTAAAGCATAATTTCAAAATCTGAGATGACAGGGTGATTAACAAAAGGCTAAGCTGTGTTTCACTATATTTCACTTGTGATTTCATGAATATGAATATTTTCTAGTAAAAAATGTTGACCTTGCACTATGCTATTTAGTGTAGTTGATGACAATTCTCCCGGATCCGGGATGGATAGTTCTAAGATTAACCTATAACTGAGTTATAGTGTTCTTACTGATATACATTTTGTTAATTCATTATTAAGTGACTAAAACTTAAAATTCTGATACCAAATCAGTAACAGACTTCTGAAAAATCTGTTACGAAATTTCTGCAATTGAGTTGGCTAGTAGTAGTAGTCACAAATCACTGCTGGGTCACTTACTACTGTCCTGCCTTCCACTGGCATACTTTTATGTTCAGCTGATAAGTTTTTTTCTCTTTCTGTCATCTGGTGGTCAAAGCAAGAGTGTGAAATTCTGGACAACCCCTCCCTCTCTCTCTCCAATTAATGCCAACTCTCCGGGCTGTTATCCATGAGCCCCCTCTCTTTCCATTTACTGTAACCATTATCCTCACCCACTGAGCACTGACTGAAACTGTTAGATGGACGTTGAAAAGTAGGTGCAATTCCGTTCTGTTTACAGGGAATTGCCACTATCCTTTATCATTTACACATCTTGTATAATAGAACAGCCTATTGTTTCAGGATATTCTATTTCTCAAATGCTAATCAAATCACCAGAGGGAATCTGCAGGGACAGGGAATGTCTTCTATATTCCTTCCTTACAGTACAACACATGCAAATCTACAGTAATCTGTTTTAAAAAGCCCAAGCTCTTGCTGTGGTAAAATGTCTTCATTGATAACAAAGAGGGGAATTCAGTAGCCTTCCCATGTGAAAACAGCAGCTCACATGTACAAAGTAAACCACGGTAGCTAAAGTCTTACCTGAGATGAGCCATGCCCAGCCAAGACCATTCCTGAAACGCTCAGATGCTCCTAGAACAACAAAAACAAAGACACAATTAAATAAACTGAGTGATTGATAGCCATCTTATCAACTCAAAGAAAGTACTGCTCAAACGTAGTTTACTGTTCTCAAGATGATGATGATAATGATGATTGCATGGAAAGTACTATTCCTCTTCAATAAAATGTACCTTTCTAACTGGAATTCCCCTGACAGTAGTTTCCTGACAATTCTGATATGAGATAAAAACAAATGCAACTTCAATTGAACAGTCACTTATCCTACAGACTTGTAAATTCCCTCTGTGGGTGACTGGGAGCCAATTGCTTCGTGTGTTCACAAAATCACACAATCTCGATCTGAAGAATAATAGTTTGATCATGTGTTACTGTGATATGGCTGAAAGCTCAAATCTAACCCATCTGGTTTACAGTTTTTAAATGAGCCATCAATTTATGCAAGAATGGGGGGGGTATTCACAAGGTGGCAGATAGTCTACCGGTTACGTTGGGCCAGTAATGGAAAGGTCGCTGGTTCAAATCCCCGAGCTGATGTGCCCTTGAGCAAGGCATATAAACCTAATTGCTCCTGTAAGTCGCTGTGGGTAAGGTCTACTAAATGACAAAAAAAAAAAAAATGTAAGCAACAAAATGGACTGAAACTACCTGAACTTATAAGAAATGCTTATTTTCATTTTACATTAGTGCCCTATATGAATTTGATCCTGATTCAGAAGAACAAGCCATCACTCCATACCTTCAGTTGAAATCATAGTAAAGCTCATGACGTAACAGGTAACAAAGAAGCGAAGGATACAATTCAGAGGTTCCTTGAGCTGTTATCACTCACAATTATAAGGATGAGAGGGGTGATTATTCCACAAAAGCATTTGTCAGTTAGAGTTAAGTCTTCTATCAAGACTTCCCCAGAGAGATCAGTTTATCTGGGCCAGCGAGGCCTCAGGCCCTCCAACCAAAACAAGTCTGAGAGCTAACGTTACTTCCTAAAGTTAATGCCCCCAATCCATCGCAGGAGGAGGGGGAGGAGGTAGGAAGAGGAGGAGCAGCTTCATTTAACAGTAAGACAAGGTTCAATTCACCTGGAAGGAATGCAAGTGGGAGAGGATTTCTTACGGAAGGAGGGAAGAAGGGAAGCGAGGGAGGGAGGGGCGCTGTATCATGAAAGCCAGTGAGATGTGAAGTTGTCAAAACACACATTTATTTTCAAACAAAGTAAAAGTAGTGTGAATACAAAGCACTTCAATGTGCAACTGTCACAAGTAGATCCCACAAGTCAGGAAATGGGATAAGATACATGTTGAGGGGGACATCTAGGATTTAAGTCCCTCCATTGTCCCAAATCTCTTTTTAAAACGTCTTCTATTATTTAGACATTTCTTTGAAATCTGAGCACTTGGCAAAGCAGCCCATTGTTTATCATGCACCTGTCTGTCTTCCCCATTTCTGTTAAGCCGTGACTGTAAGGATTCTCTTGATAGGCAAATTTGCAAATAACAAATAGAAAAAAAATCATTATTAAAATCAATGGAGTACGCATATTATCTGATCCATTATTTATTCTGCATTATGGCAATACAAGCCTAAGTTGTTAAATTAAATCATACAGGTTTCAAGACATTCATCATGCCCATAGATATTAAAAACAAAAATGATGTATTATGTGAGAAGTAGCCATTGGTTTGAAGCTGGAAAAAAAAGGAAATACACATGAGCACCACAATGCCTATTCACCCATGCTCTACTAAGGTTTTGACCTACTACAGTAGCTATGTTGGTCTATTGTACTTCAAACAATATCGTTTGCAGGTTGCTTAGAATTCAAACCTTCAGGTGCTCCCATAATAATGTGATTTGTACCGCATACAAGATGAAGTATTGGATTCTTGTCATGACTTCCGCCGAAGTCGGCCCCTCTCCTTGTTTGAGCGGTGTTCGGCGGTCGACGTCACCGATCTTCTAGCCGTCACTGATCCATTTTTCATTTTCCATTGGTTTTGTCTTGTCTTCCATCACACCTGGTTCCAATCCCATCAATTACATGTTGTGTATTTAACCCTCTGTTTCCCCTCATGTCCTTGTCGGTGATTGTTTGATTGTATGTTTGTGTAAGTTATGTGCTGGTGCGCAACGGGTTTTGTACCCACTTTGATTATTTTATGTATTTTGGTTTTTGGAGTTTTGTTAACTTTTATTAAACGACTCCGTTTATACGAAGTTCATTCTCCTGCGCCTGACTTCCCTGCCACCAACACGCACCCATTACAGAATCACCAACCCTTCTATGGAGTCAGCAGGAGAAGGTACCCTGGCCATAGAGGTGGAAGAGCGCGTCCAGGAGAATGCAGTGATACTTTATCATCTTGGTGCCGCTATGGACCGCATTGTCCAGACAATAGACCGCTGGGAGATGACAGGGAGTTCTTCCAGCGCCTCCACCAGCACAACCAGGGTCTCCGCTGAGCGCCCCTTTCCCGCCTGAACCCAGTGGGATCCGTCTCTCCTTGCCCCAGGAGTATGACGGGAGTGCTGCCAACTGCCAGGGGTTCCTCCTTCAATTAAACCTCTATCTGGCCATGGTCCGCCCAGCTCCATCGGACCGTGAGAGGGTGTCCACCCTCGTCTCGTGCCTCGCCGGGAAAGCTCTGGAGTGGGCCAACACCGTATGGAGAGAGGGAGATGCGGCGTTGGACCAGTTTGAGGAATTCACCCGCAATTTCCGGGCATTGACTATTTGAAGGTTGTATAACTCAGCCATGACAGGAGGTTGGTGGCACCTTTATTGGGGAGAATGGACTTGTGTTAATGACTGGAGCAGAATAAGTGGAATTGTATCAAATACATCAAACATGGTTCCCAGGTGTTTGATGCCATTCCATTTGCTCCGTTCTTACCTTTATTATGAGCCGTTCTCTCCTCAGCAGCCTCCTGTGTCAGCCATAGATACTAAACAAAGATATCCCCATGTACACTGGAGCCACATCTTTATTGTGCCTTTTACAGCTTGTTACTAGCCTGAAGCGTTGCAGAGTTATGCATCCTATACATTTGTATAATCCGGTATTGGGGGGGGGGTCATTAGCCCCCTCCCCCCACCCCTAGTGCAGTGCCAGTGGAATGGCCGTTCACAGAGGTTGTTGACAAATATCCAACAGATAGGCTAGTCCAGCATCTAGATCGGAGATGTAAAATACAGTCAAGACGGTCAAATGGCAGAGTTGTTAGTTTGGCACTGTTGATTCGCACACATTTCGATTAAAATGTCAAGAAAACAGAAGGAGGATTGGTCGAAATGTTTACACTTGATTGAATTTCAATACATGAATGTCTCGTATGCTGTGAGATGGCATGAACGAATGAATGATTGATTGACTGATGTAGTAGCCTATATATTGAAATATAGGCCTAAATAAATTACGGTATTAAGACTAAACAGGAGGCACTCTTAGGCCTACAGCTCGATGGTGGTTATACAGGATACTGTACAAAGACTACTAATGATAACGACATTACTTATTATCATAATGATCATAAAAATAATTGTAATAATAACAATAAGAAGGAGATCAAGAAAAAGGAGGGTATAGGAGCGAGAGCTGCGGACATATTGTGTGAGACAAACAGGTGCTATTATATCAAATCAAAGTTTATTTGTCACGCACACCGAATTCAACAGGTGTAGACCTTACAGTGAAATGCTTACTTATAGGCTCTAAACAATAGACAATAGTGCGGAGAAAAAAAGTGTGTGTGTGTGTGTGTGTAGGTAAGTAAAGAAAGAAAACAACAGTAAAAAGACATTTGAAAATAAGAGTAGCAAGGCTATATACAGACACCTGTTAGTCAGGCTTATTGAGGTAGTATGTACATGTGGGTATGGTTAAAGTGACTATGCATATATGATGAACAGAGAGTAGCAGTAGCGTAAAAAGAGGGGTTGGCGGGTGGTGGGACACAATGCAGATAGCCCAGTTAGCCAATGTGCGGGAGCACTGGTTGGTAGGGCCAATTGAGGTAGTATGTACATGAATGTATAGTTAAAGTGACTATGCATATAACATAAACAGAGAGTAGCAGCAGTGTAAAAGAGGGGTTGGGGGGGTGGCACAATGCAAATAGTCTGTGTAACCATTTGGTTACCTGTTCAGGAGTCTTATGGCTTGGGGGTAAAAACTGTTGAGAAGCCTTTTTTGTGCTAACTTGGCACTCCGGTACCGCATGCCATGCGGTAGTAGAGAGAACAGTCTATGACTGGGGTGGCTGTGGTCTCTGACAATTTTCAGGTTGGGTTTTGAACTGATGTTGCTAGCTAGCTTCTTATGTTTTGTGCAAAAATGTAGGACTGGCATTTGGACATGAGCTAGATACCGTTAGCTAGCTAGCTACCTACCCCAACCCCGGCACACAGCTCTGCACCCCCTGCAGCAAAATAGCCTCCAAAACTGTACTCAGCCCCACCTTATCTCAGCTCACTCGTCACCATAGCAACACCCACCCGTAGCACACGCTCCAGCAGGTATATTTCACTGGTCATCCCCAAAGCCAACACCTCCATTGGCCGCTTTTCCTTGCAGTTCTCTGCTGCCAATGACTGGAACGAATTGCAAAAATCACTGAAGCTGGAGACTTAAATCTCCCTCTCTAACTTTAAGCATCAGCTGTCAGAGCAGCTTACCGATCACTGTACACAGCCAATCTGTAAATAGCACACCCAACTACCTATTAATCTTTTTGCTCTTTTGCACCCAAGTATCTCTACTTGCACATCATCAACTGCACATCTATCACTCCAGTGTTAATGCTAAATTGTAATTATTTCACCTCTATGGCCAATTTATTGCCTTACCTCCCTAATCTTCTACATTTGCACACACTGTACATAGATTTTTCTATTGTGTTATTGACTGTACGTTTGTTTATGTGTAACTCTGTGTTGTTGTGTTTGCTTCATCTTGGCCAGGTCGCAGTTGTAAATGAGAACCTACCTGGTTAAATAAATAAAGGTGAAATTTAAAAAAGAACAAAACCTAGGTAATCAAAATATATGTTTGCACCTATTGATTAACCTCAGGTTGAATACCACCATATAGCTAGCTTTGTTAAAACCACATTCCAGCCGGTGTCTATTCCACAAGTTACCACTGGCTAAATCTATGACGTTAAAATGCCTATTTACTCTGTTCCATTTGACTGCGCACTGTCCACTGTCTCATCAGCCCAGCCAGACAATTTATAAACTTGATCTCCAATATAAAAAGCATCTAGACATCTCACATTTCTTTTAGACCAACATTTGTTTTCAACAGCAGAGATTTGTATAAACCCTGCTGTCTGTCTCTCCAACATTTGTTTTCAACAGCAGAGATTTGTATAAATTTCTTTTAGACCAACATTTGTTTTCAACAGCAGAGATTTGTATAAACCCTGCTGTCTGTCTCTCCAACATTTGTTTTCAACAGCAGAGATTTGTATAAACCCTGCTGTCTGTCTCTCCAGCATTTGTTTTCAACAGCAGAGATTTGTATAAACCCTGCTGTCTGTCTCTCCAGCATTTGTTATCAACAGCAGAGATTTGTATAAACCCTGCTGTCTGTCTCTCCAACATTTGTTTTCAACAGCAGAGATTTGTATAAACCCTGCTGTCTGTCTCTCCAGCATTTGTTATCAACAGCAGAGATTTGTATAAACCCTGCTGTCTGTCTCTCCAGCATTTGATTTTTTCTGTCTGTCTCTCCACATTTGTTTTCAACAGCAGAGATTTGTATAAACCCTGCTGTCTGTCTCTCCAACATTTGTTTTCAACAGCAGAGATTTGTATAAACCCTGCTGTCTGTCTCTCCAGCATTTGTTTTCAACAGCAGAGATTTGTATAAACCCTGCTGTCTGTCTCTCCAGCATTTGTTTTCAACAGAGAGTATAAACCCTGCTGTCTGTCTCTCCAGCATTTGTTATAAACCCTGCTGTCTGTCTCTCCAGCATTTGTTTTCAACAGCAGAGATTTGTATAAACCCTGCTGTCTGTCTCTCCAGCATTTGTTTTCAACAGCAGAGATTTGTATAAACCCTGCTGTCTGTCTCTCCAGCATTTGTTTTCAACAGCAGAGATTTGTATAAACCCTGCTGTCTGTCTCTCCAGCATTTGTTTTCAACAGCAGAGATTTGTATAAACCCTGCTGTCTGTCTCTCCAGCATTTGCAACATTGTTTCAATATTCAAATTCGTTCTCCAGCTGAAACATAGTAATGAACTGTCTGTTAGATTTGTATAGGGACACCCTGCTGTCTGTCTCTCCAGACAAACAGTTTGTATAAACCCTGCTGTCTGTTATTGTTCAACAGCAGAGGCTAAACCCTGCTGTCTGTCTCTCCAGCATTTGCAACATTGTTTCAATATTCATTCGTTCTCCACAATGTTCTGATGAGAAAGCGCATTTTCTATTCCAGACGAAATCACGCCTCATTAGCTCATTGTTAGGTTAGGGATGCATCCAGATAATTGTCACTAGAAAATCAAATCAAATCAAATGATATTTGTCACATGCGCTGAATACAACAGTGAAATGCTTACCTACAAGGCCTTAATCAACAACGCAGTTTAAGGAAAATACCTAAAAAAAGTAGGAGATAAGAATAACAAATAATTAAAGAGCAGCTGTAAATAACAATTGTGGGGCTATATACAGGGGGCACCGTTACAGAGTCAATGTGTCAATGTGCGGGGGCACCGATGTCGAGGTAATTGAGGTAATTATGTACATGTAGGTAGGGTTATTAAAGTGGCTATGTATGGATAATAACAGAAAGTAGCAGCAGTGTGTGTGTGGAGAGGAAATGCAAATAGTCTGGGTAGCCATTTCATTAGCTGTACAGGAGTCTTATGGCCTGGGGGTAGAAGCTGTTTAGAAGCCTCTTGGACCTAGACTTGGCGCTCCGGTCCCGAATGCCTTGCAGTAGCAGAGAGAACAGTCTATGACTAGGGTGGCTGGAGTCTTTGCCAATTTTTAGGAACTTCCTCTGACACCGCCTGGTATAGAGGTCCTGGATGGCAGGAAGCTTGGCCCCGGTGATGTACTGGGCGGTACGCACTACCCTTTGGAGGCTAAGCAGTTGCCATACCAGGCATTGATGCAACCCGTCAGGATGCTCTCCATGGTGAAGCTGTAAAATCTTTTGAGGATCTGAGGACCCATGCCAAATTTTTTCAGTCTCCTGAGCGGAAATAGGTTTTGTCATGCCCTCTTCACGACTGTCTTGGTGTGCTTCTTCCACGTTAGTTTGTTGGTGATGTGGACACCAAGGAACTTGAAGCTCTCAACCTGCTACACTACAGCCCCGTCGATGAGAATGCGGGCGTGCTCGGTCCTCCTTTTCCTGAAGTCTACAATCATCTCCTTAGTCTTGATTACGTTGAGAGAGATTGTTGTCATTGCACCACATGGCCAGGTCTCTGACCTCCTCCCTATAGGCTGTCTCATCGTTGTTCGTGATCAGGCCTACCACTGTTGTGTCATCAGCAAACTTAATGATGGTGTTTGAGTCGTGCCTGGCCGTGCAGTCATGAGTGAACAGGCAGTACAGGAGGGGACTGAGCACGCACCCTTGAGGGGTCCCAATGTTGATGATCAGCGTGGTGGATGTTTTGTTACCTACCCTTACCATCTGGGGGCGGCCCGTCAGGAAGTCCAGGATCCAGTTGCAGAGGGAGGTGTTTAGTCCCAGGGTCCTTAGCTTAGTGATGAGCTTTGAGGGCACTTGAACACTGAGCTGTAGTCAATGAATAGCATTCTCACATAGGTGTTCCTTTTGTCCAGGTGGGAAAGGGCAGTGTGGAGTGCAATAGAGATTGCATCATCTGTGGATCTGTTGGTGCGGTATGCAAATTGGAGTGGATCTAGGGTTTCTGGGATAATGGGGTTGATGTGAGCCATGACCAGCCTTTCAAAGCATTTCATGGCTACAGACGTGAGTGCTACGGGTCGGTAGTCATTTAGGCAGGTTACCTTAGTGTTCTTGAGCACAGGGACTATGGTGGTCTGCTTGAAACATGTTGGTATTACAGACTCAGACAGGGAGAGGTTGAAAATGTCAGTGAAGACGCTTGCCAGTTGGTCAGCGCATGCTCGCAGTACACATCCTGGTAATCCATCTGGCCCAGCGGCCTTGTGAATGTGGACCTGTTTAAAGGTCTTACGCACATCGGCTGTGGAGAGCATGATCACACAGTCGCCCGGGAACAGCTGATGCTCTCATGCAGCTGATGCTCTCAGTGTTACTTGCCTCAAAGCAAGCATAGAAGTTATTTAGCTCGTCTGGTAGGCTCGTGTCATTGGGCAGCTCTCGGCTGTGTTTCCCTTTGTAGTCTGTAATAGTTTGCAAGCCCTGCCACATCCAACGAGTGTTGGAGCTGGTGTAGTACGATTTGATCTTATTGCTGTATTGACGCTTTGCCTGTTTGATGGCATAGCGGGATTTCTTATAAGCTTCCGGGTTAGAGTCCCGCTCCTTGAAAGCGGCAGCTCTACCCTTTATCTCAGTGCAAATGTTACCTGTAAACCATGGCTTCTGGTTGGGGTATGTACGTACAGTCACTGTGGGGACAAAGTCCTCGATGCACAGCTTTAACAAATGCAAATGCAGCTACTATTGTTATGTCTGCACTGTTTGATATGACTGTAAGTTAGCCGTAGTTGGCTAGCTAACAAGCAAGGGATAAGAACGTTGCCAGCCAGTATGGCAATGGAACATTTAGAAAGAACGACTGCGTTTCGTCCATAGATACTGAACAAAAAGACTAAAATGACTGGGTCGCATCTCTGACAACCGAACCAATAGAACGAATGATCAGCTGGCTTGGGTAGGAACCCGAGATTTGTGTTGGGACTATATCTTGTGGATGGATGAAATAGTATGAATAAATGCATCAAAATAACGTTTTTAATTCAAATATGTCAATTATTATTTGAATATGTTGGTAACCCGCTGTTTAAAAGTGATAATGCCCTCGAAGCTGGTGTTTGGAGGATATATTGGCACGGTTTGCTGGCCGTCGACGGCCCCCGTCTCGGGGCTAAAAACACCCGTGCCAATATATCCACCAAACATCGGCTTCTCCGACATTATCACTTAAATCTGCAATTGCCTAGGTTTGTTCTCCATTTCCTATAGACTGGCAGTAGCAGCTGTTTGGTTGCCGAGTAACCAAGATGCTCGACCCCTTTAGATAGAACTCTGAGATTGGGCTAAAAAGATGTTAGCATTGTCGTTGGTTCTTAATGGTCGTAAATGTGTACGTGACAGCGATAAATTATACATTTAATAAAAACTGTTGCACCTACAAATTTAGTCAATCTGAAATGTTTTTAGTCCAATGGTCACTTTATGGAGTCTGTAGTCTCGTTTTAAACCAACGTCTAGAGTTTGAGCTAGGTAGCGTAAAAAATACTCTGAAAACTAAATTGCTAGCTAGCCTATTAAATGTCCGGGATGCAGTGGTGGAAAAAGTATCCAATTTTCATACTTGAGTAAAAGTAAAGATACCTTAAAAGAAAATGACTCAAGTAAAAGTGAAAGTCACCCAGTAAAATACTACTTGAGTAAAAGTCTAAAAGTATTTGGTTTAAATGTACTTACGTATCGAAAGTAAAAGTATACAATAATTTAAAATGCCTTATATTAAGCAAACCAGACGACACGATTTTTTAATATATTTTTTTTAAATTTACGGATAGCCAGGGGCACAGACATAACACTGAGACATAATTTACAAATGAAGCATTTGTGTTTAGTGAGTCTGCCAGTAGGGATGATCAGGGATGTTCTCTTGATAAGAGTGTGAATTAGACAATTTTCATGTCGTGCCAAGTATTCAAAATGTAACAAGTACTTTTGGGTGACAGGGAAAATGTAAGTAAATCATTTTCTTTAGGAATGTAGTGGAGTAAAAGTAAAAGTTGTCAAAAAGATGAATAGTAAAGTAAAGTACAGATACCCTCAAAAACTGCTTAAGTAGTAGTTTAAAGTATTTTTTACCTAAGTACTTTACACCACCGGGAACGGCCAGACAGCTCATGATGAGAGGCGAGGAGTGTGTTGTGTACCACCAATCAAGTGCAAATTTTAATTGACATTGGTGTCATATTGGCTTAGATAAGGTAGGGAGATTTTAATTTAACATTGAGCTTCAGCCAACACATACAATATAATACAGTATCATGCACTATGATGTTTTGCTTGTATCACTCTATGCACATAACAATCTGGGAGGCCTAAGAAAGTGCACAAGCTCTCTCTCTCTCTCTAGCTCTCTCGTTCTCCCCTCCTCTCTGTTTCCCTAGGTGTGTGTGAAAGTTCTGCTCGTTTTTCCGCACGTGCTATCGCTTTTCAGGTCCCTGTCATGTCATGAAACGCAGGCCTCTGCAGGGACAAGTCACCATGAAAGCAGAGGAATTCCTTAGTGCGAGGAGACAACACAGGAAAGAGAAGCTAGCACTGTGAACAATGCTATACTCATCCCCAATCCTCCTTCTCTGGGCCCCTCATCTCTAAAGGACAAGATAAAGACAGCACTATTTTATCAGTGTGACCGGAATGTCGATATTTATTGTTTTGTGTGTGTGTGTCTAACGCAATGCCAACATGTTACCCAGGTGGATGTCAATAAAAAACCCAAGCTACAGGTAGAACACCCCACCCTTTCTGGGACCTAATCTCTCCATTGAAGCAGCTGCTTTGATTTGTGATTAATACAAAGGTTGAGCAAACAGCCCGGCCAACGGCACCAAAGGAAGGACTGGAAGTGACTTCCCAGTCAAGTACTTTAGTCTCCTTTAGGATTTGTTTGGAGGAGGGTTTACCTATCCATTCAGCCCTAGCTAACTGGCAGCATCAGTGGATTAACAGAGTTCTGGATCCCCTCTCTATCTTTGTTTCGGCCCTGTTAGAATTCCCCCTCTGTGTTTGTCCCTGTCCGCCGTTGTCAAGCAGATGTTCTCTCACTGTGATCAGGAGACACACTGAGACAAACACACTGACACACAAAAAGGCACACACAAACACACAAAGACACACACACAAAGACACACACAGACACCCTAAGACACCCATTAAGACACACATACACACTGAGACCACATTGATGGAGAGGTTTCAGCACATCATGGAGAAAAACAGATGGATAACAAAACAAATGACAGGAGAAAGAGAAAGGTAGATTAAGGTAGAGGGAGGTAGATTAAGGTAGAGGGAGGTAGATTAAGGTAGAGGAATATAGAGATAGTCAATGAGGATAGGCCACATTCTTTTCCTGTTTTTGCAGTCTCTTATATTCTATGTTCTGTTCTGGAGGAGTGAGCAATGAGCGTTGACCCTGGGTGAGAGGAGCCACATGTTCTGGTCAGTCAGAGAAAAGGGGGAGAGATAGAGAGACAGTGGGTGTATAGAGAAAGAGAGAGAGAATAGAAGAGATAGAGAGAGAGTACACAGCGGCAGAATACCTGACCACTGTGACTGACCCAAAATTAAGGAAAGCTTTGACTATGTACAGACTCAGTGAGCATAGCCTTGCTATTGAGAAAGGCCGCCGTAGGCAGACATGGCTCTCAAGAGAAGACAGGCTATGTGCACACTGCCCACAAAATGAGGTGGAAACTGAGCTGCACTTCCTAACCTCCTGCCCAATGTATGACCATATTAGAGAAACATATTTCCCTCAGATTACACAGATCCACAAAGAATTCGAAAACAAATCCAATTTAGAAAAACTCCCATATCTACTGGGTGAAATTCCACAGTGTGCCATCACAGCAGCAAGATTTGTGACCTGTTGCCACAAGAAAAGGGCAACCAGTGAAGAACACACACCATTGTAAATACAACCCATATTTATGCTTATTTATTTTATCTTGTGTCCTTTACCATTTGTACATTGTTAAAACACTGTATATATAATATGACATTTGTAATGTCTTTATTGTTTTGAAACTTCTGTATGTGTAATGTTTACTGTTCATTTTTATTGTTTATTTCACTTTCTATATTATCTACCTCACTTGCTTTGGCAATGTTAACACATGTTTCCCATGCCAATAAAGCCCCTTGAATTGAATTGAATTGAATTGAGAGCACTGATCGGAAAGAGAGAGTGGAGGTGTGGAGTTCTGATCTCTGGCCTCACAGAGAGTGCCAGGCCTCCACTAAACCATGCAGCCATCAACATCCCTCACAGCCCACTTAGGCTGGCACCTGCACTGACAGCTCTTTCAACTAACTACACCCCTGAGGGTGGGAACACAGGCAGAGACAAGAAGTGGACTGTCAGACAGGTCAGGGGGTCAACAGAGGTCAGCAGATACAATGTCTATGAATATGTCTAAGTGCATGAAACATAGGTGGGTATTGAGTTATTTAAGATGTTTTGACAGGCATCAGGTTGGAACACTTGTTGGGTTGGGTTCATTTGTCCCTCATTATTTCCATGCTTTTACTTACTGTCACACACATCTGTACATCAGCAGGCAGGTGCAAGGTAACCAAGATGATACTACTTCACAACTACTGAAATGTTAGATACTTCAAAAATGTTGTATTGCATAATAGGACTGAGCATGACCCTCCAGCGCCTGCAGTACATACTACAGTGCATTCAGAATGTATTCAGACCCTTTGACTTTTTCCACATTTTGTTACATTACAGCCTTCTTTTTTCTACATTCCCTCATCAATCTACACACAATACCCCATAATGACAAACATAATGACAAAAATAAAAAAATAAAAAATATCACATATACAGAAGTATTCAGACCCTTAACTCAGTACTTTGATGAAGCATCTTTGCCAGTGATTACAGCTGTCACATTGGTATGAATGATTTGGGAGACAGACGCAGGAATGCGTAATAGTTTTTTTTATTGTACCCAAATTACGGCGTGCCGTGTAAAGGCAAGAGGACGAAGACCAAACAAACACGTAACAAAACACAGGATAGAAACCCAAAACAAAAGAGCGATGAGTACCTCAAATAAATACACAAACACACAATGATTATCACACGGAACGAGACCCGTAATCATCTGCACAAAGACAAAGGACACTAAAGGGCACACTTATACAAGTACTAATCCGTAGGAATAGGGGACAGGTGTGCGTGATGAAAGTTCCAGAGGGATCCGTGACAACAGCCTTGAGTCTGCTTGGGTATGACGCTACAAGCTTGGCACACCTGTATTTGGGAAGTTTCTCCCAATCTTTTCTGCAGATCCTCTCAAGCTCTGTCAGGTTAGATGGGGAGCGTTGCTGCACAGCTATTTTCAGGTCTCTCCAGAGATATTAGATCGGGTTCAAGTCCGGGCTCTGGCTGGGCCACTCAAGGATATTTAGAGACTTGTCCCAAAGCCACTCCTACACAACGTAGCTGTTTTATTTATTTATTTATGTTTCACCTTTATTTAACCATGTAGGCCAGTTGAGAACAAGTTCTCATTTACAACTGCAACCTGGACAAGACAAAGCAAAGCAGTGCGACAAAAACAACAACACAGAGTTACACATAAACAAATGTACAGAAAAATCGATGTACAATGTGTGCAAATGTAGAAGATTAGGTAGGGAAGGCAATAAATAGGCCATAGAGGCAAAATAATTACAATTTAGCATTAACACTGGAGTGATAGATGTGCAGATGATGATGTGCAAGTAGAGATACTGGGGTGCAAAAGAGCAAGAAGATAAATAACAATATGGGGATGAGGTAGTTGAGTTTGCTATTTACAGATTGGCTGTGTACAGGTACAGTGATCGGTAAGCTGCTCTGACAGCTGATGCTTAAATTTAGAGAGGGAGATTTAAGTCTCCAGCTTCAGTGATTTTTGCAATTCGTTCCAGTCATTGGCAGCAGAGAACTGGAAGGAAAGGCAGCCAAAGTATGTGTTGGCTTTGGAGATGACCAGTGAAATACAGTGGGGGAAAAAAGTATTTAGTCAGCCACCAATTGTGCCAGTTCTCTCACTTAAAAAGATGAGAGAGGCCTGTAATTTTCATCATAGGCACACTTCAACTATGACAGACAAAATGAGGAAAAAAATCCAGAAAATCACATTGTAGAAATTTTAATGAATTTATTTGCATATTATGGTGGAAAATAAGTATTTGGTCAATAACAAAAGTGTCTCAATACTTTGTCATATACCCTTTGTTGGCAATGACAGAGGTCAAACGTTTTCTGTAAGTCTTCACAAGGTTTTCACACACTGTTGCTGGTATTTTGGCCCATTCCTCCATGCAGATCTCCTCTAGAGCAGTGATGTTTTGGGGCTGTTGCTGGGCAACACAGACTTTCAACTCCCTCCAAAGATTTTCTATGGGGTTGAGATCTGGAGACTGGCTAGGCCACTCCAGGACCTTGAAATGCTTCTTACGAAGCCACTCCTTCGTTGCCCGGGCGGTGTGTTTGGGATCATTGTCATGCTGAAAGACCCAGCCTTGTTTCATCTTCAATGCCCTTGCTGATGGAAGGAGGTTTTCACTCAAAATCTCACAATACATGGCCCCATTCATTCTTCCTTTACACGGATCAGTCGTCCTGGTCCCTTTGCAGAAAAACAGCCCCAAAGCATGATGTTTCCACCCCCATGCTTCACAGTAGGTATGGTGTTCTTTGGATGCAACTCAGCATTCTTTGTCCTCCAAACACAACGAGTTGAGTTTTTACCAAAAAGTTATATTTTGGTTTCATCTGACCATATGACATTCTCCCAATCTTCTTCTGGATCATCCAAATGCTCTCTAGCAAACTTAAGACGGGCCTGGACATGTACTGGCTTAAGCAGGGGGACACGTCTGGCACTGCAGGATTTGCGTCCCTGGCGGCATAGTGTGTTACTGATGGTAGGCTTTGTTACTTTGGTCCCAGCTCTCTGCAGGTCATTCACTAGGTCCCCCCGTGTGGTTCTGGGATTTTTGCTCACCGTTCTTGTGATCATTTTGACCCCACGGGGTGAGATCTTGCGTGGAGCCCCAGATCGAGGGAGATTATCAGTGGTCTTGTATGTCTTCCATTTCCTAATAATTGCTCCCACAGTTGATTTCTTCAAACCAAGCTGCTTACCTATTGCAGATTCAGTCTTCCCAGCCTGGTGCAGGTCTACAATTTTGTTTCTGGTGTCCTTTGACAGCTCTTTGGTCTTGGCCATAGTGGAGTTTGGAGTGTGACTGTTTCAGGTTGTGGAAGGTGTCTTTTATACTGATAACAAGTTCAAACAGGTGCCATTAATACAGGTAACGAGTGGAGGACAGAGGAGCCTCTTAAAGAAGAAGTTACAGGTCTGTGAGAGCCAGAAATCTTGCTTGTTTGTAGGTGACCAAATACTTATTTTCCACCATAATTTGCAAATAAATTCATTAAAAATCCTACAATGTGATTTTCTGGATTTTTTTTCAAATTTTCTCTGTCATGGTTGAAGTGTACCTATGATGGAAATTACAGGCCTCTCTCATCTTTTTAAGTGGGAGAACTTGCACAATTGGTGGCTGACTAAATACTTTTTTGCCCCACTGTATACTGTACCTGCTGGAGCGTGTGCTATGGGTGGGTGTTGCTATGGTGACCAGTGAGCTGACATAAGGTTGGCGACGAATATGTAGCGAGGGCCAGCCAACGAGAGCATACAGGTCGCAGTGGTGGGTAGTATATGGGGCTTTGGTGATAAAACAGATGGCACTGTGATAGACTACATCCAGTTTGCTGAATAGAGTGTTGGAGGCTATTTTGTAAATGACATCGCTAAAGTCAAGGATCGGTAGGATAATCATTTTTACGAGGGTATGTTTGGCAACATGAGTGAAGGAGGCTTTGTTGTGAAATAGGAAGCCGATTCTAGATTTAATTTTGGATTGGAGATGTGAGTCTGGAAGGAGAGTTTACAGTCTAACCAAACACCTAGGTATTTGTGTTGTCCACATATTCTAAGTCAGAACTGTCCAGAGTAGTGATGCTACTGAATGTATTTCTATTTTTAATTTTTAATACATGTGCAAAAACGTCTAAAAACCTGTTTTTGGGGCCTCCCGGGTGGCGTGGTGGTAAAGGGCGCTGTACTGCAGCGCCAGCTGTGCCACCAGAGACCCTGGGTTTGCGCCCAGGCTCTGTCGTAACCGGCCGCGACCGGGTAGTCCGTGGGGCGACGCACAATTGGCCTAGCGTCGTCCGGGTAAGGGAGGGCTTGGTCAGTAGTGATATCCTTGTCTCATCATGCACCAGTGACTCCTGTGGCGGGCCGGGCGCAGTGCACGCTAACCAAGGTTGCGAGGTGCACAGTGTTTCCTCCGACACATTTGTGCGGCTGGCTTCCGGATTGGATGCGCGCTGTGTTAAGAAGCAGTGCGGTTTGGTTGGGTTGTGTATCGGAGGACACATGACTTTCAACCTTCGTCTCTCCCGAGCCCGTACGGGAGTTGTAGCGATGAGACAAGATAGTAGCTACTAACAATTGGATACCACAAAATAGGTGAGAAAAAGGGGTACAAATTTAAAAATAAAAAAATTACCTTTGCTTTGTCATTATGTAGTATTGTGTGTAGATTGATGAGTAAAAAAAATTATGTGATCAATTTTAGAATAAGGCTGTAATGTAACAAAATGTGGAAAAAGTCAAGGGGTCTGAATACTTTCCGAATACACTGCATATCTTACAGTCTTTTAATCAAGATGCATCCATTCCATCCACACACAGGCATGCACCCCCACATACAAACACATGAGATGAGCAAGCATACACACACACACACACACACGAGTTCAAACACAAACACACACACAGACACACAGAACTAATTATAAGTGAGCACACACATTTTTTTAAAGCACCAAAGCTTTTGCGTCAACATGAGGAGTAAGCTAACTAGCCAAGTCTGGGGGTGTACATTCTTGCCGTCTCCTCACTCACTGTGAGCACAGCACATGGCCCTCATTGCATGTGCTTCCCTCACCGACTGCTCCTTTTAAGAGTGTTTAATGGGTCACATAGTACTTTCTGTTACAGAGCAGTGAACCTCCTGTGAGGGGAGCTGCCGTGTCACCTCAGGTTCAGGTGGAGGGGTATGAGGTGATACCCAGGATGGATTTGGGGTAATGGGTCGACAGGGCAGGTCCAAGCAGGCCCCCTGTCGCCTCTGACTGGGCTGGGGCCACAAAGAGTCTGATCCTCTCAGACCCGGCCCCTATTCGTTCGGGGATCATGGAGGATGTGGCGGGAGAGGACAGGGCTCATTCACAAGGTCAAACACTCCACAAACACATGAAAGAGGCATTGTCGGTTCAGGCCCCACCACCACCGTCACCCCCAACACTGAACCAATGCACAGTCCAACACTACATAGCATGCCTTGCCCCCCCCCCCCTTAGTTCTCCCTCTTCCCTCTCTCTCTCCAGCTCTGAACACCCTGAGTAGCCCTGGCCTCCAGGCCCCAGCACACACGGCCCCAGCCAAGCAGGCAGCACACTGAGGGTCACCCAACAAGGAAATGTCCTACAGTGGGGAACAGCTGCATGGGCTGGCCTGGACCGGCCCCAGCCACCCCTCAGCCACAAAGGGCTGCTTGTGCCCCGACAGGGTGGAACATAAAACATCAGAGATAAGCTTAGCGACAGTGTTTGTCAGGACCAGTAGACCTCCCCAAACAGGAACCAAGTGCAAGTGACTGACACACACACAGAGCAGGGTCACAGAGGGGCACAAACAGGCCCGCCCCCTATAACCCCTGAGAAAGGAGTTGCACTCGTGTCTTTGTCTGGGGCTTCCAGTGGGAGCCCCATGGAAGGGGTCAGGGGTGATGGTGCAAAGGGGGTTAAGAATTGAGGAAAGAGGGATGTGGAGATGTGTAAAAGGAGGTGAGGTCTGCTTTCCCATGATCATCCTTTCTTTGAAAAGCCGTCCTTCTTCAAGTTCCTAAAAAGTTACTCCTTCTACCACAAATCACTTACATTTACATTTACATTTAAGTCATTTAGCAGACGCTCTTATCCAGAGCGACTTACAAATTGGAGGAAGAGTACATTAGTTGGAGAAGACAGGCTAGTGTCACTCTCTGGCAGCAATGTTTGTCACTGTGCATAGCACTGAGTCATCCTCAGTCCGTCTGCGTCGCTCATCACACACAACCATGACACAGCACTGGCTGTGTGTCCAGTCAGTCCGGGCTCAAGGTCCAACCAGTGTGGGAGGGGAATCCTCGCAGAACGTGACTGCTCTTTGTCTTAATCTCTGCCCTTCTTGCCCACCAAATTTATGTCCCTATCCCCCTCTCTCTCAATTTCTGGCTCAATCTCTTTCTTGCTCTCTGTAAATACAGCATTGTGTGCATGACACAACACATTCATAAAAGTCAGATCCATCAATATTCTTCAGGGGCTGATTGCATGAATCAACTTGGCGACCTTTGCTGTTTTAAATATTTATGTCCATTACGTCAACAGGGTGTGCTTCTCTGAGGCCAGATGTGTGAGGCGCGACTGGAGTCCTGCAGAATAAATGGAGCATCACACACAGTTTATTTTAATAATTTCCTCCTCATCCTTCAGCTGTCTGTGCTGACCACTCGGCCACACAGCTGTAGGCCATTCATAACCCTACCCCCCCCCCCCTCTCCTTCTCCCCACACTGCTTGGCTCACCCACACCGACCCGGAACTGACCCCTCTCTGCAGGGCACCACAACACACAACCCTACTGCTAGATAGATACAGAGCTCCAACATGAATGAAGGTGCTTACACAACACAGACAGGGACACATGCACACAGCCACACAAAGACACACACACAGACACACAAGCACACAGAGTCACACAGACACACACACCATACTCCAATCTGAGGAACAGTGTCAAGCGGATGATGTGACAACAGGACCTTTAAGGGTGTTGTCACATATAGTCCTCTTTAAAAGAACCAATCTCAGTCCTCTTTAAAGTGAACTCTGGGGTAAAAGAAAAAGCTAAAGAACTCAGTTCACTTTTTGTATCCACACCGCCCTTACCTTTGAATGAGGACTCGACTCTTTTGCCAGTTCACTTCACCTATTTTGTAGTCCAAGCCCTCTTTGCATTCACATTGCAATGATAAGAAAGTAACCAGTATATTTTTCCAACATTCACTAATGCACTTTTACAAAGTGCAGGACACTCCATTCCACCAGAACGTGTTATCGGACAGCTAGACAATATACCTACTTACATATTAGAAGCTAATTAGGTTGCATTTATTTAAAAGATGAGACATAATAATTGTAATTAGAACATAATATTAACATGTAAATATTATTGGTAACAGAATGAATGGAATGTTATTGGTAACAGAATAAATAACTGCAGATGAAATAATGCTGTAATTGAAAATTGTACACCCAATGTAGGCTACTGCCCCTTTAAGAGCTATAATTGATTTTGTACCCTTTGTTGTGATTCTTCCTAAACATGTTGTTCTCTTCTCCCACTATTTAAATCCCACCATCGAACAGTGCATGAAGCTCTCTTAGCCTATAGATCACATATTGCAAACAAATAATCTGAACAAAGTATTTAGGAATTTCTGTGCATCAAATCGCTAATCAATATCCAAAAACAGCACGGCAGTGTTGCAGTAGTCAATGTGAGGGGTTATGGCAGGGAAAACGGTGTTGCAGTCGTCAATGTGAGGGGTTATGGCAGGGAAAACGGTGTTGCAGTCGTCAATGTGAGGGGTTATGGCAGGGAAAACAGTGTTGCAGTAGTCAATGTGAGGGGTTATGGCAGGGAAAACAGTGTTGCAGTAGTCAATGTGAGGGGTTATGGCAGGGAAAACGGTGTTGCAGTCGTCAATGTGAGGGGTTATGGCAGGGAAAACGGTGTTGCAGTAGTCAATGTGAGGGGTTATGGCAGGGAAAACGGTGTTGCAGTCGTCAATGTGAGGGGTTATGGCAGGGAAAACAGTGTTGCAGTAGTCAATGTGAGGGGTTATGGCAGGGAAAACAGTGTTGCAGTAGTCAATGTGAGGGGTTATGGCAGGGAAAACGGTGTTGCAGTCGTCAATGTGAGGGGTTATGGCAGGGAAAACGGTGTTGCAGTCGTCAATGTGAGGGGTTACGGTGTTGCAGTCGTCAATGTGAGGGGTTATGGCAGGGAAAACAGTGTTGCAGTAGTCAATGTGAGGGGTTATGGCAGGGAAAACGGTGTTGCAGTAGTCAATGTGAGGGGTTATGGCAGGGAAAACAGTGTTGCAGTAGTCAACGTGAGGGGTTATGGCAGGGAAAACAGTGTTGCAGTAGTCAATGTGAGGGGTTATGGCAGGGAAAACGGTGTTGCAGTCGTCAATGTGAGGGGTTATGGCAGGGAAAACGGTGTTGCAGTCGTCAATGTGAGGGGTTATGGCAGGGGAAATGACGTTGCAGTAGTCTAGTGTGAGGGGTTATGGCAGGGGAAATGATGTTGCAGTAGTCAATGTGAGGGGTTATGGCAGGGGGAATGGTGTTGCCGTAGTCTAGTGTGAGAGGTTATGGCAGGGGGAATGGTGTTACAGTAGTCAATGTGAGGGGTTATGGCAGGGAAAACGGTGTTGCAGTCGTCAATGTGAGGGGTTATGGCAGGGGAAATGATGTTGCAGTAGTCTATGGTGAGGGGTTATGGCAGGGAAAACGGTGTTGCAGTCGTCAATGTGAGGGGTTATGGCAGGGGAAATTATGTTGCAGTAGTCTAGTGTGAGGGGTTATGGCAGGGAAAACGGTGTTGCAGTCGTCAATGTGAGGGGTTATGGCAGGGGAAATGATGTTGCAGTAGTCTAGTGTGAGGGGTTATGGCAGGGAAAACGGTGTTGCAGTCGTCAATGTGAGGGGTTATGGCAGGGGGAATGGTGTTGCCATAGTCTAGTGTGAGGGGTTATGGCAGGGGGAATGGTGTTGCAGTAGTCAATGTGAGGGGTTATGGCAGGGAAAACAGTGTTGCAGTCGTCAATGTGAGGGGTTATGGCAGGGGAAATGATGTTGCAGTAGTCAATGTGAGGGGTTATGGCAGGGGGAATGGTGTTGCAGTAGTCTAGTGTGAGGGGTTATGGCAGGGGAAACGGTGTTGCAGTCGTCAATGTGAGGGGTTATGGCAGGGAAAATTATGTTGCAGTAGTCAATGTGAGGGGTTATGGCAGGGGAAATGATGTTGCAGTAGTCTAGTGTGAGGGGTTATGGCAGGGGAAATGATGTTGCAGTAGTCAATGTGAGGGGTTATGGCAGGGGAAATGATGTTGCAGTAGTCTAGTGTGAGGGGTAATGGAAGGGAAAACGGTGTTGCAGTAGTCTAGTGTGAGGGGTTATGGCAGGGGAAATGATGTTGCAGTAGTCTAGTGTGAGGGGTTATGGCAGGGGAAACGGTGTTGCAGTCGTCAATGTGAGGGGTTATGGCAGGGGAAATGATGTTGCAGTAGTCTAGTGTGAGGGGTTATGGCAGGGAAAACGGTGTTGCAGTCGTCAATGTGAGGGGTTATGGCAGGGGAAATGATGTTGCAGTAGTCTAGTGTGAGGGGTTATGGCAGGGAAAACGGTGTTGCAGTCATCAATGTGAGGGGTTATGGCAGGGGGAATGATGTTGCAGTAGTCAATGTGAGGGGTTATGGCAGGGGAAATGATGTTGCAGTAGTCAATGTGAGGGGTTATGGCAGGGGAAATGATGTTGCAGTAGTCTAGTGTGAGGGGTTATGGCAGGGGAAACGGTGTTGCAGTCGTCAATGTGAGGGGTTATGGCAGGGGAAATGATGTTGCAGTAGTCTAGTGTGAGGGGTTATGGCAGGGAAAATGGTGTTGCAGTCGTCAATGTGAGGGGTTATGGCAGGGGGAATGATGTTGCATTAGTCAATGTGAGGGGTTATGGCAGGGAAAACGGTGTTGCAGTCGTCAATGTGAGGGGTTATGGCAGGGGGAATGATGTTGCAGTAGTCAATGTGAGGGGTTATGGCAGGGGAAATGATGTTGCAGTAGTCAGTGTGAGGGGTTATGGCAGGAAAACGGTGTTGCAGTCGTCAATGTGAGGGTTATGGCAGGGGGAATGATGTTGCAGTAGTCAATGTGAGGGGTTATGGCAGGGGAAATGATGTTGCAGTAGTCAATGTGAGGGGTTATGGCAGGGGAAATGATGTTGCAGTAGTCAATGTGAGGAGTTATGGCAGGGGGAATGGTGTTGCCGTAGTCTAGTGTGAGGGGTTATGGCAGGGGGAATGGTGTTGCAGTAGTCAATGTGAGGGGTTATGGCAGGGGGAATGGTGTTGCCGTAGTCTAGTGTGAGGGGTTATGGCAGGGGGAATTGTGTTGCAGTAGTCAATGTGAGGGGTTATGGCAGGGAAAACGGTGTTTCAGTCGTCAATGTGAGCGGTTATGGCAAGGGAAATGATGTTGCAGTAGTCTAGTGTGAGGGGTTATGGCAGGGGAAATAGTGTTGCAGTAGTCAATGTGAGGGGTAATGGCAGGGGAAATAGTGTTGCAGTAGTCAATGTGAGGGGTTATGGCGGAGGAAACAGTGTTGCAGTAGTAAAAGTGAGGGGTTATGGCAGGGGAAATAGTGTTGCAGTAGTGAGGGGTTATGGCGGAGGAAACAGTGTTGCAGTAGTAAAAGTGAGGGGTTATGGCAGGGGAAATAGTGTTGCAGTAGTGAGGGGTTATGGCGGAGGAAACAGTGTTGCAGTAGTAAAAGTGAGGGGTTATGGCAGGGGAAATAGTGTTGCAGTAGTCAATGTGAGGGGTAATGGCAGGGGAAATAGTGTTGCAGTGGTGTGGGAAAAATGACAAGCGAACCTGGGGAGCTTTGTGTTCACATGTTTTTAGAAAGTTGAACATGTGCTCTTTATGACAGAATGTTAAAGTTAGGTGAAATCAAAGTTTTTTGGACCAAGTTACACTTCTCAAAAGGCACTGAATTGGTGAAACGACCCAACTCTCAAAATTGAAGCGACTAGCCCTATTTCAAAATGTAACTTTTTTCAAGAATAAACACTGTTCCATGAGCTCCACATGTGAGCACGCTGCAGACTGAATAAAAAAAACATATATAATTATTCTCACCCTTCTATTACACACAATACCCCATAATGACAATGAGAAAACATGTTTTTAGAAATGGTTACTCGTTTATTGAAAATGAAACAGAAATATCTCATTTACATAAGTATTCACACCACTGAGTCAATAATTTGTAGAATCACCTTTGGCAGCTAGCCAGTGACCAAAAATCTCAATTTAATCCATTTTAAAGTCAGGCTGAAACGCAACAAAATGTGTAAAAGGTCAAGGGGTGTGAATAGTTTCTGAAGGCATTGTAGCTTACAGCAGGGATGGCGAACTCCAGTCCTCAGAGGCCGGAGTGGTATCACTCTGTTTCCCCACCCCTTGCAAACACAGATGATTAAACTAATTGCATTCTAAACTGAAAATCATGATTAGTTGGTTATTGGAGTCGGGTGCGTTAGCTGGGGCTGGGGCAAACGTGTGACACCTATCAGGCCGCAGAGGACTAGAGTTGGCCATCCTTACCTACAGTAACGTAAACAAATGAAAATCCTATTGTGTTCTTTGAAAAAAACATTTTTCGTATTGTAATGTCACCCAAGACCTTCATAAACACAACCGAAGGATTATTTTTCCCATAGCATATATGACATGTATTTATTAGACTGTTACAACGTTGCAGTCAAAAAGGCTGCTCAGTGGAGTAGTAAGGGGGGTCGCAAGGCCCGGCCGTTTAAATATTAAACATCTGTCTATGCAAATGGACTGAGAGGAGGACACTATGATTTGAAACACCTGGCACCTGTTCCCTTTTGGGGACACTTCCACAGCATGGTCATGCAGCCTTACTAACATACATTGCTTTGAATGCCTTATCTACATCCACAATCAAACATTATGGGTGCAAAGAACCCACATTTTTTAGCAGTCAGAGTACAGATTATTTTAATTGGTGCAATTTGAATGGTATTCTTATAAAAATGTGCACACACACACAATCAGGTGACCATTCAAAATGAAGGCTGCTGCCTCAGAAGTTTCTGGTATTTGGCATGCATCACAACAGCCTGGTGACATCCCTCCATCCCTCCTCCTTACTGGTTGATCTCAATACAGGGTTATTTTTGATGGATAACTGGCATTCATATCAGTCAGCAGACTAGACATATTTATGAGGCTTCTCAATACACAGTATTACTGAATGTTGCATTCCGACACTGCACCAATTCTGACAGTATCTAAAGCTCCAATAAAGGGTCTACAATGAAGGGGTCTGCCAAGCTTCCTGCCATCCAGGACCTATATAATAGGCGGTGTCAGAGGAAAGCCCCAAAAATTGTCAGAGACTCCAGTCACCCTAGTCATAGACTGTTTTCTCTGCTACCGCATGGAAAGCGGTATCGGAGTGCCAAGTCTAGGACCAAAAGGCTCCTTAACAGCTTCTACCCCCAAGCCATAATACTGCTGAACAATTAATCAAATGGGTACCTTAATATTTACATTGACCCCCCCTCCATTTGTTTTGTACACTGCTGTTACTCACTGTTTATTATCTATGCATAGTCACTTCACCCCTACATACATGTACAAATGACCTCAACTAACCTGTACCCCCGCACACTGACTCGGTACAGGTACCCCCTGGATATAGCCTCGTTATTGATATTTTATTTGTGTTCATTTTTTTGAATTTTTTACTTTAGTTTATTTGGTAAATATTTTCTTAACTCTTCTTGAACTGCACTGTTGGTTAAGGGCTTGTAAGTAAGCATTTCACGGTAAGGTCTACACTTGTTGTATTCGCGCATGTGACAAATAAAGTTTGATTTAATTTGATTTTACATGACTGGCATAACCATGTGTAAACTATTATGGAGGAAATGCTACCATAAGTTTGTTAAATTGATCAACATCAGCTGTTTGTAACAGAAATTGTCAAGCGAAGATATGAATCCATGAATTGCAATATACATAATTCCATAAGTGACCTGTTATAATTATGTATGGAAGCAAATGCAGTGTTCAGTAGGCACCCGGATGGTGAAATCATGTGTTGATAAACCATAAGCCTGTACTGAAAAATGAGATTGAGTGAGATTGCTTTATATAGGACTGTGATACTGATGAATGGACTTGAGGTTGGGTCAAATGTGTACTTTCAGATTCCACTCATTCATGTTGTTTAAAGTAGAGAAGTTCAAAAATGGGAAGTTGTACCAAAATGGAATGCACCACTGATGCTGCACTGATCTGTTCCCTAAAGTTAACTTTTAGAACATAGCCCTTAATGTTTGAGCCATAATGTCATTACTAATGGAGTGAGTCTGGGCTGGGACACACTGGGAGAAAGCAACAACATTCTCTAAATGACTTTCTGATTAAAGCTAATTCAGATGTCACCGCTCTGTGTCTTAAAATACCACAAGTTCCCTGGTTCTTTTGGAGGAGGTATTTGCCTGATTTCTCTCCATTTAGCCCGAAAAGGCCTGTGATTAGTCTAAGTGGAAGGTCCTTGCAAGAATTCAACTCCACTCCAGCCATGCTGCTTTCACTCAGTGAGATCTGACTTTACTTGAACTGTTGCCAGGCAAAAAAAGAAGAAGCGCACATGACAGTAGGAGTCATTCCCATGTGATTGGTTGATAATTGCCATGTTTGGAATGATGGGAAATTCCTTGGCATCTGTGCCGGTCAGTGCTATCCAGGATCCATATACCTTCAATTTAAACTCTACACTTACCCTAACCATAACCATAACTATTATCTAACCCTAACGTTAACCCTTACCTTAACCATTTTAAACGTCAACTTCAATGAGGTAGGGACGTCCCCATTGGCTGGCTTACCATTAAGCAGAAGAGGCAATTGCCTCAGGCCTCACATCATTAAGGAGCCTCATAAGCTGGGCATAAAAAAAAAACAATTTAAAAAACCTGTAGCTACTGTACTTCCACTGCAACACAGTGCATAAAAAAACTGCTGTACAGTTATGACTGTGGTTTACCATTCCAATGCAACACCAACACGTAGGCAATGTTCTTAAAATGGTATGTCCTCGAGGGCAACACATTTTAGAAACTGTTACAGTATACTGCTATCAATAGCTGAAAAACAATGTTGCTATAGTTATGGTACATCATGCTCCTCCCCTGTTCTAACAAACAGAATGTTTCAGTGATGCTGACTCAGATGATGAGGAGGAAATGAAAAGTGTGACCTATAACCCACCCCTCCCCCTACCTGGCCCCTACCCCCACTTCCCCCTCCCCTGCCCCCTCCCTTGCCCCTGTTGCCCCTGTCCTTGGCCCTGCTCCTGCACAGGTCTGTGTAGCTGAACAGCGGGAGAGTATCTACTTCCTGACTCAGCTCTGCTCCTCTGTCTGTCTGTGTCCTACCAGGCAGCCCTGACAGCGTTCAATAGAGAGCTCCAAAGGCAGGCTGCAGCTCTGTGGTCGGGGCGCTCCCCTGCATCTGTTTCTGCCTTGCTTATGAACAAACTTGGTCCCGGGGCCCCCCCGGTGAACGTTTTGTTTTTGCTCTAGCACTACACAGCTGATTAAAATAAGGAAAGCTTGATGATGAGGTGGTTGTTTGAATCCGATGTGTAGTGCTAGGGGAAAAACTAAACGTCCTGGGCAATGTTCACTCAAATCTTCTGCTCTATGGACTGCTTCACCAGCAGCTGCAGCAGCAGTGCTGCCCCCTTTAAACAGCTGCTCTGCTATAGCACTACTATACTGACAAACAAAACCACACAGGAGTTCAGTTTGTCATTATCATTAATTCAGTCATATAACATTTTGATTTAAGTTCTAATGTAGCTTGGCGAGTTTATGATCATTCACAGCAGATAAATGCAACTTTATAATTTGTAAATTGATGGTAAATGGTTTGTGATTAATGCTACTTTTTTTTAATAAATATATCAAATAAACTCAGTGAGCAGACCATGGGCTTCACTCACACGATTTAAACCAAAACTTCACTTTTTACAAATGTCATCTTCCCTTCGGTATTGTGTGTGTGTGTGTGTGTGTGTGTGTGTGTGTGTGTGTGTGTGTGTGTGTGTGTGTGTGTGTGTGTGTGTGTGTGTGTTAGTGTGCCACTTCTGAGCTATGCTTCACCACAGAGCCATCAATAAACAAGTCTTAGAATGAAAACAACAAATATGTTCTCAGTGTTAAGAGTGTTAGTAGTAATGTGCTCAGTAAATGAGACAATGAGTATATATGGGAGAAGGAGAAAGGGAAGGGGTAGTTAGGCATCATATACTAAATATGTACGCCACCAAATCAAACACTAGGGTTCCCGACAGTGACATTGTCTACTGAAATTACTTACTGCAATAGGTAGCAAACATGTTTAGGCGGGGGACAACAGCCCTTGGTGTGACGCGTTCTAGGTAATACTAGGGGAAACACAGTGTCGATATTGTATACTTTGAGACTGTCTGAGGCAGTTTTATTTCGGTCTTCTTTTTGCTACATTACACCGCATACTTTCATGTCCTGGTTGCTGTCATGTCATTCTAGTGTTTTCACTATGAATCCATTTAAGAGAAAAATCTGATCGGCTCACCACTTGTATAGTGGAGCTAAAAGGTCATTGTCAGTCAGCTGTAGGCTCCAAATAGGTTCCGCATCTCTCCAAAAGTACAGCAACACGCAAAGACTGACGCCAATTCATTTGAATACTAAAAAGTGAATTCAAACTTCCATACCACCTTTCTGGGCCAGATGAATATACAAATCACCTTATGAGGGGATAAACACAGTCCAGTAGGTGGGGAAAGTCACAAAACAACTCTCTTCATATAAATTTGCTCATTGTGAAACCTGATCGTTTTGGAAATGTAATTGTATATGCATGATTGCACATTTATGGGAAAATATGAAGGACAATCTTAAGTGTTACCATGAGTGTTAAATCATGGTATTTAGGCAAGTATTTATAGCTTGGTGATAGTATGAAGAATCTTGAGAGAGTCAAAAATGTCCAGAAAGCCCCTTGTTATTACAAGTAATAACTTTGAAGATCAACTATGACTTTCCAAAGATGATCCAATAACATGAGTTAAATAAGTCTTCAATATAGGACATGGAAATCACAAGGCTTGTATCAACATGACTGTCCCAGAGTCTGTCACGTAACAAGCCACTCATATCTCCATCTCCCTCTTCACTCTCCTTTACATGAAAACCGGCTCACTTGGTCCATTATCTCAACCTTTCTGACTGACAGTCTGATATAAACCTGTCAGTATCCCCTTTAAATCCCCCACATGCTCTCTACCTCTAATAATAGTTCTAACATGAGAGGCAGAGCAGTGTGGTTGTTTTGTGGAGAGATGGTTGGTGGTGGTAGGGCTGTAGATGGCTGGGGCAGTGTCCTCTCTCTCCTTTGCCTCCTGGACAGGGCTCCGTGTTTGGCTGGGCCAGCCAGGCCAGATAAAAATTAGGTCTAGTCTAATCTTATCAGCGTCAGCGTTGGTGTTATTTCCGTTGGCACCCAGTAACACTGCTGTTTGCTCTGGAATGGCCTCTCTGCTACCACACGGCTGGGGGGCCACTTATCAGTGTGAATAAAGTGCTTCAAACGAGAACGTGACCACCCAGCTGTCCGGTCGCCTCCATGAAAAACATGGAGACCGCAAAAAAATCCCCCCTCAACAGTGCCAGAGCGACTGCCTGGCGGCATAAAAAAGAAAAAAAAGAAATGTGCTCATTATCACATTAGTGCAGAGAAATGTGTTGTTTTACAGGGTCAGCCATAGTAGTATGGCGCCCCTGGAGAAAGTTAAGGTTAAGTGCTTTGCTCAAGGTCACATCCACACATTTTTCACCTTGTCAGCTAGGTTACTCGAACCAGCGACCTTTCAGGTAACTGGCCCAACGCTCTAACCACTAGGCTACCTGCATCACCAGAGCATGACATTACTGTACAACAGTACGGTACAGACATTACACACAGTTAATGAACTGTCATGTAGAAAGAGAGGGAGTGCCTATAGTTTATAGACCTTTCCGTTCTCTCCTTCTTGGAACTACAGTAGATTTATACAAGACACTAGAGAGCAGGACATAGATTCATTTTATTTAATAGAGTGATAAAGCAAAAATGTCTAATTCATCAAGCATATGTAAAATATAGTTATATCACATATAATCATACATGACATAGCTTTACTTCAAAAGTCAAACCACCCCTGAAAAATGACCAACCCAACTCAACAGTATTGTTGGCCAAGCGAATCCTAACAGTTGACAGGCTGACTGCGGTGTTCCCCCGATGTGAGTCATTCTTCATGCGTGCCTCAATAGCCTCCACAGAACCCCAGTCCCCAGTCCAGCCCCAGACCCAGACGTCTGCTCTAGGCTTCTTCTCCTCTCTCTGACTAACGGCAGCCAGGGTTCAATTGAAACAAGGGAAAACAAGCAGTCCTGTGTCTGTAACAGGTACCATCTGCCTCTGGTTACTCAGCAGTGGGGGCTGTGCAAGGGATGCAGACCAACCTCCCCTCCAACCTCCAAATAAGGGGTCAGGAACAGCCTCCAAGAGCTGAGAGTCCAACACATAAGCATGCACGCGCATACGCACAGTCTGGAAGTGTGACTGTCTCATGTTTCTACCACCTTGAAGTTTGAATTATACTGTTAGGTTACTTGAGCTTGAGTTTCCAATCAAATCTCTCAGAATCCATCAGTAGAATGGCAATGACAATCAGTAGATCAACATAGTGGATCAGATCAATCAACCAGTAAATAGTGTGTTTTTAAGTTTGTAACAAAGGAATTAGAAAATGTTGAGACTGTCTCCAATCACCATCTTGTTGTAGCTGGAATTTGGAAGCTATTACAATCACAGTGAGTGCTTGGAGTCATTGTCAGCAAATGTCTATCAAGTTAATGGATTTTGACAATATGGCTTGTTTAGCAATTCTAACCACACTTCACATTTCTGTGACCTGTTTTCATTCCTGCTTTGATTTTGCACATACCCCGGGCGGGTTTCAGATTGTATGTAGACAAACATTTGTTGACCATTGCAAAAGTCAGTCGGTCTTTACACATTTATACAAGTTCTGCCTCATTATCATGCTTTGACAGAACTCTGCATTGAAACAAAAAGAGAGAGAGAGGAGTGGCTATCCTGGCCACCACAGCAAAAATGTTTCAGTCTCCCTGATTAGAGAACATGTCCAATGCTGCAGCACCTTATCTCCAAGTCATGTTACTGGGTGACCTACTGTATGAGGAATGGCCTGGAAAAAAGTGATAACACATTCCCTCATGCTGAGGTTATTTCCTGGCCCCATCATGCAGCTGGGTCTGGATCTGCCTATGGACCAGTTTAGGGGAGATGGGAGATGGGCTTGAAACATACTGCTATGGTAACACAATGGCAGTCAAGAGCATTATCACACAGAATGATCCACTCTAGAAAGGAACTGTGCCATGGATCTTCTCACATGACCACAAAAGGCACAGTACTATCAAAACCGTGATTTTCCTGTGTTTTCTTTATATATATATAACTTTTCCAACAATTTTTTACAGACAGATTATTTCAATTATAATTCACTGTATCACAATTCCAGTGGGTCAGAAGTTTACATACACTAAACAGCTTGGAAAATTATGTCATGGCTTTAGAAGCATCTGATAGGCTAATTGATATCATTTGAGTCAATTAAAGGTGTACCTGTGGATGTATTTCAAGGCCTACCTTCAAACTCAGTGCCTCTTTTGCTTGACATGATGGGAAAATCAAAAGAAATCAGCCAAGACCTCAGCAAAAAAATTGTAGACCTCCACAAGCCTGGTTTATCCTTGGGAGCAATTTCCAAATGCCTGAAGGTACCACGTTCATCTGTAAAAACAATAGAACGCAAGTATAAACACCATGGGACCACGCAGCCGTCATACCGCTCAGAAATGAGATGCATTCTGTCTCCTAGAGATGAACGTACTTTGGTGCGAAAAGTGCAAATCAATCCCAGAACAACAGCAAAGGACCTTGTGAAGATGCTGGAGGAAACAGGTACAAAAGTATCTATATCCACAGTAAAACGAGTCCTGCTCCAAAACCACCATAAAAAAACCAGACTACGGTTTGCAACTGCACATGGGGACAAAGATCGTACTTTTTGGAGAAATGTCCTCTGGTCTGATGAAACAAAAATATAACTGTTTGGCCATCTATTTTGGGGAATTTTGCTTGAATTCATCAAATAAGTTAGATTATAACAGTGAACCTTTTTTTGTGGGATACACATAAGGCAATTCTAGGTCTTGTGGCATATTTTGGTTAAACTATCCCCAATTCAATGGAATTGCAACCCTCTGCATGCACAGTGCACTCTTCCAACACATGTACAGCTGATTCTCAAGACCATGCACCCTAATGAGATGCTATTGAGCCCACACTACTACTCTGTCTGAGCCAAGGACTACATGCTTTCTGGTAAGTTTTGATTACAATACTGGGTGGGGTGAATATGTTTTAAATGACATACATGATTTCTTGTTAACTTGTAAATAGTAGACAACAGCAAAGTGGGTTTAAATAATTTGTAACTTGTTAACAATTTCTTCTAGTTAGTTTTTGCTACCATGTGGGTTTTAGCTTGCTTGAGCCTGCTAACCGAGTGTTAATTCACCTGTTCCCATACATGTTTCATTTAAAAAATGCTTAACTATTTATCTGTACATGGAATAAAAAAAAAAAAAATTACAAAAGAAATTTGAATCTTCACAGGAAAATGCCAGGGCAACTATCTGATGTGTGGAGACATTTCACTGCCGATAATGTAGAAGGAAAAGCTGTGTACATTTGCAACAAAAAGCTGTGAAGAATGCAACAAAAATGCAGAATCACCTGGCCAAGTTCGTAAAGTTCCCTCAGTGCTCACAACAAGCAACCTCTGACAAAAGTCCCTCTGATTCAACATGTTCACATCTAATTAAAGTAGACAGCTTATTGATAGCAACAGCTTATGCTCCTCCTGGAATCAGAAGTTTTTTGACTCAATGGAGGAACATAGTCAGAGAAATGCAAATTAATGTCTTGCTCGAGCTGTGTATGCAACTGGTTCACCACTGATGATCACAAACAATGTGTACTGGAAGAGATTTTTGAATGTTCTTCGCCCAGCATACTCCCTTCCATCCAGACATGCTTTATCTACTAATTTGCTGGATGCAGAGTTCAACAGAGTTCAAGTGAAGGTCAAGCAAATCATAGAGAAAGCAGACTGTATTGCAATCATCTCTGATGGGTGGTCGAATGTTCGTGGGCAAGGAATAATTAACTACATCATTTCCACCCCTCAACCAGTATTCTACAAGAGCACAGACACAAGGGACAACAGACACACCGGTCTCTACATTGTAGATGAGCTGAAAGCAGTCATCAGTGATCTTGGACCACAGAAGGTATTTGCACTGGTGACAGACAATGCTGCAAACATGAAGGCTGCTTGGTCTAAAGTGGAGGAGTCCTACCCTCACATCCCACCGATTGGCTGTGCTGCTCATGCATTTAATCTGCTCCTCAAGGACATCATGGCACTGACAACAATGGATACACTCTACAAGAGAGCCAAGGAAATGGTTAGGTATGTGAAGGGTCTAGGTGAAGAGTATAGCAGAAATCTACCTCACCAAGCAAAGTGAGAAGAATAAGAGCACCACATTGAAGCTGCCCAGCAACACCTGTTGGGGTGGTGTTGTCATCATGTTTGACAGTCTCCTGGAGGGGAAGGAGTCTCTCCAAGAAATGGCAATATCACAGTCTGACGATATGGACAGCCCCATCAAGAGGATCCTCCTGGATGATGTATTTTGGGAGAGAGTGGTAAGCAGCCTGAAACTTCTGAAACCTATAGCAGTAGCCATTGTACGGATTTCAGGAGACAATGCCATCCTGTCTGATGTTCAGACTCTGCTTGCAGAGACAAGAAATCCGTACTGCCCTGCCCACTTCACTGCTGCTCCATGCAGAGGAAACTGCAGATCTGAAATACATCAAAAAGCATGAAGAATTCTGCCTGAAGGCCATACATGCCACAGCATACATGTTAGGCCCCAAGTATGCTGGCAAGAGCATCCTGTTTGGTGAAAAGAACAACAAGGCCTATGGTGTCATCTCGCCACCTTGGCCTGGATGAGGGCAAGGTTCTTGGCAGTCTGGCGAAGTACACTTCCAAGCAAGGGCTTTGGGATGGAGAAGAAATATGACAGTTGTGCCAACATATCTCATCAGCCACCTGGTGGAAGGGACTTTGTGGATTTGAGGCTCTTTCCTCTGTTGCTTCCATCATCCTCCAAATCCCGCCAACATCAGCCACCTCAGAGCGCAACTGGTCCTTGTTTGGGAACACACACACCAAAGCACGCAACAGGCTGACCAATACAAGGGTTGAAAGTTTGGTGGCCAGCTGGGCAAATTTGAGGCTTTTTGAGCCTGACAATGAGCCATCTCAACAAGGTTGGAAAGTGACAGTGAAGATGAGCCCTCAGTCTGATGTTCAAGAGGTGGACATTGAGGAGGTCCAGGGAGAAGACATGGAAGCCTGAGAGGAAGACAACTAAAGCCTTCGTTTCTAGACTACCGTAATTTCTGGACTATTAAGAGCACCTGAATATAAGCCGCACCCACTGAATTAAAAAAAAAAAAAGTATTTTGTACATAAATATGCCGCACATGTCTATAAACCGCAGGTGCCTACCGGTACATTGAAACAAATTAACTTTACACAGCCTTTAAACGAAACACTGCTTGTAACAAAAATAAATAGGCTTTTAAACGAAACACGGCTTGTTACAAAAATTAATAGGCCTTTAAACGAAACACGGCTTGTAACAAAAATAAATAGGCTTTTAAACGAAACACGGCTTGTAACAAAAATAAATAGGCTTTAACGAAACACGGCTTGTAACAAAATTTTAAAAATATTAGTAAACAGTAGCCTACCAAGAAAGTCATTGGTCACTATCTTCCTCCTCCTGTGCACTGAAACCGCTGAAGTCATCTCCTTCGGTGTCGGAGTTGAATAGCCTCAGAATTGCTTCATCCGATGTTGGATCGTTTTTATTGTCGCTCTCGTCACTTTCATCCGGAGGCAAATTCCCCGCTGAGCTCATGCTGCCCTCTTCAACACGCAGCAGTCCAGCCTTTCGAAACCCGTTGATGATAGTGGATTTTTTGACAATGCTCCACGCTGTCAGGACCCACTGGCAGACTTGACCATAAGTTGCTCTTCGCACGCGGCCCGTTTTAGTGAAGGATTTCTCCCCACTTGTCATCCAAGCCTCCCACTGAACACGGAGCGCCACCTTAAATGCACGATTTACACTGATGTTGAGTGGCTGCAAATACTTTGTTGTGCCCCCAGGAATCACAGCTGGAATTGAGTTTGTCCTCTTGATGGCTTCTTTCACAGAATATGTTATGTGGGCCCTCATGCTGTCCAACACGAGCAATGCCTTGTTCTTGTGAAAGAACCCTCCCGGTCGCTTGCCGTAACACTCCGTATGCCATTCATGCATTAGGCCTTCCGTCATCCATCTTTTCTTGTTGACTTTCATAACAATTCCTCTCGGGAATTTTTCTTTTGGCATCGTCATGCGTTTAAAAATCAACATCGGTGGAAGCTTTTCTCCCGATGCCGTGCAGCTCAGAACACAGGTGAAGTGCCTTTTCTCCCGATGCCGTGCAGCTCAGAACACAGGTGAAGTGAGTTTTTTCATGCCCAGTTGTTTTCAGCATGACGGATGATTCGCCTTTCCTGTTGACAGTCCGAGTGAGAGGCAGGTCAAACGTCAGAGGAACCTCATCCATATTTATGATGTCGTGCGGGCCGATGGAATGCTCCGCTATCTTTGCATCAGTGAATTTGCGGAAGTTTGAAACTTTTTCCTCGTAGTCGGGAGGGAGCTGCTGACACAGACGTCCGTACCCTGATGGACAGGCCTTTACGTATCATAAATTTGTAAGTCGCTCTGGATAAGAGCGTCTGCTAAATGACTTAAATGTAAATGTAAATGTAATAAATCTTAGACACCACGATGGTCCACCTCTAAAGTCCTCAAACTTCATTGCGGTGGCGATTGTTTTGTCGTTCAGTCGAATCTGCACAGTTGAAACACCTCGGCAGTCTCCCAGTCTTCAAGCTCATTTTCTAGTTCGGGCCATCTGCTTTTCTTTGCCATGATGAGGGTGACAAAATGACTACCGTAATCAAAATGATGGGAAGTTTGAGCGCACTCGATTTACGTCACATTATGTGACAGTGCTCAGTTTTTTGGCGGCATGAATCTTGTGAAAGCGGGAAAAATCCATAAATTAGCCGCGTCATTGTATAAGCCGCGAGGTTCAAAGCGTGGGAAAACAGTAGCGGCTTATAGTCCGGAAATTACGGTATCATTTTATAGATGTATGTTTAAAACATTTTTAGGAGATGCGATGGATCATTGGGGATCATTCAATATTCCCAATATTCCCCAATACTCCCTCTTTTGTTGTTCAGTGAAATCATCCCATGTTTAGAGTCAACTCATTTGAATAAAGGAACTCAATTGTTTTGTTGGAAGGATTTAACCATTTGCAATTATGTCTACTTATGATAAGGTAAAAGATTTATGTTTCTGTCTCCACATGGTAAAAATATCCAATGCAAAAAACATCTACATTTAAATGGTATTGATATAAATGTGCATATATTCCTGTTAATTCCCATATTCCCATTAATTCCCACTAAAAGTTTCCACCTCTGAATATTCCCCAAAATGTGCAACCCTAGTCATGTAAACACCTTACTCTACTTATCTTAAATCAGTGCAAGGTCATAATTGTAGTAACCATACGCTGATTAAAACACCTGGTTTTCTGAGCAATCTTTTAAATTATTAGGACAAATTATTCAACAGCTAAATCGGTATTCCAGCTATGTATTTGATCTGTGCATGTTCCAGCACCGGTAGTGAGTTCGGAACAACTGAAAGTATGCATCATATAAATAGCTTTCACATACAAACTTTATATTTCCGAACTCAGAATCAAAAAGTATTCGCAAAAATAACATGGTCACTGTGGTAAAACGTTTATTTTGATTGGGTATTTTCTGCATTTAACAAACGTCCCATCAGTAGCCTGTATCCATGTAAACAGGATTGATTATTAGGAGAAACTTTCTTCTTACAAAGCATGTAAATGTTTAAACAAACTATTATATTAAACTGACTATCCACTCTCAGAAAGTCCTAGAAAAATTATTGCTTGAGAAATTGCTAAAGCTATTTTTATTCATTTTTGACCATTTTAATCAAAAACAATGTAAATGTTTAAACAAAAATTATTGATTATATTGAGATAAAAACAAATGTAAGACATAAGAGACATTTTACACTGTCTGATATGCAAAACAAATGTAAATAAGAGGTGGTACTGTCGAAGTAGAGGTACAGCGGGGAGAGGAAAGGACTTATTCCATTCTCTTATAATAATTAGGTGCGAGATTGAATGAAATGGCAAGACAGAGAGAAAATCTCCCAATCAGAAACACAATAAGTAAAATAATATCTACTGTCTTTTTGGGTTTAACTCTCTCTTCACTTGCGTAATGGGAAGGGAACACACTAGTGTTGATATTTGTTTTGGGCAAAGAATGTTATCAATCATGGTGAATTTACTTGTTGTATAGCAGCAAGTGTTTTTAATTTGACTGAAATTGGGTAACTGGATTTATATTCATTATTCAGGAATGCAACATAATAACCCAGAAGTCCTTGGGAATCTTAGGAATCGCCAAACCGTGAGAACCCCCTCAGTGATCTTCCAGCAGAGATTTTGCTGGGTAGCAGAAATGTAATGGTGGAGTCTAAATAGAAACTGTTTAAGACTATGTCTAAGATTTTTTTAAACACTGTCTAGAGCCGGATCAAGAGCTACAATTTAATAACTTCAGGCACTTATAAACCAGCATTTTCACACTCACAGCATCATTGTTTCCATCTTTTTAAAGGCAGTGCAGCATAATAAAAAAAAAAATCAAAATCAAATGTATTTATATAGCCCTTCATACATCAGCTGATATCTCAAAGTGCTGTACAGAAACCCAGCCTAAAACCCCAAACAGCAAGCAATGCAGGTGTAGAAGCACGGTGGCTAGGAAAAACTCCCTAGAAAGGCCAAAAACCTAGGAAGAAACCTAGAGAGGAACCAGGCTATGTGGGGTGGCCAGTCCTCGTCTGGCTGTGCCGGGTGGAGATTATAACAGAACATGGCCAAGATGTTAAATGACAAATTTACATTTTACATTTAAATTTGACCAGCATGGTGGACCAGCATGGTCGAATAATAATAAGGCAGAACAGTTGAAACTGGAGCAGCAGCACGGCCAGGTGGACTGGGGACAGCAAGGAGTCATCATGTCAGGTAGTCCTGGGAGCATAACTGCCCTTTGCCCAAGGCTGATGACTAGCAGTTTGCCTCTGGCAAGGTCTGCAAACACATTCCCACTTGCAGAACTCTCCTCTCATTCCACCGTGTGGGTCAGTCTTTTCAGTGAGAAGAGAGAGGGCCTGCTACTGGCTGAGCTCAAGCAGACAGGCACAAACAAATAGGACCACACTTCCTGACACAGCCTTGCCACTTCTCTTTGACCATCATATGGTATTGCATCACATGCCGCGCCACACAACACACGAATCAACAGCCTCCACTGTTACCACAGATCCCAGAGATCGCAGGGCCCCGGGTAAAACAACAATAACACATCATCATGTGTCTGGTTACTCATTTGCAGAAAGCAAGGCAGTCAGAGGGCTACATTTAGTTGATGTAAAAAACAAAGCCTCGTGAGGATTTTTTGTCTTTACTCATGCTGAGCCAAGCAGACAGGAGGCCTGGCACTTATTTTCAGAATGGACATTTGGTATAAGAGATTGGACTCACATGATGTTGGAGTGTTGTTGTTTTTCATAACAGCAATAACACCTTTGATTGATTTTGATTAGGCCTATAGAGTGTGATCTCTCTTGATCCCCTAAACATTTACCATTCAAGTTCTATTGCTGAGCTCCTACATACCTTTCCATGGTGGAGTGCTTTCAGAAAGTACTCACACCCTTTGACTTTTTCCATATTTTGTTGTGTTCCAGCCTGAATTTAAAATGGGTTACATTTATATTTTTTGTCACTGGCCTACACACAATACCTCAAAATGTCAAATTTGATTTATGTTTTTCAAAATCTTGACAAATTATTTACAAATTAAAAGCTGAAATGTCTTGAGTCATTAAGTATTCAACCCCTTGTTCAGAAGCAAAAATTAGCTTAACAAGTCACATAAGTTGCATGGACTCAGTCTAATGACTACCTCATCTCTGTACCCCACACATACAATTATCTGTAAGGTCCCTCAGTTGAGCAATTAATTTCAAACACAGATTCAACCACAAAGACCAGGGAGGTTTTCCAATGCCTCGCAAAAAAAGGATATCTATTGGTAGATGGGTAAAAAAAAAAAAGCAGACACTAAATATCCCTTTGAACATGGTGAAGATATTAATTACGCTTTGGATGGTGTATCAATACACCCAGTCCCTACAAAGATACTTGCATCCTTCCTAACTCAGTTGCCGGAGAGGAAGAAAAACGCTTGGGGATTTCATAATGAGGCCAATGGTGACTTTTAAACAGTTACTGTACAGAGTTCAATGGCTATGATAAGATAAAACTGAGGATGGATCAACAACATTGTACTTACACCACAATAGTAATCTAATTGACACAGTGAAAAGAAGAAAGCCTGTACAGAATAACATATTCCAAAACATGCATCCTGTTCGCAGCAAGGCACTAAAGTAATACTGCAGCAATGTGGTAAAGCAATTAACTTTTTGTCCTGAATACAAAATGCAATACAACACATTACTGAGTAGCAATCTCCATATTTTCAAGCATGATGGTGGCTGCATAATGTTATGGGCAGGGTTGGGTAGGTTACTTTCTAAATATAATCCATTATAGTTACTAGTTACCTGTCCAAAATTATAATCAGTAACGTAACTTTTGGATTACCCAAACTCAGTAATGTAATCTGATAACATTCCGTTACTTTTAGATTACTTTCCCCTTGAGGCATTAGAAGAAGACAAAAATGTACGTTACCAATTGAATGACATCTATTGGAGAATAAATCAATGTTAAAGTTTACATAGCTGGCCATATATATGGGTGTTCAATTGTACTTAATGGGTTGGTTATGTAGGCTTCTTCTAACCCATCTCTTTCTACTACATATAATAATACGATTAAATTATATCTTTACATTAAAACCAAAGTATATGATAATTCCAGTCATTGCAATAAATGTTATGCCCCTTAATCTTCAAGAATAGGACTTGGAAATATGGAAGTATAGATTAGTCAAATTGTTTTACCTGAGCATGACCCCAAAACTAAGGATTTAATAGCCAGCCCTACTCTGTTGTTTATGATTTTGTTGTCATGGAGGACTGATTGGACTCATTGATTCGAGTTGAAAAGTAAATGCTGAGCTCATGGAATGGCATGCTTTGAGCACTACTAAAAAGTGCTATTTACATGTGAAAAATGAATGCCATATGCTGCATTTACCTTTCTTTTCGTGACACTTTGATATCTTGATAATATGCAGCTGTTTAAAGAGCAAATCCACAGATGAAACAATAACAAAATGGGCACCCCGCTTCTGTTTTGGTAAAAAAGCTGAGGGATGGGCCTGGAGAAATATAACCACTCACACATTAATAGACAGAGCTATAAGTGCAAGGATTGACCATCCATGATATCAGCCATTGAAAAATGTGCTCTTGCAACATCTGCATAGTGCGAATCCAAGCCTTTGGAATAAAAGTGGGGCTTTCATTGTTGATGTAAAATATTATCATATGCCTAATGGACACATGCTCAAACTTACACACTTTTGTTAGACTTAAAGGGCAGCAGGTAGTCTAGTGGTTAGAGTGTTGGGCGAGTAATGTTGCTGGATCGAATCCCCGAGCTGACAAGGTAAGAAACTGTTGTTCTGCCCCTGAACAACTGTTCCCCGGTAGGCCGTCATTGTAAATAAGAATTTGTTCTTAACTGCCTTGCTTAATAAAAAAAGGGTCAATGTGTAGTTGCTACATCCATTTTTGCTGGCCTTCTACGCAGTGTTGCAAAGAAAAAGCCATATCTCAGACTGGCCAATGAAAAGAAAAGATTAAGGTGGGCAAAAGAACAAAGACACTGGACAGAGGAACTCTGCCTAGAAGACCAACATCCCGGAGTCGCCACTTCACTGTTGACGTTGAGACTGGTGTTTTGCAGGTACTATTTAATGAAGCTGCCAGTTGAGGACTTGTGAAGAGTCTGTTTCTCAAACTAGACACTAATGGACTTGTCCTCTTGCTCAGTTGTGCACTGGGGCCTCCCACTCCTCTTTCTATTCTGGTTAGAGCCAGTTTGCGCTGTTTTGTGAAGGGAGTATTACACAGTGTTGTACGAGATCTTCAGTTTCTTACCAATTTCTCGCATGGAATAGTCTTCCTTTCTCAGAACAAGAATAGACTGACGAGTTTCAAAATACATTTCTTTGTTTCTGGCCATTTTGAGCCTGTAATCGAACCCACAACTGCTGATGCTCCAGATACTCAACTAGTCTAAAGAAGGCCAGTTTTGTTGCTTCTTTAATCAGAACAACAGTTTTCAGCTGTGCTAACATTATTGCAAAAGCGTTTTCTAGTGATAAATTATCCTTTTAAAATGATAAACTTGGATTAGCTAACACAACGTGCCATTTTAACACAGGAGTGATGGTTACTGATAATGGGCCTCTGTACGCCTATGTAGATATTCCATAAACAATCTGCCGTTTCCAGCTACAATAGTCATTTACAACATTATCAATGACTACACTGTATTTCTGATCAATTTGATGTTATTTTACTGGACAAAAAATGTGCTTTTCTTTCAAAAACAAGGACATTTCCTCCATGACACCAAACTTTTGAACGGTAGTGTGTATATATATATATTATTTTACAAATGTTAGAATTCTTCTTCCACTTTGATATTACAGAGGATTCTGTGTAGATAGTTGACAAAAAAATACAATTACATCAATTTAAATCCTACTATTGTAACACAACAACATTTTGAAAAAGTCAAGGGGTGTGAATATGTTTTGAATGCACTGTACCTTGGGACACTGCAACGTGAAGCAACACAACAGGGTGAGACGTCCAATGTTCAGACATGAATGGCCGTGATTGGCTTAAAAGAGAAAAGGGCACTAAGGAGGGTGAGGATGATTCCTCTTTTGTTCCTTCTCTGTCACCTAATCAATTTTCTTTGGCATGTGCTAAATAAAGTCATAAAGTGGTACTAATGTTTTAATACAGTGCCATGTGTCTGTGGCACGATTATATCCCCCGTCCCTGGTATCCCCCGCTGGCACCCCTCATCAGCCAGGCAGAGGACAAACAGTTTCTCCAGAAAGAGTAGAGAAGAGACAAAAAAGAGAAGGGGAAGGAGGAGGGAAGGGCAGGTGGCGGCAGAGAAGAAGAGACAAGAAAGGAGGACAGCATGGCAGAAAGACCCTTCAGTCAAACACTTCTCCCAAGGTGCCTCTATGACAGCCACACTTTCCCCTTTTAAATCCCCAACGCCACAAGAAAGCATCCTGGAGGAAAGAAGAAGAAACAGAAGAAGAAGAAGAAGAAGAAGAAGAGGGGGGGTGTTAAAAGTCTCCCCAACTGAAGGACTGCTGGGCTCAGCAAGTTAGAGATGACTGATTAGCCAATTGGATCCTGCAGTGTGGGGAGGCCTGCCTGTCTGTCTTTGACTTGGGAAAACAACATGAAAGGGAGCTGGCTGTTTTGTGAGAGGGACTTGAAAGCACGCTAGCTATCGGAGACAATGGCCTTATCAATGGCTGGTGCACTAGAGCCAAGCTATATGAAGCAACAAGGACACAGGGTTCCGAGCAGGGAGATGACACATTATATGGTCAGGAGGGGCAATATGGAATCATAATAAAAAAAGAGTTTCAAACTAAGCTGAGCAGGGCGAGTGCCAGGCGAGCTCCAAATGCCAGCCAGTCACTATGGCCTGCCTATCTGGTGGGACTGGCACAGGACTGCTGTGACTGGTGATACAGATCTGTCACATCTGCTAAGCCGGGCTGTCCTTGGGCGGCACAACAGATCCTCTCCAGGAAAATAACTTGCTAACTCTGACTGCATCACTTGGTATACAGCCTGGTCAGAAGCTCTTTCACTCTCTTTGTCTCTTGAGCTCTCTCTATCTGAAACATGAACATGACACGTCTATCTTTTACAGTTTATACACTCACTGCTGATCGGGGTAGGGGCTCGGGTCAATAAGTGCAAATAGATCTTTCAATCATTTAAGAGACCACCATGATACTGTGGGATAAATCCTGTGTTGGGGAGTTAAGGGAGAGTTTTTCATTGGGCTCAAACCACCCGGCTAATCTGGTTAACTTGGGTCAAAAAGTCAGGTCTACAGGGGAGAGAGAATGAGAGTGCATTTTGATAGCGACAGAGTGACACATGCAACAACATTCTGAAAAGCCCTGTTACTTGATAGATTTAATTTATTTAACATAAGGGAACTCCAGCTGGTGACTCCTCCACATACAATTTAAGAAAATCATCAAGGGTAACACAATAAAGCTTAACAGCTTATATCCATTGTGGTCCTTTTGAAGAGGGAAAGGGGAAGGGGTACCGGTCCTTATCATGTGTTCTGTACAGCCAGGAGAGGCAAAGTCAGTCACTAGCATGGTAGCCTGTAAACACTGTCCATGTGCTATCAAACTATGCCACTGTATCACAGTCACCTGGCCATGACATAACATACTGTACAGTCACTTCTCTGTTGCAACCACATAACATCAAATCAGTCAATGCTATGGCTTGCTACTGTACATGTACACAAATGGGGCTAGGATAACCTGAGAGAAAATTAGCTCATGAAAAGCAAGGTAAAAGGTTGCTTGAACGGCTTAAAACTGATTGGAACAACAGACTTTATTCACATCAGGAGTTTTGAGCACCGCTACACATCTTGTGACACTATTTTTCTTATGCTAGTCAACATATTCTCAGAAATTGAATTTTTGAAATCAATTTAAAGGTCGAATTTGAGGAGAGTTTTTTGGTTTTCCGTAATCAGTTGAACACTTCCATGAGGTCCCGCCACTTAAATGAAGATCAATAAGATCAAAAAGGAACAACATCTGCCATGAATTCCCTGGTCACTGAAAACAAATGTCTTAATCACAATGTCACACTGAGATCCACAGGTTGCCTGTGATGTTTGCTGTATTTGCGGTGCACAAACATCTGGATCAAAGTGCAACAAATGAGCAGAACTCCTCTCCTCTCTTGCCATCACCACCTTCAGCGCTTTTTCTCTCTCTCAGCTGACTAGCTGGTACACCTTAGAGGGGCCAAAGTCCAGAAGCAGAAGAAAAACACATCCAAGGTCCTAGACTGCAGTACCTTCTAACCATACAACTGAAAAGCTCTTCTCTGAGCATGAGAAAACAGGTGAGAGCACTCAGCAGCCTTTGATTGCCTTGGGCCTACAACGGGATCATATCCACATCCTGTACTAGGTGACTCAGTAGAAACAAAGTATTGGCAGTAGGAGTCAGACCTATTCATGCTCTCATTATCAAAGGCATGTATTTAAAAAATAACTGCCTGGCCATCCTAGAGCTCCAACCTCTCCTACTGTCCTCTCTCTCTTTAAGGCCCTCATTCACTTATTTGCACATGATTTGGATTTGTCTTAAAATTTGGATTTGTCTTCAAATTTGGATTTGTCTTAAAATTACATCATGAAATGATAAACAGAGAGAAATACCTCCACATCATGTGGTCCTGATTCGATTTGACGCCAGTCAGTTACGTTGTACAGTATGAGAAGTACAGCTATACTGAGTGCTGAGTATGGTGTTGGGAGGGACCGGGGCAGGCAGGGAAAAGGGGGATCAGAGATAGGAGTTCAAAGCAGACGTCGCCATCCCTCCATCCCTGAAGGGGGAAACGAGAACACTTTGTTTGTCATCGATGTCATCCCAAGTCACCGCACTTAACTTGTTTTAGGCAGAGGAGATGCACTCCACAGTGATTTATTTGTTCAAGCCGTGCACCCCACGTGTGCCTCTCCGCTGACACTGTGCGCTAATGGCTCCCATATCAGGCGCATGCACTCAGTCGCCTCGGTCACATATGACTGCCATGCTTCCCCATCCAAGTGGCCTGGCCTCCACAGGGCCAGTCAATTAGTAACTAACTAGCAGGGGAAAGGAGAACAGGCTTCCGAGGGGCTCCCAGCAGGGTGCCTCTAACAGATTGGCTAGGGAAATGGATCTGTATTTACTAAAAGGCACATTCGGCAAGCACTGATGGTAATCTGACTTTAATTGAAGTGGTAAAGTGGGGATGTATGGGCTGGTTGGTGTGTGCGGGGGAGCAGAGGAGCGGGGATGGGGGGGGGGGGTCGTAATTGAGACCATATTTCAGAAGCAGACCCATATCTTGACTCAATCACTTCGTTCACCCCAGAGTATTAGGCCCCAGATCATTATTTCACTGTTTAGTACAGCTTTGTGTTCTAGGTGGAGGGGGCGTTCACATGGATACCAGAGGAAAGAAAGGAAACTAGAAATGTTATTAGAGGGAAAAATAAATGAATACAACTGTTGGACCAGGCATTGTGTACGGCTGTGGATCGTACATTGGTGAGATGCCATCCTCCTCATTCCTCAAATTCTCTCCCAATCTGATGTTCTCTGGTTGGAGATGGAAGTGTTTGATAAGCAATTAGCTAGCCATATAGGTATATAGCAGATAGATATCAGTAGATGGATTTGTTACTACCCCACACTAAAAGGATTAATCTGTGATCTCTCTCTGTGATTTAGGCTATACTGTATTTGATAAACTAACACTCCCACAGATCTAATCTGAGTAACACATTACAGTCCTGCAAATGCACTTCTATGGTTTCTCGAGACAATGTGCAATGAGCAGCATATGGAGTTGAGATATGGACCTTTGGAAAAGCACAGCAGGAAATGTGATGAGGAAGTATTCTATTGAGCCCCATTCTCCGCCGTGGGGGGCCACATGGAAGAGGATATCAATGGTGGTCCGCTCAGCTACGCTTCAGTCTACAACCACAGTCGTTTGGCTGCCTTCATCCCTTACAGGCACAAACATCAAATTGTACTTAGCACAGTCAAACCGCTAATACCGTAACTTACACAGAATTTATTTTTTATGATTGTTTTCTCTTAAGGTAAAACAGCCTGTCGACTTTATTGCCTTCCTGCGCATTTTATTTATTTTTTATTTTATTTTACCTTTATTTTACTAGTCCAACGCTCTAACCACTAGGCTACCCTGCCGCATTGACGTCTATTTACGTTTCCTATAGCATTCTTGCTAAATTACATGATTACCTTATCTGTCTTTTTGACATTGTTCAAAAACAAAGACCCCCAAACTTCTCTGTTCCAGCCATGTTTTCCAACAGCATTCAAAATAACATGTTCAAATGGAATTTGGGTAACACTTGACTTAAAGCCTGCATGTATAATACTTTCTGACTTGTTACAAGCCTGTATGAGCCTTTATAATACGGCATAGTAAAGTGTTACCGGAATGTGCAAATACTGTAGAACACTGTAAGTATGTAGCCTATGTACATATCCGCTCTGGTAACAGCTACAGCTGTATCTATCCACAGGAGTAGCCCTACCACAAGTGGAAAAAATAAACACATATTGTATTTCAAAAGCCAAATATTTGAGTCTTTTTAATACTCTATTTGGTCTAAGATGTCCCCACATGTTGCTAAATCTGTGAAAGTAATGTGCATGTTTTTTCTCATCTTGATTCCTGTAATTTGGAATGCTCCATCCGCTACCAGAAACATCAGGGGGAGGAAGGCCATGAGATGAGCCCAAAAAAGAGAGACAACAAGTGCCAAATGCTCTAAATGGTTGGAATGAAGTTCAACCTCAAAGAAAGCACCTTTACCAGAACAGTCTGTATTGACTTTTGTTAAGAGCCTTACAGTGCATGGGAGACGGCCTTGAATTCCATGTACCTAGGTCACCAAGACTGTCTGTTGAGTGACAAGTCTGAAATAAGAGGGGCTAACCAGACAGAATTCCAAATATTATGTTGAGGTATTGTGTCAGTGTTAAGGCTGGTCCTGAAACATTGGAAAAGCTCTAATGAGGCAGTGCTCACAGAGTGGATGAAAATGTTGGTTAAAAACAACAAGGTATACGGACTCCAAAAACATATGGGAACAATTCTTGTGTTTCCTTAAGGGCACATAAAATTATATCATGTCCATGAAATAGAATATCATTTGTATTTATTTGTGTTTTGTATTTCTGTGTTTTTGTTCACAATGTTGGTTGTTGTTTTTTGTTAAAATAATAAATAATTCAATAAATTGTCAATCCACAGTCAATCCATACAACAATATATGAATCATTTCATTCCCACCCAGTAGTCTGCGCTGGACAGAGTCCACATGGGAGTAGACTTTGACAGTGGATTTCACACGTTATAAGTCTAGGAGGTGTGGTGGGGAAACGACTATAGAGCCTGGGAGCTTCGAAAAACCTTTCAAATGCAGAAAACTAACATATTCGACAATCATAAAAGTGCAAATGCTGAAGCTACTGTTCAAGTCTCACCAACCAAGCTGAGCACTTGAGCAGTGAAACATGGAAGTTTCTCCTGCCGCCATACTTGTGTGTGTCTAGTTAGTCTGTGGACTACTGCTGCCTGTACAGTAAATAGCTAAGGACCGAAAAAAGTGAGGAGAAAATGAACTGCAAATCAACTCAAACTCATCCCAGAAACCTGCTTGCCGGTTTCAATTGAATAGGCCATCCAGCCCTAAACATTTTACAGGACATCCAAAAAGCCTACAGAAAAACACCTGAATATAAGATCTATGTTTTTCATGTCAATGAACACATGAAAATATATATTAGCAAATGGCCATGACGTCAGATTCTGAGTGAAAATAGAGTAACATCCTAGATACAGTGCCTTCAGAAAGTATTCAGACCCCTTGACTTTTTCCACATTTTGTTACGTTATAGCCGTACTCTAAAATGTATTAAATAAACACAATTCCTCAGCAATCTATACACAACACCCCATAATGACAAAGCGAAAACAGGTTTTATTAATGTTTGTAAGAAACATTTATGAAAAATAAACGTCTGGAGGAAACCTGGCACCATCCCTACGGTGAAGCATAGTGGTGGCAGCATCATGCTGTGGGGATGTTTTTCAGCATCAGGGACTGGGAGACCAGGCACGATCAAGGCAGATATGAACGGAGAAAAGTACAGAGAGATTCTTAATGAAAACCTTCTCCAGAGCACTCAGGACCTTAGACTGGGGCAAAGGTTCACCTCCAACAGGACAACGACCCTAAGCACACAGCCAAGACAACGCAGGAGTGGTTTCGGGACAAGATCTCTGAATGTCCTTGAGTGGCCTAGCTAGAGCCCGGACTTGAACCTGATTGAACATCTCTGGAAAGACCTGAATATAGCTGTGCAGCAACACTCCCCATCCAACCTGACAGACCTTGAGAGGATCTGCAGAGAGGAATGGGAGAAACTCCCCAAATATACAGTCCCAGTCAAAAGTTTGGACACACCTACTCATTCAAGTTTTTTTTTACTATTATCTACATTGTACAATAATAGTGAAGACACTAAAACTATTAAATAACACATATGGAATCATGTAGTAATGATGACAGTTTTGCACTGTCATCATAAAAATAAAGAAAAAGCCTGGAATGAGTAGGTGTGTCCAAACCTTTGACAAACCTTAGGTATGGCAAGCTTGTAGTGTCATACCCAAGAAGACTTGAGGCTGTAATCACTGCCAAAGGTGCTTCAACAAAGTACCGAGTAAAGGGTTTGGATACTTCTGTAAATGTGATATTTCCGTTAAAATGTTTTAATACATTTGCAAAAATATCTAAAAACCTGTTTTTGCTTTGTCATTAAGGGATATTGTGTGTAGATTGATTAGAGGGGAAAACAAATCAATAAATTACAGAATAAGGCTGTAACGTAACAAAATGTGGAAAAAGTCAAGGGGTCTGAATACTTTCCGAATGCACAGTATGCCATGCTCTTTACTCTCTCTCAAGACCTTGACAGCAGTAGAGAACGAGGTGTAGATCAAACGCGGTGGCCTGTGGTGGATTATATCAGATTCCACTTTGTTACGAAGGCCTGGATTCATTTTCTAACATTTACAGTCGAGGCCCAGCCCTTGTTGAGGCCCCTCATGCTCAGGCTCTCGCAAACCTATCAGCCGACGGGAAAAAAACTCAAACTGAGAGCATCTGACTTCCATTGCCCAGCTCGGCGTGTGTGTTCCACTTAGCCACTGGTATTTCGAGGAGGCACACGGCGCAGTTTCCAAATCCTGCGCTGAAAGGCACATGATGTCATTGAGGTTCAATCATTACAAGCAGCATATGATTCGCCTCTGGATGGGCCGGGTCAGTTCCCACGCTAGTTTGGCAAAGTGCACTTTGGGAGTAATAATGCAAAGAAGCTTCTGGACAAGATTAAAGATTGGAGAGGGGGAAGAGAGGAGGAAACCATAGAGAGGAAGAGAGAGACAGAGAGAGTGAGAGGACTTTTACTGAGGACTTCCTGTTTTTTTTAATGGCTCTCGTGTTACATTCCATATTGAGCATCTGTCTAAGAGGCCCTCTGCACTCAGTCCTCAGAGAAGTCCCAAAGGCAGAAGGCAAACAAAGACCAAATGAACTAGTTCCTGTGGAGTCTCTGCCAAAAGAGTGAGTTCTTTGGTGACAGCCCACATTTCCTTATACTTCAACATTTGCTGCAGTAATGAAAGGTGAAGGACACATGTCTTTGCGTTTTAATTATGGTTGATCGAAGACAGAGATATGGAGAGCAAATTTTCAACTCTGTTCGTGATGATGGTAATCTGACAGATTGTGTGTGGTGATCAGCCCTGCTGGTTTTTACTGCATGGCATACTCTCTATGACAGGTTTCGTGTGTGGATGTTACTGTGCATTCAGATACTCTACTGCTGTACAACGTGGATGAGGAGTATCTTACTAAACACATCAGAGAGCTTTTCTGAAAGGAATTCTTCTGTCACGCCCTGGCCATAGAGAGGCTTTTATTCTCTATTTTGGTTAGGCCAGGGTGTGACTAGGGTGGGCATTCTAGTTTCTTTATTTCTATGTTTTCTGTTTCTATGTTTTGGCCGGGTATGTTTCTCAATCAGGGACAGCTGTCTATCGTTATCTCTTATTGGGAATCAAACTTAGGCAGCCTGTTTTGCCAACTTAGTTGTGGGTAGTTGACTTTGTTAGTTGCATGTATAGCCCTAGTAAGCTGCACGGTCGTTTTTGTTGTTTCTTGTTTTTGTTGGCGACATTTATAAATAAAAACAAATGTACGCTCACCACGCTGCACCTTGGTCCGGTCATTTCCCTGACGACGTTCGTGACAGAACTACCCACGACAAAACGGACCAAACGGCGTGGCCGGGAGGAGCAGCGTTTTCTGGAAGAATGGACATGGGAGGACATCCTGAATGGGAAAGGATCCTGGACGTGGGAGGAGATCCTGGCGGGAAAGGATCGCCTGCCGTGGGAGCAGGTGGAAGCAGCGAGGAAGGCGGAGGCAGCGAGGAAAGGGCCCAGGATTACACAGGGTCACGGCTGGCACAAAAGCCCGGGAGGCCACTCCAAAAGTTTTTTTTGGGGCGGCACATGGGGAGTGTGGCAGAGTCCGGATTCAGACCTGAGCCAACTCCACGTGCTTACCGCAAGGAGCGTGGTACTGGTCAGGCACCGTGTTATGCGGTGGAGCGCACGGTGTCTCCAGTGCGCGTTCACAGCCTGGTGCGCTACATTCCAGCTCCCTGCATCGGCCGGGCTAGACTGGGCATCCAGCCAGGACGGATGGTGCCGGCTCAGCGCATCTGGCAGCCAGTGCATCTCTACGGCCCAGGGTGTCCTGTGCCGGCTCTGCGCACTGTGTCTCCGGTGCGTCTGCACAGCCCAGTTCGTCCTGTGCCAGCGCCCCGCCTTTGCCGGGCGAAGGTAACCCTCCAGCCAGGACGGGTTGTGCAAGCTCTACGCTCAAGACCTCCAGTGCGCCTCCACGGCCCAGTGTATCCGGTGCCTGCTCCAAGAACCAGACCTCCAGTATGTCTCCCCAGCCTGGTGAGTCCTGTGCCTGCTCCCAGAACCAGGCCTCCTGTATTTCTCCCCAGCCTGGTGAGTCCTGTGCCTGCTCCCAGAACCAGGCCTCCTGTATGTCTCCCCAGCCTGGTGAGTCCTGTGCCTGCTCCCAGAACGAAGCCTCTAGTGATGATCCATGGCACGAAGCCTCCAATGATGATCCATGGCACGAAGCCTCCAGTGATGATCCATGGCACGAAGCCTCCAGTGATGATCCATGGCACAAAGCCTCCAGTGATGATCCATGGCACGAAGCCTCCAGTGATGATTCAGGACACGAAGCCTCCAGTGATGGTCCATGGCCCGGAGCCTGCAGTGAGGATCCATGGCACGAAGGATCCATGGCACGAAGCCCCCAGTATTGATCCGCGGTCCGGAGCCTGCAGCGACGGTCTCCAGTCAGGAGCCTCCAACGACGGTCTCCAGTCAGGAGCCTCCAACGACGGTCTCCAGTCCGGAGCCTCCAACAACGGTCTCCAGTCCTGAGCCTCCAGCGACGGCCTCCAGTCCGGAGCCTCCAGCGATGGTCCGGAGCCGCCAGCGAGGGCCCCCAGTCCGGGGCCTGCAGCGAGGGTCCCCAGTCCAGAGGCGCCACCAAAGTGGGGGTAGCCAGAGGTGGATCGGGGTCTGCGTCCCGCACCAGAGCCGCCACCGAAGTAGATGCCCACCCGGACCCTCCCCTATAGGGTCAGGTTTTGCGGCCGGTGTCCACAACTTTGGGGGGGGGGTACTGTCACGCCCTGGCCATAGAGAGGCTTTTATTCTCTATTTTGGTTAGGCCAGAGTGTGACTAGGGTGGGCATTCTAGTTTCTTTATTTCTATGTTTTCTGTTTCTATGTTTTGGCCGGGTGTGGTTCTCAATCAGGGACAGCTGTCTATCGTTGTCGGAATCATACTTAGGCAGCCTGTTTTTCCACCTTAGTTGTGGGTAGTTGACTTTGTTAGTGGCCTGTATAGCCCTAGTAAGCTTCACGTTCGTTTTTGTTGTTTGTTGTTTCTGTTGGCGACATTTATAAATAAAAACAAATGTACGCTCACCACGCTGCACCTTGGTCCGGTCATTTCCCTGAAGACGTTCGTGACATCTTCACTTAACAAATTAAGATAAAGTGCATGTGATCCGAGCAATCTGTTGCCATATGCCCCGTTCCCACCACCACTCACACAGTGAATAATAAATACAAAGCGTCCAATCAAATTGTACAAAGTCAGAGGAGATAAAGAGAAGCAATAAAAAAAGGAAACAATCTAGAACTTTGACACCGCAAGTGCTGCCGGCAGAAGCAGGAATGTGCTCTTTGAACAAGCTTTATTTAACGGTGGAGGAGCATGCACACGCTCAGCACGCCCTACCTCTGCCTCATAACAGACCCACAGACCCATTCACCCCCGGCCTGGGCACGTCAGACTAGGGCCACCGGGTCAGGGAGCTGGCATCTCACCCCTGGCACAACTCATTTCCCTCAGGGGCGAGACGCTGACACTGCGCTCATGGGCAGCCCCAGACAGACAGGGGCCTACCAAACAGCTTGTGACCATAACCAACAGTGGCAGGAACAATGAATGCAATTATTTACCAGAACACAGTCCAAGTCTCAGGGTCCTCTCCAGTCCCATCAAGTCTGTTAACTCTGAGTCTTTCATGGCGGGGCACTGACCTCCAGAGTCAGCAGGCCTTTTCAACTCTTGAGTCCAGCTGGACTCTTATTAACCAAAAGTTCACTTTTTTTCAATGAACTCCATCAAAATAAGTCAAGGCGAGAATAAGGCCAATTGTGTTCAAATAAGCCCCAGTCAAGGGGTTTTCTAAAGCACAATGCTGAGGTAAAACGGAAAGATTTGCCATGGTTCAAACAATAATATGTGGTGAATCGCTGCTTTCATGGGCCATTAGGAAGGAATGTATTTCTACTGCCTTTAACTGCAGAGAACCCGGGGTGAGCCTGGAGAGACACGAGAACCCGTGGTGAGCTATGAGAACCCGGGATGAGCCATGAGAAGCTGTCAGCGGTGGCGTCTTAAGAGTTGGGGTGTGGCCTAGTGTATTAGCCAGGGCCAGTGCCACCAGGCTCACCTACAGGTGCGTCCCCACTACAACACCTCTCCCCTGGGGAAAGACTGCGCTGAACCCTCCTTCCCCTGTGCGCTCCAGCTGAGCAAATAACAATGTGGAAGTTACTGTGGACCAGTGGGTGTAATATACTAGAAAATATCTCCAGTTACTCCAGCACAGGTCTTACATGCTCTTTCGCCTCCACTCTATTGATAGGCAAGACAGCACCTGTAACTCCTTAAATCCGGAGCCTCAAAGCCCTTGACTGTCCTCTTTTCAGGAAGATGAAGAGAGCATGAGTGTGGTGAAGAGTCTTGCCATAAACAATAAACAACAGATATCTTGGGTACGTTTGTCTGTGTCAAGTGGCACACAAAGCCTAGCTGAGCATCTGAGAGGAGTCTGCTACTTTCTTCCGCCTTTGGTCTCCTGTCTCTGAATTGCATTTGCATTTGAAAAATATGTGTGTGTGTTTGTCTGTGTGTGCAGCAGGACTCCACTGTATTGTGTTCTGGAGCTGAATTAAAAGGCACAATTAAGAGTGGCGGGAGAGTGGGGCAGAACTGCGGGGAGGGCGCTCTCCCAGATCCCAGCTGCCCAAGTCTGGCCGAGAGCTCCAAGCGAGTGCCAGCCTTCCATGGCCCTCATGGAGGAGGGCCAAGAAGAGTGGGAGGAGTGTAAGGTAAAATGCCAAAAATAATGTCTGGGCCTATATAAAGCAAACCTCATGAGACGGACAATGCTGAGTCATACAAAAGGAAAACACATATGCAGGGGAAACTTTCATAGGGCAAAAAATATATACATTTTTCATAAAGAACAACAAAGCAAGTGTTCAAATAATAATTTGTTCTATAAGTTGTTCCTTTTATGATACACTGGAATTCACTAGCAAGAGACTTCCTGCATCACCTAGTGAAGTGGTCTTTAGCATCTGTAGTCCAAAGGCCTATCTCTAGTATTGTATAAGGGCCAGCAGCACTGAGCAGAATCCAGTTTATATGGAACTGTTCAATGCATTATTTGTCTAACAATCAAGAGGGAGAGTTTATTTTGCAGATAATCATAGCTTTTGTTGAGTTCGATGGCCAAGATAAGCCAGAGTTCCGAACCATTAAGTAGTGTGCTTATTCTGGCAAGGTCTAGCTCAGAGTTTTCAACGCAGTGCGCACCCAAAATGCTGACTGCAAGAGAACCCTGACACAAAGGGATAAGACTTTGTACAGTGCCCTTCGATACCTGTTCAAGCAACACAGTTTGGGGCTTCAAACTGATCTACACTCATATTCCTGGCTAGACCCATTCCATTCATACAGTACTCATCCTTTCATGCTATGCAAAAATGCAACAATTCAATTTCAAATACAGGACTGTGAATGGTGACATTGCTACCCTACTCTATACCTTTGTACAGTTTCCAAACCAGAGCCTAGTGAGTGAGGATTATAAAGTGATAATGCTGTTAGTAATAATAGCCCTGCCTGGCTGATGCCTGTGGCATTCCCCCTACTGCCCTTGGTGTTGACCCAGGAATGGGCCGGGCTGGTGATAATCATGGCCCCTTGGCAGAGCCCAGTGCATTTCCAGAGGTCCAGGGAGAATGGCCTGCCTTCCTCTGGAGCCAGGTAATCACAACAAGAACGCATCCAGCTGCAGCCAGCGCTGCTCTGTCCACTTCAGAGAGAGAAACTATTTCAGGTTGTGTGCTCCGGCAACAACCAGTGACCCATGTGTCACCCTGCGCAGTGCTAATGCACTGTCCTAATGTGGGCTGTTTGTTCCCACCCAGGTCCCAGGGACCAACTAATTTAAATCTACAGGCTGACCCCCCTTATAATATTATCAGAATACATACAATGCAGAAAAAAATTGCATCAAGAGCAAGGTGGGCTTTAAATATTTTTCTTATAATTCTATAATGTGTCCAATCATAATGTTCCTAGATTATACTTTAGTACAGTAGTACCACAGGCAGAGAGATTTCTACTTTAATGGGGCCCAGATGAGCTGGCCGTGAGGTCTATCTGTCCATCTGTCTGTCTGTCTGACCTGCAGGGCTCTACCTCTCCCAGAGTTTTTCAAAAGCTATCTATCTGGATGTCGCCTATTTGATAGGATTAAATGCATAGATATAGAATAATAGAATGGACGAATAATTGATTTGAATGGGGACTCCCGTTCTAGTAATTCTATATATATGCATTTAATCCTATCCCATAGGCAAAATCCAGATAGATTACCTCTGGTAGAGGTAGGGCCCTGCCTCCTCCTCTATAACCTTAATTTCCTGGGCCTCACATTCACAACTGGACCTTTGACAAGCAGGTCTCCACGTTCACTTCCTGCATCAGAGTTATGACGTATTCCACCCCTGTGTATTTCTGTGATTGGATCTTTCCTTTGAACACCTGGACTCTATTTGTCAGGCAGTATGTGTCCACGGACGGCCATTTTGAATATATTCATTACAATTAATGACATACTGTCACCCTAGTATTACCCCTACTAGCTTCATTAGAGACTGGTGCAGTGGGATGTCTAGATGTGTTGGCGTCAGGTAGCCTAAGAGCATGGGGCGAGTAACTGAAAAGCCGCTGGTTCGAATCCTCGAGCCAACTTGAGCAAGGCACTTAACCCTAATTGCTCATGTAAATCGCTCTGGATAAGAGTGTCCAAAATGTAATGTGTTGTACTGAAGAACAGAAGTACTTCCCTGTCAAAACACTGGAGAAGTATCTCTATAATCATGACTGCATTTCTGGCACAGAAGCAATGGAGTGAGTGATTTCCCTGTACTCTCCACATTAGATCAGATCACACTATTGTGATATTAGGATAAGGGGAAACTGCCTGTGACTATGAACCATTAATGTGATTAGATCTGCAAATTGAAACAGGGAGCCACTTCAGTGCAGCTAGCGTTTGTAAGGGGACATGGGTATCCTGCCTTCAAGGTAGAGTACTGGTGGACAAATGTGTGTAATTCTCATCTCAGACCAACCATTGCATCACAGATAGCAGACATTTGATCACTTTCATCTTTTACCCCTACCTTTATAATGATCTTTTCGGCAGTTTATGTGATACGAAGGCTCCTTCGTATCACATAAAACCGCACTGAACACATGACAATAAACAACATGATTACTGAGTTTTGAAACACTTGTCTACATACACAACTGCCATTCATTGACTGTCATAGCAGTGTGTGGCCAGACCTAGGCCAGAGGGCTGACCGTCTCTTCCATTTCACAGCTTCTAATGCTCTCCTCCTCTCTCCAGAGAGAGAGGGTAGACCTTGGCACCATGGTCTGGCCTGTGTATGGTATTTGATCATCTCCCTCATTATTAATGATCTCTGAAAGATAAGAACATGAAAACCATTTGGGGAAAAGGAAGAGAACATTGTTTGGATAGAAAAGTGAGTAGTTTTTGCCTTGAGTAACATTTTCCAGTTAGAAAAGATCAATCCAATGTATTTTCAATATTATTTTTGTGAATGTAGCAATAAGACTGTGTTTTTCATTAGCGCCTGCTTTCGGGTAATTAGCCGGTTACAGAATAATTTTCAGCCAGCTACATTTTCCACTTCATATTAACTAGGCTAAATTTAATTTAAAAGCTTCAATTCGCCAGTCCGTCGAGCCCTCCGGCTAGAATGGACGACATGCATCTTTCTAGCCAGCTACTGATAGGATAGGTGCCTGTCAGTCACAAGAGAGAAGACTGGGAAACGCAGCAGAGAGGAAGAGGCAAAGCAAGAGGTTTCACTCTCACCAAAATCTGTCCAAAGTACGTTTCTATGGGCCTTTTTTGGACCTAAGCTTGTCGCCTGCCTCCCATTGTTAGGGTGGAGACATGAGCATCTCGTCATTATATTGTAGCGACCCGCACAGACAGCTGTGTGTTATGTGCTAGGCTAGGAGGTGGTTGTGTTGTACTGACCAGTACCCGGTGTTCGCGGGGTCCGACATGTCAATCAACCTGCTATCTGCCAATCACGGGAATGCCTGGAATGTTCTGATGCCGGGCATCCTGGTGGTTGGCGGAGTGGCGTGGAGGGGGGGTTGGGCATTGGAAGTTAAGACCAGGTTCAGCCTTTGTTCTCTCTCTCTTACATCTGGGCTTCACAAGAGAAGGTCACGGTTGGATTGTGGGTTATCTATTTGGCGTGTGCTACGGCCCAAACAGTAGCCTGTGTAAAGTTGGTTCAATAAACCGTCAATTCGCAAACTCAAGCTTCTGTCTGGACAATTGTTCATTTATGAGCTAGTCAGGTCATTACATTGGTGTCAGAAGTAAAAACGTTGATACAAGTTAGCCAGCTAGCTAGCTGACTTATGTGGCTAGCTACCGTAGGTGAGAACGGGGATTGAAAATGCTTCGAGGGAATCCGAAAGTGAAGGTGGAGGTAGGGGACGATTATGGCCAAGGAGGTGCGTGTGAATGGACGTCGGGGTTCTGTCTGAGGAGATCGCCAGGGCGTCGGAGCGCAGAGGCCGCTTGAGGGAGGACGTTGGAGTGATGGTGGCTGAAGCGGGCATGAGTGCTTCGTCGAGTGTATTTCGCGCGGATTCTGGTGGGCGGACCGAAGTGGCGACGTCGACGCGGCGTGACGAGGAATCTGGGGCTCAGGATGTAAACAAACATGGCGGCGCCCAGTTCCCGGCTGCGTCCGTATCTGTTAAGACCCCGAAGTATTCCGGTAAGGCGGATTGGGAAGCTTTTCATGCTCAGTTTGAACTGTTAGCTCATTTTAGGGGGTGGTCGGATGAAGAAAGGGCACTGCAGTTGGCTTTATGCCTCACGGATGAAGCTCTGTCCTGTTTGATATTGATTAGCCCCGAGGACAGGCATGATTATGGTGCTCTAGTGGGAGCACTGAGGAGGCGCTATGGACAGTGTGTACAGCCCGGGCTACTGCGCTCCGAACTGAGGAATAGACGCAGGCAGCCTGGAGAGCCTCTACGGGTGCTAGCTAATGACATTGAGAGCCTCTCTCGGCGGGCATATGCTCACATGCCCCCTCCGTGCAGAGCGAGCTAGCACGGGACCAGTTCATACAGGCGCTCTCCCCTACGGAGCTGCGCATACAGACCCAGCTGGCTCATCCTGAGTCATTGCAGACAGCCTTGGAGATGGCTTTGGAGAGGGAGCTGGTGTGGGCTGGGGCTTCAGCTGGGGCTTTGGTGGGGGTGCAGGGAGACACACCCTCTGTGCGAGCTGGGGGCAGAGCAGCCCGGAGCCGGAAAAGCCTGCTTGGGTGGCCGAAATGACAGAACTCATTCGGGCTGTGTCGCTACAGGCGGCACGAAACACAAGCCCTGGTCCCAGGGTCTGCTGGGGTTGTGGCCAGCCAGGCCATCTGCGCCGAGATTGCCCCATGTCCCCCAGAGCTCAGGGAAACGGCTCGGGGTCCGCATAGACCGGGTAGTGCGGACCCCTGGCTTTCTATCCCAACCACCATCATCTTCAGGAGGAGCCCACCGGCACAGACGGGGAAGCAAGGCTCCACTTCCCCCAGAAGCAGACGAGGGCAAGCGGAGGGAGCCTGTTGTTGTGGTGGGCCGGACCTGTGTTGGGGACTTTGTCATGTCCCTGTCACTGGAGGGGGTGCCCTGCTCCGCCCTGGTGGACACTGGGTCCACAGTAACCCTGGTGAGGCCAGATATTGTGCCAGGTTGGACTCAGTGTGAGCCTACAACTGTGCAGCTCCGCACAGTCACAGGTGAGCTGGCACCCATGAAAGGGAAGGGAATAATGACTCTGACAGTAGGGGGCAGGACTGTGCGTCATCCTGTGTGGGTGGCGGCTGTGCAGGACCCTTGTATCCTGGGGTTGGACTTTCTTAGGAGCACAGGCTGCCAGTTAGACCTAAATAGGGGCACACTGAGCTTCCAGGGAGGGACGGAAGTCACCATGGCCCCCCTAATGTCACATTCACTCAACCCAACAAACCCTTTACTCCAACAGTTAAAGCAGCAGAGACTCATGGCTGCGCCCCTCCCCCACAGCTGTGTGTGACTTTTCCCAGTCCCCCTGTCACCTACGGCGGTGTGTTACATTCCCCAGCTACCTCCATGACACAGCCCTCTGTGAGCCCGGGCCGCACCCCCCAGCCCAGCTACCCCAGATGGGAGAGGAGAGGACACTGTCTGCAGTGAGGGAGATATGGGGAGGAACTGTGTTGGTCTTGACCCTGAGCAGCAGGAACGGTTGTGGCAGTTGCTGTTTGAATTCAGAGACAGCTTTGCGTTGAGTGAGGAAGAGGTGGGTCAGACTCTTCTGGTGCAGCATGAGATCGACACAGGTGATGCTCGACCCATCAAGATGCGTCCCCGCCGTATCCCGCTGGCACGCCAGGAGGCGGCAGACAAGGCTGTGTTGGAGATGCAGCGGGCAGACTTCATTGAGCCCTCAGACAGCCCCTGGGCGGCGCCAGTCGTCATGGTTCCGAAGAAGGGGGGCAAGCTGAGGTTCTGTGCGGACTACAGGCGGCTGAATGAGGTAACCAGGAAGGACTCATACCCCATACCACGTATCGATGAGTCGCTGGACCTGGTTAGGGGTCCTCCTGGTTCTCCCCACTAGACCTCCGCAGCGGCTACTGGCAGGTGCCCCTCTCCCCAGAGGCCAGAGCCAAAACTGCGTTCTCCACTAACAGAGGACACTGGCAGTTCAAGGTCCTGTGCTTTGGCCTGTGCAACGCTCCAGCTACTTTTGAGCGTTTGATGGACAGGGTGCTGGATGGCATCCCCGACAGCAGTGTCTGGTATACCTCGATGACATCCTGGCCCATGGCAGCTCCTTCCAGTCAGCCCTGGGGGCGCTACGGCGTGTGCTGGAGAGGGTGGCTGCCGCAGGTCTGAAGCTCCACCCCGAGAAGTGCCACTTCATGAGGAGAGAGGTGTCCTTCTTGGGCCACCGAGTGGGGAAGGGGGATCAGCACCATGGAGGACAAGGTAGGGGCTGTCAGAGACTGGCCCACCCCCACCGACCAGCGTCAGCTGAAGAGCTTCCTGGGCCTGGCCTCGTACTACAGGAGGTTTGTACGGGGCTTCTCAAGCGTTGCTGCTCCACTGAACCGCCTGCTGCCGAAGGACAAGGCTTTCACTTGGACAGTGGAGTGTGAGGAGGCGTTCAACACCCTCAAACGTGCACTGATCGAGGCCCCGTGCTCGCCCCCTGACCTCACCTTGCCCTTTATCCTGGACACAGACGCGAGCAATGTGGGCATGGGTGGGGTGCTGGCCCAGGTGGGGCCAGAGGGGGAGAGAGTGGTGGCGTACTTCAGCAAAACATTTGACAAACATGAGCGCCGCTACTGTGTCACCCGGCGGGAGCTCTTGGCTGTTGTGGCTTCCGTCAAACACTTCAAGTACTACCTGGGTGGTCTGCCCTTTACTGTAAGGACTGACCACTCTGCTCTCCAGTGGCTCATGTCTTTCAGAGAGCCAGAGGGGCAGGTGGCACGCTGGTTGGAGGAGCTTCAGCCGTATGACTTCACGGTGGTGCACAGGGCAGGGGCACGCCACGCCGACGCCATGTCCCGTCGGCCCTGTACTGCAGACGGCTGCCGCCACTGTGAACGGAGAGAGGGACGGGAGAGAGAGCTGCGGGCAGAGGAGGGTGTCTGTGCCACAGTGTGTCGGGCGAGCGGGCCTGTCTGCTGTGAGCTGCAGACTGTCGACGTGGCTGAATGGCGGCAGCAGCAGGGACGGGACACAGACCTACAGCCAGTGCTACAGTGGGTAGAGGCGCACGTGAGGCCACCATGGGAAGAGGTGACAGCGCTCTCACTCGCGACCAAAGGGTTGTGGTCGAAGTTTGAGAGACTGCGGCTGGCTGATGGCGTGCTACAGCGGGCATGGAAGGAGTCAGCTACGGGAGAGGAGAGGTGGCAGGTGGTGGTCCCAAAAGCATTGCGGGAGGCTGTGCTCCAGAGTACTCATGGGGGGTGGGGACTGGACACTTTGGGGTCACAAAAACACTGCGCCGTCTCCGTCAGGGCTTCTACTGGGGGCAGCACAAGAGGGATGTGGAGGACTTTTGTCGCCGCTGTGACAACTGCACAGCGAGAAAGGGCCCCCAGGCCGCTCTCATGCTCAGCTCCAACAGTTCCCAGTGGGGGCTCCCATGGAGAGGGTGGGAGTGGATGTAGTTGGGCCGTTCCCCACCACAGACAGTGGAAACCGCTGGGTGCTCACGGCCATGGACTATTTCACAAAATGGCCCGAGGCCTATGCTCTGCCTGACCAGGAGGCAGAGACCATCGTCGACGCCCTGACAGCGGGGATGTTCAGCAGGTTTGGAGCTGCAGAGTCCATCCACAGCGACCAAGGCAGAAACTTTGAGTCCCGTGTGTTCGCCACCATGTGTGAGAGGCTGGGTATGCACAAGACCCGCACTACTCCTCTCCATCCTCAAAGTGATGGCCTTGTGGAGCGCTTCAACAAAACGCTTGGACAGCAGCTGGCCATCGTCTCTTCCAAACACCAGCGTGACTGGGACAAGCACCTGCCTATGGTCCTCATGGCATGCCGCTCCGCTGTCCAAGACTCCACCTCCTGCACGCCTGCCCTCCTCATGCTGGGGAGAGAGATCCGCACCCCTGCGGAGATGGCGTTGGTCGGCCCCTGGATAGCCCTCATGTTCCTCCGGGGCCGGAGTATGCCCGGAGACTCCAGGACCGCCTGGAGACAGCCCACACCTTCGCCAGAGAGCAGCTGGTGAATGCAGGAGTGAGGCAGAAAGGAACTATGACGTGCACACCCGGGGAAGGCACTTTGTGGCTGGGGAGCTGGTCTGGGTCTACAGCCCCCTAAGGAAAAAAGGCAGATGCCCCAAGTTGGACAGTCACTGGGTGGGACCCTGCAGTGTCCTGGAGAGGGTAGGGGAGGTTGTGTACCGGGTGCAGCTTCCTCCCAGGGGAGAAAGGTGGCACTGCACCGGGACAGGTTAGCCCCATACAGAGGGGCCTCTTCTCCCCAAACCCCAGGAACCCCCACAATTCCCCTCTCTGGCAATGACATTCTCCAGGCACCCACCCTCAGGTGCCGCAGACAAGGCTCCAGACAGCCCACTCCCCCTGTCTCCCCCCCTGTGTCACCGCGTGGTTCCCCAGAACCACGGACTGTATTACCCGTTCCCGCTTCCTTGTCCCCCATATCCCTGCCTTCATCCCCTGGTTCCCAGAGGGGCACTCTGCGACCATCACGGCCACGCAGGCAAAGGAGACCTCCGGGTCGCTTCAGAGACTTTGTTTGTTCCCTCGGGGACGAGGGACTTTGTGGTGGGGGGGGCTGTGTAGCGACCCGCACAGACAGCTGTGTGTTATGTGCTAGGCTAGGAGGTGGTTGTGTTGTACTGACCAGTACCCGGTGTTCGCGGGGTCCGACATGTCAATCAACCTGCTATCTGCCAATCACGGGAATGCCTGGAATGTTCTGATGCCGGGCATCCTGGTGGTTGGCGGAGTGGCGTGGAGGGGGGGTTGGGCATTGGAAGTTAAGACCAGGTTCAGCCTTTGTTCTCTCTCTCTTACATCTGGGCTTCACAAGAGAAGGTCACGGTTGGATTGTGGGTTATCTATTTGGCGTGTGCTACGGCCCAAACAGTAGCCTGTGTAAAGTTGGTTCAATAAACCGTCAATTCGCAAACTCAAGCTTCTGTCTGGACAATTGTTCATTTATGAGCTAGTCAGGTCATTACAATATACAGATCTTGGTTGCTGTCGAACTTATTCACACCGATGAGGGAGAGAGTGCATGCAGTTTGTACGTCACATGTAATGTGGTAACAATAAATCGAAGTCCACGACTTAGGCTAATTATTGTTTTCTGACACATTACATTAATTTTCTTTCGCATGTTTCACATAGCCAGCCACGCGGAGTCGGGGCGCACAGTAGACTATTTGATTGACAACTAAACAAGTGTTTACTAGTTTATAAAAGGTGTCGAACTGACTGAATTAAAGTCGACCTATATCGCTTTGTAATTCATTAATCATGCCACGTGGTTATTTGTCCATGGTATCACATTGGGCCATGTAAAACAGGATTTCCTAGGTTTCCTTTCGTAGGATGTCGGAGCTTGCCAGACAGTGACGCTGAAGTGATTGACTCATCTCGTCAATCAGTAGCGACAGTGCATTCGGAAATATTCAGACACCTTTACTTTTTAAAAACATTTTTATTACGTTACAGCTTTATTGCAAAATGGATTAAATGTGTTTTTTTCCCTCATCAATCTACACGCAATACCCCATAATGACACAATGAAAACAGGTTTTGAGAAATGTTAGAAAATGTATTTAAAAAAACAACGAAATACCTTATGTACATAGGTATTCAGACCCTTTGCTATGAGATTAGAAATTGAGCTCAGGTGCATCCTGTTTCAAATCAAATGTTATTTGTCACATGCACTGAATACAACAGGTGTAGTAGACCTTACTATGAAATGCTACTTATAAGTCCTTAACCAACAATGCAGTTTTAAGAAAATATTTACTAAATAAACTAAAGTTAAAAAAATAAAAGAATTAAACAATAAAAAAAACAATAATGAGGCTATATACAGGGGGTGCTAGTACAGAGTCAATGTGCAGGGGTACAGGTTAGTCGGGGTCATTTGTACATGTAGATAATAAACAGTGAGTAGCAGCAGTGTAAAAACAAAGGGGAGGGGACCCTAAATGCAAATAGTCCAGGTGGCCATTTGATTGAATTGTTCAGCAGTTTTATGGCTTGTGGGTAGAACCTGTTAAAGGGTAATGACACCCAAAAATAAAACATTTAGCAGATTTTCCCGAGACCTCAAAAGTGGTGTCCTGATGTGGTTGAAGCATTGTTGTCGACTTAGAACATTACATTGTGTTGTTTTTCTCTTTAAAAAAGTGATTTTGATCATGAAAACCTGGAAAAACAAAACCTTTAATTTTTCAAGATAATGTGGGCTATTTACTTCATTTTTCTTTTTTAATAAAAAACTATTTGAAGAACAAACATTGTGGCAATTCATAACTTCCAGTAAAACTCTAAATAAGACTTTAATCTCAAGACCGGTTAAATGGTTTAATGTTATCTTACTTAGAAAATAACCCTGATCATATAGGCCTAGACGACAATATCCAAAACAACTAAAAATACACTGAATTCATACATTTTCAGTTATTTAAATTGTTAAGTCATGTCTTTCAACACAATTTCACAACCAATTTTTCCAATCCGGGAGGTAAACTCTATAAAGTATTCAATAATTTCACTGTGTATTTCAGATAGAAACAAGGCATTATAATGTACCAGAGGCCACCAAAATAGAGTGCCTTCGACAAAACATTTCCAACCCAAGGTGGGAAACCCACCGGCCCAGCTGGCTATTTTTTCTATTCCGCTGGTATACTTGTGTATACTTGTGTAAAACAATGAACATTATCTACACTGATCCAAGGTAACACTAAGTGATCCAGTATGCCAGGTACTGTAGAGACAATTGATATTACTCTGAGGCAGACATGGGCTGGCCCAGCTGGCCTGAGCCCCAGGTAGGGGGAGATGCTCATGATCATGTTATTTCAAGGCTGTTCAGGATTAAAATGAGAGTGGGAGAACATTGCCCCTTCCTGTACCCAAGGGCACTCCAGGGAGCCTCCTGCATGGCCACAGCAGAATGTGGCATAAATCATTTGGCCTGGCAAGGCTTTCACTGGTATAGGCAATACATAAGTCTCTCAAACACGTATTTACCGTCACGCCCAAGTATTGTTCAATGTTCATTTCACTTTCCTTTAGGAATAGATTGAGGTTGAAATTACTTATTTGAAAATCAAAGACTATACATACCTAACAAAATAATTTTGTTTCGTTCAATGTCTCTGTATTCAGAACTTGAGCCATATCATTGCATCAGCAGTGATGGGAACCTCTTTGCACCATCACTGTGTCTCAAGTTACTAATTGTGAAATACAATGTTAATGAAATGTCAGTGTTGCTGTGTGTGTGTTTGTGTCTGTGTGTCTCTGTGGGAGTGTGTGTGTGTGTGTGTACTTAGTGCCCCTCTCCTTCTGGGTTGTGGACTGTTGACTCCCACCATGTTGCAGGCTCTCTGAGCCAGACCCACCAGGCCTTTGCCCACCATGCTGCTGTCACTGGCACAGCAAAGCTGAACATTATTATTTACCTCACTGCTCTTACTAGCAAGCTGATGGGGTGGGCAACATGTCTGGCTAATTTGCTCACTGAAGAGAAAAAAGTTGTGAGGACATCCCTGTATACCTCCAGATGATGCAGAGAAACAGCAGAATAAGAGCCAAGTTTAACATTAAAATAGAATCTGACGCTTGTTTGATTTGTACTTTTTAAAACTAAAAGAATATACTTCAAAATCAAAACGGTATCATCAGCCCTGTCAGAGATGTGGATCAAACGAGTCAACAATAACATTTCCAATCAGTAGTTCTCCAGAGGAGAGAAATTATGACTAAGCTCCCAGTTTGGGGCAAGCTCGTCACCAACAGTGTCCCTGACTCCTCCCACGATCATGATGTGGTCTCCTCATATACATGGAACGCCATCCTAAACACTGACTGTTATTCACCCACTGGCATCGTCACTAGCAGGCTGGCTGCACCTTTCCTTCGTGACTCATCTCAGACTGATGTTGTGGATAGGGAGTGCCTGTAAATGGCTTCTGAAAGCAACAAGATGCAGATAATGAGAGCTGTAACACAGATGGTGCTGTTAAGTTAACCTCTTGGGGTTGTTTTGCTCCCTTAACCATGATATTCCCTCAACAACTCCATCAGCTGTTGGTCTCTACTCTTGACTGCTGCTGTACAACTGAACCAAAATAGCTTGTACTATACTCAAATAACACTAGTTGTACCCAAACATCTAAAACCGGCCTAATGTTCTTTGAAAGACCTGACAATAAGTCTAGTTAACAGTTTCGTTCTCTGGTGAGAACTGAGTGGCTCTGTCTTGACCTCCATTAATTTCAGTCCGATAATTCATAGGAGGATGTACAAAGTGACAACATCCCACACAGACAAAGGTCAGGCCAGCCGACACAGACTAATGGAACTGAGACAAGACCTGTTCAGGGGCCATCCATCCACAGCAAGAGAGCATTCTGGGTAAGGACAGAGGGACGTGCATTGGAGCAATGGAGAGAAAGTGCTGGTGAAGAGAGGAGCAGCTGGAGAATTGTAGAGGGACTCCAGTACACAGCGTAGGATAGGGAGTCAACAACAGACCATTCAATCTCTATCAAAAAAAAATAATGCGGCCATTTTGACATGGTGCACAGTTAGGTCAGGTCTAAGCTGGGAAAACTCTGGAAGAACTTCTGTCTCGATGGTGTCATGGAACACATTCCAGTGAGTAGTATCCATTGATCCAACAAACGACCCTTAGGGATGGACCAATGTAGCCCACTGCCCAAGGTTTGCCAATGCAATGGAATGGTCAATAAAAAAATGCCCACAATACATAAAGGGGCCAGAGGATTTGATAACCCATGTAATCTCCAGTAAGAATCTCTTAGTTTAGACATCAAAGCATTCAAAGTCCCACTTGACTCGGCTTGGACCAAATCCTATAACTTTTCAATGTCAACAAGACAGGCTGCTCATTGAAACAAACACTTTCCCCTTCATGGCTCAAGTCTCATGTTCACACAATAACCAATACATGTGTAGCAAAACAGTGGTCAGCAATTAAGAGGATCAGACCCATGAACGGGAATCATTCATGAATTATCAAAGGGGTTCCATGATGCAAAACATCCAAATGAAATAACTCAAGTTGTCAAATACTGAAATATTTGGGAGTATTTCTCTCTTCCATTTATGCCCTTCTGAACTTAAATCACATTGTTAATAAGAGAAGCAACAAGAGAAGCAATTCAGAACATCTGATGATATGAAAAGCATCTTCTTTGTAAAAAACTAAAGCCTGTGGATGAGTTGGAGGGGTTAATGGTGGGTTGTATAACAGAGGTCTCCTGCTGTGGGGTGTTGGTCAGTACACAGGCCGTTCTCCCCTGACTCACCCCTCTGTGGACATGGGGTGCAGCGGCACCAGCCATGGCTTAGACCTGTAGGGCACCTCGGTCCCACTGACGATTTCTAAACTCATCCTATAGCCAGAGCACTGGAGGCTATCTACTTGGCTAGCTACCTCCCATATAGAATATTAAAACAAGCCCTCTTCCTCTCGGCAGTGGCAGCGTTGTCAGCTGTTGTCCTGATAACTCTCAATCACTGCTAGCTACATCCCCTCAGTGGCAGCGCTGTCAGCTGTTGTCCCGGCAACCCTCAACCACTGCTAGCTACATCCCTTCAGTGGCAGCGCTGTCAGTTGTTGTCCCGGCAACCCTCAACCACTGCTAGCTACATTCCCTTGAGTGGCAGCGCTCTCAGCTGTTGTCCCGACAACCCTCAACCACTGCTCACTACATCCCCTCAGGTGGCAAAGCAGAGTAATCCTATTTACTCTCTCTCTCTATCCTTATCACTCTTTCTATCGCTCTCCTTCTATTGATCTTCCTCTTTCTATTGCTCTTTCTCTCTCTTTCAATCGTTCATTCCATCTTTCTATCGCTCTTTACATATTTTTATTGCCCTTTTTCTCTTTCTTTCCTGCGCTCTTTCTCTTTCCATCGCTCTTTCTCTCTATTACTCTTTCTATCACTCCCTCTTACTCTCTCTCCTTGGCCCACAACACCATCGTTAATGGGTGTCATGACGATTTGGTCACATGACAAGCCTGGATTGTCTTTGATAAACTAGAAGTACAAAGGGACAAGGAGAGGAAGAAGAAAGGATTAGGGATTAATGCAGTATTGCGCAGTAAGGTGTCAGGTTGGGGGCGGACACAACACAAATATGTCACCATATTTGTACAGGTCCCAAATTCCCAAACTGACCTAAACTGAGAACAATTGGGAAATGATGGCATTTCAAAACAAATGTATTTATATAGCCCTTCTTACATCAGCTGATATCTCAAAGTGCTGTACAGAAACCCAGCCTAAAACCCCAAACAGCAAGCAATGCAAGTGTAGAAGCACGGTGGCTAGGGAAAAACTCCCTAGAAAGGCCAAAACCTAGGAAGAAACCTAGAGAGGAACCAGGCTGTGAGGGGTGGCCAGTCCTCTTCTGGCTGTGCCGGGTGGAGATTATAACAGAACATGGCCAAGATGTTCAAATGTTCATAAATGACCAGCATGGTCAAATAATAATAATCACAGTAGTTGTCGAGGGTGCAGCAAGTCAGCACCTCAGGAGTAAATGAAATTGTAATTCAAAAGGCTGAAACAGGAAATATGTGGTCTGAATCAGGCTAAAAGCATCCTCCTAAATAGATAAGCCAACCTGTACCTTTTACATCACAAAATTGTGTGATTTGCATAAAAGAAGGGCATTTTAAATCTGTCTTCGCTTTGCAAATGGATGATCTTTTTGTTTTGCCACTCCTTAGAGCACATTTTCCCTTGCAGTTAAAACTGTGGTGGGAGAGGACGTACATTAATATGATTTAGTGTCTCTCTCCTCTCCATGGATTCCTTCTTAAACAGTTAAAATGCAAGGCAAGCGTATTCCAAGCCCAGTCAATAAGAGTCTGTTCTAAATCATCAACAGCGTTAGTTTATTTGTCAGGGAGCTGCATTGTTTTCTATTATCACATAATGAGGGAACCCAGTATGAAATTTGGGGATAATTTTCCTTTGTTTATATATTTATTTTTCTGCTCATATTATTTTGGCTCGTTCTACAAATGCTGCCTCACTGCATCACACATGAAACACAGAAAAATAGGAAACAGTGACTTCTTTATTTAGTCCCCCTTCGACTTCTCCAACTTTCCTACAAGCATTGGAGACAAAGCCTAGTGCATAAGCCAGAGCCATTGACTACTTGCTTGTATGCACAGGACCAGATGTCCAGGTCTAAATGTGAGCCGTTTTACAGTGGTTTGCGAAAGTATTCACACCCTTGGCATTTTCCTATTTTGTTGCCATACAACCTGGAATTAAAATATATTTTTTTGGGGGGGGTTCTATCATTTGATTTACACAGCATGCCTACAACCTTGAAGATGCAAAATATTTTTTATTGTGAAACAAAAATAAATAAGACCCCCAAAAAACAGAAAACTTGAGCGTGCATAACAGCAATGACAGCTGCAAGTCTCTTGGGGTATGTCTCTATAAGCTTGGCAAATCTAGCCACTGTGATTTTTGCCCATTCTTCAAGGCAAAACTGCTCCAGCTTCATCAAGTTGGATGGGTTCCAATGGAGTACACTAATCTTTAAGTCATACCACAGATTCTGAATTGGATTTAGGTCTGGTCTTTGACTAGGCTATTCCAAGACTTTTAAATGTTTCCCCTTAAACCACTCGAGTGTTGCTTTAGCAGTATGCTTACGGTCATTGTCCTGCTGGAAGGTAAACCTCTGTCCCAGTCTCAAATCTCTGGAAGACTGAAACAGGTTTCCCTCAAGAATTTCCCAGTATTTAGCGCCATCCATCATTCCTTCAATTCTGACCAGTTTCCCAGTCCCTGCCGATGGAAAAACATCCTATCAGCATGATGCTGCCACCATCATTGCCTCACTGTGGTCATGTTGTTCTTGGGGCAATGAGAGGTGTTGGGTTTGCGCCAGACATAGTCTAGTCAGATGAGACTAAAATTGAGCTATTTTCTTCCATATGTTTGGGGAGTCTCCCACATGCCTTTTGGTGAACACCAAATGTGTTTGCTTATTCTTTTCTTTAAGCAATGGCTTTTTTCTGTCCACTCTTCTTAGATAAGCATGCTCCATTCAAAAATGCAGAACTAAGAACAGATATAGCCCTTGGTTCACTCCGGACCTGACTGCCCTCGACCAGCACAAAAACATCCTGTGGCGGACTGCAATAGCATCGAATAGTCCCCGCGATATGCAACTGTTCAGGGAAGTCAGGAACCAATACACGCAGTCAGTCAGGAAAGCTAAGGCCAGCTTCTTCAGGCAGAAATTTGCATCCTGTAGCTCCAACTCCAAAAAGTTCTGGGACACTGTGAAGTCCATGGAGAACAAGAGCACCTCCTCCCAGCTGCCCACTGCACTGAGGCTAGGTAACACGGTCACCACCGATAAAACCATGATTATCGAAAACTTCAACAAGCATTTCTCAACGGCTGGCCATGCCTTCCGCCTGGCTACTCCAACCTCGGCCAACAGCTCCGCCCCCCCCGCAGCTACTCGCCCAAGCCTCTCCAGGTTCTCCTTTACCCAAATCCAGATAGCAGATGTTCTGAAAGAGCTGCAAAACTTGGACCCGTACAAATCAGCTGGGCTAGACAATCTGGACCCTCTATTTCTGAAACTATCCGCCGCCATTGTCGCAACCCCTATCACCAGCCTGTTCAACCTCTCTTTCCTATCGTCTGAGATCCCCAAGGATTGGAAAGCTGCCGCAGTCATCCCCCTCTTCAAAGGGGGAGACACCCTGGACCCAAACTGTTACAGACCTATATCCATCCTGCCCTGCCTATCTAAGGACTTCGAAAGCCAAGTCAACAAACAGGTCACTGACCATCTCGAATCCCACCGTACCTTCTCTGCTGTGCAATCTAGTTTCCGAGCCGGTCACGGGTGCACCTCAGCCACGCTCAAGGTACTAAACGATATCATAACCGCCATCGATAAAAGACAGTACTGTGCTGCCGTCTTCATCGACCTTGCCAAGGCTTTCGACTCTGTCAATCACCATATTCTTATCGGCAGACTCAGTAGCCTCGGTTTTTCTGATGACTGCCTTGCCTGGTTCACCAACTACTTTGCAGACAGAGTTCAGTGTGTCAAATCGGAGGGCATGCTGTCCGGTCCTCTGGCAGTCTCTATGGGGGTGCCACAGGGTTCAATTCTCGGGCCGACTCTTTTCTCTGTATATATCAATGATGTTGCTCTTGTTGCGGGCGATTCCCTGATCCACCTCTAGGCAGACGACACCATTCTGTATACTTCCGGCCCGTCCTTGGACACTGTGCTATCTAACCTCCAAACGAGCTTCAATGCCATACAACACTCCTTCCGTGGCCTCCAACTGCTCTTAAACGCTAGTAAAACCAAATGCATGCTTTTCAACCGTTCGCTGCAAAAATCGCTGAAGTTGGAGACTTTTATCTCCCTCACCATCTTCAAACATCTGCTATCTGAGCAGCTAACCGATCGCTGCAGCTGTACATAGTCTATCGGTAAATAGCCCACCCATTTTTACCTACCTCATCCCCATACTGTTTTTATTTATTTACTTTTCTGCTCTTTTGCACACCTATATCTCCACCTGTACTTGACCATCTGATCATTTATCACTCCAGTGTTAATCTGCAAAATTGTAATTATTCGCCTACCTCCTCATGCCTTTTGCACACAATGTATATAGACTCTCCTTTTTTTCCCTACTGTGTTATTGACTTGTTAATTGTTTACTCCATGTCTAACTCTGTGTTGTCTGTTCACACTGCTATGCTTTATCTTGGCCAGGTCGCAGTTGCAAATGAGTTGCAAATGTTCTCAACTAGCCTACCTGGTTAAATAAAGGTGAAATTAAAAAAATTAAAGAACCCAGCTCTGTGGAGTTTACAGCTTAAAGTGGTCCTATGGACAGATACTCCAATCTCCGCTGTGGAGCTTTGCAGCTCCTTCAGGGTTATCTTTGGTCTCTTTGTTGCCTCTGATTAATGCCCTCCTTGCCTGGTCCGTAAGTTTTGGTGGGCGGTCCTCTCTTGGCAGGTTTGTTGTGGTGCCATATTCTTTCAATTTTTTAAATAATAGATTTAATGGTGCTCTGTGGGATGTTCAAAGTTTCAGATATGTATTTATAACCCAACCCTGATCTGTACCTCTCCACAACTTTGTCCCTGACCTGTTTCAAAGAGCTCCTTGGTCGTTATGGTGCCACTTGCTTGGTGTTGCAGACTCTGGGGCCTTTCAGAACAGGTGTATATATACTGAGATCATGTGACAGATCTTGTGACACTTAGATTGCACACAGGTGGACTATATTTAACTAATTATGTGACTTCTGAAGGTAATTGGTTGCACCAGATCTTATTTAGGGGCTTCATAGCAAAGGGGATGAATACATATGTACGCACCACTTCTCCGTTTTATTTGTTTTTGATTTTTTTTAAACAAGTCATTTTTTAAATTTCACTTCACCAATTTGGACTATTTTGTGTATGTCCATTATATGAAATCAAAATAAAAATCTATTTAAATTACAGGTTGTAATGCAACAAAACAGGAAAAACCCCAAGAGGGATGAATACTTCTGCAAGGCACTGTACCTCCCAATAACATGTTTACATGATGCAAAGCTCTCTTAGTCAATATGCCCAGACTTAACCTCGTCCTTGCCATACTCTGTCCTCAGCCACACTAGGGGCAGATGGGAGAGATTTGTGCATTTATGTAAGGCCTTGGCAATGAAGACTATATAACGGGTAGGCAACTAGATTCAGCCGTGGGCTGATTTTTGTCAGAGCGGATGGTCGGGAGTCCAGAACATAATTAGTACACTGCAAAATGACTACAACAAAGCCCAAAGAAAGATTGTATTTGAAAATTACAATCATGTCATACCTTGATTACACAGAGACGTTCATATCTCTTTTTATTTGTGGGAATACTTTGAAATAGATTTCCGAAATATATGTATATTCTTGCTGAATTCCTAGTGATTTTACAGACTTTTATTTTATTTTTTACTTTGGAGGGCCCAAAGAAAATCACTTGCCGGTCGGCCCGGTTTTGGCCTGTGGGCCAGCTGTTGTCGAGCCCTGCTATATAAGGGCGTTGTGTACAGACACGCTAGCCAAAATGAGATTTTTTTTAAAAATTTGTCAGGTCTAATCGGTAGGTACCTGTAACTGACGAGGGTCAAATTTTCGAAATGATTAACAGGCCAAAGAAGACATTACACCTACAAGTGCACAAGCTAACCTAAGCACATCAGTATTAGGTTTGATAGAATTTAACATAGCTTCTATGTCGGTGTGTTGCAGTGAGCAGCTGCTTGTCAAAGTGTGCCAACAGAAATGCATCACACATCCACTGTCTCCAGAGCGGTCCGTGAGCTTAGCTAACTCTAGACAAAGTGTCCACATCACGTCTAAGCTGACAGGCTCGGTCCCTGTCCCCACAGTCCAGACACTGAGGCCTGCAGGATTGGCATTGCAGGCTTTGTTCTCCCTGTTACCCCCAGAGCAGCAACTCATCTGGCCCTGCTGTCAGGGAAGAGAAGAAACCCCTGGTCACAGACAAAGACCTCCACCTACACTCTGCTGCTGTCTCAGCTCGCAGCCCCTGCATCTGCCCTGCCCCACACACAGGAGTCTGAGGGAAACGGCAGTACACCTAGCTCACAAAGAACAGAGATGGTTGAAACTTGCTCTACAATCTGCACCAAATCTGCCCGGGTCAGCTTTTTCTGTCTTTTGTTATCAGCGTTGTGACTGGTGAATGACGAGGGGTCACAAGGGTAAGACTTATTTTCCTGCATCTCTTCAAAGGGGGTTGAGAGCATGGTGAAGCCCGGGGGCACCCCCCCATTGATATTTTTAGAGTATTATTTTTATATATTCTTTACTTTTCCACTTTCACTTTCCTCTAAAACACCTCCCCCATCAATCCCTGTTGTCGGAGGGAGGCCAAACCTCTTCACAGACCTCCAGAGTACCCTGTACTTTCAGCAACACATGCACACAACTCCCCTATAGTCACACCAACCTCTGCCCCCTAGCCCACAGAGAGCTGATTTCAAACAAAACAATGTAAAATTGCCATAACCCAGACAGGTAGGAGAGTGAATAAAAATTGTGAAAGCAGGGAAAGGATAGAGGGTAAAGAAGGAGCATGCAGAAACAAGACACCAAATGGTCCTGGGTGGCTGTGGCAGAACAGAGTGATCTACAAAGTCCCCGACTGTAGTAGGTTCTCTTTCTCCTTTGTATTTGTGCGCACCAGTACCAGCAAGAGGATGCCGTTATCAGAAGCAGCGAAAAGACACGGAAGTAGATTAGTAACAACACGTTTTTTAATAGAACCAAGAAACGCACGTGCACGCACGTAAGCACACACACATAAGGAACAGAAAGGGAGCAATCCTGCAGGATACCACAGTGGGAAGGGGTTTCTCTACTGGTTCAGACTTGAGTAATGAACAGTTTATTCAGTCCTTGTATTGTTCTATTGCATAAGTGACCATGACTAGACAAACACTGTGGACAAACAATGAAGAGCACATGTAAGAACCAAACAGCATTGGGTCGTCCCTTCATGGTCACCATCAAAAACAGCAAGACAAACAACAACAGATAACCACAATAAAACAGCTGTGAAATGAGACAGTTCTACAGTATGAGCATGATACAAAAGTATAACAATTATAACAAACAATAATTTACCATATGTTTTGGAGGGAAAGGTACAGAATAATCAAGACCACAGTAAAGGGCTCTCTATTTTGGTCTGTTTAGGCAGCTAAGTGAATTTCTCAGAACTCTGACTACAACCTGGTGATGCTGCCATTCTATGAGAAATCCTCAGCCAGCCCAAGACTGGAGAGATAGATGTGGGCTTGGAAAACATGTACAGTTGGACCCACCCATTAATTGGGAGTGCCAAATGGAGCTGTATCTCAGGCTGATCAGAGGCCCAGAGGGAAACCTGCCACTTGCACTGGGTGACTGGGTGTGTGATCTGCATATGGCTGAGGTTTTGATGCATCTGGAAACGGACGTAGAGTCACTAGAATTGGGCTCTCTCAGTGATTCAGAACCCTTCCAACCCACAGGCTCATTAGAGTGTGCTCATTCGCAACCTCTGTAGACAAATGCTCTGGAAGTTCATTTGAACTCTGGCCAAACCAGGGCAATCAGACTTCAGACGAGATGGGTGGATGGTCTGAAGGTCTGGAGTTATGGGGATTGTTGATGTTGGGATGTTGTTGTTGTTCCTGTGGGGCAGACAGAAGTTTCCTGTATGACTCTACACATTGTCTACATTGGTGTAGGGCAGTCTGCTCTGGGCTGATGAAAGCCCCAATCGGAAGCAGGACATGGGGGATTCATCCACAGGGTATCAGCCAAATGTAGACCCAATGAAAGAGAATCACTTGGGCACAGAAAGAAATGAGAGAAATAAGCAAACAGAAAGCGGCTAACAGCTGCAAGCATTTTCCATTTGAAGTTCAACATTCCAGCGCGCGGCCCTCTCCACTCTAGCGGGTTTCCTCTCGTTTCCATGTGGTATTTGTCCCAAGCTAAGATCCAGATACTGAGAGCCGAGCTGCAAACTTTCCCAAGGATACCATCCAACCACACGCCGCTGCTCTCCCCCTTATACCATCCAACCACACGCCACCGCTCTCCCCCTTGGCTGGCTGCTCTGCCCAGTCCCGCACCTTCTGAGCTGGAACCCTCCCTCACCGACAACACTCTGCATTTGTCTCTGAAATGTCAGACAACTGTTTGCGTTTCCCTCAAGAACATTTAGCCATTTGTGGTCCTTGTCCTTATCCAAACTTATCCAAACGTAAGTCACTTCTGCCCTGTGTCACCTCCACCTCTTTCAGTAAGATCACTGCATTGTTTTTACTGTATGTTGGTCTATTTCCAGTCATTGACATAAGCCCAGCTTTTACATGTTATTGAGCGGCAGCATCATGTGTTTATATTAGTACCTGTCAAACGTTTGGACACACCTACTCATTACAGGGTTTTTCTTTATTTTTACTATTTTCTACATTGTAGAATAATAGCGAAGACATCTAAACTATTAAATAACACATATGGAATCATGTAGTAACCAAAAAAGTGCTAAACAAATCCAAATATATTTGAGATTTGAGATTCTTCAAAGATGAGCCGGATGAGGCACGGGAGCCTGACGATCCGTCTGAGGCACGGAAGCCTGATGAGCCAACGTTTGGAAACCTGTCGAGCCATTTGAGGCATGGAAACCTGACGAGCCAACCGAGGCGTGGACACCTGTCGAGCCAGCTGAAGCTTGGGAGCCTGAAGAGCCAGCTAAAGCATCCCCGGTTGCGTCGGCTGCGGGAATTACAGGGAGTGAATAGTTAGTTAGTTGTGATGTCTTAACTCTATTATTCTGCATTGTAGAAAATAGTACAAATAAAGAAAACCCTGGAATGAGTAGGTGTGTCCAAACGTTTGACTGGTACTGTATATATATATAAACTCAGCAAAAAAAGAAACGTCCTCTCACTGTGTTTATTAACTGAGTTTATTTTCAGCAAACTTAACATGTGTAAATATTTGTATGAACATAACAATATTCAACAACTTTATGTCTCATAAACTGAACAAGTTCCACAGACATGTGACTAACAGAAATGGAATAATGTGTCCCTGAACAAAGGGGGGTCAAAATCAAAAGTAACAGTCCGTATCTGGTGTGGCCACCAGCTGCATTAAGTACTGCAGTGCATCTCCTCCTCATGAACTGCACCAGATTTGCCCGTTCTTGCTGTGAAATGTTACCCCACTCTTCCACCAAGGCACCTCCAAGTTCTCTGACATTTCTGGGGGAATGCACTGCAGTACTTAATCCAAAAGGTCCCAGACATGCTCAATGGGATTGAGATCCGGGCTCTTCGCTGGCCATGGCAGAACACTGACATTCCTGTCTTGCAGGAAATCATGCACAGAACGAGCAGTATGGCTGATGGCATTGTCATGCTGGAGTGTCATGTCAGGATGAGCTTACAGGAAGGGTACCACATGAGGGAGGAGGATGTCTTCCAAATCAAATCAAATCCAATTTTATTTGTCACATACACATGGTTAGCAGATGTTAATGCGAGTGTAGCGAAATGCTTGTGCTTCTAGTTCCGACAATGCAGTGATAACCAACAAGTAATCTAACTAACAATTCCAAAACTACTGTCTTATACACAGTGTAAGGGGATAAAGAATATGTACATAAGGATATATGAATGAGTGATGGTACAGAGCAGCATACAGTAGATGGTATCGAGTACAGTATATACATATGAGATGAGTATGTAGACAAAGTAAACAAAGTGGCATAGTTAAAGTGGCTAGTGATACATGTATTACATAAGGATGCAGTCGATGATGTAGAGTACAGTATATACGTATGCATATGAGATGAATAATGTAGGGTAAGTAACATTATATAAGGTAGCATTGTTTAAAGTGGCTAGTGATATATTTACATAATTTCCCATCAATTCCCATTATTAAAGTGGCTGGAGTTGGGTCAGTGTCAATGACAGTGTGTTGGCAACAGCCACTCAATGTTAGTGGTGGCTGTTTAACAGTCTGATGGCCTTGAGATAGAAGCTGTTTTTCAGTCTCTCGGTCCCAGCTTTGATGCACCTGTACTGACCTCGCCTTCTGGATGATAGCGGGGTGAACAGGCAGTGGTTCGGGTGGTTGATGTCCTTGATGATCTTTATGGCCTTCCTGTAACATCGGGTGGTGTAGGTGTCCTGGAGGGCAGGTAGTTTGCCCCGGTGATGCGTTGTGCAGACCTCACTACCCTCTGGAGAGCCTTACGGTTGAGGCGGAGCAGTTGCCGTACCAGGCGGTGATACAGCCCGCCAGGATGCTCTCGATTGTGCATCTGTAGAAGTTTGTGAGTGCTTTTGGTGACAAGCCGAATTTCTTCAGCCTCCTGAGGTTGAAGAGGCGCTGCTGCGCCTTCTTCACGACGCTGTCAGTGTGAGTGGACCAATTCAGTTTGTCTGTGATGTGTATGCCGAGGAACTTAAAACTTGCTACCCTCTCCACTACTGATCCATCGATGTGGATAGGGGGTGTTCCCTCTGCTGTTTCCTGAAGTCCACAATCATCTCCTTAGTTTTGTTGACGTTGAGTGTGAGGTTATTTTCCTGACACCACACTCCGAGGGCCCTCACCTCCTCCCTGTAGGCCGTCTCGTCGTTGTTGGTAATCAAGCCTACCACTGTTGTGTCGTCCGCAAACTTGATGATTGAGTTGGAGGCGTGCGTGGCCACGCAGTCGTGGGTGAACAGGGAGTACAGGAGAGGGCTCAGAACGCACCCTTGTGGGGCCCCGTGTTGAGGATCAGCGGGGAGGAGATGTTGTTGCCTACCCTCACCACCTGGGGGCGGCCCGTCAGGAAGTCCAGTACCCAGTTGCACAGGCGGGGTCGAGACCCAGGGTCTCGAGCTTGATGACGAGCTTGGAGGGTACTATGGTGTTGAATGCCGAGCTGTAGTCGATGAACAGCATTCTCACATAGGTATTCCTCTTGTCCAGGTGGGTTAGGGCAGTGTGCAGTGTGGTTGAGATTGCATCGTCTGTGGACCTATTTGGGCAGTAAGCAAATTGGAGTGGGTCTAGGGTGTCAGGTAGGGTGGAGGTGATATGGTCCTTGACTAGTCTCTCAAAGCACTTCATGATGACGGAAGTGAGTGCTACGGGGCGGTAGTCGTTTAGCTCAGTTACCTTAGCTTTCTTGGGAACAGGAACAATGGTGGCCCTCTTGAAGCATGTGGGAACAGCAGACTGGTATAGGGATTGATTGAATATGTCCGTGAACACACCGGCCAGCTGGTCTGCGCATGCTCTGAGGGCGCGGATGGGGTGTCCCTGTAACGCACAGTGTTGAGATTGCCTGCAATGACAACAAGCTCAGTCCGATGATGCTGTGACACACCGCCCCAGACCATGACGGACCCTCCACCTCCAAATCGATCCCGCTCCAGAGTACAGGCCTCAGTGTAACGCTCATTCCATTGACGATAAACATGAATCCGAGCATCACCCCTGGTGAGACAAAACCACGACTCGTCAGTGAAGAGCAGTTTTTGCCAGTCCTGTCTGGTCCAAAGACGGTGGGTTTGTGCCCATAGGCGACGTTGTTGCCTGTGATGTCTGGTGAGGACCTTCCTTACAACAAGCCTACAAGCCCTCAGTCCAGCGTCTCTCAGCCTATTGCAGACAGTCTGAACACTGATAGAGGGATTGTGCGTTCCTTGTGTAACTCAGGCAGTTGTTGTTGCCACCCTGTACCTGTTCCGCAGGTGTGATGTTCGGATGTACCGATCCTGTGCAGGTGTTGTTACACGTGGTCGCCCACTCCGAGGACGATCAGCTGTCCGTCCTGTCTCCCTGTAGTGCTGTCTTAGGCATCTCACAGTACGGATATTGCAATTTATTGCCCTGGCCACATCGGCAGTCCTCATGCCTCATTGCAGCATGCCTAAGGCACGTTCTCACAGATGAGCAGGGACCCTGGGCATCTTCCTTTTTGTGTTTTTCAGAGTCAATAGAAAGGCCTCTTTAGAGTCCTAAGTTTTCATAACTGTGACCTTAATTGCCTACCGTCTGTAAGCTCTGCACCGTTCCACAGGTGCATGTTCATTAATTGTTTATGGTTCTTTGAAAGACAGGGTCCTGAAAAAGGGACATTTCTTTTTATGCTGAGTTTATATATATATATATATATATATATATATATATATATATATATATATATGTATATATACGTTTAAATACACTAAGTTGACTGTGCCTTTAAACAGCTTGGAAAATTCCAGAAAATGTCTGAAAATGTCTGAAAATGGTCATGGCTTTAGAAGCTTCTGATAGGCTAATTGCTATCCTTTGAGTCAATTGGAGGTGTACCTAACTTCAAACTCAGGAAAAAATCAAAAGAAATCAGCCAAGACCTCAGAAGAAAAATTGTAGACCTCCATAAGTCTGGTTAATCATTGGGAGCAATTTCCAAACGCCTGAAAGTACCACATACATCTGTACAAACAATAGTACGCAAGTATAAACCCTGTGGGACCACGCAGCCATCATACCGCTCAGGAAGGAGACACGTTCTGTCTCCTAGAGATGAACATACTTTGGTATGAAAAGTGCAAATCAATCCCAGAACAACAGCAAAGGACCTTGTGAAGATGCTGGAGGAAACAGGTACAAAAGTATCTATATCCACAGTAAAACGAGAACTATATCGACATCATCTGAAAGGCCGCTTAGCAAGGAAGAAGCCACTGATCCAAAACTGCCATAAAAAAGCCAGACTACAGTTTGCAACTGCACATGGGGACAAAGATCGTACTTTTTGGAGAAATGTTCCAGAACCGGGCTCTGATGAAACAAAAATAGAACTGTTTGGCCATAATGACCATCATTATGTTTGGAGGAAAAGGGGAGAGGCTTGCAAGCCGAAGAACACCATCCCAATCATGAAGCATGGGGATGCAGCATCATGTTGTGGGGGTGCAGCCCGTCTGGTGTTCAACCTTCCCAAGTTCTCTCACGTCACCCCGCTCCTCCGCTCTCTCCACTGGCTTCCAGTTGAAGCTCGCATCCGCTACAAGACCATGGTGCTTGCCTACGGAGCTGTGAGGGGAACGGCACCTCAGTACCTCCAGGCTCTGATCAGGCCCTACATCCAAACAAGGGCACTGCGTTCATCCACCTCTGGCCTGCTCGCCTCCCTACCACTGAGGAAGTACAGTTCCCGCGCAGCCCAGTCAAAACTGTTCGCTGCTCTGGCCCCCCAATGGTGGAACAAACTCCCTCACGACGCCAGGACAGCGGAGTCAATCACCACCTTCCGGAGACACCTGAAACCCCACCTCTTTCAGGAATACCTAGGATAGGATAAAGTAATCCTTCTCACCCCCCTTAAAAGATTTAGATGCACTATTGTAAAGTGGCTGTTCCACTGGATGTCTTAAGGTGAACGCACCAATTTGTAAGTCGCTCTGGATAAGAGCGTCTGCTAAATGACTTAAATGTAAATGTAAATGTGCTTTGCTGCAGGAGGCACTGGTGCACAAAATAGATGGCATCATGAGGATGGGAAATGATGTGTATATATTGAAGCAAAAAGACATCAGTCAGGAGTTAAAGCTTGGTCGCAAATGGGTCTTCCAAATGGACAATGACCCAAAGCATACTTACAAAGTTGTAGCAAAATGGCTTAAGGAAAGTCAAGGTATTGGAGTGGCCATCACAAAGCCCTGACCTCAATCCCATATAAAATTTGTGGACAGAACTGAAAAAGCGTGTGCGAGCAAGGAGGCCTATAAACCTGATTCAGTTACACCAGCTCTATCAGGAGGAATGGGCCAAAATTCACCCAACTTATTGTGGGAAGCTTCTGGAAGGCTACCCAAAACGTTTGACTCAAGTTCAACAATTTAAAGGCAATTCTACCAAATACTAATTGAGTGTATGTAAACTTCTGACCCACTGGGAATGTGATTAAAGAAATAAAAGCTGAAAGAATTAATTCTCTCTACTATTGTTCTGACATTTCACGTTCTTAAAATAAAGTGGTGATCTTAACTGACCTAAAACAGGGAATTTTTACTCTGATTAAATGTCAGGAATTGTGAAAAACTGAGTTTAAATGTATTTGGCTAAGGTGTATGTAAACTTCCGACTTCAACTGTATATATATATATATATATATATATATATATATATACACTGCTCAAAAAAATAAAGGGAACACTAAAATAACACATCCTAGATCTGAATGAATGAAATATTCTTATTAAATACTTTTTTCTTTACATAGTTGAATGTGCTGACAACAAAATCACACAAAAATTATCAATGGAAATCAAATTTATCAACCCATGGAGGTCTGGATTTGGAAAACCACACTACAGGCTGATCCAACTTTGATGTAATGTCCTTAAAACAAGTCGAAATGAGGCTCAGTAGTGCCTGTATGACCTCCCTACAACGCCTGGGCATACTCCTGATGAGGTGGCGGATGGTCTCCTGAGGGATCTCCTCCCAGACCTGGACTAAAGCATCCGCCAACTCCTGGACAGTCTGTGGTGCAACGTGGCGTTGTTGGATGGAGACATGATGTCGAGACATGATGTCGAGACATGATGTCCCAGATGTGCTCAATTGGATTCAGGTCTGGGGAACGGGTGGGCCAGTCCATAGCATCAATGCCTTCCTCTTGCAGGAACTGCTGACACACTCCAGCCACATGAGGTCTAGCATTGTCTTGCATTAGGAGGAACCCAGGGCCACGCGCACCAGCATATGGTCTCACAAGGGGTCTGAGGATCTCATCTCGGTACCTAATGGCAGTCAGGCTACCTCTGGCGAGCACATGGAGGGCTGTGCAGCTCCCCAAAGAAATGTCACCCCACACCATGACTGACCCACCGCCAAACAGGTCATGCTGGAGGATGTTGCAGGCAGCAGAACGTTCTCCACGGCGTCTCCAGACTGTTACGTCTGCCACATGTGCTCAGTGTGAACCTGCTTTCATCTGTGAAGAGCACATGGCACCAGTGGCGAATTTGCCAATCTTGGTGTTCTCTGGCAAATGCCAAACGTCCTGCACGGTGTTGGGCTGTAAGCACAACCCCCACCTGTGGACGTCGGGCCCTCATACCACCCTCGTGGAGTCTGTTTCTGACCGTTTGAGCAGACACATGCACATTTGTGGCCTGCTGGAGGTCATTTTGCAGGGCTCTGGTAGTGATCCTCCTTGCACAAAGACGGAGGTAGCGGTCCTGCTGCTGGGTTGTTGCCCTCCTACGTCCTCCTCCACGTCTCCTGATGTACTGGCCTGTCTCCTGGTAGCGCCTCCATGCTCTGGACACTACGCTGACAGACACAGCAAACCTTCTTGCTATAGCTCGCATTGATGTCCCATCCTGGATGAGCTGCACTACCTGAGCCACTTGTGTGGGTTGTAGACTCCGTCTCATGCTACCACTAGAGTGAAAGCACCGCCAGCATTCAAAAGTGACCAAAACATCAGCCAGGAAGCATAGGAACTGAGAAGTGGTCTGTAGTCACCACCTGCAGAACCACTCCTTTATTGTGGGTGTCTTGCTAATTGCCTATAATTTCCACCTGTTTGTCTATTCCATTTGCACAACAGCATGTGAAATTTATTGTCAATCGGTGTTGCTTCCTAAGTGGACAGTTTGATTTCACAGAAGTGTGATTGACTTGGAGTTACATTGTGTTGTTTAAGTGTTCCCTTTATTTTTTTGAGCAGTGTATATACTGTATATAAAACAGATAACAATTCAGCAACAATTGATTACATTTCAGTGATACAAGTAATTCTGCCTCTGATACCCTCTACTAACCAAGTACAGGTAACTTCCAAAATAAAGGAAACACCAACATAGTGTCTTAACAGGGTGTTGGGCCACCACGAGCCAGAACAGCTTCAATGCACCTTGGCATGGATTCAACAAGTGTCTGGAACTCTATTGGAGGGATGCTACACGATACTTACAGAAATTCCATAATTTGGTGTTTTGTTGATGGAAAACGCTGTTTCAGACGCCGCTCCTGAATCTCCCATAAGTGTTCATTTGGGTTGAGATCTGGTGACTGAGACGACCATGGCATAAGGTTTACATCGTTTTAATGCTCATCAAACCATTCAGTGACCACTCGTGTACTGTGGATGGGAGCATTGTCATCCTACGCAGGCATAGCCATGAAGCACCTGCTTTCACCCACTATCCCTCATTTACCCAAGTGATTCCATTATTACCTGTATGTTTTTATCTGGATATCAAATCAAATCAAATGTTATTTGTCACATGCACCGTATACACCAGGTGTAGACCTTACTGTGAAATGGTTACTTACAAACTTAACCAACAATGCAGTTTTAAGAAAATAGTGTTAAGAAAATATTTACTAAATAAACACAATAATAACACAATAAAATAACAATAATGAGGATATATACAGGGGATTGGCTCTCCATTGTGAGTGTAATGTAATGCCTTTGCCTCAGCCAGGTGCTACACATTGAACAGCACAATCGCAGACACAAAATGGGAGAGTAGGAAGTGCTTGTGTCACCAGCTGGCTCTATGGCTGGGCTAGAGCGATCGGTGAGACAGGAACCCGTGGGTGTACATGTGAGCTGGGGTGGCTGCACTGCGCTCTGTGCTGAGGTCCATGGAGTGTGAGGCCTTTTATTCTCCCAGACAGCACATGAACTACCTCCACTGTTAGGCATTTATGACCTACAGCTTGTTTGTTTGCTTTGCCTTCCGGGCGGACACCGCCGCCAGAGGACAGCTCTACACTTGTTGTTGTGTTGTCTTTGGTCTGATATGTCTCCTGTGCCAATGTTACACCCATTGGAGAACCATCAGCCGTGTGAAGAAGTAAATACTTTGCTGAGCCGCGTCTCAAAACGACCTCCGCTTATTTGTCTAGTCGTCTCTAGAGGATTTAGAGAACCTAGGAGTGGGGGGCTTTTCAGTTGAGGATACGACCATGAGAGTTGCAGACCCAGTAATACTAAACTGAAAACACACAATTCCCGTAAAGTACATGAATTCCCCTCACAGTTGTTGTGTGAGGCCTTGTGGTGTTAGTGAGGTCACAACTCACACGTTTGACTGCGGCATCTCTAAACTGTTACATATAAACATTGAAAGAGAAAGTAGAATATTACAAAACCTTGAAAATGTTTACGGTTAGCACTTCTAAGAACTGCATGAATAACCTTTTACTGCAGTGGGATCAATCAGGCTCACACAAAGTGTTTGTTGGTTGTCTTAAACACCTCACACACATGGTTAACAAGACACATGTACCATGTCAGACATAAGAGTTGAAATGTATTTCATTTTAAGTTTGCACCCCAATATTACACTTTATACACATCACAGGACACTGAAATATAACACAACTGTTGGACATAGAAACACTGGAGTTTCAGCATAAAATAAATAAATCATATTTATTAATTATGAAATTATCATTATTTTTTTTCATAACATTCCACCCATGATGCCACTAGTACTTTGACTGCAGAAAAGGTCTACCGATATGTTTGAGAACACATTTCCTGAGCTCGGCTTTTTAGATGATTTTCTACTGTATATATATTCAAATCTGGGTCCATAAAAAGTACAAGGCCTAACCTTCTCTTCATCAACCCTCCCTCTCTTGGCAGGAGGTATTGTTTTTTAAAACAGCATGATTGTGACAAGGCAGACAAACAAACGGCCATGTTCTGAAAATCTGCCATCGGCGCTTCCTCTTTTATTGGCCTTATGATCTTCAAGTTTGGTTATGCCACGCTACACTGCATCATGGCTAGGAGGAATACAGATCTTGTCAAATTAAGACAAAAGTCGATTTTTTTCTTCATTTTAGCTAACCCTTACCCTTTTCCTAACCTTAAACAAATTATCCTAAACCTGCTATGTTAACTATCCTAACCTGCTAGTTCTCCTAACCTGTTTTGAAAAGTCAAATCTGACAAAAGCTGTATCTAGTCAAAAACCCTTTAAGACGGGGCAGCTCTCTCCAGCAGTCACTGAAGACGAGTTATATAACACCCCCTCCTCTCCTCTGCACATGTCTCAGAGTGTGACTGCCATGATGTAGTCACAGAAGAGGGGACAGAGGGACCCTCTGAATGTCGAACACTGGAGGGAGTGGTAGGGGAGAGGAGCCATGCTGCCTCACCAGAACATCACTCTCTCCCACCCCCAGCCTCCCGTCGCTACATCATAGACAATGGGACTGTTCACCCAAAATAGTACCTTCCTTCACTGAGGCTTCCTGCCTGTATCCTGGGTTTGCTATATTTATTGCCTGGTATCAAAAGGGGATTCCAGTGGATTTATATCTCCATATGGAAAACCTCTGCTTCTGCCTTTGACCAAGTTGACAAGGCATGCTCAGTTGAGGTTCTTTCTCAGGCACCTGCAGGCACTGCTCAGAGGGGCTGTGGAGCTGTTGAGATCTGGGCCTAATCGTGACAGAGACAACTATCAGTGACTATCGGATCACAGCCACCAGAGCAGTATCTGCATCACCCTGCAGACCTCAGAGCAGAGAGAGAGAGAAAGGAAGAACAAGAGAGTGAGAGAATGAGAGAGAGAAAACACAAGAGAATAAGAAAGAGAGAGTGTGTGAGTGAGAGAGAGAGTGAGAGAAAGAGACAGTGAGAGAGAGAAAGAGAGAGAGAGTGAGTGAGAGGGTGAGAAAAAGTGAGGGGGGGGGGCTGAGAGTAACAGAGTCGGCACACCAGGTCTCTGTTCACCAGCCCAGTCTGTGTGTCCGGGTGCACGTGAAAGCTGAAATCTGAGGGACAAACTGACTTTGTCTTGCTCTGTCAATTCACACAGCTGGCCAACAGACAATAAAATATTAGTCGAGTTGAACAGAAGAAGACTACATGGGCAGGCATCTATGTGGCAAGATAGCAATCAATCGACAAAACAACAATCGACAAACACCCCAACAACCATACAAACACAAACATCTTTAAATAGGCTTGGTGATTCAGAATTCCCCTAAAACTTTTGCTTGAAGTGAAAAGGAAGTACAACCTATATTCAAAAGGACAGAAAAAATAACATTTGCATATGTGCTCTACAAGTCCGTTGAGCAGACCGTGAAAGCTCACTTAAACAGACATTAACTGAATTTATTCAAATCATCATAAAACACTAGAAAACTTAGCTTAGAATATGGACAATAACTATTGCTTCCACTTTAAGAAATGCTACATGACTACAACAAATGGTAAGGACCATTACCTTGCAAAGAAATTCTCATTATTGCTTTGACATTTAGATAATAATATTTCTATTGATATTGCTACATTATTATTAGCTGGAAGACCATTGCTATCTATGAATTATTAACATGATAATGTGTACATGTCCCTCATTGCTCTTTTTTCAATTTAATAACAATTGAGGTATGAGAGCTGTTCACTTCAGGAAAATGTCCTAAGAAAAACAAATGATGTGCTCATGAATTCAATATCAAATAATGACCTCCATGTTGACTTGGGAAAATAAAACACTTAAAACAACTTATCTAGTTCACAAATCAGACTTATTTATTTATTTACTTCTAATAATTGAAACATTGAGTTGGTCTATATCAGTGTAATTGCAATGTCTGGATATGTTATCGTTTAAAAAAACAGTGATTTGTTTTTACTCAATAGTCATATTTGCGTAATTTGGCTCGCAGCTAAAGGTTTAATTGCAGACATAGAACAGTCCAAATTTCCCCCCATTACTGTTCTGTATGGAGCAATTGTTATAAGCACTCCATTGTATTAGTTCTTATCTGACATGGCTCTGTATGATCGCCGCCCCAGCGCCAGTCATTTGAACTGTTCTGAGTGGACAATTGACCTTTTCAACCCTATTTAGTAGTAACTAATTGGAGCTTTTCATTGGTCAACATCATTCTCATCCACTTCCATCATGCAGTTATGGTCCTAACAAAGCATATCCTGAATGAGTGTCTAAGGTTTGAACACAAGATATAATTTGTTTCAAACCTTCACAATTGCTTCCTGATTCACATTCAAAACATATGATAAAACAGTGGCATATAAAAGGCAGTCATTTCTGTTGCAAAAATTATGCAAACAATATATAAAAACCTATAAAGGCAACAGTATGGCATCACTCTGAAGGATTCTTAGAACAACAGGCCCTGTCCTCTACAACATATTTCTGTAGAAATACCAAAAGAAACGGGGGGGGAGCTCAGTTGGGGTATCAACTTACTGTTGAGCGTTAGAATAGTACAATACACAAGGTGCAATTTCCACATTTGGATGTGCATCAGCAGATTTTCTCTTGTTACATTGGATAAGTCTAGCGGCTAGCTATCTAAACTTGTAGTCATCATTGTCGAATGACCAACCGAGGGGAGCCCCATTGAATTGTTAGTTACTCTCAGATATCATATTAAAAACTGTAAACATTTTTCTCCGCCCCATGGCAAAATGAATAGAATTGCATGAAATGATTCATAATATTGCAAAATATTATCTCCGCCCCATGGCAAAATGTGTAGATTTGCAGCAAACTTGCTTTAAAACTGCAAAATGTTCTCTATGCCCCATGGGAAAATGTATAGAATTGCAGGAAATTAACTCTTATAACATACATCTGTTTTCTCCTCTGTCAAGGCGGGGGCCACTAAAACATTTTGGTCGCAAGGTGGGGGAATCAACATTTTGCTTAGGGCCATCAAAAGGCTAGGGCCTGACTACATGTGTGGGTATGGATGCAGACCGGTGAGCCACTGCAGCATCCCATGAGGAGTTCTGATTATTTTGTGGCCCACACCCCCATCAGAGTTGCATATTCCTGGTATAGACTATGTTAGAGTTGTCTAGCTCTGTGTTACTGTCAGTTCCTGCTTGAGGGCCTCATTCATGGGGCTGGAAATATGACGTGGTAAGGAGAGGTGAGCCAGTACATATGGAGTTGTACGTATAGCCCTGTTCCCGGTATCTGAAGTGCATTCAAACAACGTCTTGCAGAGAGCCTTATTTTTCTGCACTCAGATTTTTCACTTTAAAATGTATGTCACACAAAATTAATTGATTTCAAAGTTTAACAAACCATACAACTCTATGCACAAGGACTACGTTTAACAATTTACACAGAAAATTGTACAAAAACACATTTACGGCACCAACAGCACAAACCGTCATTCTGTTACCAAACTTTGCATCTGCACTGTTCTTCAAGTAAATGTGTTTTTGTAAAATGTTCTGTCTATATTGTTAAAATTAGTCCTTGTGCGTAGAGTTTTATGGTTTGTTAAAGTGAAAAATCTGAGTATCAGCCTAATTCTGTTATCATGAAATTGCCCTGTAGCATTGTTGAATACAGAAACAGTCAGGTAACACAGACTACTGGCCTATACTGTACAACACTTCCTGCAGACAATGTCCAAATCGGTAGGATTTGAATATGCAGGCTGAAAACACATGATCAGCTAACATCAGCTGACAGATCAGCTGACAGATCAGCTTCTCACATGTGAGGTTCCCAGAAAAAACTACGAAAAAGGAAAAGAAAGAAAGTGTTACGTAAGTGTTACGCTTATCTTGAATCAATAACAAGTAACACCTAGCTAACACCAAGCTACCTGTTGCACTTGGATAGAATGCGGGTCCATATAGCCACAACAACTGAGTGCATTCCCAGAAGGATTCACAGACAAAAGTGCCTCCCGTATCAATATTGTCCTGTGAATACCCCCTGAATACCTCCCCCGCCTGCAGTGGTGCAGTATTATATTTGTGTCTCTTTGTGCGGAGGGGGATTTCCAGGCGGTGAAACAGTGAGCTGGTTGGGAACGCTGGGAATGGGCACCTTTCCTCTGGGCAGTGTTACCGTGGCTCTGTGGGAACCAGGGGAGAGTAGACCCAGTGTGGGATGGATTGTAAAATAGGTGACATGCTGGACGAGTCGGACACAGCTGGTTGATTATGTGAAGGGGAAGATAGATTCTTCCTCAGTGACATCAGGGAAAGGTGGCTCCTGTTTTCTTGTCCCACTTCTAGCCATCAGTCAGGGGACACTGTCTCCCTTTTGGGGGTGACGGGCCGAACAGGTATGTGAGATATAGGCCTATTGTGTGCTAATTATGGGTACAGCTAAAAGACAAGGGCAGGCACTCGAAAGCATTACATAAGAAGAGCTTCTTGTCAAAGAGTAACTTACATATAGAAAACCCACCGTCACATTCAGAATCAACTGAGAATGAATCTAGTTAAAGCAGCAAGCACCATCTGTGGTGTGGAAAATCTATCTTACAGTGGGAGAATGTGGTAGTTACTATTCACGTGTGTCTGTTTGTCAATGTGTCTCTATGAATGTATGTGTGTGTGCGTGCGTGCATGCTTGTGTGTGTGTGTGTGTGTGTGTGTGCGTGCATGCTTGTGTGTGTTTTGAAAGTACTGCCATTACAACACAGAGCATCTTTCACATATGTGTAACTTTTCAACACTGGCCTTAACACATGGCTGATTTATGTTCTGTGTCTATAAACACGCCTCTTCACAGACGCCACACAAAGAAACAGGGACGCCTTGTAGTGTCTGGAGTTCAGGGAGAATGACAGAGAGGGTCCTGCTCTGCCTGGTGAATCTGCAGTCTGTCTGTATGGCTGTTCATGAACACTGTGGGACTCTGGGACTGATTCAAGTACAACACTAACAGCAGGGAGCCAATAGAGGCTGACATGTCCTTCTCACCATCTCAAAAACCAGACCCCCCCCCCAGGCCCAGAGCCCTTGTCTTCTAACTTGACTGAACGTTTAACTACACACACACACATGCACGCATACATACACACACACACACACACACACACACACACACACACACACACACACACACACACACACACAGGAGGTGAATAGCGGTGTTTCCTCCAACACATTGGTCCAGCTGGCTTCCGGTTTAAGCGGGCGGTTGTTTATTAAGGAACGCGGTTCTCCCTAGCTCGTTGAGGAGTTGCAGCGATGAGACAAGATCATAATTGAAATTGGGAGAAAAAAATAGATAAAATACAAAAAAATACTCTAGATGAATTATTGTTATCATTACGCTCACCTGCGCGTCATCAGACTCACCTGGACTCCATCACTTCCCTGATTACCTTCCCTATATATGTAACTGCCTTTGGTTCCTTCCCCAGGCGTTGTTTGTTTCAGTTTCATGTCTGTGCGTTGTTCGTGTTTCTTGTTTTGTGTTATGTTTTGTTCATTCATTATGTATTCACTCCCTGAATTTGCTTCCCGACTCCCAGCGCACACGTTACAATTATACTATAATGTGACAAATTCTTCACATTCTTTAATATAGGTGGGAGTTAGAATATACTGTGTTTGCATAGACAGAGAGTGATAAATCATAAACTAATGGGTCTTAAAATCTTGGTTTGATATGTAGATTTGGGAGTGTATGACGACCACCCATTTGATATGGAAAACATGATATACATTACCGTGTGAACACCCTCCGTCATACTGACTAGGCCATACATACAGACCATATCAACTTTTTCAATCATTCAAGCAGAGAGAGATAGGGACCATTCTGACAACAAAATACTCAGGTGGTGACATACTTATAGGCTATAACACAAACGTTATTTGTATATCACTGAAAAAGTAACGTCTGGCCAGCAGTAAGCAGACATTATGCTAATTAGATCTCCCCGATAAACTTAGGGATTGGGAACCCATTGAAATAGACCCATTCTTCCTTAACAGAGTTTTATTGAACTGAAAGAATTCATGTTTGCGTGTACAGTACTCCAGATTAATGGCTTTTGTTCAGGTTGCATGGAGTCTTGTTCAGTCTCAATGCTACTCAGACAGGACAAAGAGCGGCCAATGTACAAAACATTAGGTGCACCTTCCTAATATTGAGTAGCACCCCCTTTTGCCCTCAGAACAGACTCAATTTGTTGGGGCATGGTCTACAAGCTGTCAAAGGTGTTCCACATGTTTCTAATGTTTTGTACACTCAGTGTATATCTCCATGTTTTTCACACCGACTCCACTGGGCTATGAGGACTCTGTGAGACAGGTCAGTAATGCCCCTGTACTTCTATGGAGCCTGTGGTCTTTAGCAGCACCATACAGCATTCTCCAGACAGATGAAATGCCAGACTGTGCCCTCTGTGACTCTGAAGTCAGTACTGTTGGGGCTGTACTGCAGGACTGCAGCTCATTGGCTTGCCTTTGACAGGTAAGCCTGCTGCAATCTGCTCTGGACTGTCACCCTTCAGCCAGACTTGTCATGAGATCAAGACCGGCCTCCCACCTTCCACTTTGCGTCAGCCTCCCGGCTTGTGGACGTCCAATTGCCTCAGCCCTTTTTAGAGCAGCCGCCGAATGAAAAGCTCTCTAAATATGCCACTATCCACATGACTTTCGGCTGACTTTCTCACAGAACTTAAACCCTATTTTCTTTGAATGAGAGTCTTCCTTTGTTGTGTGAATTGTCCATCCAGACCCTAGCAACTTCCCCAAATCGGAATGCCACTGGAATTCCAGGCTCGGCTGCCAACTCTGGCTACCTGGTAAAAGGGATTAGAGCAGCTTTATCCCTTAGTCAGGAATGTGGAATGGCCGAACTTCTGACCAAGTCAGACAAGGGGATGCTCCAGCTTCTCGTGCTTAACTGCCGGCAGTTTGATAAGATTAATCAAAGTATCAATGCAATTTGTCACTTGTCAACACAAACAACCCTTGGCAAATAATGTAGTGGCAAATTCCATTGTAAAAGCTGGCTCTTGTCTTAACACAGCAACGTTTTGGCAATGGGCCCTGACCTTTGGAGGAAACAAATACAGTTCCAGTGAATAACTATTAATCGAGTACACACTATTCTTACGTGTCTCACGCCTCCGTTTATCCTTCAGGCTATAATTTGGAAATAGCATTCGTTCAATAAGTCATGAGACTGTGATCAAGGGGACTGCCATTCCCCAGTGCAGGCTGTCACACAGTCCATACATACAGTACCAGTGAAAAGATTGAAAACACCTACTCATTACAAGGTTTTTCTTTATTTTTACTATTTTCTACATTGTAGATTAATAGTGAAGACATCAAACTATGAAATAACACATATGGAATCACGTAGTAACCAAAAAAGTGTAAAACCAATCCAAATATATTTTATATTTGAGATTCTTCAAAGTAGCCACCCTTTGCCTTGATGCACACTCTTGGCATTCTCTCAACCAACTTCATGAGGTACTGTAGTCACCTGGAATGCATTTCAATTAACAGGTGTGCCTTGTTAAAAGTCAATTTGTGGAATTTCTTTCCTTCTTTATGCATTTGAACCAATGAGTTGTGTTGTGACAAGGTAGGGTTGCTATACAGAAGATTTGGTATAGTCCATGATAAATATAGTCCATGATTACTTTAAGACGTGAAGGTGAAGGTCAGTCACTACAGAAAATGTCAAGAACTTTGAAAGTTTCCTCATGTGCAGTCGCAAAAACCATAATTTGCTATGATGAAACTGGACCGCCACAAGAAAGGAAGAACCAGAGTTATCTCTGCTGCAGAGGATAAGTTCATTAGAGTTACTTGCCTCAGAAATGGCAATTAACTGCACTTGTAGAGGTCTTGATTATGGAACGGATTGCAGCTGGTGGGGAACTTCTCTGACTCCAGCACACCTGTCTCCAATCACACAATCACACACAGAGGGAGAGGGAGGGGGAATGGCTGCAGGTCAAGGAGACACCGGATGTCCACTAGGGGTGTGGCAGTTGGACCGCAGAGTGAAGGAAAAGCAGCCAACAAGTGCTCAGCATATGTGGGAACCCCTTCAAGGCTGTTTGAAAAGCATTCCAAGTGACTACCTTATGAAGCTGGTTGAGAGAATGCCAAGACTGTGCAAAGCTGTCATTAAGGCAAAGGCCGGCTACTTTGAAGAATCTAAAATATATTTTGATTTGTTAACACTTTTGTGGTTACTACATGATTCCATGTGTTTTTTCATAGTTTTGATGTATTCCCTATTATTCTAAAATGTAGAAAATAGTACAAATAAAGCAAAACGCTTGAATGAGTAAGTGTCCACACTTTTTACTTGTTGTCACGACTCCGACCGAAGGACACTCCCCTTCCCGTTCGGGTGGCGCTCGGCGGTCGTCGTCGCCGGCCTACTAGCTACTACTGATTATTTCCTCCCCCTCCTTATGTGTTGATTGAGTGCACCTGTTGTGAATTAGGTAGTAGGCTTTATTAGTCAGCCGGCCCGCAGAGTTCCTTGTGCGGGATTAATTATTGTGACCATCTGTTTTAGTGTACTTGTGTGCACGTCTATGGGTTTTGTGTTTCCCATTTTGTGGGTTTTCCCAGGACCGTTTAGTCCTCCTGTTTGTTCATTACGCCGTGTGTGTTCGTGTGGGTTGGCTTATGTTCGCCGTTTTGTCGGTGCATTAAAATGGCACTCACCTGAACTCTCTGCTTCCTGCGCTTGACTCCTCACCCACTACACTCAGATCGTTACAGAATCCCGCACCTCTGAGGAATGGAGTCAGCAGGAGCAACAGCCACTCCCCTCCCATCGATGGAAGAGAGGGTACTACATCACACCACCGTTCTCCATCGGATCGGAACGGCGATGGATCTGGTGATGAAGGGAATGGACCGATGGGAGAGAAGCGGTCTCTCTCCACCTTCGGCCCCCCCTCCTCAGGACTCCCCATCTCCCGACTCCAGCCCCCTCCGTCTTACGCTCCCGAGGGTCTATGATGGAACGGCAGCAGGGTGCCAGGGGTTCTTACTCCAGCTAGAACTATACCTGGCCACCGTCAGACCTACTCCCTCGGGAGCGGAGAGGGTGAATGTCCTCATCTCCTGCCTCACGGGTCGTGCTCTGGAGTGGGCAAATGCAGTTTGGAATGGCCCAGACTCAGCTAAGGAGCACTACCCCGAGTTTTCTCGCCGCTTCCGCGCCGTGTTTGACCATCCTCCAGATGGCCGAGCGGCGGGAGAACGACTATTCCATCTTCGGCAGGAGAAAAAGAGCGCCCAGGATTACGCGTTGGAGTTCCGTACCTTGGCAGCAGGATCCGGGTGGAACGACAGGGCCCTTATCAACAACTACAGGTGTAGTCTCCGGGAGGACGTCCGCAGGGAGCTAGCGTGTCGGGACACCGCTCTTTCATTAGATGAGCTGATTGACATGTCCATCCGACTGGACAATCTGCTGGCTGCCCGCGGGCGTTCGGAGAGGGTCCTGTGTGTTCCACCACCCAGCACCTCCACTCCTGTTATGATGGAGTTGGGAGGGGCTTTGCCGAGGGGTACCGGAGGAGGAGGCTCCCTCTGCACCAACTGTGGTCGGAGAGGACACACGGCCGATCGGTGCTGGGGGGGTCCGTCTGGGAGTCGAGATGGCAGGCGGAACATTTCTCGATCACCCCAGGTGAGTCAGCACCAGACTCACCCAGAACCCCCTGTTGGTCACATGTTTGTCTTGATTTTTTTCCTTAAATTTTTTCCCTTTTCCCAGCATAGGGCGCTAGTCGATTCAGGCGCAGCTGGGAACTTTATGGATCGCGGACTTGCTATTAAATTAGGTGTTCCGCTTGTGCCGATAGATTCTCCCTTTCCCGTGCACTCCCTAGATAGCCGGCCATTAGGGTCAGGGGTGGTCAGGGAGACCACGATCCCACTGGACATGGTAACGCAGGGGAATCATAGGGAGCGTATCAGTCTCTATATTATTGGTTCGCCTGCGTTTCCAGTGGTGTTAGGGATTCCCTGGCTGGCCCGGCACAATCCTAAAATTTTGTGGAAACAGGGGGTTCTCGAGGGGTGGTCAGAGGAGTGTTCTGGAAGGTGTCTGGGAGTTTCCGTCGGTGCCACCTCGGTGGAAAGTCCAGACCAGGGTCCCACAGTGTGCATTCCCCCCGAGTATGCCGATTTGGCAATCGCTTTTAGTAAAAAGAAGGCGACTAAATTACCACCACATCGACCGGGAAGGGATTGTGCGATAGATCTCCAGGGTAACGCTGCGCTTCCCAAGAGTCACGTGTACCCACTGTCCCAAGAGGAGACGTTGGCTATGGAGACATATATCACGGAGTCTCTAGGACAGGGGTACATTCGGTCCTCCATTTCACCCGTCTCCTCGAGTTTCTTTTTTGTGAAGAAGAAGGAGGGAGGATTGCGTCCGTGTATTGATTATAGAGGTCTAAATGCCATCACAGTGGGGTTCAGCTACCCACTACCTCTCATTGCTACGGCAGTGGAATCCTTTCAGGGAGCGCAGTTCTTCACAAAATTGGATCTCAGGAGCGCGTATAGCCTGGTGCGTATTCGGAAGGGAGACGAGTGGAAAACCGCATTTAGTACCACATCGGGCCACTATGAGTACTGCGTCATGCCGTATGGGTTAAAAAATGCTCCAGACATTTTTCAATCCTTTGTAGACGATATTCTCAGGGACCTGCACGGGCAGGGAGTGGTTGTTTATATCGATGACATTCTGATCTACTCAGCCACTAACGCCGCGCATGTGTCTCTGGTACGCAAGGTGCTTGGTAGACTGCTGGAGCATGACCTATACGTCAAGGCTGAGAAGTGTGTGTTCTCCAAACGAGCCGTCTCCTTTCTGGGTTATCGCATTTCCACCTCGGGGGTGGAGATGGAGGGTGACCGCAGTAAGGCCGTGCGTAATTGGCCGACTCCCACCACGGTAAAAGAGGTGCAGCGGTTTTTGGGTTTTGCCAACTACTACCGGAGGTTTATCCGGGGTTTTGGCCAGGTAGCGGCTCCAATTACCTCACTGCTAAAGGGGAGCCCGGTGCGGTTGCGATGGTCAGCAGAGGCGGACAGAGCTTTCAACAGGTTGAGGGCGCTGTTCACGGATGCACCCGTGTTGGCGCATCCGGACCCCTCTCTAGCATTCATAGTGGAGGTGGACGCGTCCGAGGCTGGGGTGGGTGCCGTGCTATCACAGCGCTCGGGTACGTCACCAAAACTCCGCCCCTGCGCTTTCTTCTCGAGTAAGCTCAGCCCAGCGGAGCGTAACTATGATGTGGGGGACCGGGAGTTGTTAGCGGTGGTCAGGGCTCTGAAGGTGTGGAGACACTGGCTTGAGGGGGCTAAGCACCCCTTTCTCATCTGGACCGACCACCAAAATCTGGAGTATATTCGGGCAGCTAGGAGACTGAATCCGCGGCAGGCAAGGTGGGCCATGTTTTTCACTCGATTCCGGTTCACTTTATCTTATAGACCGGGCTCCCAGAACGTGAAGGCGGACGCACTGTCCCGCCTTTACGACACGGAGGATAGGTCCACCGAACCTACTCCCATCCTTCCGGCCTCAAAGCTGATGGCACCGGTGGTATGGGAGGTGGACTCGGACATCGAGCGGGCGTTACGGGCTGAACCCGCGCCTCCTCAGTGTCCGGCGGGGCGGAGGTACGTGCCGCTTGGTGTTCGGGACCAACTGATTTGGTGGGCTCACGTCCTACCCTCCTCGGGTCACCCTGGGGTGAGGAGGACAGTGGGGAGCCTTCGGGGGAGGTATTGGTGGCCTACCTTGGCTAGGGACGTTAAGGTTTATGTCTCCTCCTGTTCGGTATGCGCCCAGAGTAAGGCTCCTAGGCACCTTCCTAGAGGGAAGTTACAACCCCTCCCCGTTCCACAACGGCCATGGTCACATCTATCCGTAGATTTCCTGACCGACCTTCCCCCGTCTCAGGGCAACACCACGGTTCTGGTGATTGTGGATCGGTTCTCTAAGTCCTGCCGTCTCCTCCCGTTGCCCGGTATCCCAACAGCCGTACAGACTGCGGAGGCATTATTCACCCACGTCTTCCGGCACTACGGGGTGCCGGAGGACATAGTTTCTGATCGGGGCCCCCAGTTCACGTCCCGAGTATGGAGGGCGTTCATGGAGCGTCTGGGGGTCTCGGTCAGCCTGACCTCCGGTTATCACCCCGAAAGTAATGGGCAGGTGGAGAGAGTAAACCAGGAGGTGGGTAGGTTTCTGCGGTCGTACTGCCAGGACCGGCCAGGGGAGTGGGCGAGATACATCCCCTGGGCTGAAATGGCCCAGAACTCACTACGCCACTCCTCTACTAATGTGTCCCCCTTTCAGTGTGTGTTAGGGTACCAGCCGGTCCTGGCACCGTGGCATCCGAGCCAGACCGAGGCTCCTGCGGTGGAGGAATGGGTGCAGCGCTCCAAAGAGACCTGGAGGGCCGTCCAGGAATCCCTTCAACAGGCTAGTGGACGGCAGAAAAGGAGTGCTGACCGCCACCGCAGTGAGGCCCCCGTGTTTGTACCAGGGGACAGGGTCTGGCTCTCGCCTCGAAACCTACCCCTCCGCGTGCCCTGCCGGAAGCTTGGGCCGCAGTGTGTAGGGCCGTTCAAAGTCCTGAGGAGAATAAACGAGGTGTGTTATCGATTACAACTCCCTTCCTATTATCGTATTAACCCCTCGTTTCATGTGTCTCTCCTCAGGCCGGTGGTAGCTGGTCCCCTACAGGACGGTGAGGTACTGGAGGTCCCTCCTCCCCTCTGGACATCGAGGGGTCCCCGGCGTATACGATACGGGCCATTCTGGATTCGAGACGCCGGGTGAGGGGCCTGCAGTACCTCGTGGACTGGGAGGGTACGGTCCGGAGGAGAGGTGCTGGGTACCCACCAGGGACATTTTGGATCCGTCAATGTTGAGGGATTTCCATCGCCTCCATCCGGATCGCCCTGCGCCTCGTCCTCCGGGTCGACCTCGAGGCCGGTGTCGGCGCGCTGCGGGAGCCACGCGTCAAGGGGGGGGTACTGTCACGACTCCGACCGAAGGACACTCCCCTTCCCGTTCGGGTGGCGCTCGGCGGTCGTCGTCGCCAGCCTACTAGCTACTACTGATTATTTCCTCCCCCTCCTTATGTGTTGATTGAGTGCACCTGTTGTGAATTAGGTAGTAGGCTTTATTAGTCAGCTGGCCCGCAGAGTTCCTTGTGCGGGATTAATTATTGTGACCATCTGTTTTAGTGTACTTGTGTGCACGTCTATGGGTTTTGTGTTTCCCATTTTGTGGGTTTTCCCAGAACCGTTTAGTCCTCCTGTTTGTTCATTACGCCGTGTGTGTTCGTGTGGGTTGGCTTATGTTCGCCGTTTTGTCGGTGCATTAAAATGGCACTCACCTGAACTCTCTGCTTCCTGCGCTTGACTCCTCACCCACTACACTCAGATCGTTACACTTGTACTGTAAATAACAGGTCAACCTTACAATAAGAGCATGCCATGTTGCTAGACCATCAAATCATTAAAAAGGTAAATGGGGAAAAAAATTACATGAATATGAAATATTCTATTAGTAAGTCTATGTTACTGCTTTATGACATTAACGTCACATGGACACATCAAATACACTTTACATGAATTCCTGTATGAATGCAGCTTTTCAATGTGAGTGACATTTGTTGGGGGGGGATAACTAAAAGTGGCATGGCATAGTGAGCGAGTCATAGGAACTGGCACATACTTTGTTGCATGCCAGAGCAGGAGTGTACACAGGCCGGGCTGCAGCTTGTAACAGGGCCCTTTCCTCACCCCATAACCCAATGCTTACACTGTATAGGCAGACCTCTGGGAGGGAGTACAGGTTAGTCTGGACTTCTTGTTCTTCTGTAATTTGCTGTAAGTGTTCAAACTCGAAAGTGCTTTTGAAACAATTAACATGGCTGAGCTCTTATCCTACAATACATGTGAGGTTATTGAATGTCTAAAAGACATTTATGACAGGATAAAGCAAGAGCATTATCACATAAGCTGAGACAAGGGTAAGTCAAACCAAGAGTTAAGTCAAAGCCACTGATATAACTTTCATACAGAGGATGATGCTTACGGAAAGTCAAGTGAAATTCTAAGAAATTATTGTAAGGCCACAGCCCAAAATAAGAACAAAAGCAAACCATCATAGATGTATACACATTTTGTGTTTATATCCTAAGTCAAAGCCGATAGGTGCTTTTCAAGGCGTACCGTTTGTCTCATGCCACATGAGAGAAAAGCAAACACATGAGAAAATTAAGAAATCTCAGAAAATAAGGTGTGACTGCAACAAAGTCTTAAAGCACCCTAAAATGCACCAGTTACATTTCTATCGGTCTTTGTGTTATGTGAGAAGGACAGAAACCTCTAAATACTAAGTAAGAATAAAGCATAATTTACACACAGTACAGTATTGTGAAGATCAGTTTGTACATTTACAGTGGGGCAAAAAGTATTTAGTCAGCCACCAATTGTGCAAGTTCTCCCACTCACCTGTAATTTTCATCATAGGTACACTTCAACTATGACAGACAAAATGAGAAAAAAAATCCAGAAAAGCAACTTGTAGGATTTTTTATGAATTTATTTGCAAATTATGGTGGAAAATAAGTATTTGGTCAATAACAAAAGTTTATCTCAATTCTTTGTTATATACCCTTTGTTGGCAATGACAGAGGTCAAATGTTTTCTGTAAGTCTTCACAAGGTTTTCACACACTGTTGCTGGTATTTTGGCCCATTCCTCCATGCAGATCTCCTCTAGAGCAGTGATGTTTTGGGGCTGTTGCTGGGCAACACAGACTTTCAACTCCCTCCAAAGATTTTCTATGGGGTTGAGATCTGGAGAATGACTAGGCCACTCCAGGACCTTGCACAATTGGTGGCTGATTAAATACTTTTTTGCCCCACTGTATGTTGTACATAAATTGGCATATTTCATCGTGAGAGAGGAGCTCGCCAGAGCAGGGTTGGGGTGGGCTGGGGAGCTGGTGCTGTTATGCCCTTCACTGGGGGAAGAGAGGCACCTGTGATGGGGTTGCTGCTGTCGGCCTTGCCGGCCTTGCTCTCAGCTACAGAGCCCAGCTATGTCTTCTCACAGGGCCAAGCTAGCAAGGTTAATAACGGCCAGGCATGCCAAAGTGGAGAATGGATTTCAACCTCCTCTGTTCAAACACTTTGCAACACATACTCTATAGTTGCTTCCTAACACACCACTTCCCCCTCTCTGCCAAATAAATATTGTTGAGTGGCACATAAGTCAGTTTTCACCCGCTGCCATCTCACTCTTGATTCAGTCAAGGATGTCTTACTTGCGTGCTCTTTCCTAGAAGACGCAGAGTCAAGCAATGGGGGGAGGGATCAAGCTTGATGTCGGCTTCCCCTGGCACCAAGAGCCACTGAAAGATTCCTTACGACTCTGAAAGCAGCCGGCAGCCCGGAAGGTTCAAAGATTCCGGAATTCCAGACCAGCTCTCAAAGGAGGGTTAATTTATGGACTACCACACAGGGCCAAAAAGCTAGAGGTCTAAAGTTCAATATCAATGAAGATATTTCAGATGCTAGTGAAGGTAAAAACAATGTGAATGTAAAACCAATAGATGCCTCTTTAAACTGGCAAAGTTTTTAATTACAGAAGTAAAAAGCGGAAGCAAACAAAGGTTAAGGTAGCCTAAAGTAACTGGGACAAAGTTGGTGTGGCAGGGTGGGGGGGGCTGTCCAGATGGACTCAGGTTTGGTGAGTACAGAGCAGGGTCATAACAGAAACCAGAGAATCAAAGGAGAGAGGGCTGCTTCCCGGAATTTGGCACCTTCAAGTAGCACTTATCTGGGGGTATCAGATAAACGTAACCCTGCTGTCAGAATGGCTGCTCGCAAGGAAATGAGGTGAAGGTCAGGACCTGGAAAGCACAGGTCAAACGTCGCAAGGCCGCCACTCACACATATTCACAAGGTAAAGCCGCACTGCCTCTGCAATGGGCAACCAGATGGCCATAAAATCTGACCTGACGACTGATGGAAAAGCAGGCCAATCTCTGAAGACCAATGTCTCGGCCGTCTGAAGCAGAAGGATACATAAGTAACTGGGAAACTGTCACAGTGGGACCACACACTGCTGAGGCCCAAATTTAACCAGTTTATCTTTCTACTAAATCCCAAAACTCATAAATGTCAAAATTAAAAAGAAAGAGAGAAGAGAACAAAACTTAGTTAACAGAAACATTGAGCCATATGTTTTCTTACAGCTGAGAAGGGCTTTTTAACAGTAGCTTTTTCTCGCCTTTTATATCCTATTGGTTTTGGGGGGGGGGGTTGTTAACTTTTTTTTCTTGGTGACACACATTGTTCATAAAAATGGAACCAGAAGCTTGGTAGATAGTTCCATTGTGTTTTTTATATTTGTTAGAAAAGCCCCATTCAGCACTGGGATAAATAGTGTTTAATTCTAATATATAGATATACTATAAATTAGATTTCAGAATACCCTAATCAGTAAAGATCAGTGGTTTTCATTCCCGTGTCAGAGATTAAACTTCATATGTTTCTCTCTCAAACCTAAAACCAATCTGCGTAGGCTATATAACACCCTGTGGAGGCAGAATTATGTCATTAACCACAATGAACATTACCATGACTTGTGAGGCATCTACAGGTGCTGCACTAGTGAAGTAAAAAAGCAAATGATGATTTTCAGATTACAAAAGATTGTCATGCCCTGACCTTAGAGATCCTTTTATGTCTCTATTTTGGTTTGGTCAGGGCGTGAGTTGGAGTGGGCGTTCTATGTTGTGGGTTCATGTTTTCTATTTCTGTGTGTTTGGCCGGGTGTAGTTCTCAATCAGAGGCAGCTGTCTATCGTTGTCTCTGATTGAGAACCATACTTAGGTAGCCTTTTCCCACCTGTATGGGTAGTTGTTTTCTGTTTTGTGTCTTTCTGCACCAGACAGAACTGTTTCGTTGTTGTTTTTTTGTTAATCAGTGTTCAGTTCAAGTAATAAAGATGAACACGTACGACGCTGTACCTTGGTCCTCCACTCCTTCCAACAGCCGTTACAGAACTACCCACCACCAAAGGACCAAGCAGCTTGGTGAAAGGGACTCCTGGACAGGTGAGCAGCGCTATTTGGACTATGAGACAACCTGGGAGGAGGTAGAAAGGTGGTCGGTCGACCCAGGGAGAGTGCCGGAGCCCACCTGGGATTCTCTGGAACAGTGCGAGGAGGGATACCAGAAAATGGAGTTGGCAACATGATCACGGCTGGCAAGGAAGCCCGAGAGGCAGCCCCCCAAATTTTTGGGGGGGTGCACACGGGGAGTGTGGCAGAGTCAGGTTGGAGACCTGAGCCCACTCCCCGTGCTTATCGTGGCGAGCATGGGATTGGTCAGGCCCCGTGCTATGGGGTGATACGCACTGTGTCTCGGCCGAGTATTCACAGGCCGGTGTGCTCGGTGCCAGCATCCCGCATTTGCCGGGTGGAAGCTGGCATCCAGCCAGAACGGGTGGGGCCAGCTCTGCGCTCGAGACCGCCAGTGCGCCTCCACAGCCCAGTGTCCGGTGCCTCGGCCAAGGAGGAGGCCGCCTGTATGTCTCCCCAGCCTGCTGCCAGAGTCTCCCGCCTGCCCGGAGCTGCCAGAGTCTCCCGCCTGTCCGGAGCTGCCAGAGTCTCCCGCCTGTCCGGAGCTGCCAGAGTCTCCCGCCTGTCCGGAGCTGCCAGAGTCTCCCGCCTGTCCGGAGCTGCCAGAGTCTCCCGCCTGTCCGGAGCTGCCAGAGTCTCCCGCCTGTCCGGAGCTGCCAGAGTCTCCCGCCTGTCCGGAGCTGCCAGAGTCTTTTGTTGTGGGTTGTGTTTTCTATTTCTGTGTGTTTGCCCGGGTGTGGTCCTCAATCAGAGGAAGCTGTCTATCGTTCTCTGATTGAGAACCATACTTAGGTAGCCTTTTCCCACCTGTGTGGTGTGGGTAGTTGTTTTCTGTTGTGTCTTTCTGCACTAGACAGAACTGTTTCGGTTTCGTTCGTGCTCTTCGTTGTTTTTTTGTTAATCAGTGTTCAGTTCAAATAATAAAGATGAACACGTACCACGCTGTACCTTGGTCCTCCACTCCTTCCAACAGCCATTAAAGATTTAATGAACACTTCAGAAGTGTAAATAACATTTTAATTTATTCATATTTTCCAAATGTCAATAACTAACCTAAATACAGTAGGATTGAAATAGCCTCCAAGAAAAAGAGCTGTTGAGTGTTATTTTTTTTTAAATCCCTCAGTTTAAATATTTCTTTATTACAAATGACTACATCATTTCTCTTCTGTAGATCAGGTGAGTGGTTTCTGTACGCAATTAGTTTTTACTGAGAGCCTTCGCAATTGAGAGTAAATGACTTTTAATTACTGTTTTTGTTAGGTCCCTGAGTGACATGTAAGGATTACAGGGTGCTCTGACATCACCTGTTCAAATTCTAGGCTGAGATTGGAATGGGTCAGACTGTCTTAAGGACGGAGCAATAATGTTGTCACAGAGAAAAGCCACCTTTCCCCTCTAATCTAACATACGGTCACTGTGGGGACAACGTTGGTTATGCACTTATTAATGAAGCCGGTGACTGATCATTTTGTGTTGTTTTTTTTACAATGTTTTCCACCATTTCCTATGACTGAAAAAAGCTTCTGGACATCAGAAAACCAACCTCGATTTCTACTTCAACTAGTTGGCAGCTCTGGACATTATGCTTACCCCGGACCAGGCCCTGATCCCAGGGACTCAAAAGATATTAAGGAAGTCTCAAGTTTTTGCTCGCTGGAGTTAGAATACCTCATAAGCTGCAGATCATACTATTTACCGAGAGAGTTTATCTATATTTTTCAGAACTGTCTATTTACCACCACAAACCGATGCTGGTACTAAGACCGCACTAGGCGAGCTGTATAGGGGCCATAAGCAAACAAGAAAATGCAGGGAAAATGAAATATTTTTTACCACACTTTTATCAGCATGTCACCTGTGCAACTAGAAGCAATAAAACTCTAGATCACCTTTACTCCACACACACACAAACTCATACAAGGCTCTCCCTCGCCCTCCCTTTGGCAAATCGGACCATAACACTATCCTCATGATTCCTGCTTACAAGCAAAAACTCAAACAGGACGTACCAATACGGAAGTGGTCCAATGAAGCAGATGCTAAACTACAGGACTGTTTCACTAGCACTGGAATGTGTTCCGGGATTCATCCGATAACAGTGAAATTATTACTTTCAAGCCCTAACCAACAATGCAGTTTAAAAAGGTTTAAATTTATATTTTTAAAGAAGAATAAGAAATACAAGTAAGAATAAGAAATAAAAGTAACACATAATTAAAGAGCAGCAGTAAAATAACAATAGTGAAGCTATATACAGGGGGTACTGGTACAGAGTCAATGTGCGGGGGCACCGGTAAGTCGAGGTAATTGAGGTAATATGTACATGTAGGTAGAGTTATTAAAGTGACTATGCATAGATAACAACAGAGAGTAGCAGCAGTGTAAAAGAGGGGGGGGGACGCAATGCAAATAGTCTGGGTAACCATTTGATTAGATGTATTTAGATTTGAAGCTATTTAGAAGGCTCTTGGACCTAGACTTGGTGCTCCGGTACCACTTGCCATGCGGTAGCAGAGAGAACAGTCTATGACTAGGGTGGCTGGAGTCTTAGGGCATTCCTCTGACATCGCCTGGTATAGAGGTCCTGGATGGCAGGAAGCTTGGCCCCAGTGATGTACCCTCTGTAGGGCCTTGCGGTTGGAGGCCAAGCAGTTGCCATATCAGGCAGTGATGCAACCAGTCAGGATGCTCTCCATGGTGCAGCTATAGAACATTTTGAGGATCTGACAACCAATGCCAAATCTTTTCAGTCACCTGAGGGGGGATAGGTTTTGTCGTGCCCTCTTCACGACTGTCTTGGTGTGCTTGGACCATGTTAGTTTGTTGTTGATGGGGACACCATGGAACTTGAAGCTCTCAACCTGCTCCACTACAGCCCTGTCGATGAGAATGGGGGCGTGCTCAGTCCTCCTTTTCCTGTAGTTCACAATCATCTCCTTTGTCTTGATCACGATGAGGGAAACGTTGTTGTCCTGGCACCACACGGCCAGGTCTCTGTCCTCTGTCCTCCTTCATTGAAGTCCACAAGCGATGGGACAAGATGAGAAGAGGAGAGCGCACACATGCGAGAAGGTATACAACGTGGCCGCTATGAAAGTGAACTGTTTACGCGTGATCAGGGCTGTATTCATTCCGCCAATTCTGTTGAAAAACATTTCTTCAATGGAAGCAAACAGAACAAAATGGGGAAAAGCATACCTGAATTTGTCGAATTGAAATTGCAACTGTTGGACTAATGATTACACCCGATATCAGATAGATGCAGGCAAGAGTTTGCAAGGTGGTATTGAATGTAAACACTCTCACCTCAAATTTCTCTCAACCTGTGTGCGCCTACATTCTAAACGTTCATTCATAGGCTAGGTTGTAGCAACCTCATGATGGGTATAGGGAAAATTTGAGTATCATGTAATAGCCTAAACCTATCGCTGTTACATTGAACTGGGTGAATGGAATATGAATGACAATCATCCAATATGCTGTAATAGAAATAAGTCCATGTTCATGAACAAAAAATATTTGTCCTCCCTATTCTTAAACGGCACTGACTGACACTGGTATAGGCCTACGCCTACTTATTTTCTTGATTGTTGTATATAACATTGTCATGTATTTATTTTCTGTCTCTCGAGACAATATAGACTGTTCTCTTCTCGGCTCACCCTGTAGTGGATGCTGAGGGGAGAACATCTAGGTCGAGGCTAACGACGGTACTCCCAGCCTCTCAGCAATTACATACATACCCTGACCCCAGCAGCAGCTATATTGGATTCCAGGAAGTTGGAGGCTAATAGCATCTTATATGAATAACAATATCAATAAATAACATTGTAGTTAAAAAATAAAAAATAAAAAACAATTTTGATTTATTTTAATTTTATTTCACCTTTATTTAACCAGGTAGGCTAGTTGATGAACAAGTTCTCATTTACAACGGTGACCTGGCCATGATAAAGCAAAGCAGTGCGACACAAACAACAACACAGAGTTACACATGGAATAAACAAGCGTACAGTCAATAACACAATAGAAAAAAAGAAAGTCTATATACAGTGTGAATGGCGTGAGGAGGTACGGCAATAAATAGGCCATAGTAGCAGAGCAATTACAATTTAGCAAATTAACACTGGAGTGATAGCTGATGTTTAAGTTAGCAAGGGAAATATAAGCTTCAGCGATTTTTGCAATTCGTTCCAGTCATTGGCAGCAGAGAACTGGAAGGAAAGGCGGCCAAAGAAGGTGTTGGCTTTGTGGATGACCAGTGAGATATACAGTGAACGGTTGAAAAGCATGCATTTGGTTTTACTAGTGTTTAAGAGCAGTTGGAGGCTACGGAAGGAGTGTTGTATGGCATTGAAGCTCTTTTGGAGGTCAGTTAACACAGTGTCCAAAGAAGGGCCAGATGTATACAGAATGGTGTCATCTGCGTAGAGGTGGATCATGGAATCACCCGCAGCAAGAGCGGCATCATGGATAAATACAGAGAAAAGAGTGGGCCCGAGAATTGAACCCTGCGGTACCCCCATAGAGACTGCAAGAGGTCCGGACAACAGGCCCTCCTATTTGACATACTGAACTCTGTCTGAGTAGTTGGTGAACCAGGCGAGGCAGTCATTTGAGAAACCAAGGCTATTGAGTCTGCCAATAAGAATACGGTGATTGACAGAGTCGAAAGCCTTGGCCAGGTCGATGCAGACGGCTGCACAGTACTGTCTTGTATTGATGGCGGTTAAGATATCGTTTAGAACCTTGAGCGTGGCTGAGGTGCACCCGTGACCAGCTCGGAAACCGGATTGCACAGCGGAGAAGGTACGATGGGATTCAAAATGGTCAGTGATCTGTTTATTAACTTGGCTTTCGAAGACTTTAGATTTGCAGGGCAGGATAAATATAGGTCTATAGCAGTTTGGGTCTAGAGTGTCACCCCCTTTGAAAAGGGGGATGTCCGCGGCAGCCTTCCAATCTTTAGGGATCTCGGACGATACGAAAGAGAGGTTGAACAGGCTGGTACTAGGGGTTGCAACAATGGCGGCGGATAGTTTTAGAAAGAGAGGGTCCAGATTGTCTAGCCCAGCTGATTTGTACGGGTCCAGGTTTTGCAGCTCTTTCAGAACATCTGCTATCTGGATTTGGGCGAAGGAGAAGCTGGAGACGCTTGAGCAAGTAGCTGTGGTGGGTGCGGAGCTGTTGGCCGGGTTTAGGGTAGCCAGGAGGAAAGATTGAATTTAATGTTATTATTAAACATAAAACAACAATTACAGTTACTATGCCATTCACACTGTCACTCAGCATTAGTTAGACCAGGGATTTGCAAACATTTTCCTGGAGAGCAACTGTCTTGTAAGTTCTCACTCCAACAGGTGAGCTTGATTAGGGTTCAGTTGGATTAATAACATATAGGATGGTAGCTCTCTAGGTCCAGGCTTTGAGAACCATGGGTTATGCATAACACAGGGAAGATCCCAATTGCATACTCTTTGCCTCCTCATATCCTTCTCCTCTGGCTTTCTCATCCAATCGGTTTTGAGAAGGAGCTGAGTGTGGACGCGAGGAGTCTGCATTTAAGATCTTCCGACAGAATCCTACTCATTACTCCATGTGCTGGCTCACACTGGGGAGGCAGCCCAGTTCCAAAACTTCACCCGGTGTAAAACACGCCTACTCCGGGAGCCCGGGCAAGATTAATCGAATCCCTCATTGAATAGAATTGGTGTTCCCATTCAAGACAGTGATGGCATAATGTGTGGCCTGTCGGCCATTGCAAGTGTACCCATAGGAGCAAAGCAGCAAGTAAAAGCATAAAGTTAAAGCAGGAAGTTTACCCATCAATCTGTGCTGTGATTTGTTGAATCAACTCAAATTACAAAAATACATTCCATTGGATGAGCGACATCAGTTAGCATAATTTGAATGAACATTACCATGGAAATTATTGCATGACGCACGGCAAGAAGTACCGATGCACCAAGTCTGGAACCAACAGGACCCCGAACAGCTTCTACCCCCAAGCCATAAGACCGCTAAATAGTTAACAAAATAGCTACCCGGACTATCAGACGCAGCAGATGTGAAACCCTCTGTCATGGCATTGAAAAGCCTGCTCAACAAAACTGCCGACACGTACCGTGGGGTTAAAACTTGCGAAAGTACTCTACAAGAGGCTGTGAACAAGCAAGTCGGTGGCATTCTCTCTGAGCCTCTTTTTTATGTCGCCACCATGCTCGATGCTAGGTACAAGGACCACTACTTCGATGCAGACAAGAAACGGCGTTTACGTGAAATGTTACAGACACAGCTGGATAAGACAGACGGAGTTGAAACTTCACTGCTTGACATATATGATGAAATCCTGGTTGAGACTGAACAAATGAACAACGAAACAGCACAGCAAGTAAGTGAAAGAAATAGGCTTTAATTATGTTTTACTGGGAATGGGGACATACGTAAATGCCAACAAAATAACTTTTTGGTCAGTATGTGTGTGTGTAACTATTTATATCAAGGCACAAGGTGAGACCCAGATGCAGACACAGGACGCAGATGGTTGGAGTCTTACAATGTGTATTAATCCAAAAGGGGTAGGCAAGAGAATGGTCGTGTACAGGCAAAAGGTCAAAACCAGTTCAATAGGTACCGAAGACTAAACATACAAGATGTCTGTGTGTCTTGGGTTGGAGCGAGCGGTCGCATCTGCACTCGGTCCGCAGGTAGTATTACATTTCATTACATTTCATTATAGTACAACGGTTTGATTTGTCTAATCTTAGCAATTTCTTCTTAGCTAGCTACATAGCCGTCTTTGTATCATAGATAATTGCGTAATTATCGTATTTCGTTAGCTAGTCCACCGTCTACCGATTAGCAGCACAACTATTACACTCAACTGAACGACTTGATTAGTGTAGTGTTAGCTAGCTACATAGTTGTCCTTGCTGTCTTCGTATCCAAGATAATTGTGTAGTTTAGAGTGTGTAGTTTTAGAGTGATTATCTTAATTTACCGAGGTTAGCTAGCCAGCTATTTGTCGTCCTTAACGTAGGAGACACTGCTAGCTAGCCAACAGCTAGCCAACGTCTACCGAACAGAACTTCCGCACTCAACAATCCGGTCGCATTTCGCTTCGCTCCACAGGTAGTATCACATTTTTCATTTCATTTCATTACAGTACAACGGCTTGATTTGTTTGATCGTAGCTAGCTACATAGCTAGTTACATAGCCGTCTTTGTATCAAAGATAATTGTGTAGTCTTGAGCGATTTCCTAGGTTAGCTAGCCAGCTATTGTCGTTCTTTTAACGCAACGTAACGTAATCAACACTGCTAGCTAGCCAGCTAGCCCCGAATAGCAGCACAGTAGCACAGTAGAAACTATTACACTCAACGGAACGACTTGATTAGTGTAGTGTCAACAACGCAGACACTGCCAGCTAGCCTACATAGTCAACAACGCAGCCTCTGCCAGCTAGCCTACTTCAGCAGTACTGTATCATTTTAATCATTTTAGTCAATAAGATTCTTGCTACGTAAGCTTAACTTTCTGAACACTCGAGACGTGTAGTCCACTTGTCATTCCAATCTCCTTTGCATTAGCGTAGCCTCTTGTATAGCCTGTCAACTATGTGTCTGTCTATCCCTGTTCTCTCCTCTCTGCACAGACCATACAAACGCTCCACACCGCGTGGCGCGGCCACCTAATCTGGTGGTCCCAACGCGCACGACCCACGTGGAGTTCCAGGTCTCCGGTAGCCTCTGGAACTGCCGATCTGCGGCCAACAAGGCAGAGTTCATCTCAGCCTATGCCTCCCTCCATTCCCTCGACTTCTTGGCACTGACGGAAACATGGATCACCACAGACAACACTGCTACTCCTACTGCTCTCTCTTCGTCTGCCCACGTGTTCTCGAACACCCCGAGAGCTTCTGGTCAGCGGGGTGGTGGCACCGGGATCCTCATCTCTCCCAAGTGGTCATTCTCTCTTTCTCCCCTTACCCATCTGTCTATCGCCTCCTTTGAATTCCATGCTGTCACAGTTACCAGCCCTTTCAAGCTTAACATCCTTATCATTTATCGCACTCCAGGTTTCCTCGGAGAGTTCATCAATGAGCTTGATGCCTTGATAAGCTCCTTTCCTGAGGACGGCTCACCTCTCACAGTTCTGGGCGACTTTAACCTCCCCACGTCTACCTTTGACTCATTCCTCTCTGCCTCCTTCTTTCCACTCCTCTCCTCTTTTGACCTCACCCTCCCACCTTCCCCCCCTACTCACAAGGCAGGAAATACGCTCAACCTCATCTTTACTAGATGCTGTTCTTCCACTAACCTCATTGCAACTCCCCTCCAAGTCTCCGACCACTACCTTGTATCCTTTTCCCTCTCGCTCTCATCCAACACTTCCCACACTGCCCCTACTCGGATGGTATCGCGCCGTCCCAACCTTCGCTCTCTCTCCCCCGCTACTCTCTCCTCTTCCATCCTATCATCTCTTCCCTCTGCTCAAACCTTCTCCAACCTATCTCCTGATTCAGCCTCCTCAACCCTCCTCTCCTCCCTTTCTGCATCCTTTGACTCTCTATGTCCCCTATCCTCCAGGCCGGCTCGGTCCTCCCCTCCCGCTCCGTGGCTCGACGACTCATTGCGAGCTCACAGAACAGGGCTCCGGGCAGCCGAGCGGAAATGGAGGAAAACTCGCCACCCTGCGGACCTGACATCCTTTCACTCCCTCCTCTCTACATTTTCCTCTTCTCTCTCTGCTGCTAAAGCCACTTTCTACCACTCTAAATTCCAAGCATCTGCCTCTAACCCTAGGAAGCTCTTTGCAACCTTCTCCTCCCTCCTGAATCCTCCTCCCCTCCCCCTCTTCCCTCTCTGCAGATGACTTCGTCAACCATTTTGAAAAGAAGGTCGACGACATCCGATCCTCGTTTGCTAAGTCAAACGACACCGCTGGTTCTGCTCACACTGCCCTACCCTGTGCTCTGACCTCTTTCTCCCCTCTCTCTCCAGATGAAATCTCGCGTCTTGTGACGGCCGGCCGCCCAACAACCTGCCCGCTTGACCCTATCCCCTCCTCTCTTCTCCAGACCATTTCCGGAGACCTTCTCCCTTACCTCACCTCGCTCATCAACTCATCCCTGACCGCTGGCTACGTCCCTTCCGTCTTCAAGAGAGCGAGAGTTGCACCCCTTCTGAAAAAACCTACACTCGATCCCTCCGATGTCAACAACTACAGACCAGTATCCCTTCTTTCTTTTCTCTCCAAAACTCTTGAACGTGCCGTCCTTGGCCAGCTCTCCCGCTATCTCTCTCAGAATAACCTTCTTGATCCAAATCAGTCAGGTTTCAAGACTAGTCATTCAACTGAGACTGCTCTTCTCTGTATCACGGAGCGCTCCGCACTGCTAAAGCTAACTCTCTCTCCTCTGCTCTCATCCTTCTAGACCTATCGGCTGCCTTCGATACTGTGAACCATCAGATCCTCCTCTCCACCCTCTCCGAGTTGGGCATCTCCGGCGCGGCCCACGCTTGGATTGCGTCCTACCTGACAGGTCGCTCCTACCAGGTGGCGTGGCGAGAATCCGTCTCCACACCACGTGCTCTCACCACTGGTGTCCCCCAGGGCTCTGTTCTAGGCCCTCTTCTATTCTCGCTATACACCAAGTCACTTGGCTCTGTCATAACCTCACATGGTCTCTCCTATCATTGCTATGCAGACGACACACAATTAATCTTCTCCTTTCCCCCTTCTGATGACCAGAAGGCAAATCGCATCTCTGCATGTCTGGCAGACATATCAGTGTGGATGACGGATCACCACCTCAAGCTGAACCTCGGCAAGACGGAGCTGCTCTTCCTCCCGGGGAAGGACTGCCCGTTCCATGATCTCGCCATCACGGTTGACAACTCCATTGTGTCCTCCTCCCAGAGCGCTAAGAACCTTGGCGTGATCCTGGACAACACCCTGTCGTTCTCAACTAACATCAAGGCGGTGGCCCGTTCCTGTAGGTTCATGCTCTACAACATCTGCAGAGTACGACCCTGCCTCACACAGGAAGCGGCGCAGGTCCTAATCCAGGCACTTGTCATCTCCCGTCTGGATTACTGCAACTCGCTGTTGGCTGGGCTCCCTGCCTGTGCCATTAAACCCCTACAACTCATCCAGAACGCCGCAGCCCGTCTGGTGTTCAACCTTCCCAAGTTCTCTCACGTCACCCCGCTCCTCCGCTCTCTCCACTGGCTTCCAGTTGAAGCTCGCATCCGCTACAAGACCATGGTGCTTGCCTACGGAGCTGTGAGGGGAACGGCACCTCAGTACCTCCAGGCTCTGATCAGGCCCTACACCCAAACAAGGGCACTGCGTTCATCCACCTCTGGCCTGCTCGCCTCCCTACCACTGAGGAAGTACAGTTCCCGCTCAGCCCAGTCAAAACTGTTCGCTGCTCTGGCCCCCCAATGGTGGAACAAACTCCCTCACGACGCCAGGACAGCGGAGTCAATCACCACCTTCCGGAGACACCTGAAACCCCACCTCTTTAACCTCATAGTCCGCCCCATCCCTCAGATCATATCGTTACTACAGCCTCAAGCTCATTACCATAACGCAACGTTAGCGATTTCTAAAAATCGCAAATGAAATGAAATAAATATGCACGCAACATATTCACAAAAACCAGCCAAGGAATCAAATAAAATAATTTACCTTTGAAGAACTTCAGATGTTTCAATGAGGAGACTCTCAGTTACATAGCAGATGTCCAGTTTTTCCTGAAAGATTCTTGTGTAGGACACATCGTTCCCTTTTGTTACTATGCATTTGGCTACCGAAACTAACCGAAAATTCAGTCACCTACACGTCGAACTTTTTTCCGAATTAACTCCATAATATCGACTGAAACATGGAAAACGTTGTTTGAATCAATCCTGAAGGTGGCTTCTCATATATCTCTCCATTGAAAGCACCGTCCTTGAAGCCTGCTTTGTTGTCTGATTCGAATGGAAAAACACTGGGAGCTGACTTTTGCGCACCAAATGCCACGCAGACACCAAGCGGGACACTTGGCAATTGTAGTCTCTTATGGTCAATCTTCCAATGATATGCCTACAAATACGAGACAATGCTGCAGAGACCTTGGGGAAACAAGATAAAGTGTCCGTTGATTCCTGTCGCATTCACAGCCATATAAGGCGATCATGGAAAACGTAGCCTCAAAAATCCTGTTCATTTCCTGGTTGGTCATACATCTTGGTTTTGCCCGAAGCATTTGTTCTAAGGGACTCACAGTGAAAATCTTTGCAGTTCTGGATACGTAAGAGTCTCTTCTTTCCAAAACTATCAATTCCAAGCATATTCGAGCATCTTTTCGTGACAAAATATTGCGCTTAAAACGGGCACGTCTTTTTATCCAAAAATGAAATACTGCCCCTAGAGTACTAACAGGTTAAGGAATACCTAGGATAGGATAAAGTAATCCCTCTCACCCCCCTTAAAAGATTTAGATGCACTACTGTTCCACTGGATGTCATAAGGTGAATGCACCAATTTGTAAGTCGCTCTGGATAAGAGCGTCTGCTAAATGACTTAAATGTTAAATGTAAATGTAAACTGGCACAGAGAGACAGGAAACACAGGGATAAATAAGCGACACCTGGGAGGAGGTGGAGACAATCACAGGAACAGGTGAAATAGATCAGGGTATGACCCCCCCCTCACTGTGGTTACCAGAAACCCGTAATTGAACGGGCACAGTACTAGAGCAGCCGTCCAGTGCCCTAGCATCCATGGGAACAGAGAGAGGCTGAGTGGGAATACCGAGCTCCGAAGCAATAGTGGCATCCATAAGACATTCATCAGTCCCAGAGTCCATGAGCACTCGGAGAGACTTAGATTGGTATCCCCACAGCACAAAAAAGTGTGTGCGGGTGATGGGAATTAGGGAACTCCCAGTTTGACTCACCATAGTACTGGTACCCACTAGAGACAAGGGTTTCCTAATAGGGCAGGTAGGTATAAAATGTCCTGCCCCTCCACAGTACAGACGACAGATACTATTCATCCTACGTGAGCGTTCCCCAACTGATGACCTAGCTCTTCCCGACTGTATAGGCTCTGGAGTATGCAACTCACCCGTCGTAGATTCATGAGAGTGCTCGAGTGGCTTCGAATCCTCTCGGAAAAGCTTCCTTTGGAAACTTCCGGATTCTGTCGGAGGTGAACGAACCATAGCGGGTGTATGAGTGTGCCCGAGACCAGACCTCCTCTCACTCCTGCGTTCTCTTAGGCGTCCATCGGTTTTAATGGTCAGAGAAATAAGGGAGTTGAGGTCCACTGGCAGTTCCAGAGCAACTAGCTCATCCTTTACCTCCTCAGATAATCTGTGCAGAAAAGTATCGAAAAGAGACCTCTGATTCCAGGGACTCTCGGTGACCAACGTGCGAAAATCAACCGCTGCCACACAATGGGACTTTTGACGTAAGTCAAGCAGTTTACTGGCCTCCTTTCTCCCAGATACCGGAGATTCAAATACCTTTCTCACCTCTGCCATGAATTCCTACAGATGACCACAAATGGCAGATTGTTGCTCCCAAACTGCCGTAGCCCAGGAGAGTGCCCTTCCTGACATTAACGTAATAATATACGCCAGCTTCGATCGGTCTGAAGGAAACGAAGATAGCTGTAGCTCAAAAATAAGCGTGCACTGAGAAAGAAAACCCTGGCAGGTACCAGGATTCCCCAAATATCGCTCCAGAAGAGGTAAGCGGGGCTCTCGGGGAGCTGGGATAGGCTGTACAAACTCACCACAGATAGGGAAAAGGTTACTGGGTGATGGGTTTTTTCAGAGGTGGCAGGCAGCCTCTGAGCTAACTCCCTGATTTGCTCCATAATAGCCTTTAACCCATGGCCGTGGCGTTCCGTCAAGGAACTGAGCCCTTCCTAAAGGCTCTGTAACAACCCCTCATGTCTCCCAATGGTGGTGCCATGCAGGGAGACAGCGTGGCGGAGATGGTCCAAGTCTGCTGGGTCTGTCATGGCCAGTTCGAACTATCAAGGCACAAGGCGAGACCCAGATGCAGACACAGGAGGCAGATGGTTGGAGTCTTAAAATGTTTATTAATCCAAAAGGGGTAGGCAAGAGAATGGTCGTGTTCAGGCAAAAGGTCAAAACAAGTTCAGAGTCCAATAGGTACCGAAGGGCAGGCAGATTCAAGGTCAGGGTAGGCAGGATGATCAGGCAGTTGGGAAAGTAGTCCAGAGTAAGGCAGTGGTTAAAACTGGGAGGACTAGCAAAAGACAATAGAAAAGGAGTACAGGGAAAACACGCTGGTTGACTTGACTAAACATACAAGACGAAATGGCACAGGGAGACAGGATAAATACACTGGGGAAAATAAGCGACACCTGGAGGGGGGTGGAGACAATCACAGGGACAGGTGAAACAGATCAGGGCGTGACAATTTAACTGTACTAGAATGCTTAAAAGGCCGCCAAAAAAATTAAATATCGGTTATCGGTATCGTGTTTTTTGTCAAGGAAAATATCGGATATGGATATCGAGCAAAAAATGGCATATCGGTGCATCCCTACTTTGTTTACTTCCTTTCTTGAAGACCAATAGTAAGAGCGATCATTCGTCTCGCATCCTATAATTATTATTATTAATTTTAGAGGCACAAAGAAGAGTATCTACTGGATTACAGACTATATGGAAGACCATTGCGCTAGCACAAAGTAGTTTTTATTTTTGTATTTTTTTACATTAAACAACACATTTGTTTGGCAATTCAATGCAGAGACACCAAGTGTTTATGTAACAATAAATACACATTGTTTAATACATTTTAGGTCATATCGGACATTTTGCCTTTTGATATAAAAGTACAGAAATCTAAATATACAAACAATAGACCTAAAAACGGGCTGACAAACAGCCAGACAGGTGGTCAAAAAGGGCCCCAAATTGTTTTTGGGTGAACTTCCCCTTTAAGTGCCCTGTGTGCTCTGCTGAAATACCTGGAAGAGGTAAAGAGGGGCATGTTTACCGAGTCACCTCTCCAGTTCTGGCAGGCAAGGATGACTGTTTATCCAAAGCTGTTTCCTGTGTCACTGGATCTGGTTTCTGCCCCTGCATCCCAAGCGCTCGTGGGGAGAATATTCTCTGTCTGTGCACAACTGTCATCAGGCTTGAGAAACCGAACTAACACCTCTCTGGAACATTGAGTCTTCTTGAAGATAAACCAGAAAATCTTGTTTGGTTGAACAGAAACACACACACAAGCTGGCTGTGAACTGATAGATTTGTGAAGAACTGATGTATTGCTTATGTTTTTTCTGTTGTTGCAGCTGTTTTTATTAACTGTATTTGAAGGGGTTAGTCAATGATACATGTTTAATATTACATAAACATAACAGGTCAAATGTGCCATGACTTCATCTGTTGTTTTTTCCTCTCTCTTTCTGTCAAATAAAGGTAAAGGTACTTGATTCTTCTTACAACTATTACTAAAGTTAAAAAACATTGGATTGGTGTAAAAATGGGCAAGAGTTTCCTCCTTATTTCTTGCACCAGTCTAGGCGCATATCCTTTAAATCCAAGTCACATTAGGCTCGATTAATAATTGAAACCTAACCAAACCTATGTCATGGGCATGGAGTTATATGGAGTCCTCTAGTGGCCAAAAGCCTGTGTTTGCATGGGCAGCGCCATTGAGGACTTTCGCCATTTTGACAACACATAAATCGCTCCTAGCCTCCCACGCATAGGCTACTTTCTGTCCCTAACACTAAAACTAAAATTGAAACTAACTAATATAAAAATGTTAAAAAGGTTTTAAGTAAATCATGTCTGAAAAATAACTAAAACTAAACTGAATTTCAAATACAAATCTACAAATTAATAGAAATAAACACTAATATTAAATCACAAAACGGTAATAAGTTTGCTTATACCGAAGTTGTTTCACTGCATTTTTGGACAAAGGCTCTTATCAATGTAAGGGGAAAGGAATGGAGAGACAGTACTGTAGGTGCTCTAACAGGCAAAGTGCAGAGGCAGACATGAACACAGACACACAAGTGCACACACACACACACACACACACACACACACACACACACACACACACACACACACACACACACACACACACACACACACACATATTCATAAGTACTGTATACATCAGCCAAACCCTTTCATCACATACTGAATACCATAGTTTTGATTGGACTGCATAAACCCTCAATATCTTTGAGCTAATTAAGACCAAAGATTTATAACAAAATAAGATTGGTCTGATGCCCAAAATAACTTGATATATACGTGCTTGTATCACAACTTCCTATCTGATTCAAGGACAATTGGTGTAAAATGGACAGAAGAAGATGAGCAATAAGGACACTAGGACAGGTTTTCCCTAGTTAGATTACTTTGGGATTGCGGTTGATTAACAAGAATGAAACAATTCAACAATTCCTTTGTTTCTGACCTCCAGGTTTCAGTTTCTAAGTAAGAAAAAATATAAATGCAGGACAATCACAAAACAGGCTAATTTATATGTAATTATAATTCATTTTCTTCTTTCAAAAGTCCTTTAAGATCTAAAGGACTAACAATATTATCAGAAAGTAACACAAGACAATATCACAATTGTCAACAACTTTGTCATGAATAGGAACTATAATTGAAATCATTTTGTTTGCAAACAATTTCCTGTGTAACCTATTTTTGTGTCCTCTGTTCTGAATATTTCAGATTATAATAAAAGCAAATTCTATCCTGTCAAACAATTACCTCCAACAGTCAACAGACATTGATTCGCTGTTTTCCATTCTGGCTACTAGATTAGCATGTTAATATTGACCTGTTTTGGTGACTGACAGTTCCAATACAAACAGCCTGAAATCTGAGTCATGAAATTCACATAAAGTCATCCTTCCAGATTAGGGATAAAGATCTCATCCTTCAATAGAGATAAACATAGGATCCTACACCTGCTCTGCTACTCAGGTTTAACATCTGCTCTCTGCCTGAAGTAGTGGGCTAGCTAACTCCTGTCCTGTAAAATGTTCTGTTAACAAAAGCCAGTTAGGGACACACTGTTGCTTAACAGGTTTATTGTGACATGCTCTGTGCAGGACAAAGTGTGATAATGACAGAGTGTGTAGTATGGTGGTACTTAGTTGTTCACCAAATAAAGAGAACAAAAAAAGAGAATGTTAAGCAGGAACTTTTTTTTTAAACACACAAAAAATAACTGTCTAAACATAGATTGCCTCCCATTCCTAAAAATCTTCTCAAGAAAGAAACATTAGAATACCAAGAACCAGACGAGCATGCAACATTTGGTTCAATTACTGTGTCAGCCCAATTCTAAAGAGGAACGTAAATGCCACTCAGGTATCGCACTATAAAGCTGAGGTGCAAATGATTGTGGGTAGGCTACCTCTGGAGGTCAAAAAATGGTAAATGATTGATTATGCCCTGAGAATGCTGTGGCAGCTGTGTCTGGTCTGAAGACATTTATGTGACCTGTTTAGCTGCAACATTAATAAGATGGAGAACTGTCAACAATGAGTAGTATCCCATTAGCTGGTTGGTGAAGACATACGGTACAATCATCATTAGTGTTACTCTCGAGCCTTCAAAGGATCTGTAGCTGTGGCACAAATCATGTTAGCACTTGACAATGTGCGTTCTAATGAAATGTGTGGTTTATAAAAAGGAAACTAGCTTGCTCTGCACCTAGCCCTGCAGTATGGATGATTGTACATCCAAACAAATGCAGTTTAGAAAAAGTGTTTAATAGCAGGAGTTGCCCCTCCTCCAGAAGTCTGAGAATTGTGAATTTTTCAAACACCTGAAGCAGCTTTTTCCTGCAATCTAGAGCCATAATCATTATGCATAGATTATCTAAGCATACATCTTTACCTGTTCAACTGCCATTTTAATTAATGATGCACATATTCTTTAAAAACTGTTATCCCTTATGAATTTAGTACAACTTCCAGTCCACAGTGTTGCACAGTATACCGAAACTTCAGTACTTTTCGATACTAGAACATGAAAAACGTTTCGGTACTAGAATTTTTGTAACTTTTGGTACTTCTGTCAAATGTGTCTCACGGATCAAGCCTGTCTTGCAGCACAGCCGACCGTTTATTATAGTGGGCACCGTGACTGCTCCACTTACTCACTGCCATCCTACACTGGGAGTCTGGGCTGCATCATGTTAGTTCCTTACTCATGCTTCAGTGAAGATAAAACACTTGAATAATAAGACACTAAATGTAGAAATGTTGAAACTTAATTGCTGTTCGCAAAACAATGTCCATACAGGCTAGAAAACATTTCAATCGAAGAAGATACAGGTAGCTTCCAGCTTTGTAGGCTGCTCTGCTAGATTACAGCTGAAGCTAACATCAATTCACTACCCTAGTACTTTGTTGTGGAAGGCAAACCATAATGCAAAAAGGGAGACAGATTGTTTGTGATCTGTAGCACCATGAAATCAGCCAAAACAAGCTCAATAAATCAATGCATGTACAAACTCCTATTGAATATGCATTCGCCTGTATTGTGGATACATTTTTTGCATTATGTTATGTAGTTAGAATGGTAAAAACAAAGTCAAATTGATTGTATAATTAATTAATTAATGCATTCATGGCTGTCTATGATAAATGTTTAATGTAAAAGCAATTCAAATGTAATGATATTGAACTCAAAAGATGCCCAACGATTGAACAAAGCAGTAACTGTGTTTATCTGTCTGAATCAAGTGCCATTCTGTGACTTTGGCTAGCATACCTTATTTTTTTGCCATGGTATCGAGTATAGTGATGGTATCAAGTATAGTGATACTAAATCTGGTATCGAAGTCAAACTTCTGGTATCATGAAAACACTACTGGTATATAGTATCATAAAGTATTTTAGCAACCTTGCCAACAGGCATGCCAGCTAAAATAGACAAGCTACTCTAACTTGATTGACAGCCTGAAAAGGCTTGGTAGCTAGTTATGAGGTTGGGAGATTGAAAACCTATCTAGCTGGCTAGCTTTTTATTTTTATTTCACATTTATTGAACCAGGTAGGCCAGTTGAGCACAAGTTCTCATTTACAACTGCCACCTGGCCAAGATAAAGCAAAGCAGTGTGACAAAAACAACAACACAGTTACACATGGAATAAACAAACGTACAGTCAATAACACAATAGAAAAATCTGTTTACAGTGTGAGCAAATGAAGTAAGGAGGTAAGGCAATAAATAGGCCATAGTGGCAAAGTAAATACAATTTAGCAGTTGACACTGGAGTGATAGATGTGCAGATGAGGATGTGCAACTAGAAATACTGGTGTGCAAAAGAGTAGAAAAACAAAAACAAATATGGGGATGAGGTAGGTAGTTAGTTGGTTGGATGGGCTATTTACAGATGGGCTGTGTACAGCTGCAGCGATTGGTAGGCTGCTCTGACAATTTATGCTTAAAGTTCGTGAGGGAGACATAAGTCTCCAACTTCAGTGATTTTTGTAATTCGTTCCAGTCATTGGCAGCAGAGAACTGGAAGGAAAGGCGACCAAAGTAGGTGTTGGCTTTGGGGATGACCACTAAAGCCAACTTCATAAGATTTACAGAGAAACAAGAAGGAATCAATAGGCTACATAGCTTGATCAAATTAATTTACAAACATACCTCCTGCTTGTCCTACTACAATCAACTCAACACTCTCTCTGCTCCTCCATTGACGATACTGTCTGCACACACTAGAGTATTTAGCGTCCTGCCTAGCATATCTTTACATCGTGGTCATCTTGCAAGGAACCACTTAGGGATGGATTGAAATTCACAGAATGGTTACCTGGAGGAAAATGGGGGAGGGTCATGCTTTTCAATTTCAGTCAAGGGGAGTGTTGAGTAGAATTTAAATCTAGTCCAGGGGAGTCTCATGTGATATGTAGTTGATGAAATGTCAATGTTGTTTAGAATTACTTGCTTATTAGGCTATATATTGATGTGTGCCTGATGCTGCCCCTGCTGTGTAGTGCTAAGGTGGCAGTTAAGGAGGAGATCAAATGTTTTCTTCAGATTTATTTAATTTATTAGGCCTAGTCCAAAAAAATTCACTATCTTGCGCGTGACCTAGCCTATGTTTTGTTCAGTTTGAGAAGGAGCGAGCGAAGATGAGAAGGAGGACCGGAGGTCAACTGATCGCTTGCGACCATTATAATTGATTTTATTCAAAACAAGATGTTCCTTGCCCATAATGTAGTTTTTGACCTCACAATAAGCCAGATTTTTAGTAATTTACATTGTGGTCCTGAAACTTGAAGCAACAGCCGCTGCGAAATCACTCGGAAAAGGACAGCTCATGGTTCTGAAAGTAGGAACATTTGAGTAGGCATAATTCATTTCAACCATCATTTTAATTAGACTTTACTAAAAACAAGAGGACTTTGTGTTGGAGCCTATTTCTTCCTATTTAAGAAATAAGAGGTAGGTGTACCTGTTTGACAGATTAAATTAGGTCATAGGCTGCTATATCAATAGATTTGACAGTCAATTCCGCCACCCACCATGCACTCTTTAAATAGCCTACCTCCTTGTCAGTGAAGGGCTGTTAAGTTAAAATCAAGACTCAAATTGAGGGGTTATGCCATAGGCCTACTTTTTAGTAAATAAAATGGGGAAAAATATTTGAAAGAAAATAAAACGGATCTGATTATATAAAGTGATCTATAACAGCGCTTTGGTCCGCAATGCTTAATGCTAGAAACAAGCTGTAAAATATCCGGGAAAGACATGACACTGATGCATATGGGGATATCATTATTTAGTTTCTTTGACATTCAGAGGCTTACTTTGCTTGGGCAGTAATTTAATTCTGTCACTATCAACTGATTATGCTATTCACTTTCTGTACAATACAAGATGTTAAAACCTAGACAGTTTTTAGGGAAACACTTGTGACCTCCTCTCGTTTGATTAAGCAACAAGAAGATGAATAGCCAGGAGATAAAGCTTACATTTTTCTGCGTCGGTAGGCCTGCTCTTTTGGTAGGCCTAACTTTTCAAAGTACCATGCTCAGATTCCTAATGACTTCTCAGATTTAATTATTTGCAAACAGGGATAGTTTCATTGCAAACAGGACACACTGATTTGGCATTAGAGAAATATGATAAGATGAACACATATGCCTATCTCTCCATTCATTCTTAGCCTATAATATCAGTCATTTGTGTGGTATAAAAAAACAAATCTGGTATGTAAAATGACATAGAACTGCATCAATGTTTATAAAAGGCAGTCAGGGTGCCAGGCAAAGAGTGGCAGGTAGCCTAGCACTTAAGAACGTTGGGCCAGTAACTGAATGGTCGGCGGTTTGAATCCCCCAGCAGACTAGGTGAAAAATCTGTCAATATGCCCTTGAGCAAAGCCCTTAACCCTAATTGCTCTGGATAAGAGTGTTTGCTAAATTACTAAAATGTAAATCCCTCTGCAAAATACTTATATTATTTTTTAAATAATTATGATATATGATTTATAAAAAGGGTTTAAAAATTAAGTTCAGTAATTAATTTAAAAACAGAACATATCTGAGGAGGCACGTGCCCTTGTGCCCCCTATGGGCATGACGCCTCTGTAAACAAACACATGAGCACATGCGCACGTGCGTACACACACACACACACACACACAAACGCACACACACACGATTCTATACCCGCATCACCATACCTGTGGTACACAGCAACACTAAGTCTTACAGACACTGCCAACTGTCTCCACTTTCAAACAAAGTGAAAGAGAGAGATAGAGAGGGATGCCACCAGATCAAAGTGTGTGATTGGTTTGCTGACAGCCTGTTATCTGGGAAGTTGGTTCAACGGTTGGGACTCCAGATGGCAGCACACCTGTAGGGCTCAGCTCAGACAGACAACCCTCCAGGCCTCTACAAGCATCCAAATTTCCTTGCCTCTCTCCCTGAATGGCGTCCCCTCTAACAATGTCTCCAACTGTTCAGACCGCTTCCTCTGACAGACAGATGTGCCACTACCAACTTCAATGTGTTCTTAATTATTAGTTAGGCCTACTATACAAATGTAGTCCAAGTTTTTTTGTAGCTATTATAAATTGGGATTCATTTCAACAAGTTAATTAAAAAAAATTGGCAATAACGCAGGTGTTCAAGTTGTTGAAATATAATATAAAATATAAATATAGGACAAAACACACATCACGACAAGAGAGACAACACAACACTACATAAAGAGACCTAAGACAACATCATAGCAAGGCAGCAACACATGACAACACATCATGGTAGCAAAACAACATGACAACAACATGGTAGCAACACAACATGGTAGCAGCACAAAACATGGTATAAACATTATTGGGCACAGACAACAGCACAAAGGTCAAGAAGGTAGAGACAACAACACATCACGCAAAGCAGCCACAACTATCAGTACGAGTATCCATGATTGAGTCTTTGAATGAAGAGATTGAGATAAAACTGTCCAGTTTGAGTGATTGTTGCAGCTCGTTCCAGTCACGCAGCTAACTGAAAAGACGAGCGACCCAGGGATGTGTGTGCTTTGGGGACCTTTAACAGAACGTGACTGGCAGAACAGGTGTTGTATGTGGAGGATGAGGGCTACAGTAGATATCTCAGATAGGGGGAGTGAGGCCTAAGAGGGTTTTATAAATAAACATCAACCAGTGGGTCTTGCGACGGGTATACAGAGATGACCAGTTTACAGAGGGGTATAGAGTGGAGTGATGTGTCCTAAAAATATTCTTAGGGATAGCCCCCTTTTCTTCAATTATCACCTAAAATGACATACCCAAATCTAACTGCCTGTAGCTCAGGCCCTGAAGCAAGGATATGCATATTCTTGGTACCATTTGAAAGGAAACACTTTGAAGTTTGTGGAAATGTGAATTGAATGTAGGAGAATATAACACAATAGATCTGGTAGAAGAAAAACGAAGAAAACAACTGTTTTTTTCTACCACCATCTTTGAAATGCAACAGAAAGGTCCCACTTATAGCCATCACTCTGGTTGTAATTCCGATGGTGTCCACAAGATGGCAGCAGTGTGTGTGCAAAGACGAATAACTTGAAATATGAGCACACTACATGACATTTAGTGTGAAGTCACCCAGGTACATTTGGGCAAATCGTGAAGGAGACATTTGCATTCATATTATATTTTTCTGCAAGAATATCGTCAAATCTGTATACTTGGACTTTGATTTAGCTTTTCCAGTATTACTAGCCATATTATAAGTTCAACATTTGCAATAGGATCATTGTCATACTGAAAGACCCAGCCACGTTTCATCTTCAATGCCCTTGCTGATGGAAGGAGGTTTTCACTCAAAATCTCATGATACATGGCCCCATTCATTCTTTCCTTTACACGGATCAGTCGTCCTGGTCCCTTTGCAGAAAAACAGCACCAAAGCATGATGTTTCCACCCCCATACTTTACAGTAGGTATGGTGTTCTTTGGATGCAACTCAGCATTCTTTGTCCTCCAAACACGACGCGTTGAGTTTTTACCAAAAAGTTATATTTTGGTTTCATCTGACCATATGACATTCTCCCAATCTTCTTCTGGATCATCCAAATGCTCTCTAGCAAACTTCAGACGGGCCTGGACATGTACTGGCTTAAGCAGGGGGACACGTCTGGCACTGCAGGATTTGAGTCCCTGGCGGCGTAGTGTGTTACTGATGGTAGGCTTTGTTACTTTGGTCCCAGCTCTCTGCAGGTCATTCACTAGTTCCCCCCGTGTGGTTCTGGGATTTTTGCTCACCGTTCTTGTGATCATTTTGACCCCACGGAGTGAGATCTTGCGTGGAGCCCCAGATCGAGGGAGATTATTAGTGGTCTTGTATGTCTTCCATTTCCTAATAATTGCTCCCACAGTTGATTTCTTCAAACCAAGCTGCTTACCTATTGCAGATTCAGTATTCCCAGCCTGGTGCAGGTCTACAATTTTGTTTCTGGTGTCCTTTGACAGCTCTTTGGTCTTGGCCATAGTGGAGTTTGGAGTGTGACTGTTTGAGGTTGTGGACAGGTGTCTTTTATACTGATAACAAGTTCAAGCAGGTGCCATTAATACAGGTAACGAGTGGAGGACAGAGGAGCCTCTTAAAGAAGAAGTTACAGGTCTGTGAGAGCCAGAAATCTTGCTTGTTTGTAGGTGACCAAATACTTATTTTCCACCATAATTTGCAAATAAATTCATTAAAAATCCTACAATGTGATTTTCTGGATTTCTTTTCTCATTTTGTCTGGCATAGTTGAAGTGTACCTATGATGAAAATTCCAGGCCTCTCTCATCTTTTTAAGTGGGAGAATTTGCACAATTGGTGGCTGACTAAATACTTTTTTCCCCCACTGTATATGTACCGACATTTGTTGTTTCTCTAAAATCTGCGATCATGACACAAGGGGCTGCATGAATTACAACTGTCTCATTGACAGAACGCCGATCCCTAAGAAGTCCTATAAGGCAAATCTGAATGGTAAAAAACAGTTAGCCGCTCGAGAGCACCCTTACCAATCTATAAATGATGTCTCCATAATCTAGCATGGGTAGGATGGTCATCTGAATCAGGGTTAGTTTGGCAGCTGGGGTGAAAGAGGAGCGATTACGATAGAGGAAACCAAGTCTAAATTTAAATTTAGCCTGAAACTTTGATATTTGTTTTGATATATGTGCTGAGAGAAGGACATTGTAATGTCTAGCCATACTCCCAAGTACTTGTATGAGGTGACTACCTCAAGCTCTAAACCCTCAGAGGTAGTAATCACACCTGTGGGGAGAGGGGCATTCTTCTTACCAAACCACATGACCTTTGTTTTGGAGGTGTTCAGAACACGGTTAAGGGTAGAGAAAGCTTGTTGGACACTAAGAAATGTTGTTGTAGAGCATTTAACACAAAATCCGGGGAGGGGCCAGCTGAGTATAAGACTGTATCACCTGCATATAAATGGATGAGAGCACGTCCTACTGCCTGAGCTATGTTGTTGATATAAATTGAGAAGAGTGTGGGGCATAGGATTGAGCCTTGGGGTACTCCCTTGGTGACAGGCAGTGGCTGAGACAGCAGATTTTCTGTTTTTATAAACTGCACTCTTTGAGAGAGCTAGTTAGCAAACCAGGCCAAAGACACCAATACTCCTTAGCCGGCCCACAATAATGGAATGGTCTACAGTATCAAAAGCTTTGGCCAAGTCAATAAAAATAGCAGCATCAGTATTCAAAACACTCTTCCTTAACCACACTTTCAATTGATCCATTTGAGCTAATAAGCTTCTAATGTGCAGAAAAACCCAGGCTTTTACGAGAGCAAAAATCAGTGAAGCAGATATCAAAGCACAAGTCAGAATTGGGGCTAGCAACAGTAGATGTGCCAGGGTGTACATGCACATTTCCAGATATCATCAACAGTAATCAAGGCACGGCATAGGACAAGGAGAGGTCTGCAGTGCTGATTTATGACATCTGAATGTGCATCAAATGGCAACAAGATCATATTGTACAGCAATTTCATCAGGTAACATGAATACAAAGCCGGCGAGAGGTGATTAGAATGGAATGGGAGGCCAAAAGTCTGTGTAACCAATAGAGAGTCAGAGTCCCGAGTGTGGGTACAAAAAGTCTGTCCCACGGTTGGGTAAAGAAAGTTCGTAGTCAACATGCAGGAGTCATGAGGCAAATAGCAAAATGCACAAGAAAAAAATAAAATATATAACGACTTGGGGTTAGCCATTGTAAGATCAGAGTCTCTCGCCCCGACAGTGCCTGTGCGGTGGAGGCAAGCGATGGGAGTAGGTGTCACACCCACTTGGGAGAAGCTTTTATTTCTGGAGGCAGATTTCTTGTAGAAAATGCCAGTGGATGGTCTCTGAACAGCAAGCGCCGGCTTCAAGACCTGTGGATTTGGGTGGGGTAGCCTGTCATTTGTTGGGCTCAAAGGCTTTGACACGTCAGTGCTAATTGAAGTTGTATCTCTTTGTCCCAGCAAGCTTGGTAGCCTTAGCAATCAGTCCTTATAAAGTCAAATGTATCATTGTAATGTATTTTTCTTCTTCTCTTCAGACTAAGCATTACTCACTCAGTTCCAGGTTGGATGGTGTTTTCAGGTTTCTGTTTGTTTGCCAGAGCATTTGCTGTATAGTTTGGGAATAATAATCCTTGGGTGTAGGAAGCATTCCAGGTAATTCAAGTAATTCCGTCCAAAATCAGGTAGCAGGTTTGGAGTTTTGATTAGGAGTGAAGGTTATGTTATGTTGTTTTGGGGAGCATCCTGTAAAAAAAAATCTTAGTTTGTCTAACTCTAAATCTATCTATTTTTTAAAAGATGCTGAAAAATTTGGGAGCTCATCTGCTCATGACCTCTCCCTCTCCCTCTGGGTAATACTAATAACTTCCTAGTATTTTCAACCATTAATTGAATGGAAGAAACACGGAAAGAGAAAGTAATTTAAAGCATTTATCTCCCAGCATCAAGAGCAGTCACTCAGTGCTTTACTCATGAGGCATGAGTGTACAGTAAAGTGTCATAGTGTTCTAGTGATAGCCATCTATTGTCTATTTGCTAAGTGCAGAGGCCTCCACTCAGATTTTGTGGCATGTGATAGTCTGCCAGCCAGCCCCGGAGATTGTCATGGTGAAATTTAGGGGTAATTATTTTCCCGGTATTTTACAAATGTTGCATCCCGAGAATAAATCACTTTGTTTCTGAAATATAATAGAGCCTATTTGTATAATTAGTAGGCTTACACATATATACTTTCCAGAATATTTCCCCTAGTGTAATCAGCCTACCTCCTCTTTCTCTCTCTATTGTTGCTTCATTCCTTCTTCGCTTTCAACAGTTAAATAAAAAAAGTTTCATTGTCCTTATCATCATCATTCTAATGACATCCTTGAATGATATACGACTAGAATTAGATGCAGATGGCTTTCACTTCTCTTTACGAATATTGAATGGTTATGGGTCTGAATAAATAACTGATACAGCCTACTGCTGTCATGTATTGTCGGACGGGACCCTGCGCCCCTGCGTGGATTATCGAGGGCTGAATGACATAACGTCCCCTCTTTTGTTATTAAGAATCGTTATCCGTCCTGTCGTAATTGCCTCTTCCCGTTATGTCTTCAGCCTTCGAGATCTACTACTAGAAGGGAGCCAGGGTTTTCACTAAGTTGGACCTTCGTAACGCTTACCATCTCGAATGCGCATCAGGGAGGGGGACGATGTGGAAAACAGGAATTGTCTGGCGTTTAACACTCCGTTAGGGCACTTTGAATACCGGGTTCTGCCGTTCGGTCTCGCTAACGCTCCAGCTGTCTTTCAGGCATTAGTGAATGATGTACTGAGAGACATGCTGAACATCTTTGTTTTCGTTTACCTTGACGGAGGATATCCTGATTTTTTTCACCGTCATCTCCAGATTCATGTTCCGCATCACTACCAGCACGTTGAGACGTGTCCTCCAGCGCCTTTTAGAGAATTGTCTTTATGTGAAGGCTGAGAAGTGCGCTTTTCATGTCTCCTCCGTCACATTTCTCTGGGTCTGTTATTTCCGCCTGAAGGCATTCAGATGGATCCCGCTAAGGTCCAAGCTGTCAGCGATTGGCCCGTCCCTAAGTCACGTGTCGAGCTGCAGCTTTTTGCTTTCTATTAATTTCTGCCCCCTCTTCACAGGAGTGAGGAGCCGGATTTGACAGGGGTGCCGGAGGAAATTTCTATCGTCGTTTCATTCGTAATTTCGGTCAGGTGGCAGCTCCTCTCACAGCCCTTACTTCTGTCAAGACATGCTTTAAGTGGTCCGTTTCCGCCCAGGAGCTTTTGATCTCCTCATCAGAAGCGTTTTACATCCGCTCCTATCCTTGTTACACCTGACGTCTCTAGACAGTTCATTGTCGAGGTTGCACGCGTCAGAGGTGGGCGTGGGAGCCATTCAGTCCCAGCGTTCCCATTCTGGACGATCAAGGTCCACCCTTGCGCGTATTTTTCTCATCGCCTGTCAGCCTGTCAGAACGTAACTATGATGTGGGAAACCTTGACACTGTCTCTAGCCATCCGCTTAGCCCTAGGCGAATGGCGACAGTGGTTGGAGGGCGACCGTTCCTTTTGTCGTTTGGACTGACCATAAGAACCTTGAGTACATCCGTTCTGCCAAACGACTTAATGCGCGTCAGGCTCGTTGGGCGCTGTTTTTCGCTCGTTTCGAGTTCGTTATTTCTTATCGTCCGGGCTCAAAGAACACCAAGCCTGATGCTTTATCCCGTCTCTTCAGTTCTTCAGTAGCCTCCACCGACCCCGAGGGGATTCTCCCTGAGGGGCGTGTTGTCGGGTTGACTGTCTGGGGAATTGAGAGGCAGGTAAAGCAAGCACTCACTCACACTCCGTCGCCGCGCGCTTGTCCTAGGAACCTTCTAAGACTAAGTCCGGTAACTCTCCTCCTGCCGGCCGTCTCAGACCGCTTTCCATTCCCTCTCGACCGTGGTCTCACATCGCCTTAGACTTTATTACCGGTCTGCCTTCGTCAGCGGGGAAGACTGTTATTCTAACGGTTGTCGATAGGTTCTCTAAGGCGGCTCATTTTATTCCCCTCGCTAAGCTTCCTTCTGCTAAAGAGACGGCACAAATCATCATTGAGAATGTTTTCAGAATTCATGGCCTTCCGTCAGACGCCGTTTCGGACAGGGGTCCGCAATTCACGTCTCAATTTTGGAGGGAGTTTTGCCGTTTGATTGGGGCTTCCGTCAGTCTCTCTTCCGGTTTTCACCCCCAGTCTAACGGTCAAGCAGAACGGGCCAATCAGACTATTGGTCGCATCTTACGCAGTCTTTCCTTTCGAAACCCTGCGTCTTGGGCAGAACAGCTCCCCTGGGCAGAATACGCTCACAACTCGCTTCCTTCGTCTGCGACCGGGCTATCTCCTTTTCAGAGTAGCCTCGGGTACCAGCCTCCTCTGTTCTCGTCCCAGCTCGCCGAGTCCAGCGTCCCCTCCGCTCAGGCTTTTGTCCAACGTTGTGAGCGCACCTGGAAGAGGGTCAGGTCTGCACTTTGCCGTTATAGGGCGCAGACTGTGAGAGCCGCTAATAAGCGTAGGACTAAGAGTCCTAGGTATTGTCGCGGTCAGAGAGTATGGCTCTCCACTCGTAACCTTCCCCTTATGACAGCTTCTCGCAAATTGACCCCGCGGTTCATTGGTCCGTTCCGTATTTCTCAGGTCGTTAATCCTGTCGCAGTGCTACTTCTTCTTCCGCATCTTCGTCGCGTCCACCCGGTCTTCCATGTCTCCTGTGTCAAGCCTTTTCTTCGCACCCCCATTTGTCTCCCCCCCCCGCCCCCCCCAGTCATTGTCGAGGGCGCACCTATCTACAGGGTCCGGAAGATTATGGACATGCGTCCTCGGGGCCGTGGTCATCAGTACCTAGTGGATTGGGAGGGGTACGGTCCTGAGGAAAGGAGTTGGGTTCCATCTCGGGACGTGCTGGACCGTTCGCTGATCGATGATTTCCTCCGTTGCCGCCAGGTTTCCTCCTCGAGTGCGCCAGGAGGCGCTCGGTGAGTGGGGGGGTACTGTCATGTATTGTCATGTTATGTCTTGTCCCTGTGCTTTCTCTTCTCTTCGTTTCCCCCTGCTGGTCTTATTAGGTTACTTTCTCTCTCTCTATCTCTCTCTCTCTCTATCGTTCCGTTCCTGCTCCCAGCTGTTCCTCATTCTCCTAACGACCTCGTTTACTCTCTCACACCTGTCCCCTCTTTTGCCCTCTGATTAAGTCTCTATTTCTCTCTCTGTTTCTGCTTCTGTCCTTGTCGGATTCTTGTTTGCTTTACCCTTGTCCCGTCCTGTCGTAATCTGCCTCTTCATCAGATGCTGCGTGTGAGCAGGTGTCTCTGTCCTCTACGGCCCGCGCCTACCCGGAGGGACCAGCAGTCTGTTGCCGCTAGCCCTGCTATTCTCCTCTACTACTAGAAGGGGGACTCTCCTGTAAAGATAGAGGATTTATGTTTTCCCTGTTTGGACATCTCCTGTAAAGATTGAGGATTTATGTTTTCCCTGTTTGGACATTAAAAGACTCTGTTTCTGTTAAATCGCTTTTGGGTCCTCACTCACCTGCATAACAACTGCCATCACGCATTCACTCTTCTTTCAAACTACCCATGACCTCTATTGGCTGCTGTATTTAACATTGAGCAAACAAGAGCTTGCGTCCCTCTTCAAATAGTATATTGGTATATTATAGTCTAGCTTTTCCTGCATGGGACTCCAAGAGCTAAGGGGCATTTCTTGAGGAGAGCGGCCAGCGGAGCAGAAGGAAGTTTACATACACTTTGGCCAAATACATTTAAACTCAGTTTTTCACAGGTCCTGACATTTAATCCTAGTAAAAATTCCCTGTCTTAGGTCAGTTAGGATCACCACTTTATTTTAAGAATGTGAAATGTCAGAATAATAACAGAGAGAATGATTTATTTCAGCTTTTATTTTTTTCATCTCATTCCCAGTGGGTCAGAATTTTACATACACTCAATTCGTATTTGGTAGCATTGCCTTTAAATTGTTTAACTTGGGTCAAATGTTTCGGGTAGCCTTCCACATGCTTTCCACAATAAGTCGGGTGATTTTTGGCAGACTTCTGCCAGAGCTGGTGTAACTAAATCAGGTTGGTAGGCCTTCTTGCTCGCACATGCTTTTTCAGTTCTGCCCAACCATTTTCTATAGGATTGAGGTCAGGGCTTTGTGATGGCCACTCCAATACCTTGACTTTGTTGTCTTTACGCCATTTTGCCACAACTTTGGAAGTATGCTTGGGGTCATTGTTCATTTGGAATACCCATTTGCGACCAAGCTTTAACTTCCTGACTGATGTCTTGAGATGTTGCTTCAATATATCCACATAATTTTATTTCCTCATGATGCCATCTATTTTGTGAAGTGCACCAGTCCCTCCTGCAGCAAAGCACCCCCACAACATGATGCTGCCACCCCCATGCTTCACGGTTGGGATGGTGTTCTTTGGCTTGCAAGCCTCCCCCTTTTTCCTCCAAACATAACGATGGTCATTATGGCCAAATAGTTCTATTTTTGTTTCATCAGATCAGAGGACATTTCTCCAAAAAGTACGATCTTTGTCCCCATGTGCAGTTGCAAACCGTAGTCTGGCTTTTTTATGACGGTTTTGGAGCAGTGGCTTCTTCCTTGCTGAGGGGCCTTTCAGGTTATGTCGATATAGGACTCATTTTACTGTGGATATAGATACTTTTCTACCTGTTTCCTCCAGCATCTTCACAAGGTCCTTTGCTGTTGTTCTGGGTTTGATTTGCACTTTTCGCACCAAAGTATGTTCATCTCTAGGAGACAGAACGTCTCTCCTTCCTGAGCGGTATGACGGCTGCGTGGTCCCATGGTGTTTATACTTGCATACTATTGTTTGTACATATGTACGTGGTACCTTCAGGCGTTTGGAAATGTCTCCCAAGGATGAACCAGACTTGTGGAGGTCTACAATTTTTTTCTGAGGTCTTGGCTGATTTCTTTTGATTTTCCCATCATGTCAAGCAAAGAGGCACTGGGATACATCCACAGGTACACCTCTAATTGACTCAAATTATGTCAATTAGCCTATCAGAAGCTTCTAATGCCATGACATTATTTTCTTGAATTTTCTAAGCTGTTTAAAGGCACAGTCAACTTAGTGTATGTAAACTTCTGACCCACTGGAATTGTGATACAGTGAATTATAAGTGAAATAATCTGTCTGTCAACAATTATTGGAAAAATGATTTGTGTCATGCGCAAAGTAGATGTCCTGACCGACTTGGCAAAACTATAGTTTGCTAACAAGAAATGTGTGGAGTGATTCAAAAACGAGTTATAATGACGCCAACCTAAGTGTATGTAAACTTCCGACTTCAACTATATATAGTTGAAGTCGTAAGTTTACATATATATATATATAAATAAAATATATTTATATAAATAAATCTAGAACAGGCTGATCTATTTTGGATGCAATTTGAATGGAGTTGATGGAGAGAGAGAAATCAAAATCTATTCAAATTGTATTTGTTACATCTGACGAATACAACAGGTACAACAGGTAACCTGACCATGAAATACTTAGTTACAAGCCCTTAACCAACAATGGGGGGGGGGTCAAGGTAAATAGTCCAGGTGGCCATTTGATTAGTTGTTCAGTAGTTTTATGGCTTGGGGGTAGAAGTTGTTAAGGAGCCTTTTGGTCCTAGACTTGGCGCTCCGGTACCGCTTGCCATGCGGTAGCAGAGAGAAGAGTCTATGATTTGGGTGACTGGAGCCTTGACAATTTTTTGGGCCTTCTTCTGACACCGTCTAGTATATACACTGCTCAAAAAAATAAAGGGAACACTTAAACAACACAATGTAACTCCAAGTCAATCACACTTCTGTGAAATCAAACTGTCCACTTAGGAAGCAACACTGATTGACAATACATTTCACATGCTGTTGTGCAAATGGAATAGACAACAGGTGGAAATTATAGGCAATTAGCAAGACACCCCCAATAAAGGAGTGGTTCTGCAGGTGGTGACCACAGACCACTTCTCAGTTCCTATGTTTCCTGGCTGATGTTTTGGTCACTTTTGAATGCTGGCGGTGCTCTCACTCTAGTGGTAGCATGAGACGGAGTCTACAACCCACACAAGTGGCTCAGGTAGTGCAGCTCATCCAGGATGGCACATCAATGCGAGCTGTGGCAAGAAGGTGTGCTGTGTCTGTCAGCGTAGTGTCTAGAGCATGGAGGCGCTACCAGGAGATAGGCCAGTGCATCAGGAGACGTGGAGGAGGCCGTAGGAGGGCAACAACCCAGCAGCAGAACCACTACCTCCACCTTTGTGCAAGGAGGAGCAGGAGGAGCACTGCCAGAGCCCTGCAAAATGACCTCCAGCAGGCCACAAATGTGCATGTGTCTGCTCAAACGGTCAGAAACAGACTCCATGAGGGTGGTATGAGGGCCCGACATCCACAGGTGGGGGTTGTGCTTACAGCCCAACACCGTGCAGGATGTTTGGCATTTGCCAGAGAACACCAAGATTGGCAAATTCGCCACTGGCTCCCTGTGCTCTTCACAGATGAAAGCAGGTTCACACTGAGCACGTGTGACAGACGTGACAGAGTCTGGAGACGCCGCGGAGAAGGTTCTGCTGCCTGCAACATCCTCCAGCATGACCGGTTTGGCGGTGGGTCAGTCATGGTGTGGGGTGGCATTTATTTGGGGGGCCGCACAGCCCTCCATGTGCTCGCCAGAGGTAGCCTGACTGCCATTAGGTACCGAGATGAGATCCTCAGACCCCTTGTGAGATCATATGCTGGTGCGGTTGGCCCTTGGTTCATCCTAATGCAAGACAATGCTAGACCTCATGTGGCTGGAGTGTGTCAGCAGTTCCTGCAAGAGGAAGGCATTGATGCTATGGACTGGCCCGCCCGTTCCCCAGACCTTAATCCAATTGAGCACATCTGGGACATCATGTCTCGCTCCATCCACCAACGCCACGTTGCACCACAGACTGTCCAGGAGTTGGCGGATGCTTTAGTCCAGGTCTGGGAGGAGATCCCTCAGGAGACCATCCGCCACCTCATCAGGAGCATGCCCAGGCGTTGTAGGGAGGTCATACAGGCACGTGGAGGCCACACACACTACTGAGCCTCATTTTGACTTGTTTTAAGGACATTACATCAAAGTTGGATCAGCCTGTAGTGTGGTTTTCCACTTTAATTTTGAGTGTGACTCCAAATCCAGACCTCCATGGGTTGATAAAATTGATTTCCGTTGATCATTTTTGTGTGATTTTGTTGTCAGCACATTCAACTATGTAAAGAAAAAAGTATTTAATAAGAATATTTCATTAATTCAGATCTAGGATGTGTAATTTTAGTGTTCCCTTTATTTTTTTGTGCAGTGTATGTCCTGGATGTCAGGAAGCTTGGCCCCAGTGATGTACTGGGCCGTACGCACTACCCTCTGTAGTGCCTTATGGTCAGATGCCGAGCAGTTGCCATACCAGGCGGTGATGCAACCAGTCAGGCTCTTGATGGTGCAGCTGTAGAACTTTTTAAGGATCTGGGGACTGATGGCAAATCGTTTCAGTCTCCTGAGGGGGAAAATGTGTTGTCGTGCCCTATTCACATGGTGTGTTGGGACCATGACGTCGGAGCAGATGCTTCTCCTAGCCCCGGGCTACTAACTTTAAACGCAGCGTCGCCCGCGTGGTGGCGTGGTAGCGACTACTCCGCGGCTCCCCTGTTCCTTCTATTGCTGCCCCCTGGACCCTATGATCACTTGGCTACATAGCTGATGCCCCCTGGACCCTATGATCACTTGGCTACATAGCTGATGCCCCCTGGACCCTATGATCACTTGGCTACATAGCTGATGCCCCCTGGACCCTATGATCACTTGGCTACATAGCTGATGCCCCCTGGACCCTATGATCACTTGGCTACATAGCTGATGCCCCTGGACCTATGATCACTTGGCTACATAGCTGATGCCCCTGGACCCTATGATCACTTGGCTACATAGCTGATGCCCCCTGGACCCTATGATCACTTGGCTACATAGCTGATGCCCCTGGACCCTATGATCACTTGGCTACATAGCTGATGCCCCCTGGACCCTATGATCACTTGGCTACATAGCTGATGCCCCCTGGACCCTATGATCACTTGGCTACATAGCTGATGCCCCCTGGACCCTATGATCACTTGGCTACATAGCTGATGCCCCCTGGACTGTCCATTAATCACGGTACTCCATTCTGTTTGTTTATTTTTTATTATTATTATTTTTATTTGTCGGCCCCAGCCGCAAACTCAGGCTCTGTGTGTAATTAACCAACCCTCTCTGCCCAGTCATCTCCATTTTACCTGTTGTTGTTTTAGCTGATTAGCTGTTGTTGTCTCACCCGTTGTTGTCTTAGTTAGCTCTCCAAATCAACATCTGTGATTACTTTATGCCTCGCTGTATGTCTCTCTCATATGTCAATATGCCTTGTATACTGTTGTTTAGGTTAGTTATCATTGTTTTAGTTTACTGCGGAGCCCCTAGTTCCACTCATTATAGCTCTGATACCTCGTTTGTCCCACATCTCACACATGTGGTGACCTCACCCATTATAACCAGCTTATCCAGAGATACAACCTCTCTTATCATCACTCAGTGCCTGGGCTTACCTCTGCTGTACCCGCACCCCACCATACTTCTGTGATCGAAAAAGTAGTGGTTTCATGCATGTCAACATCAGAAGCCTCCTCCCTAAGTTTGTTTTACTCACTGCTTTAGCACACTCCGCCAACCCTGATGTCCTTGCCGTGTCTGAATCCTGGCTTAGGAAGGCCACCAACAATTCTGAGATTTCCATACCCAGATACAACATTTTCAGTCAAGATAGAATTGCCAAAGGGGGAGGAGTTGCAATCTACTGCAGAGATAGCCTGCAAAGTTGTCTTACTTTACAGGTCTATACCCAAACAGTTTGAACTTCTAATTTTAAAAATTAACCTCTTCAGAAATAAGTCTCTCACTGTTGTCGGCTGCTATTGACACCTCTCCGCTCTAAGCTGTGCCCTGGACACCATTTGTGAATTGATCGCCCCCCATCTAGCTTCAGAGTTCGTTCTGTTAGGTGACCTGAACTGGGATATGCTTAACACCCCGGCTGTCCTACAATCTAAGCTAGATGACCTCAATCTCACACAAATCATCAAGGAACCCACCAGGTACAACCCCAAATCCGTTAACATGGGCACCCTCATTGACATTATCCTGACCAACTTGCCTTCCAAATACACCTCCGCTGTTTTCAATCAGGATCTCAGTGATCACCACCCCTCATCACTGTCAAACGCTCCCTAAAACACTTCTGCGAGCAGGCCTTTCTAATCGACCTGGCCCGGGTATCCTGGAAGGATATTGACCTCATCCCGTCAGTCGAGGATGCCTGGTCATTCTTTAAAAGTAATTTCCTCACCATCTTAGATAAGCATGCCCCGTTCAAAAAATGCAGAACTAAGAACAGATATAGCCCTTGGTTCACTTCAGACCTGACTGCCCTTGACCAGCACAAAAACATCCTGTGGCGGACTGCAATAGCATCGAATAGTCCCCACGATATGCAACTGTTCAGGAAGTCAGGAACCAATACACGCAGTCAGTCAGGAAAGCAAAGGCTAGCTTTTTCAAGCAGAAATTCGCATCCTGTAGCTCTAACTCCCAAAAGTTTTGGGATACTGTAAAGTCCATGGAGAACAAGAGCACCTCCTCCCAGCTGCCCACTGCACTGAGGCTAGGTAACACGGTCACCACTGATAGATCCATGATAATCGAAAATTTCAATAAGCATTTCTCAACGGCTGGCCATGCCTTCCTCCTGGCTACTCCAACCCTGGCCAACTGCCCCCCCCCCCTCCCCAGCTTCTCCTTCACCCAAATCCAGATAGCAGATGTTCTGAAAGAGCTGAAAAACCTTGACCCGTACAAATCAGCTGGGCTAGACAATCTGGACCCTCTCTTTCTAAAACTATCCACCGCCATTGTTGCAACCCCTATTACCAGCCTGTTCAACCTCTCTTTCGTATCGACCGAGATCCCTAAAGATTGGAAAGCTGCCGTGGTCATCCCCCTCTTCAAAGGGGGTGACACTCTAGACCCAAACTGTTACAGACCTATATCCATCCTGCCTATCTAAAGTCTTCGAAAGCCAAGTTAATAAACAGATCACTGACCATTTCGAATCCACCGTACCTTCTCTGCTGTGCGATCCGGCTTCCGAGCTGGTCACCGGTGCACCTCAGCCACGCTCAAGGTCCTAAACGATATCATAACCGCCATCGATAAAAGACAGTACTGTGCAGCCGTCTTCATCGACCTGGCCAAGGCGTTCGACTCTGTCAATCACCGTATTCTTATTGGCAGACTCAATAGCCTTGGTTTTTCTAATGACTGGCTCGCCTGGTTCACCTACTACTTTGCAGACAGAGTTCAGTGTGTCAAATTGGAGGGCATGTTGTCCGGACCTCTGGCAGTCTCTATGGGGGTGCCACAGGGTTAAATTCTCGGGCCGACTCTTTTCTCTGTATATATATCAATGATGTCACTCTTGCTGCGGGCTATTCCCTAATCCACCTCTACGCAGACAACACCATTCTGTATACTTCTGGCCCTTCCTTGGACACTGTGCTAACTAACCTCCAAACGAGCTTCAATGCCATACAACACTCCTTCCGTGGCCTCCAATTGCTCTTAAACGCTAGTAAAACCAAATGCATGCTTTTCAACCGTTCGCCGCCCGCAACCGCCCGCCCGACTAACATCACCACCCTGGACGGTTCCGACCTAGAATATGTGGACAACTATAAATACCTAGGTGTCTGGCTAGACTGTAAACTCTCCTTCCAGACTCATATTAAACTTCTCCAATGAAAAATCAAATCTAGAATCGGCTTTCTATTTCGCAACAAAGCCTAGTTCACTCACGCCGGCAAACTTACCCTAGTAATTCCTGACTATCTTACCGATCCTCGACTTCGGCGATGTCATCTACGAAATAGCTTCCAACACTCTACTCAGCAAACTGGATGCAGTCTATCACAGTGCCATCAATTTGTTACCAAATCACCTTATACCACCCACCACTGCGACCTGTATGCTCTAGTCGGCTGGCCCTCGCTACATATTTGTCGCCAGACTCACTGGCTCCAGGTCATCTATAAGTCTATGCTAGGTAAAGCTCCGCCTTATCTCAGTTCACTGGTCACGATAACAACACCCACCATAGCACACGTTCCATCCCCAAAGCCAACACCTCATTTGGCCGCCTTTCCTTCTAGTTCTCTGCTGCCAGTGACTGGAACGAATTGCAAAAATCGCTGACGTTGGAGACTTTTATTTCCCTCACCAACTTTAAACATCAACTATCTGAGCAACTAACCGATCGCTGCAGCTGTACATAGTCCATCTGTAAATAGCCCACCCAATCTATCTACCTCATCCCCATACTGTTTTTATTTTATTTACTTTTCTGCTCTTTTGCACACCAGTATCTCTACTTGCACATCATCATCTGCTCATTTATCACTCCAGTGTTAATCTGCTAAATTGGAACTATTCGGTCCTATGGCCTATTTATTGCCTACCTCCTCATGCCTTTTTCACACATTGTATATAGACTTTCTTTTTTCTACTGTGTCATTGACTTGTTTATTGTGTTATTGGCTTGTTTATTGTTTACTCCATGTGTAACTCTGTGTTGTTGTCTGTGTCACACTGCTTTGCTTTATCTTGGCCAGGTCGCAGTTGCAAATGAGAACTTGTTCTCAACTAGCCTACCTGGTTAAAAAAATGAGTTTGTTGGTGATGTGGACACCAAGGAACTTGAAGCTCTCAACCCGCTCCATTTCAGTCTCGTAGATGTTAAGGGGGCCTGTTCGGTGCTCCTTTTCAGCTCCATTGTCTTGCTTACATTGAGAGCGAGGTTGTTGTCCTGGCACCACACTTCCAGGTCTCTGACCTCCTCCCTATAGGTTGTCTCATCGTTGTCAGTGAACTGTTGTGTCATCAGCAAACTTAATGATGGTGTTGGAGTCGTGCTTGGCCACGCAGTTGTGGGTGAACAGGGAGTACAGGAGGGGACTAAGCAGGCACCCCTGAGGATCCCTTGTGTTGAGGATCAGTGTGGCAGATGTGTTGTTGCCTGGCAGATGTGTTGTTGCCCTTTGTAGTTTTCAAGCCCTGCCACAGCTGACAAACATCAGAGCCGGTGCTCTCATGCATGCTTCAGTGTTGCTTGCTTCAAAGCGAGCATAAAAGGCATTTAGCTCGTCTGGTAGGCTCTCATTACTGGGCAGCTTGCGGCTGGGTTTCCCTTTGTAGTCTGTAATAATTTGCAAGCCCTACCACATTTGACAGAGCCGGTGTAGTAGGATTCAATCGTAGTCCTGTATTGACACCTTGCCTGTTTGATGGTTCGTCTGAGGGCACAGCAGGATTTCTTCTTAAGTGTCCGGATTAGTGTCCCGCTCCTTGAAAGCGGCAGCTCTAGCCTTTAGCCCGGTGCGGATGTTGCCTGTAATCCATGGCTTCTGGTTGATATATGTACGTATGGTCACTGTGGGGACGGCGTCGTCGATGCACTTATTGATGAAGCCGGTGACAGAGGTGGTACACCTCATTTCCATGGGATGAATCCTGGAACATATTCCAATCAGTGCTAGTGAAACAGTCCTGTAGTGTAGCATCCGCGTCATCGGACCACTTCCGTATTGAGCGAGTCACTGGTACTTCCTGCTTTAGTTTTTGCTTGTAAGCAGGAATCAGGACGATAGAATTATGGTCAGATTTGCCAAATTGAGGGTGAGGGAGAGCTTTGTATGTGTCTCTGTGTGTGAAATAAAGGTGGTCTAAAGTTTTTTTTCCTCTGGTTACACATGCTGGTACAAATGAGGTGAAACATATTCAAGTTTGCCTACATTAAAGTCCCCGGCCACTAGGAGCGCCGCTTCTGGATGAGCATTTTCTTGTTTGCTTATGGTGATATACAGCTCGAAGAGTGCGGTCTTAGTGCTAACTTTGTGGTGGTAAGTAGACGGCAACAAAAAATATAGATGAAAACTTTCTTGGTAGATGGTGTGGACTACAGCTTATCATGAGGAGTATTTCTGTCTGTAATAAAACCCTTTTGTGGGGAAAAACTCACTCTGATTGGCTGGGCCTGTGTCCCCATTTTGTTCAGTATAATGTATTATAATTTACCGGTTTCTCACAGTTAATTATCCCGGGAGTGGTTTTGCGCTGTAAATTCCAGTAAATCTCAGTAACCGGGTTCCCGCCATTCAACCCTAGTGCTGTCATTGTAGCATGGTACAAACGATAACCTTTAGACCATGTTACTAATGTAACACCAGATCATGCATGTCTCATTAGTGTTCGTGCCTTCAGGTGACTGGAATTTATTTTTCTATCTTGTATTATTAGTATGGCTCCTCCGCTCTAATTCTGGTAGACAGTGTATGTGCCCACCACGCTGTGTGTATACGACCACAGAGAGATGCGGCAAACCAGAAAGAGCTGTATAAGAGCTGCAAACCAGAAAGAGCTGTATAAGAGCTGCAAACCAGAAAGAGCTGTATAAAAAATGCATCAGTTCCATCTGAAGGTCATGCAGGGTACTGCATATCCAACAGACATTTTGCACAGGCTTCTCTCTTCGTCATTGTGTGGACATACTCCTTTGTTCCAACAAGAGGACATTCATTAAGTGTTGCACTGTATCCTCAGTGGAATGATAGAGAAGTATGTCGTTATACGTAGAAAATCCCCATCAATGACTGACCATTCAGAGACTTGTCCTCAGAGGAATTTAAAAAGGGCTGCATGTCATTGACCAGAGGAGGTCCTCCGTGCTATGAATCCAGTTTGTTTGTTGTGAATAGAATTTTTGGTTTGAGAACCAGCTTTGTTGTTGGCGGACACGTCTTTCACATGCACACACATGCGGCACCAGTTGGGGTGGATGTTCAAAGTGCCTGGCACCTGATCAGATTGATTCAGACTGATTTTCCCATGAAGCCAATTGTGAGGTAAAGTGACTTGAACTGATTGTCGGGTGATAAGTAGCCTAAGCAAATAGCCGTTTCACTGTAACAAGGAAAAGAGAACAATTACAACAGACTGGAGTTCTGCAATACCATAACCCCAGATAAAGCATGTTGATAAGAGCTGAAAACAGGTCTTTCTTGAATGCCATGCCATTCTACAGAAATGGGGCAGAATAACGTGCAAGGCTGGCATGTGTCCTGGGGTTCAGCAAGTCAAACCCAGCTCCATGGAAAACTATGACAATCACCCACATCTCCTTCAGACATATTTTCTGTAAATGTTATAACCTTGTATTGCCACCACTGTATCATCAAATATATTATCTAAGTGAGTTTCAAAGGTAGTCAGAATATGAATGTCATCCATTACTAGATTTCATTAACCTTGTTTCTTAAGCTACATATGTTAATGTGGGCTATTTTGAGCACTTTTATTCTGGGATGCTTACTTGTTTTCATTGCATAATAACTGGGAGGTTTAAGAGAAGTAGATATGCTCATATAATTTATGTTATTGCCAGGTGAGCTGCACACAGTGGACTTCAGTGCTCAGTGCTAACAGTACAAATCTGGTTCATAGGCACATTATTACTGCATACAATACAGTTAGAGTGTCACGATCATTGGAATAAATGGACCAAGGCGCAGCGTGCGCAGAGTTCCACATGTTTTAATAAATGAAACTCACCAAAAACAATACAGAACAAACGAAACGTGAAGTAAATGCAGTGTTCACAGGCACTACACAAAAACAAGATCCCACAAACCCCCCCGTGGGAAAAGGCTGCCTAAATATGATCCCCAATCAGAGACAACGATAAACAGCTGCCTCTGATTGGGAACCATACAGGGCAACATAGAAAACAAAAAACACCTAGATAGGAACACCCCCCCCCCCCTAGTCACACCCGACCTAACCAAAATAGAGAATAGAAAAGGCTCTCTATGGTCAGGGCGTGACATAGAGGGACATAAATTAGGTTACTTACATTGTGTCTACCAACGCCCCTGGAGTAATGTGTATTTGCTGAAGCATCATAACAACTCTGCGTCACGATGGTAGGGATTAGCTAAACTGGGCTTGGGTCATTCTGTACAAACCGTGAGGCATTCTGAGAGAGAGTTTGCTGTGCAATCCACATGCATTTCTTCCAGTTGAAATTGGGAGCAGGAGAGTGTAGTTGGGGAGGGAGAGGTGCAGTACAGTACATCCCAATGTACCAACAGCTGACAGCTTTACAGTTCACAATGCACAGTATGTAAAACAGCCTTCCGCACCAGTTAATGGAGGATGCCTGGGACACCACTGCCAGCAAACAGCCACCTCTCCACACAGACACTGGGCCATCGTGTGTACAGTAACAGGATTCAACAGGGGAGAGATACTGAGCACAGCACAACAAGCTTGTCTATTTTTTCACCATGACAGGAGCATTAGAGGTTTCAACTCAACTGTTCCAATATGTCTGAACTACAAAGCTCCCTTGAAAAGAGGGAATGTGAGGCCCAGGGGCTGCGAGGGACTCTGGAACAGCTGGCCTGGTGATGGGGCCTCCTGTTCCCTTGCTCTGAAGAGCTAGTAGGGACAAGACAGCTATGTCTGGCTGCAGGGAAATGGCTGGGGGGAGGAGTGTGTGCTGGGGCTGGCTGGCTGGAAGTTCTCAGCTCTGGGAAGCAGCAGCTCCACTTTGCCTTGATGACATAGTTTCAAAGTTTCTGGTTTCTTGGATGATGGCGGAGCGTTACACAACATCTCCAATAGGGAATGGAGCAGGTCCGAGCCCTTCAGGGAAATAGGAGGTGAAGACAAAATTCATAATGCTATGGATTATATAACAGAACAGTCATATCTCTATCTGCTTGAGTTGTGCCCTTTGAGAAATGGAAAATTACAGAGCAAAAGTAAAGTTGGCTTCTATCCAGACTTTGGTTTCAAAGAACCGTGACTTTAAAGGAAGGGGAAAAAGGCATAAAACTATTTTTGAAAACACTCAGAACAGCCCTGAAAAAGAGAAGAAAAATATAACAATGAAGGATGCCTATGTGAATCCCAAATGTATCTATTGGATCTAACTGTTTCCTGGTCATATGCACAAATATGACACTGAGTTTTCCCAACAACATTCAACAGGCATCTAGGAAGAAACAGGAGTAATATGAGAAAATATTTTATAGATATGAGCAGTATTCCCTTGTCTGTGAATCTATTCACTAGAAGAGCCACACACACACAGGGATGGAAATGAGTGCTTGGTTCTCCTTTCCAATGCCATGCAGTACCCTGGCATCATACAGGCGATTGAAAGGGACATTAAACAACTACATATGGATATAGAAGAACCCAAATTACTAGCTGCAATGGAAATCTAACAGAATTCAAAGAGCAAAATCAAGGCTAACATTCAATGTAAACCACCATACAGTAAATGTAACCAAATGACGCAGAGGATTCCATGGAGGATTCTGTTGTTCATTGGCAATGCTCGAGAATCTCAATGTAAATGGCATTGTTACCCTTTTATTGGTGTTTGTTTTGTTCCACGCTTTCAGGGTGTTTTCATCAGCATTAATCGGATACATATGAACTGCAGCACCCTTTTCAGACACGCACAGGCAGCATTCCTGTTTGAAAACACCAAGTCAACTCTCAAACAGCAAAGTCAAAGAAAAGCATCCCCAGTCAAGGAAAAGCATTTAAGGAGAGACTGTTTTACAGGAGTTTCCAACGACTGCCGTCTGGAGCACCCACCCAGTCTGTGTGCTTTTAAAACATCATAAAGCTCATTCTTTGGCCGGTCTAAAAAGGCACCCGACTAAGATTAGAGGGGGTCTCAAAATGGGATCATAATTGTGTCGAGTTGTAATTATACAAAGGCTGAATGGCCCTCTTCTCTTATACTAGGCATCTGCTCGTCAAAGCCGCAATTAAATATGACATACAACATAGGTATGTTGATGAGGAAAGTGTAGCAGTCTGTATTGTTATCATATCCTTCACATTTGCCACCTGGGGTAAAGGGTGACTATGGTGTCATTATTCACATGGCTGTACTCTATGACAAGGTCACCCCCATGAAAATCAGGTGTGTCAGATTTGGGTAAAATGTGAAACTGAAGTCCCATATGGGATAACCATGGTGGTTACATTTTATGGTCCTTGCTATCCTTGGGATGTCCAAGTCACCCTATTGAAGTTGACCTTTAAATGGTTAAGGAAAGGGTTAAGGTTAGGGCTAGGTAAGGGTTATGGTTATGTTTAAGGGTAGTGAGATCCCAAGGATCCCTGATAGCACTGACCACAACATGTGCACTGTACATGTCGTAATTCTAATCAAACCGGAATATAGGCTACAGTACTAATGTAACAAATTTCCATTATACATACAGTACTTGAACATTCCAATGTCATACATCATGTTACAGTTAAATGTATGATCAAAAATACACTTACAGGTCAAATTCTACATTGAGATCACACATAGGTCTACTGTAGATCACCCAATTTTTGTAATTCTTTGTTAAAACCTCATGTGGGGTGGCAGGTAGCCTAGTGGTTAGAGCATAGGACTTGTAACCGAAAGGTTGCAAGATCAAATCCCCGAGCTGACAAGGTAAAAAAATCTGTCGTTCTGCCCCTGAACAAGGTAGTTAACCTAATCCTAGGCTGTCATTTAAAATAAGACTTTGTTCTTAACTGTGCCTAGTTAAATAAAGGTAAAGTAAATTTGTACATATAGGCTGCTAGTATTTAAAAAAAAATGCAAATAAGTCTATCCCTGTATGTATTCAAAGTCAAGCAGCAAGATAAAAATGACATTTTCATTAGGGGAATGAAAATACATATATTTTGTGTTGTCGTGATTGGCATAATGGTATGGAAATACCTCAATCATCTCTCCTGTGGATACGTTCAAAATGGTCCCTTTGAAACTCAAGACGCAAGTAATGTACTTACTCCTGATATGTATAATGTGAACATTAAGTGGGACAAAAGTTTTCATTTCCTACGTTTATTATTACACACAAAGTTACCAAAAGAGAGCAATCTTCCACAATTTAGTTATGTGGGAGAAAAAAGGCCCTCAGAATGGAAAAGGACATTTAGAGAATCACAGGAGTAGTGCAGTGGTTGCTAATGGAAGCCATCTCTGTAATAACAGCTGTCACTTTTCATTAGATTTCTAGCTGAAACGTCAAGATGAAAAATAAAGACTCTACACAGTTTACGTTTCCAGCTTGGAGACTGAAGGAGCTATGGGCATGAAACGGGAATGAGACAGGGAAGGAAGAGTCATTCTGCCGGGATCCTATTGGGGGTTATGGGAACCAAATGTGCCAAGCAGTACTCAACATATCAATGGATGGAGGAAACTAAGAACCATGTCTTTCATAGGTATTGAAATAAAAGGTCTTAATGATTCATGTGATTGTAAGCAATTACATGAAGATTATAATGAAGGTGAGAGTATCCAACAACTCCAATGACCCCCCCTCCCCCCATCTGCTGATGCTTACAGATTACAGAAACAGTATAAGAGTATAAGAGTGAGGTCTCAGAGAACGCACCGAATGATGGCAAACTGCTTTCAATAGATCTACAGTTTCATCCAAGAGTCATATAGGCCTACATTTACCTAGTGACTGGAGTAACAGAGACATTTGGTAACCCCAAAATCATCTCCAGAGAAAACAGGAATAACATGACAATCCAAGCCTAAGTGCAATGTCTGTTAAACATTATCCTTAAAAGTTCTCCTTGATATTCTCTCAACAACCCATTTCTGAATCTTTTGGCCTTATGTCTTCCCAGCAGACAGTTGTTCATCACAGGACAAGTAAACACAAGCTTAATGCATGGAATTCTAAAAATTAACTAAATACCCCATGCCTGTGTGTGTGTGTGTGTGTGTGTGTGTGTGTGTGTGTGTGTGTGTGTGTGTGTGTGTGTGTTTCCTTTGGCTAGTGTCTGTCAGCCTGACTGTAACCTGTGGCACACGCCAGCCATTCCTGGTCAGATGACTCACATGACGTGACATGTGCTTGGTGTTTGCCACATTGTTACTGAGCAGGGGTGACCTAACAGTTACAATAATGGAAGGAAAAGGGACAAAAGAGAAAACCATGGAAAAACAATACCATAACATTAGGCGTGTGTGTTCTCTCTGTGTTTTTCCTTTCAACACAATGGAACGACCTCTAACACCAGCTAAGGACAACTCTGACAACTTCCTGGGCTGCTTCACCTGAGGAATAGGCTTAGGAACGTCATATAAACAAAAATAGAAATGAAATGTTTTACCCATATGAGTGAGGGAGGACATTACTACAGCTAGTATTGTCTGCAGTTGCGCATTCATCACAGGGAGAGAGAGAGACACTTGAAGAGTTCCACCTCCCAACATGGAACAGCCTCAGGAATGCTTTTCTTCAGCCCGTAGCCCCTCTCTGCGGGGTGTGTTTAGCATGCAAAGCAGGGCGCAGATGCTGTCCATGGCTGGAGGTGGTGATGGGGACACGAGGCCCATAGACCGGCCGCCCAGCCTCGATTGCCCCTCGGCTGCCCCTCCATCGCCGGCCGCCCCTCCACCCTCCAGCCACACGCAGCACTTGTGTCCCGGGAAACCAGCGCTAGCCATATGCAGGGCAGGGGGCCTGCTGCTGCACTCACAAGACCCCCCTCCAGCACTGTCTGCAGTCTTTCACACAAAACATTGCAAATGAAATAGGCCAGGGATAGAGAGCTTTTGTACTGTCTATACAGGAGTGTGGATGTGTTTCAGTGAGAAAGAGTGTGTGTGTGCTAATTTCTGATAGGACAGCCAAAGTTCCCATTGTACACAAATAAATATATTTTCGATGAGAAGAAGAATGATGAACGAGTCTAGAAGATATGCTGATACCGCGCGAGAGGACAAGCAGGTGGCTGGGACTGTCAGGGAGAGCCGAGAGAGAAAACAATGATGATCAATAAACAAACAACATGCTACAGGAACACATCAGGCAGCCTGAGCCGGCCTGCTACAGTAACTTCTCCTGCATCCTCTTCTTCGCAACTAGAATGACACAATGCCCTTTTCCATTCTAGCCACTGGGCCCGGCCTGCCTGCCTGAGTGTGGTGGCGTGGGGCCCTGCAGGGTGTTGTTGTTGCTTTTATAAGGTCTGGCAGAGAGAAATTAGTCTGGCTGACACTGAACTCGAAGTCCTCCTGACTTCAGAGTCTGGAAAGGCTATTTTGATAATTAAGGGGATGTGCTTTTTTTACTGATTGAGTGAGAAAGACACAGAGGAGAACCAAACACCCACCTGGACAACCCCACACAGCTCCTGAGCGCCACCCCCTTCCAATACAATTGTTGGATTTTCAAATCCAAACAACGTGAGGACGCAACCACCCCAGGAAAGAAAAAAAAAACATTTGAGAGAACCAATCAAAGCTCAATACATTCAGGAGCACATTTCTGTGCAAATACTGCATTTTCAACGATATCCTGTCCAGACCAGTGTGTCACAACTATCTCTCCCTGTGAGTCACATCAGCCAGGCTAGAGAGAAATGGGCCCACTTTGGATTGTGACATTTTTCATTTTGTGTTGTTGTCCCTCTGAGAAGTTGCCAGGCAGGTTTTGGGTGAAGGCCTTTGATAAAATGATTATGTGGCCTTTAAGCGTGCTAGAAATTGTTAATATGTCAGGGATTACAGAAATTAGAGTACAGGTGCAAACCCTGGATTATTCCAAACACATTTCTGCTAAAACAATCCTGCATCTAGCAGAGCTATCCTCATCTAATAGCTGTTGAAGTATGTAAAGACGTGCCATGTTCAGCAGGGACCAAAACAGGAGTTCTAGTCAGTTTGAAGTGGTCTCTAGGGGGAGCTAGGGGTAGTGGATTTAACATGGTGATACTGTGTGGTCAGTTGTACAGTAATCTGTTAGCTACACAGTCACATGGTTGTGGTGGCATCATCCATTTGGTTCCAACTTCACAAAGTGTCAGGAGTACAGTAAAACTCATCATCATGTTCTGCTCACAAATTTGAAAGATGCATAAACATGCATTTCCATGTGGAAGGAAACAAAAGCCCTAAACAAATTCAAGGCTGATGCTTTCAGTGAGAGAATACGTCCCCGAGGCCAGCAGATGGAGATTGATGTGTGGTCAATGCAGGAGTCCGTGTGGGCCTCCCTGTCTCCCCTCCCTTGATGTAAACAAAGCCGCTGTGCTGTGCCTGCTTTGCTCTGTGTGGCTAGTGGGCCTGCTGCAAACACACGGGTCAGGAGGCATTAAGCGCTGGGAGTCTCCACGCTCCACTCCGGCATTTGGAACCACTCTGAACCTATCACAAATTCCTCAGTCTTGGCAGCCATTCAGTTTTACCCTGCGCTCTCTCTCTTTCTCCAGCTCTCCCTCTCCCTTCTCTCTTTTCATCAGAGCTGGCAGTAGAACTGTAGTCTGCATTCTGCACTAATTAACAACCTTCAGAAGAAGACCACCAAACTGGTGAACTGGCACACTCTAAGCACACTTAGATTTCTTTCTCCATCCCTCCCCCTTCTTCCAAGCCCCTTATAAAGTGTATATCAGACAGACTGGACAGCCTCAGAGGAGACGGAACTCCACATACACTAAATCCCCACACACACAGCTCTCTATGCTTTCTAGAGTCACCACACCGCTGTTAACTCTTAAAGCTGGGTGGAAAAGCCACGGACGTCAGAGAAGTGAGCCAGCTCACATCAGAAGTACCCAGTGTGTGTCAGCCAATCAGGAGTGCTCATTGTGTAAGGTTGAGCTAGATAGCATCTCTCCTGACGAGCCATTAGGTCTGTGAACTTAAATGGAGTCCCAGTCCGAGGTCACCTGAGAGAAGAGCATAAGGCGACTGTGGGAATGAACTTGGACCAGGGACATAATGCATCCATGGACAACCTGTTGCTCATTAAAATAATCCATCTCAATTTCTCAGGCCGTTGACAATCAGCTTCTTTTCACATCGATGACATGTGAGGCCCTATAGGGTGCCCCCTCTGAATGGATCCATCACCTTTTCCATGTCTATCCCAGTCAGACACATGTGTGCCCCTGCAGGACACGTCCATCTCCCTGCATCATCCATCATCCCAGAAAAACAGCCATACAGACGGGAGACACGGGGGCTCGTCCAACAGACCCCTGGTCTCCATGGTGACACGTTCCAGAACACGTACATATTCATTAGCATAATTATTTTGTCTAATCGGTCAGGGCGCCATGCAGCCACTACCAAAGGGGACATCTGAGAGGTGGAAAGACTCTGGGGAGGAAGAAGAGTGATGGAGTTGGTCTTTTCCATTACGCATTGTCCCATGCCGACCAGTGTCTCCTGCATGCACAAACCACAAGACACACACTAACCCTTACATGGAAGCTCTGAGGTCTGTGGGATCAATCAAGGCTCTGTTCGCTCACCCCATCCCTGCTGCCTTCCATCCTAAACTACCAGCATTCACACCACATAATGTCATACAAGAACAGAATTCAGACCAGAGCTCTTCAAAGAACCAGGCATTAAAATTAGCATTTCCATCACCAACCAACCAAGCAAGCATACTTCTCTCACTCTCAGGGAGCCAGTAGGCACAGAGAGGGCATTTCATATGCTCTTTGTGACTCCTTATAAAGTTAATGTATCCAACTCCCAGGCTGGAGTGGACATGTACAGTAGCACTAATTCATGCTCTGTGTTAGTGTTTTCTCAGGATCTCAGTAAAAGTGAAGAGCATGGAGAAGCTGCAGGGTGACTGGTCACTCTCAACTCTCCCCTGATTTATTTATTAGGGATGACCATACCATTTAATGATCACGAGGAACCCGGCATGGAATGCACATAATTAATCAGTCATAACAGCCAAACTATGGAAGGTAACATCTCCAGCTGTAAATATAATTCCCCTTAAAGAAGCTGAAAGATATTGATACAGGAGGTATGAAGGAATGCCAAGTAGACAATCAGTAAGAGCTGTTTGCCTTGTATCCCTTTCAGATGATACAGGCGACTAGCCACTGCAAAAGTCTGCGGTAGGGAGAATAGGACAAGATGGGACAACAACAAGTGTGTTGGAGTGGAGCTGGGTAAGTGGACCGGGACGGTGCATTGTTTTGGTGGCTGGGCAGCAGGAGGCTATCTGGAGCTGCTGGGCGCGAGGCGAACCGCTGGCCACGTGCACCTCGCCGAGGCCGCCATTAATTATTACATTTCATTCTAATATCGTGGGCATGCTTCATTATGCCCCAGGGGTCCGGGACCGCCTCACACCCGCAGATGCAGAGAGAGAGAGAGAGACCCCGGCTCCCGCACTCTTCACTGAAAAGCAGGATGAGGGACAAAAACACATTGTGCGTGGCTTTAAAAAGGGGCTTACAGCTGCTATGGAAGAAAAAAAACGCGCTTTTGGGGAAGAAAATAATGAATCCGCCTGCTGATACACCCTCAATGAGATCAAGAAGAGCACTGTACGCCAGCGCACCAATAGAAAGAGGAGAGGAAGAAAGGGATGAAATCAGAGGCAAATGACACTTGAGTGTTTGAAATAACGGACAGCTGCACAATAGAATAGCAAAAACGACTACAATCTGCACACGGATAACTGAGTGAATAGACGGTTGAAAAGGACTAAATACATACACACAGATACAGTCAGTAAAAAAAATATATATATAAATATACACTGCTCAAAAAAATAAAGGGAACACTAAAATAACACATCCTAGATCTGAATGAATGAAATATTCTTATTAAATACTTTTTTCTTTACATAGTTGAATGTGCTAACAACAAAATCACACAAAAATTATCAATGGAAATCAAATTTATCAACCCATGGAGGTCGGATTTGGAGTCACACTCAACATTAAAGTGGAAAACCACACTACAGGCTGATCTAACTTTGATGTAATGTCCTTACAACAAGTCAAAATGAGGCTCAGTAGTGTGTGTGGCCTCCACGTGCCTGTATGACCTCCCCACAACGCCTGGGCATGCTCCTGATGAGGTGGCGGATGGTCACCTGAGGGATCTCCTCCCAGACCTGGACTAAAGCATCCGCCAACTCCTGGACAGTCTGTGGTACAACGTGGCGTTGGTGGATGGAGCGAGACATGATGTCCCAGATGTGCTCAATTGGATTCAGGTCTGGGGAACGGGCGGGCCAGTCCATAGCATCAATGCCTTCCTCTTGCAGGAACTGCTGACACACTCCAGCCACATGAGGTCTAGCATTGTCTTGCATTAGGAGGAACCCAGGGCCAACCGCACCAGCACATGGTCTCACAAGGGGTCTGAGGATCTCATCTCGGTACCTGATGGCAGTCAGGCTACCTCTGGCGAGCACATGGCTGTGCGGCCCCCCAAAGAAATGCCACCCCACACCATGACTGACCCACCGCCAAACCGGTCATGCTGGAGGATGTTGCAGGCAGCAGAACGTTCTCCACGGCGTCTCCAGACTCTGTTACGTCTGTCACATGTGCTCAGTGTGAACCTGCTTTCATCTGTGAAGAGCACAGGGCGACAGTGGCTAATTTTCCAATCTTGGTGTTCTCTGGAAAATGCCAAACGTCCTGCACGGTGTTGGCTGTAAGCACAACCCCCACCTGTGGACGTCGGGCCCTCATACCACCCTCATGGAGTCTGTTTCTGACTGTTTGAGCAGACACATGCACATTTGTGGCCTGCTGGAGGTCATTTTGCAGGGCTCTGGCAGTGCTCCTCCTGCTCCTCCTTGCACAAAGGCAGAGGTAGCTGTCCTGCTGCTGGGTTGTTGCCCTCCTACGGCCTCCTCCACGTCACCTGATGTACTGGCCTGTCTCCTGGTAGCGCCTCCATGCTCTGGACACTACGCTGACAGACACAGCAAACCTTCTTGTCACAGCTCGTATTAATGTGCCATCCTGGATGAGCTTTACTACCTGAGCCACTTGTGTGGGTTGTAGACTCCGTCTCATGCTACCTCTAGAGTGAAAGCACCACCAGCATTCAAAAGTGACCAAAACATCAGCCAGGAAGCATAGGAACTGAGAAGTGGTCTGTGGTCACCACCTGCAGAACCACTCCTTTATTGGGGGTGTCTTGCTAATTGCCTATATTTTCCACCTGTTGTCTATTCCATTTGCACAACAGCATGTGAAATGTATTGTCAATCAGTGTTGCTTCCTAAGTGGACAGTTTGATTTCACAGAAGTGTGATTGACTTGGAGTTACATTGTGTTGTTTAAGTGGTCCCTTTATTTTTTTGAGCAGTGTATACACACACACACACACACACACACACACACACACACACACACACACACACACACACACACACACACACACACACACACACACACACACACACACAAATGACATGAAAAGATAAAGCTGTGCACAGATAAACAATCTAACAAAGAGATCACTGGAGCCATATACTTGCCTATAAGCAGGCCTACTATGATTGACTAGGGACATAACTGCCAACAATGCCAAACAAAATCAACACAAGGCATTCTTTGAAACTTCACCATGAAGGGAATGTTGTAGCTGTTGAGTTGAGTAGAAACATTGTGTTATTCTTCAGGGTTCAGGTTGTACACTCAGGTTTGGAGCATGATGCTTCAGCAGCTGCTGAGCCAATTTTCAGCCACTGATGTAGGGCTTACAGTGACAGTCGGGAGCATTCCACAGTACAGTAACTGATAACCGCCCAGCCTCAGGTCTACATACAATACCCCATAATAACAAAGTGAAAACAGGTTAAAGACATTTTTGCAAATTTATAAAAAATGTAAAACTGAAATAGCTTATTTACATAAGTACTCAGACCTTTTGCTATGAGACTCGAAATTGAGCTCAGGTGCATCCTTGAGATGTTTCTACAACTTGATTGGAGTCCACCTGTGGCAAATTCAATTGATTGGACATGATTTGGAAAGGCACTCCCCTGACTACATAAGGTCCCACAGTTGACAGTGCATGTCAGAACAATAACCAAGCCATGAGGTCGAAGGAATTGTCCGTAGAGACACAGATGAGGGGAAAAAAATAATTTAATCCAATCTGATTCACGCAGTCTCCTCTGAACAGATGTTGAGATGTGTCTACTTGAACTCAGAAGCATTTATTTGGGCTGCAATTTCTGAGGCTGGTAACTCTATTGAACTTATCCTCTGCAGTAGTGGTAACTCTGGGTCTTCCTTTCCTGTGGCGGTCCAAATAAGAAAAACCTTGGTGGAGGTGTGTCCAAACTTGACCGGTACTGTGTGTGTGTGTGTGTGTGTGTGTGTGTGTGTGTGTGTGTGTGTGTGTGTGTGTGTGTGTGTGTGTGTGTGTGTGTGTGTGCACGCACGCACGCACAAGTGTGCCTGTGCATATTGCTGCAGCTCCGTCCAGGCTGTACGTGTGCTATAGGTGGCTGGGGAGCAGATGCTCCTTGGTCTGAATGTGTTTCTTGTGCTCGGCGGTGTGGAGGTGACTGGGTATCAGGACACACTCCTCCTGCTGCTCGCTACATAGCGCAGACATTTTCCATTCTGTCAGAGCGAGCACACTGGCTTCTTCCAAACTCAGCGCCACTTCATTAAATGACTTCAGACTCTTGGCAGAGGCAGTGGGAAAAGTCTATGTTAACTGTGTGTGAGATCCACTGGGCGGCCAACAAAGGCCATAGTTGTTCCCCTGCACTGGGTGCTGCTGAGGGGGGGATTTCTGGGACTAGCGCGGGGTAAACCTGGGCCTTGCACCACGGGCGACTCTGCATCCCCACACCCAGGCCCGGGGGAGTCTGACCCCTGTCCTATCTCGCCGGAAGCATGGTCAGAGCTGTGACCTAGTAAAGTGATTCTGTGCAACACCTGGTCCAGCTATGTAATGGAGGGGGTGAGCTAATGTCCCCCTGCAGGGTCCAGCAGGTTTGTTCATGTGTTTACAGAAGGTTGGTATGTTGTGCAGCAGGCAATGGCTGTGTTGAGAATCTTGCCGATTAATTGCACCATTTACTCAGCTCATTTAGACGATTAGGTCATTAAAAAGAGGTCTGCAGAAAACATGCTGTAGGTACAGAATGGGCCACACGGGTAAGTCAGCATCAGCTGCTCTATACGTGTTTCTATAGCCAATTCATATACATCTGCAACCACATTGTTTTCCCTTAAATAAAAGACTACATAAATATTTTATATTAGTGCATTACTCAGATTATCAGTGTATTAATTCCAGTCTGGATCACAAATTACATTAATGCCCATTATTAACCAGCTCAGCCCATACATGTAAGTGTATTAGCATGCTGATGTAAGCAGTGTACACTTGGTGATGATGGATCTATGAGCCTTACACACCTGAAACTGAGTCCCATTGCAAAATTTTAAGAAATTTAGTCATTCTTATTCTGCGAGGGCATACTTTTAACCCTCTCTCGGCTGGAGGTCGACCGATTATGATTTTTCAACGCCGAAACCGATTATTGGAGGACAAAAAAAGCCGATACTGATTAATCAGCCAATTTTAAAAAAAAATGTATTTGTAATAATGACAATTACAACAATACTGAATGAACACTTATTTTAACTTAATATAATACTCAAATAAATAAAACATGTTCAATTTGGTTTAAATAATGCAAAAACAAAGTGTTGGAGAAGAAAGTAAAAGTGCAATATGTGCCATGTAAGAAAGTTAACGTTTAAGATCCTTGCTCAGAACATGAGAATATATGAAAGCTGGTGGTTCCTTTTAACATGAGTCTTCAATATTCCCAGGTAAGAAGTTTTAGGTTGTAGTTAATATAGTATTTATACGACCATTTCTCTCTATACCATTTGTATTTCATATACCATGCAGAGCAAGGGGAACAACTACTCCAAGTCTCAGAGTGAGTGACGTTTGAAACGCTATTAGCGCGCAGCCCGCTAATTTTGACATAACATTGAAGGTTGTGCAATGTAACAGCAATACTTAAAGAAAGGTGTAAAAAATATATATAAAAAAAATTGGGGGGCAAAATCGGCATCCGAAAATACCGATTTCCGAATGTTATGAAAACTCGGCCCTAATTAATCGGCCATTCGATTAATTGGTCAACCTCTACTCTCGGCCATATATCATGGATTGGGGGGGGGGCTAAGACTAAGCTACTTCAACAAATCCTAGTTATACAATGGTAACCTTCTATTGCAAAGTCGACATCAAGGGCATTTACATTTTATTTTTCAATGCAGAAAAGCAACTGTGGTGTCATAATTTACTGCTTGTTTGGAAAAGGTACTGTAAAAGTGAAATGAGGAGTGTTGCGGTGCAAGGCGGTCAAGGCAGCCAGGCCGCAGACAGGCCGGGGGCAGCAGTGAGAGATAGAGCTCTCCTGGGTCAGGAATCCATCACTTTCCACAGGTTCCCAGTCTGCCCTGTGGTTCCCACACCCCTCCTCCTCCCCCCGCTACCTGGCATCTCACACTGAGCAGGCACTCTCTGAACATAAACACACACACACACACACACCAGAATGGAAACATTGGCGTTAAGAAGAGATGCAGCCTCTCCTAATGCACTACACAGCTCAGCGTCACAGCCCAAGTGTTGAGAGAAGGGGTGAAGAGAGAAAAACGAGAGAGACACAAAAATGTTGGACAGAGAGAGGTGTTCCCCTCTAGCAGCCGTCATGTTGTGTGAGTTTTTGAAGGCTCCATGTGACAGCTGTCCTGTGCCGTGACCTTTCCCCAATCGAGTCAATTTATTTGTTCTAATTAACCTAGGTTGGGCCCAAATTCCTTCACTAATTATGCTATTCATCTTCCTGTGTCAAGGCAAAAAGGCAAGGCAACTTATCCACAGGAAGGTTTCTGGACCCCTCAATGCAGGAAGGTGAGGGGTATCTCAGTGAGGGTTAACAGAGAGCACACACACACAGAGCGAGAGAGAGGGAGACACACACAGAGGGCCAGGGTGTGGGATTATGGAGGAGAAATAATCAGAGTTCCTTGCCCTCTTTTTCCAGGCTGGCGGAGAAGCCCTTTCAATGAGCTGGTTCAGCCCAGACAAGCTCCAGCCAGCTCCAGCGTCTGTTTATGTAGACATTGTGGACTAATTTCAAGCCCTGAGCCATGCATTATTTTGCTGGGATTTTTTTTCACAGGGAATGTGTACATCACCGAGTTTACAGACCTGAGCTCCACACTCTGGGGTTGTTTCGGCCAGGAAGACAAGCGGGCAGAGAACTAACCAAACTCCCTACCTGGAGTCACACAGAAGGATTAAGAGCAAATAATGAAGAATAACACAACAACAAGAGCACAGTTCTTCTCACAGTATAGTTTTCGCAAATTATTTCAATATGTCGCATGGGAGAAAATAAAGAAGCAGTGGCAAATGACTGACTCACAATCATTACTTATTAAGGGTCAAATGGTGCTCGCCACACTTCAGAATTTGAAAATACAATGTAGAAAGAGGGTAGAATTGATATTAAAGTCACATAAATTGTTGCATCAGTGCCCATCAAAGTCCCCAATAATCGTTGATAAAGTTGCAAAGGGGTGAAATTACATAGTGTGGTTGGTAATAGATAAAGAGATTATACTTTACTCAGTGTTAAGTAAACATGCTTGAGGTTCATATCTTTTCACAGCCATCAATTTATTTAGACTGCATTATGTTGTGTATTGGTAGAACTTTGCTGCCACCCAGTGGTAATGAGTATGCATGTTTGAAAGAGAACTGAATACAGTTTAAGTGATGTCCTATCCTTTCAAGAAGGCTAACAAACAGCTGAGGAAAGAGAAGTGCAAACATACAATGACACTGTCTGCTGTGTAACATGCATTACCAATAATAATCACTTTCACATGGACATTAAACACCATTAATTACCTTACATAAAGATATACATGTAACTGCCAAAATAATGGAAACACTTGAGTAAATGAGGGATACAAAGTGTATTGAAAGCAGGTGCTTCCACACAGGTGTGGTTCCTAAGTTAATTAAGCAATTAACCTCTACGGGATCGGTGTCGTCGTCCTGTGGCAAGTAGTTTTGTGGTTGTGGACATTAGTTTTTGTCAGTAGTTGTGTGGTTGTGGTCAGAAGGTTTGTGGTTCAGTAACTGTGATCAGTAGTTGTGTGGTTAGTAGTAGTGGTCAGTAGTTTTGTAGTTGAGGTCATTAGTTGGGTAGTTCAGTAGTTGTGGTCAGAAGTTGTGGTCATTAGTTGTGTGGTTCAGCAGTTGTGTAGAGTTATGTGGTTGTGGTCAGTGGTTGTGGTCACTCTTAATCCTCATCATCATGTTTGCCTACACTGCCACATGTGCTCCTCTGCATTTAAAAAATATATACAATATTTTACCTTTTTTAACTAGGCAAGACAGTTAAAAACAAATTCTTATTTTCAATGACGGCCTAGGAACAGTGCGTTAACTGCCTTGTTCAGGGGCAGAATGACAGATTTGTACCTTGTCATCTGTGAGTATCCATAACAACGGCTCCATTTGGGCTGCTCAATGATGAGACACTTAGCTAACTTTTTGTAAATCTAAATTCTGAGAAACAGCTGTAAACTTTTATTGGTAGAAGATATCTGTTCCAATTTTTTTTTTGAAAAGCAGAGAAATAGAGGAAGGTTTCATACGCTCTAAGGTTCTGTCTAACTTGCTGGGGAAGTGGTACAAATGTCCATTGTTTATAAATAAAGTTACAGAAAATGTTGATGCAGTTATTAAAACATCTGTAATTTTGTATCAGAATGAGATATTTTTGTTCAAATGAAAGATTTGAATAGCAGAGAAGCTGATTTATGTCAAAAGTTACATTGTTGCATTTGCAGTGAATGGAATGTCGGAAGTGATGCTATCACAATGGGGCATTTATAATCTTGAGGAAATGCCATGAAAGTGAATGAAGATGGATTTAAAAAAATGACAAAGTTTAATATTTTAAAAAGTAAAAAAGATGAAAAAGTAGTATTCGAGCACATTATTCCAGACCATTTATGACTTTTCTAGCTTAAATGTTGGAGGAGTAGCGTTACAAATAATAATAATACTATTTAGAATGGGACGTTTGACAAACGTTTGCTTCGCAAGTCCCATGAATAATTCATCTTGAATTAAATCCCATATGGGCTATGTTTTAGCACTGCTTCAACACACAAGAGAAATGCTAAATAGACAGTTGAAGGCATTGGTCAAAATATCAGCTAAGGAAACAAAATAAACAAGACTACTGTTACAAGTTTACAAAAAAATCAGCACAGGATGGTTCTGAGTTTTGATAGAATCACCAAAGACTATCTCTGAGTAAACCACAACCATCTGAAAAATGACATGACAAGAGGTTAGGGGAATTGGCTGGGCTTACACCACATACATACAGACAGGCAAAAAAGTATTTAGTCAGCCACCAGTTGTGGAAGTTCTCCCACTTAAAAATATGAGAGAGGCCTGTAATTTTCATCATAGGTACACTTCAACTATGACAGACAAAATGAGAAGAAAAAAAAATCCAGAAAATCACATTGTAGGATTTTTTATTAATTTATTTGCAAATTATGGTGGAAAATAAACTTTTGTTATTGACCAAATACTTATCTCAATACTTTATTATATACCCTTTGTTGGCAATGACAGAGGTCAAACGTTTTCTGTAAGTCTTCACAGGGTTTTCACACACTGTTGCTGGTATTTTGGCCCATTCCTCCATGCAGATCTCCTCTAGAGCAGTGATGTTTTGGGGCTGTTGCTGGGCAACACGGACTTTCAACTCCCTCCAAAGATTTTCTATGGGGTTGAGATCTGGAGACTGGCTAGGCCACTCCAGGACCTTGAAATGCTTCTTACGAAGCCACTCCTTCGTTGCCCGGGCGGTGTGTTTGGGATCATTGTCATGCTGAAAGACCCAGCCACGTTTCATCTTCAATGCCCTTGCTGACGGAAGGAGGTTTTCACTCAAAATCTCACGATACATGGCCCCATTCATTCTTTCCTTTACACGAATCAGTCGTCCTGGTCCCGTTGCAGAAAAACAGCCCCAAAGCATGATGTTTCCACCCCAATGCTTCACAGTAGGTATGGTGTTCTTTGGATGCAACTCAGCATTCTTTGTCCTCCAAACACGACTAGTTGAGTTTTTACTGACCATATGACATTCTCCCAATCTTCTTCTGGATCATCCAAATGCTCTCTAGCAAACTTCAGACGGGCCTGGACATGTACTGGCTTAAGCAGGGGGACACGTCTGGCACTGCAGGATTTGAGTCCCTGGCGGCGTAGTGTGTTACTGATGGTAGGCTTTGTTACTTTGGTCCCAGCTCTCTGCAGGTCATTCACTAGGATTTTGGCTCACTGTTCTTGTGATCATTTTGACCCCACGGGGTGAGATCTTGCGTGGAGCCCCAGATCGAGGGAGATTATCAGTGGTCTTGTATGTCTTTCATTTCCTAACAATTGCTCCCACAGTTGATTTCTTCAATCCAAGCTGCTTACCTATTGCAGATTTAGTCTTCCCAGCCTGGTGCAGGTCTACAATTTTGTTTCTGGTGTCCTCTGACAGCTCTTTGGTCTTGGCCATAGTGGAGTTTGGAGTGTGACTGTTTGAGGTTGTGGACAGGTGTCTTTTATACTGATAACAAGTTCAAGCAGGTGCCATTAATACAGGTAACGAGTGGAGGACAGAGGAGCCTCTTAAAGAAGAAGTTACAGGTCTGTGAGAGCCAGAAATCTTGCTTGTTTGTAGGTGACCAAATACTTATTTTCCACCATAATTTGCAAATAAATTCATTAAAAATCCTACAATGTGATTTTCTGGATTTTTTTTCTTCTCATTTTGTCTGTCATAGTTGAAGTGTGCCTATGATGAAAATTACAGGTCTCTCTCATCTTTTTAAGTGGGAGAACTTGCACAATTAGTGGCTGACTAACTACTTTTTTGCCCCACTGTACATACATACATACAGTGAAGTCGGGAAGTTTACATACACCTTAGCCAAATACATTTAAACTCAGTTTTTCACAATTCCTGACATTTAATCCAAGTAAAGATACCCTGTCTTAGGTCAGTTAGGATCACAACTTTATTTTTAGAATGTGAAATGTCAGAATAATAGTACAGAGAATGATTTATTTCAGCTTGTATTTCTTTCATCACATTCCCAGTGGGTCAGAAGTTTACATACACTCAATTAGTATTAGATAACATTGCCTTTAAAATGTTTACCTTCGGTCAAATATTTCGGGTAGCCTTCCACAAGCTTCCCACAATAAGTTGGGTGAATTTTGGCCCATTCCTCCTGACAGAGCTGGTATAACTGAGTCGGGTTTGTAGGCCCCCTTGCTCACACACGCTTTTTCAGTTCTGCCCACAAATTTTCTATGGGATTGAGGTCAGGGCTTTGTGATGGCCACTCCAATACCTTGACTTTGTTGTCGTTAAGCTATTTTTCTACAACTTTGTAAGTATAATCGGGGTCATTGTCCATTTGGAAGACCCATTTGCAATCAAGCATTAACTTCCTGACTAATGTCTTGAGATGTTGTTTGAATTTATCCACATAATTTTCCTCCCTCATGATGCCCTCTATTTTGTGAAGTGCACCAGTCCCTCCTGCAGCAAAACACCCCCACAACATGATGCTGCCACCCCCGAGCTTCATGGTTGGGATGGTGTTCTTCGGCTTGCAAACATTTTTCCTCCAAACATACTGGTTATTATTGCCAAACAGTTCTATTTTGTTTCATCAGACCAGAGTACAGATCTCCAAAAAGTACGATCTTTGTCCCCATATGCAGTTGCAAACCGTAGTCTGGCTTTCTTATGGCGGTTTTGGAGCAGTGGCTTCTTCCTTGCTCAGCGGCCTTTCGGGTTATGTCGACATAGGACTCATTTCACTGTGAATATAGATACGTTTGTACCTGTTTCCTCCAGCATCTTCACAAGGTCCTTTGCTGTTGTTCTGGGATTGATTTGCACTTTTCACACCAAAGAACGTTCATCTCTAGAAGACAGACTGCGTCTCCTTCCTGAGCGGTATGACGGCTGCGTGGTCCCATTGTGTTTATACTTGCGTACTATTCTTTGTACAGATGAACATGGTACCTTCAGGTGTTTGGAAATTGTTCCCACGGATGAATCAGACTTGTGGAGGTGTACAATTGTTTTTTCTGAGGTCTTGGCTGATTTCTTTAGATTTTCTCATGATGTCAAGCAAAGAGGCACTGAATTTGAAGGTAGGCTTTGAAATACATCCACAGGCACACCTCCAATTGACTCAAATGATGTCAATTAGACTATCAGAAGCTTCTAAAGCCATGACATCATTTTCTGGAATTTTCCAAGCTGTTTAAAGGCACAGTCAACTTAGTGTATGTAAACTTCTGACCCACTGGAATTGTGATGCAGTGAGTTAAAAGTGAAATAATCTGTCTGTAAATAATTGTTGGAAAAATCACTTGTGTCATGCACACAGTAGATGTCCTAACCAACTTGCTAAAACTATAGTTTGTTAACAAGAAATTTGCTGAGTGGTTGAAAAACTAGTTTTAATGACTCCAACCTAAGTGCATATAAACTTCCGACTTCAACTGAGAGATATATATATATATATTGGTAGAATATATATACGAGAGTTGAAGTCGTATGTATATATACATGCGCGCGCACACACACACACACAGTCAAGTTTGGACACACCTACTCCAGTGTTTTTCTTATGGACCGCCACAGGAAAGGAAGACCCAGAGTTACCACTACTGCAGAGGATAAGTTCAATTGAGTTACCAGCCTCAGAAATTGCAGCCCAAATAAATGCTTCTGAGTTCAAGTAGACACATCTAAACATCTGAAGTCATTCAATGAAGTGGCGCTGAGTTTGGAAGAAGCCAGTGTGCTCGCTCTGACAGAATGGAAAATGTCTGCGCTATGTAGCGAGCAGCAGGAGGAGTGTGTCCTGATACCCAGTCACCTCCACACCGCCGAGCACAAGAAACACATTCAGACCAAAGAGCATCTGTTCCCCAGCCACCTACAGCACACGTACAGCCTGGATGGAGCTGCAGCAATATGCACAGGCACACTTGTGCGTGCACACACACACACACACACACACACATACACATACACACAGTACCGGTCAAGTTTGGACACACCTACACCAAGGTTTTTCTTATTTGGACCGCCACAGGAAAGGAAGACCCAGAGTTACCACTACTGCAGAGGATAAGTTCAATAGAGTTACCAGCCTCAGAAATTGCAGCCCAAATAAATGCTTCAGAGTAGACTGCGTGAATCAGATTGGATTAAAATGATTTTTTCCCCTCATCTACACACAATAAATGCTTCAGAGGAGACTGCGTGAATCAGATTGGATTAAAATGATTTTTTCCCCTCATCTACACACAATACCCCATAATGACAAAGCAAAAACAGGTTTAGAAAGGTTTGCAAATATATATAGGGGAATTCTCAGCACTACCACATACGCATCAGTAGCATTTACAAGAAAGAGAAAAAAAAACTATGAGCCACTCCTTAAAGCAGCTGCGATGACTGCCACACACACACAAAAAAACATTTACTGATCACTTCACAACCTACTGTACCCTGTCAAAAAGCTTTCTGGCGTATTGCTCTGAACAAATGAAAATATTAGTATTTTACCATAGGCTTTATGTTACAAATTATAACTTGAAGCTGTCACAAGTACAACATGTGTATAAAAAAAATAAAAGACCCTTTAATGTTTGAATACTTATTTCTGTGTCACTGCGGTGATATCTCTATGTTGGGATTTGAGATACGACAGGAAATGGTGACGTCAATCTGTTTCTACTAAAGCAGTTTGATATCTGAAGGGCAATTACACAATAACAGACGAGACTCAGATTATTCACTTCAAAATGTATACACATTTACTTGAAGAACTGTGTAGATGCAAAGTTTGGTAACAGAATGACAGCACAAACCGTCACTCTGTTACCAAACTTTGAATCTGCACTGTTCTTCAAGTAAATTTGTTTTTGAAAAGTTTTAAATTGTTAAAAGTAGTCTTTGGTTTTGCAATCATTGGTTTTTGTTTGACAAACATTTTAAATGGAAGATCTGAGTCTCAGCATCATTCTGTTACCATGGAATTGCCCAACATTGACTTATGAAAGTGAAAAAATGTGTCATTTCCTTCTTGAAAAAAAGAAAAAAGGTTCCAGATAATGCCATTTCTGTTTGCATCACACTGCAAAGTTGTGATTTCACACAAAGAAAAAACATTCCTGTGAATGATCATTTTTGGGTTCGAGCTGCTGAACAAGTATAACAAAGGCATTCTAAGGGAAATTATTTTGGTGATTGTAAAATAGAAAAATATATTCTCCACATAGCGTTGTATGAGATCTTCAGTTTCTTGGCAATAGCCTTCATTTCTCAGAACAAGAATAGACTGACGAATTTCAGAAGAAGGTTATTTGTTTCTGGCCATTTTGAGCCGGTAATCGAACCAACAAATGCTGATGCTCCAGATACTCAACTAGTCTAAAGAAGACCAGTTTTATTGCTTCTTCAATCACAACAGTTTTCAGCTGTGCTAACATAATTGCAAAATGATTTTCTAATGATCAATTAACCTTTTTGAAATGATAAACTTGGATTAGCTAACACAACGTGCCATTGGAACACAGGAGTGATGGTTGCTGATAATGGGCCTCTGTACGCCTATGTAGATATTCCATAGAAAATATGCAGTTTCCAGCTACAGTAGTCATTTACAACATTAACAATGTCTACACTGTATTTCTGATCAATTTGATGTTATTTTAATGGACAAATAAAATGTGCTTTTCTTTCAAAAACAAGGACATTTCTAAGTGACCTCAAACTTTTGAACGGTAGTGTATATATATTCCAGACTGACATTGCTTGTTCAGATGATTTTTTATTATTTTGGGGATTTGTGGGTATGGTTTTGTATTGTTAGTGTATTCTCATCGACGGGGCTGTAGTGGAGCAGGTTGAGAGCTTCAACTTCCTTGGTGTCCACATCACCAACAAACTATTATTGTCCAAACACACCAAGACAGTTGTGAAAAGGGTCAGGTAGGGACACGTCATGTCCCCAGCCCCCGCTGGTCCTCAGAATACCGCACTGCTAGAAACATAAGTATATCACTGCATCTTCGAATACATCTGCAAAATATGTGTTCGCGTCCATTCAAATTTGATATCATCTACTGTATATACTAGAATCTCAGACACACCTCTCACTGTATTCTGGCTCTAATATATAGTTGAAGTCGGAAGTTTACAAACACTTAGGTTGGAGTCATTAAAACTTGTTTTTCAACAATTTCACAAATTTCTTGTTAACAAACTATAGTTTTGGCAAGTCGATTAGGACATCTACTTTATGCATGACACAAGTAATTTTTCCAACAATTGTTTACAGACAGATTATTTCACTGTATCACAATTCCAGTGGGTCAGAAGTTTGCATACACTAATTTGACTGTGCCTTTAAACAGCTTGGAAAATTCCAGAAAATGATGTCATGGCTTTAGAAGCTTTGGATAGGCTAATTGACATCATTTGAGTCAATGGGAGGTGTACTTGTTGATGTTTTTCAAGGCCTACATTCAAACTCAGTGCCTCATTGCTTGACATCATGGGAAAATCAAAAGAAATCAGCCAAGACCTCAGAAAAAACATTGTAGACCTCCACAAGTCTAGCTCATCCTTGGGAGCAATTTCCAAATGTCCGAAGGTACCACATTCAACTGTACAAACAATAGTAAGCAAGTATAAACACCATGGCAACACGCAGCCGGCATACTGCTCAGGACGGAGACGCGTTCTGTCTCCTAGAGATGAACGTTCTTTGGTGTGAAAAGTGCAAATCAATCCCAGAACAACAGCAAAGGACCTTGTGAAGATGCTGGAGGAAATGGGTACAAAAGTATCTATATCCACAGTGAAATGAGTCCTATATCTGAAAGGACGCTCAGCAAGGAAGAAGCCACTGCTCCAAAACCGCCATAAGAAAGCCAGACTACGGTTTGCAACTGCACATGGGGACAAAGATTGTACTTTTTGGAGAACTGTCCTCTGGTCTGATGATACAAAAATAGAACTGTTTGGCCATAATGACCATCAGTATTTTTGGAGGAAAAAGGGGGAGGCTTGCAAGCCGAAGAACACCTATCCCAACCGTGAAGCACGGGTGTGGCAGCATCATGTTGTGGGGGTGTTTTGCTGCAGGAGGGACTGGTGCACTTCATAAAATAGACGGCATCATGAGGGAGGAAAATTATGTGGATATAATGAAGCAACATCTCAAGACATCAGTCGGGAAGTTAAAGCTTGATCAAAATTGGGTCTTCCAGAAGAACAATGTCCAAAGTTGTGGCAAAATAGCTAAAGGACAACAAAGTCAAGGTATTGGAGTGGCCATCACAAAGCCCTGACCTCAATCCCATAGAAAATTTGTGGGCAGAACTGAAAATGCGTGTGCGAGCAAGGAGGCCTACAAACCTGACTTAGTGACACCAGCTCTGTCAGGAGGAATGGGTGAAAATTCACCCAACTTATTGTGGGAAGCTTGTGGAAGGCTACCTGAAAAGTTTGACCCAAGTTAAACAATTTAAAGGCAATGCTACCAAATACTAATTGAGTGTATGTAAACTTCTGATCCACTGGGAATGTGATGAAATAAATAAAAGCTGAAACAAATCATTCTCTCTACTATTATTCTGACATTTCACATTCTAAAAATAAAGTGGTGATCCTAACTGACCTAAGACAGGGACTTTTTACTAGGATTAAATGTCAGGAATTGTAAAAAACTGAGTTTAAATATATTTGGCTAAGGTGTATGTAAACTCCCAACCTCAACTGTAATTCTACAGGGGACACCAGTCAAAAGTACCAGTCAAAAGTACTTAAAACTACTTATTCAAGGGTATTTAATCATAACTATGAAATCATACATATGGAATCACGTAGTTACCAAAAAAGTGTTAAACAAATTCAAATATATTTTATATTAGAGATTCTTACAAGTAGCCACATTTGCCTTGATGACAGCTTTGCACACTCTTAGCATTCTCTCAAACAGCTTCATGAGGTTGTCACCTGGAATATATTTCAATTAACAGGTGTGCCTGGTTAAAAGTTAATTTGTAGAATTTATTTCCTTCTTAATGTGTTTGAGACAATCAGTTCTGTTGTGACATGGTAGGGGTGATATACAGAAGATGGTCCTATTTGGTAAAATACCAAGTCCATATTATGGTAAAATACCAAGTCCACAGCTCAAATAAGAGAAATGACAGTCCATCATTATTTTCAGACATGGTCAGTCAATGCGGAACATTTTAAAAACTATGAATGTTTCTTCAAGTGCAGTCACAAAACCGTCAAGCGCTATGATGAAACTGGCTCTCACGAGGACCACCACAGGAATGGAAGACCCAGAGTTACCTCTGCTGCAGAGGATAACTTTGTTAGAGTTACCAGCCTCAGAAACGCAGCCCAAATAAATGCTTCACAGAGTTAAAGAAACAGACACATAACAACATTAACTGTTCAGAGGAGACTGCGTGAATCAGGCCTTCATGGTTGAATTGCTGCAAAGAAACCATTACTTAAGGACACCAATAAGAAGAAGAGACTTGCTTGGGCCAGGAAACATGAACAATGGACTTTAGATCTGTCCTTTGGTCTGATGGGTACAAATTTGAGTTTTTAGTTCCAACCGCCGTGTCTTTGTGAGATGCAGAGAAGGTGAACGGATTATCTCTGCATGTGAGGTTCCTACCGTGAAGCATGGAGGAAGCGGTGTGATGGTGCTTTGCTGGTGACACTGTCAGTGATTTATTTAGAATTCAAGGCACACTTAACCAGCATGGCTACCACAGCATTCTGCAGCGATACGCCATCCCATATGGTTTGCGCTTAGTGGGACGATCATCTGTTTTTCAACAGGACAATGACCCAACACACCTCCAGGCTGTTTCAGGGATAATTGACCAAGAAGCATAGTGATGTAGTCGATCAGATGACTTGGCCTCCACAATCACCCGACCTTGACCAAATTGAGATGGTTTGGGATGAGTTGGACTGCAGAGTGAAGGAAAAGCAGCCAACAAGTACTCAGATATACAGTTGAAGTCGGAAGTGTACCTTAGCCAGGACAGCGGAGTCAATCACCACCTTCCGGAGACACCTGAAACCCCACCTCTTTAAGGAATACCTAGGATAGGATAAAGTAATCCCTCTCACCCCCCTTAAAAGATTTAGATGCACTACTGTTCCACTGGATGTCATAAGGTGAATGCACCAATTTGTAAGTCGCTCTGGATAAGAGTGTCTGCTAAATGACTTAAATGTAAATGTTAAATGTTAGCCAAATATATTTAAACTCAGTTTTTCACAATTCCTGACATTTAATCCTAGTAAAAATTCCCTGTCTTAAGTCAGTTAGGATCACCAATTTATTTTTAGGATGTGAAATGTCAGAATAATAGTAGAGAGAATTATTTATTTCAGCTTTTATTGCTTTCATCACATTCCCAGTGGATCAGAAGTTTACATACACTCAATTAGTATTTGGTAGCATTGCCTTTAAATTGTTTAACTTGGGTCAAACGTTTCGGGTAGCCTTCCACAAGCTTCCCACAATAAGTTGGGTGATTTCTGTCCCATTCCTCCTGACAGAGCTGGTGTAACAGAGTCAGGTTTGTAGGCCTCCTTGCTCGCACACGCTTTCTCAGTTCTGCCCACAAATGTTCTATGGGATTGAGGTCAGGGCTTTGTGATGCCCGCTCCAATACCTTGACTGTGTTGTTCGTAAGCAATTTTGCCACAACTTTGGAAGTACGCTTGGGGTCATTGTCCATTTGGAAGACCCATTTGCGACCAATCTTTAACCCCCCTGACTGATGTCTTGAGATGTTGCTTCAATATATCGACATAATTTCCCATCCTCATGAAGCCATCGTTTTTGTGACGTGCACCAGTCCCTCCTGCAGCAAAGTACCCACACAACATGATGCTGCCACCCCGTGTTTCACAGTTGGGATGGTGTTCTTCGGCTTGCAAGCCTCCCCCTTTTTCATCCAAACATAACGATGGTCATTATAGCCAAACAGTTCTATTTTTGTTTCATAATTTGTTTCATCAGAGGAAAATTTCTCCAAAAAGTACAATCTTTGTCCCCATGTGCAGTTGCAAACCGTAGTCTGGCTTTTTTATGTCGGTTTTGGAACAGTGGCTTCCTCCAGCATCTTCACAAGGCCCTCTGCTGTTGTTCTGGGATTGATTTGTACTTTTCACACCAAAGTACGTTTATCTCTAGGAGACAGAACGCGTCTCCTTCCTGAGCGGTATAACAGCTGCGTGGTCCCGTGGTGTTTATGCTTGCGTACTATTCTTTGTACAGATGAACGTGGTACCTTCAGGTGTTTGGAAATTGTTCCCAAGGATGAGCCAGACTTGTGGAGGTCTACTATTATTTTTCTGAAGTACTGGCTGATTTCTTTAGATTTTCCCATCATGTCAAGCAAAGAGGCACTGAGTATGAAGGTAGGCCTTGAAATAATTCCACAGGTACACCTCCAATTGACTCAAATGATGTCAATTAGCCCATCAGAAGCTTCAAAAGCCATGACATAATTTTCTGGAATTTTTCAAGCTGTTTAAAGGCACAGTCAACTTAGTGTATGTAAACTTCTGACCCACTGGAATTGTGATAGAGTGAATTATATTTGAAACAATTGCCTGTAAACAACTGTTGGAAAAATCACTTGTGTCATGCACAAGGTAGATATCCTAACTGACTTGCCAAAACTATAGTTTGTTAACAAGACATTTGTGGAGTGGTTGAAAAACTAGTTTTAATGACTCCAATCTAAGTGCATATAAACTTCCGACTTCAACTGTATGTGCGAACTCCTTCAGGACTTTTGGAAAAGCATTCTTCATGAAGCTGGTTGCGAGATTGCCAAGAGTGTGCAAAGCTGTCATTATGGCAAAGGGTGGCTACTTTGAAGAATCTCAAATATAAAATATATTTTGATTTGTTTAACACTTTTTTGGTTACTACAGGATTCCATATGTGTTATTTCATAGTTTTTATTTGTTCACTATTATTCTACAGTGTAGAAAATAGTAAAAATAAGTCTCCTGCAAGATAGACACTGCTATATAACTATAAATAACTAGGCCTACACACAGACCTCTCCCTCCCTGCCAGAAGACAAAGTGTTCCAATCCTGAGCCCTTCTGACAGGAAGCTTTAGCCCTCCCCCCGAATCCCCCGTCCTTCACTAGATGTGGCGTACCGAATATGTACAGTGCCTACAGACGTCACGTTGTACAATGAAGGCTGTGCCCACATCCTTTGTTCTAGCCCCAGACCTAAGATGGCTTCTACATCTTCCCACCTCCCCACTGGTGTCTGTAGCAGAGTAACGACAGGAAGAACAATTACCTACTAGAGCTTTTCTGTTCTGAACTAATAACTTGAAGTAGAAAGTCACACCAAGTTTTCCTTTGGTATTTTACATCTTTGAACTGTGGAATTGTTGTACAAATCTCTCCTCTGGGACCCCCAGCTGTTCCATGTGTTTTGAGTATTCCACATCTAGCACGCCTGATTCAACTTGTCAGTTGAGGTTTCTAACTTGCAAATGTTCTACATAGTTTGCGCAGAAAACTTGGTAATTAACTAGAATTACCATAATCTATTGCATGGTAACTTGTCCGGTCTGTGTTTCTTTTAAGCCTGCTATGTAAGAGAGAAGAATGCTTGATCAGGAGGGGAGACATACATATAGCAGTTTCTTCGCGAGGTATCTCTACCTGAAAATACATGATCTAAGTGAGTGATAGCTGGTATTCAGCAGTCATAAAAGTATGCCTTATTTACTTTGAAAAACTACTAAAATAGTGATTTTGTCAGACAGCATAATAAAGTAATCAAATAAAACAAATGTAATATACATATCAACTGAAATATTTTTTTTAAGTAATATGAATAACTGATAGTTAATAAATGATAAGCTGTCATGGGCAGTCACTACCATAATGGGCATTTTATTAATTGTTTTATTCTGTCATTACAACATTCAACATAGTGCATTTAATGTTGAAAAAAATAATTGAAAATCATGATTCTTTTTTAATAATCGAACCAAAACCGAAGCACTGCTAATAGCCTCCCTATTGTTCCTTCCATTTGTTAACTATTAATTCCATCAAGAAATATATTAGGGAAATAGACACATCCAAGTAGCCTAAGTCATTAGTCCAGTCAGTCTCCATTCAAGCAAGACTCCATTCAAGTAAGACTCAGATGTTCAAGTCCATCTTTTTTATTTATTTAAGAAAGTAAGTTAAGAACAAATTGTTATTTACAATGACGGCTGTAGGTTAACTGCCTTGTTCAGGAGCATTACACCAGCACTATTGTCACGCGCATCATTTGGACTATGCAGGCTCGTTCACACAATCTGAACACATCTGGAACAAACCCACAACCTTTCTCAATTTCGAAAAGCATTTAACGCTGCATTGGATTAATGGTAGAGTAACTTTTATATTGTTACAAAAAGCGCCGTGGCTGATGAGCAGCAATGGACTTGTGTGAGCCACAGCTGTAGCGGACACCTACTGTACAGCCACACATTTGACAGTCGTAACAAAGCAGCGAGATGCAGAATCTTGCGTAGCCTCTTTGCTCCAGCAGCGGGAGAACTACAGATTTGCGCAACAATGGGCTGGCGATTATCGCGACAGTTTTGTGGTTGGTTGTTATTGAAGAACAATTACAGCTGAAAATTTAGCTTTGGGACACAACATCGAGAGTCTGTGCTCCCGATGTTGTATCCCAAAGCTACTGAAAACATGTTTTTTTTGTGTGTTACAATAGTGAAAAAGGGGACATTAATTGTGTAATGTATGCTGTTCACGGAATTTGTTAACTCTCACCGGATGTCTGCCAAAAATTGTACTTGCGCTCGAGCTCAATCCATCAACAGCCAAAGGTTATTACTATCAGCCTACGATTGATGTAGAAAGATATATATTTTGTAGAAAAATGTTTTGTGACTAAATATACCCTAGTTTTCCCTTAGTCTTACCTTAGGGAAGTCTTCAAGTCCTGCGTTGTTTCCAACGATAAATCTCTTTTGTAATGATAAAATAAATTGTTTTTCACACAACGTGCAAGACTTGTTTACAAAGTTTCTGCCAGATCTCCGATTGGTCCCCGTAATATAAAGGCAACGCCCCAAACCCGTCACTGTCGGAGAATTACTATAGCCTAAACTGTTTCATCAAAATTACACTAGGTGGTGGTCTTTACCCAAAATTGAAGAACAGTATAGTGGGATACCGTTAATGGTTTATAAATATAGCCTAAATCCACTTACAAATAGTTGTGCATCCCAATATTGCAACCTAACTCCCCCTATCTGAGATATCTACTGCAGCCCTTATCCTCCACATGCAACACGCGTTCTGCCAGTCACATTCTGTTAAAGGTCCCCAAAGCAAACACATTCCTGGGTCGCTCATCTTTTCAGTTCGCTGCAGCTAGCGACTGGAACGAGCTGCAACAAACACTCACACTGGACAGTTTCATCTCAATCTCTTCATTCAAAGACGCAATCATGGACACTCTTACTGACAGTTGTGGATGCTTTTGCGTGATGTATTGTTGTCTTTACCTTCTTGCCCCTTGTGCTGTTGTCTGTGCCCAATAATGTTTGTACCCTGTTTTTTTGTGCTCCTACCATGCTATGTTGTTGTCTTAGGTATCTCCTTATATGTAGTGTTGTGTTGTCTCGCTTGTAGTAATGTGTGTTTTGTCCTATATTTTTAATCATGTATTTTTATTTTTAAACCCAGACACCGTCTCGCAGGAGGCCTTTTGCTAGGTGTCATTGTAGGTAAGAATTTGTTCTTAAATTACTTGCGTAGTTAAATAAAGGTTAAATAAATAAAACATAATAAAAGAATGCTAATATAACGACCTGCTTTATATGTACATTAGTTGTATTCTGCCATAGGCATATCTTTAAAGCAATCTGCAATATTGTGGCCTAATTTGGGGCGGCAGTTAGCCTAGTGGTTAGAGCGTTGGACTGAATCCCGAACTGACAAGGTCTGTCGTTCTGCCCCTGAACAAGGCAGTTAACCCACGGTTCCTAGGCCGTCATTGAAGATAGGAAGTTGTCCTTAACTGACTTGCCTAGTTAAATAAAGGTAAAATATATGTATGTGCAAATATATTAGCTGTTGCTCAATGGTTATTTAAATAAAATAATTAACCCCATGGGCTGTCCTATTTTACCCTCATCATAACCTAGAATAAGATGTGTTTTTACAATGTAAAACATTGTATATTGTAACTTCAAAGTGAAAAGCCATGGATGGTCATTCATTGCACCCCTGAACCCCTCTATTACATTTCTCTAGCCCCATCCTCAGCAAATCAAGTGGTGGGGCTGCCATTTGGCAGAACATTTGATTAAAGAGATTCTCTGGTACTTTTTAGCCAGTAGTTCAGAAGTAGTGCTCCTGAGCCAAAAGTTCCCTGAAAATTGGTATTACATCACATAAACTACATTACCAAATGTATGTGGACACTTGCTTGTCAAACATCTCATTCCAAAATCATGGGCATTAATATGGAGTTGTTTCCCCCTTTTCACCTATAACAGCCTCCACTCTTCTGGGAAGGCTTTCCACTAGATGTTGGAACATTGCTGCAAGGATATGCTTCCATTCAGCCACAAGAGCATTACTGAGGTCGGGCACTGCTGTTAGGCGATTAGGCCTGGCTCACAGTCGGTGTTCGATGGGGTAGAGGTCAGGGCTCTGTGTACGCCAGTTAAGTTCTTCCACACCGATCTCGACAAACCATGAAAAACAGCCCCAAACTATTATTCCTCCCCCACCAAACTTTACAGTTGGCACTATGCATTTGCCCAGGTAGTGTTCTCCAGGCATCCTCTAAACCCAGATTTGTCCGTCAGACTGGCAAATGATGTTATTCTCTATGCATAGTCACTTTAATAACTCTACCTACATGTACATATTACCTCAATTATATCGACTAACTGGTGCACTCGCACATTGAATCTGTACCTGTACCCCCGTATATAGCCTAGTTATTGTTAACGTTATAAGGTATTTTAAAAAACTTTTTTTTTTACTGTATTGTCAGACTGACAGATGGTGAAGAGTGAATCATCACTCCAGCAAATGCATTTCCACTACTTAGAGTCCAATGGTGGAAAGCTTTACACCACTCCAGCCGATGTTTGTCATTGCACATGGTGATCTAAGACTTGTGTGCGGCTGCTCTGCCATGTAAACCCATTTCATGAAGCTCCCGACAAACAGTTATTGTGCTGACACTGCTTCCAGAGGCAGTTTGGAACTTGATAGTGAGTGTTGCAACTGAGGGCAGACAAAAAAAAATGGACTTGCTACGCGCTTCAGCACTCTGTGGTTCCATTCTGTGAGCTTGTGTGGCCAACGATTTCGTGACTGAGCCATTGTTGCTCCTAGACGTTTCCACTTCACAATAACAGCACTTACAGTTGACTGCGGCAGCTCTAGTAGGGCAGAAATTTGACGAACTGACTTGTTGGAATCCTATGACGGTGCCACGTTGAAAGTCACTGAGCTCTTCAGTAAGGCCATTCTACTGCTAATGTTTGTCTATGGAGAGTACATGGCTGTGTGCTCGATTTTATACACCTGTCAGCAATGGGTGTGGCTGAAATAGCTGAATCACTCATTTGAATAGGTGTCCACATACTTTTGTATATGTAGTGAATCTTGTCATGGCCCCCATACCATCCCGTTGCTGAGGTGATCTCAAGACTGAATAGATCTGAATAGGTCTACCATGCCATTAAAGGTATACTCAGCGAAATGATGTTGCTACAAGCAACACCACAGATATTGGATGTGTTCCCCTGCTCAGACTTTGCGTGCATCAACCAATGGTTGCGTGCCACATCATAAACTGTGTAATCGACTGACATGTTGCTCTAGCATATTACGTGGTTAGCTGATACGTAAAATACCTATCCAGGCTTGGTAAGATCTGTCAGGCGTCAGCAACGCCTGGGCATAGGAACGCGCCCATTCATGCGCGAGATACAAGGCTTCGCCCTTACACAGTATCTGTACATGTGTATGGGTTCGCTTCACCCTGTTAACGAGTGGTAGCCAGGGGACCAAAACAGTTGAGCCTCGCGTTTAAATGCTCTTAGTTGTTACCGAAATTTACCCATTATGCTGTTTACGTCCTGCATCTATGTCATATCGCTGAGTCTACCTTTAATTTACAATTTGGAGCACCTGGGGCCAATAGCTCTGGCATGTTACACTATGAAGCAAACAAAATAATTTCTTAAAGTTTAGGACAACATATAAAGTGCATGCACGTGTATATACATCCGACATTATGGTGTTGCATTCGTAATTTGGGTTTAATAGTGGGAGATGATTGATTGTCATAAACATATGACGTTCTAGACTGAGTGGTCATTTTTTTGTCTTTTGAAACGTTTCCGTAATTTATCGTTTCGCATTCGGCTTTTTCCTTGTGTGGTGGACATAGTCCCCGCCCAACTTTCTGCCTGCGTTGTTTTGGGACACTATGAAGATGGCGGCAGCCTCGCTGTATTGTGTCTGCCAGCAGTCGTATGATGTTAGCCGGTTTATGATTGAATGCGACATTTGTAAGGACTGGTTTCATGGCAGGTAAGGAGCCGACATATTCCCTAATGACATGTACGAAAATGACATAAGTGCGTCAAGTTGTATTGCGATGTCAGTCTGTGATTCAATCAAGACAGCGCAGCGCGAGCACCCAGTGTGAGCGAACGGATCTCGGCGGAGGTCCAACTCGGTTACTCTTACCCTTAACCCCAGCCAGTTTCTTGTATGCCTACAAACGACGATTCGGTAGTTGACATCGGAGTAATGAGATTGCTAGCTATTTCATAGTCTTTGGTTAAGAGTTGGACAGTTGGTTTGTTAGCCAATTGTACTTTATTAGCCATAGATGAAGCTTTGTCAGAAACTTTCAATCAAGCATAACTACTGTTAGTTGCTCTGTTGTGTCAGTAACTAGTGCTTGTCGAGTTGGCAGCCACCCTGAACCTTCACCAGCTGTAGTTCTGGCGCGACGATGTCAGAGAAGGTTGACTTTCGGTGGTTTTGGGGGGGGGGGGGGGGTGTAATGTTAAAGTCGAGGACGGAAATTTAAATGACCCAAATGAACAAATACGTGCACATGGTGAGAGCCATCTAGGGTTAGAAAGAAGAAACACATTTTAAAGGGAAATGCACATGTTTGACGTCCCTCAAACATCACACTTTTTTCTAAATCGGAAAGTTGACATACTCAAACTCATAGTTTCCAATGGGGCAAGGATAAGACATTGCAATAAATTATTTCATCCAAACTGCTTGGTTCACGCCAATATGAGGCCACTCATCATGCATATCAGAGATGGTCCACAGTACACCCATATCACTGCGCATTCTGTGATGTTTAGCTTTACAGAAAACAACATAACATTTTGGGCTTATGCAACTATGAAGTGTGGTGCCAGAAACTGAGCAAGGAATTCAAGGTGTCTGTCTGCTCCCTAAAATGGATCAAGGCATGAATGCTGCACTACAACTAGAGTGTTTGTGTGTGTGTATGAACATGTGTTTACTGAAGGCTCTCTCAACAAAGGGATCGTAGTCAGGGGCTTGTCTGTTACTCCCTCTTCCTCTGTGCCCCCAGGTCCGGATGGCTCCCCAGCATGGTAGATTATGTGGGCCCAGCCGCATCCCCTTTTGGTGGGGTTACCTTGCCTGAGCCTGTGTGTTGTCTCTATTGTTAGGAGCCCTCTTTTCCTCTGTAGTGTTGCCTGTCCCAATAGGATTATTCTATCTAGCCGGTAGGCTGTGTTATTATCAGGCACTGAGCACACGCCAGTTGGGGAGCTGCAGGGGGGCGAGTGCTCAGGGGTGTGTTTTTTATATTCATGCCAGACATTCATCTTAAACTCTTACTGATTTGTACCATGCTGTACCCATTCCTGGATCTTTCTTCAGAGTTTCTCTCTCCTGGAGAATGTTGGTTTCCTACTTCCTTCAGTCAGTGCCATCGAAGATACAAGTATTTAGATGGCTTCCTAGAATTCTGACTCTCAAAAGTGTGTGTGTGTGTGTGACTGACTGACGAAGACTGATAGCACCGCCATTGGCCTTAGGCAAGTTCAGTGTTCCATTTATCATTGTCCCTCCAGGATGAAAACACCAGGGAGAGATTGATGGCCCATGTGATTAAATCCTTAAGTGTTTTAGTATGATTGGTCTGGTGGTTTACTCTATGTAGGCCACTACTATGTCATTATGATAGCTCTGGGATGAGTGATATTATTTTAATGATGTGTGTGTCTGTCCACATGTGCGGGAGGCTGACGTATCATGTAGATGTATTGCTTTACCTCTAATCATCCAGTGTTGCGCAGCCTTTCAATTCCAGTAATTGGTTTTGTGAGTCCATGTTTTATAGTAGCTATTGGAATGGTTTGTCTGTGTTAGTCAAATTATATTAATCAAGACCATATCAATGGTTATTAAATAGGGAATATAAATCAATCTGAATTAGGCTTACTGTCCATTACATTTTATGAATGAAGCACTGGGAGTAGATTGTCACTGGCTGTAGTCAATTTCAGTATGGGCTTGGATAATACACATTTTAAAAGACTTGATGGCCTTCATTCAGTGACACTCATGAGAACTGTATTTTTTTCCTTCTCACTAAATGCATTGTAGCCCACTTGGTGTCTGCCTTGGGTTGTTTATGAAAATAGGACATTGAAGAAGCCTTGTTGAAGCATAACTTGTAAATGATGGGACACACCATCTATGAAATACTTTATACATGTGGTTCTGGAGTTTATCCTGCTCAGGTCACAGGGTGAGGAATAACGCCTGCCATCAATCACGTTTAGGCTGTAGTTGGGTCCAGGATTTCTGACCAATGGGCACTGACCTATAAAAACTCAGGGCCCAATAGGCTAATCATACAAGGGGTTTGTTGTGTGTAGCCTATGTTCTCGACTTGCATCCTGTCACAGGAAGTTGGCCCTGAGAGGCAGGCAGGACAGTGGCCTTGTCAGCATAGGTGGCCAGAGGGGGCTGCTTCCTCTGACATGGGGGCTACACTTCCTACAATAATTATTCTTCATGGCCCTTAAGTAGTCTCTCTGCTGAGAAAGGCTGCAGCCTGGCATGGTTCAAACAAAGAGCGACACAAACCGGGGATGAGGGGGAAGACTTACTTTATTTTTCCTGTCCTTCTCTTCGCTACGTTTCCTGCCTCCCGGCTATGTGTTGAGTGAAGTCTTTTGTGAGAGGTTGTTCTCCCAGACTCCTGTCCTGCGGCAAGTCTTTGTTTCTGAATAACGTTAATAAATCAATATGTAACCTAAAGGAGGATGCTAATCGTCCGGTAAAGTTGGTGACTGATGAACTCTGAGTTCATGGCCAGGTGCCTATCTTGACTCCCAGCTCAAATTCAAATAAAATCCATCAAATTGTATTTGTCACATGGGTTGAATACAAGGTGTAGACTTTACCGTGAAATGCAGTTAAAAACCTCATAAGGATTGGACTCTTCATCTCAATTTCCGCCTAAAATGACACCCAACTCTAACTGCCTGTAGCTCAGGACCTTATCCAAGGATATGCATATTATTGATACTATTTGAAAGAAAACACTTTGAAGTTTGGAGATGTGAAATTAATGTAGGAGAATAACACATGAGATCTGGTAAAATATTAGATCTGGTTTCTTATTTTTGTTGCATCACCTTTTGAAATGCAAAAGAAAGGCCAAACATTGAGATAGGAAGCTGGTGATAATTTAGAAGTTGTCCACAACATGGAAACAGTGTGTGTGTGTGTGCAAAGTTTCAGACTGATACATTCAAGAATGAGAGAGATAAGTATTATGTATGACGTCTCCCGGGTGTCGCTTTAGAGTTTGCCCAAATGTACCCAAGTGGCCGACTTGGTCAATTGATACATTTTCAAGTACGTAACTATAGAGAACATATATTTTTTTATTACCATAGCTTTTGTGTAAGTTTACACACTCTCATAAAAGGTACTAACCTTCACACCTCTAGATGACCGGGTGGGGGTGGAGCCAGATATGGCAGAGGGGTCAGACTGGAGTAACCAGTTCCTATATTTGAATGAGTGGGGGATGGATGACTTGAATGTTGTCTCTGGAGTTTGCTCCAAAGGTCATCTGACTCTCTACCACTTTTGAGGATTAAAAAAAAAATCAGAACTCAAGTTTACTATTACTTACATTATTTAACCTTTACTTTAGCATGGGGTGAACCCTGCATCAATACATCAAATACACATACAGTACCAGTCAAAAGTTTGGACACAGCTACTCATTCAAGGCTTTTTATTTATTTGTACTATTTTCTACATTGTAGAATAATAGTGAAGACCCTGTGGCACCCCCATAGAGACTGCCAGAGGTCCGGACAACAGGCCCTCCGATTTGACACACTGAACTCTACCGGAGAAGTAGTTGGTGAACCAAGCGAGGCAATCATTTGAGAAACCAAGGCTGTTGAGTCTGCCAATAAGAATGTGATGATTGACAAAGTCGAAGCCTTAGCCAGGTCGATGAATACGGTTGCACAGTAATGTCTCTTATTGATGGTGGTTATGATATCGTTTAGGACCTTGAGCGTGGCTGAGGTGCACCCATGACCAGCTCTGAAACCAGCGGAGAAGGTACGGTGAGATTCGAAATGGTCGATAATCTGTTTGTTAACTTTGCTTTCAAAGACCTTAGAAAGGCAGGGTAGAATAGATATAGGTCTGTAGCAGTTTGAGTCTAGAGTGTCTCCCCCTTTGAAGAGGGGGATGACTGCTTCAGCCTTCCAATCTATGGGAATCTCAGGCGATACGAAAGAGGTTGAACAGGCTAGTAATAGGGGTTGCAACAATTTCGGCAGATAATTTTAGAGCGAGAGGGTCCAGGTTGTCGAGCCCAACTGATTTGTAGGGGTCCAGATTTTGCAGATCTTTCAGAACATCAGCTATCTGGATTTGGGTGAAGGAGAAGTGGGGGAGGTTTAGGCGAGTTGCTGTGGGGAGCGAAGGGCTGTTGACCAGGGTAGGGGTAGCCAGGTCGAAAGCAAGACCAGCCATATTTTTTTATATATTTTTTTAAATATAAAAAAAATACAAATAATTGTAACATATTTTTCTTCGCATATCTTTTAAAACATTTTGTTAAACCTCAACTTCTAAATACTCTCCTGCAACCCGCCTCACACAATGTAGCTATTTTCTTCTAAAGTATTTATATCTACTTTGGATCTGGAATCCCTCAACTGAAGCTAGCCAGCTAGCTACCAGCTATCAGTCAGCAAACCATTGCTAGCGGTCTTCAGCTAACCGGTCATCAGCTAACCTTTAGCTCGGAAAGCTCTCGCCAGTTCGAACAACGCGACTCTAACCAGAGCATAACGGACCTATTATTTTTTTATCCCCGGATTCCCACCGCAAACGGAACATTTTCAGCTGGATTCTTCACAACTAGCTATCTAGCTAACCGCAACCCCGGATGATTACTCCTGGCTAGCGTTTCCACCCACTTAGCTTGAAGCTAGCCCGGCCAGAGCTCCTGTGCTACCACCGAAGCATACTCCTGGGCTACAATATCCAGACCCACGACCGGTCTATCGATGTCACCGCATGAAGAGGAATAAACAGACTCACCCCATCGCGACGTCCCCCAAAGGCTAACTTTCTAGCCCTTGCTATCTCCTTGCTTGCTAATTCGGCCTGCTAACTGCTAACTTGTTTAGCCCCGGTCCGCTAACTGCTACCTTGTTTAGCCCTGGCCTACTAACTGTTAGCTTGTTAGCACAGGCCTGCTAACCGTCTGAATCGCCGCGTCCCAAACACTCACTGGACCCATATTTACTTTCTATCTCTTTTCAATTTTTAATTTGTTTATACCTTCCGGTAACCTGCCTCACCCAATGTGATACGGAATCGCCATTATTTTTAATTTTTAGAACACACTCAAGAACTTCCAGAAGCTAACCAGCTAACTAGCTACAAGCTATTTAGTCATTGTTAGCCACTGCTAACTGTTTTTTAACCTGGATAACACTCGCCAGTCCAGCTTCCCTGCCCCATCCACCGCTGCCCCCCCTGGACACTGATCACTTGGCTACATAGCTGATGCATGCTAGACTGTCCATTAATCACGGTACTCCATTCTGCTTGTTTATGTTTTATCTGTCGGCCCCAGCCGCACTCAGGCTCTGTGTGTAGTTAATCCGACCCTCCCTGCCTAGCCAACGCCATTTTACCCAGAAATCTGCTCCTTTCATTCTCTGTCCCCAACGCTCTAGGCGACCAGTTTTGATAGCCTTTAGCCGCACCCTCATACTACTCCTCCTCTGTTCCGCGGGTGATGTGGAGGTAAACCCAGGCCCTGCATGTCCCCAGGCACCCTCATTTGTTGACTTCTGTGATCGAAAAAGCCTTGGTTTCATGCATGTCAACATCAGAAGCCTCCTCCCTAAGTTTGTATTACTCACTGCTTTAGCACACTCTGCTAACCCGGATGTCCTTGCCGTGTCTGAATCCTGGCTCAGGAAGGCCACCAAAAATTCGGAGATTTCCATACCCAACTATAACATCTTCCGTCAAGATAGAACTGCCAAAGGGGGAGGAGTTGCAGTCTACTGCAGAGATAGCCTGCAAAGTAATGTCATACTTTCCAGGTCCATACCCAAACAGTTCGAACTACTAATTTTGAAAATTACTCTCTCCAGAAATAAGTCTCTCACTGTTGCCGCCTGCTACCGACCCCCCTCAGCACCCAGCTGTGCCCTGGACACCATTTGTGAATTGATTGCCCCCCATCTAGCTTCAGAGTTTGTTCTGTTAGGTGACCTAAACTGGGATATGCTTAACACCCCGGCAGTCCTACAATCTAAGCTAGATGCCCTCAATCTCACACAAATCATCAAGGAACCCACCAGGTACAACCCTAAATCTGTAAACAAGGGCACCCTCATAGACGTCATCCTGACCAACTGGCCCTCCAAATACACCTCCGCTGTCTTCAACCAGGATCTCAGCGATCACTGCCTCATTGCCTGTATCCGCTACGGAGCCGCAGTCAAACGACCACCCCTCATCACTGTCAAACGCTCCCTAAAACACTTCTGTGAGCAAGCCTTTCTAAGTATTTCTCAACGGCTGGCCATGCCTTCCGCCTGGCTACTCCAACCTCGGCCAACAGCTCCCCCCCGCAGCTACTCGCCCAAGCCTCTCCAGGTTCTCCTTTACCCAAATCCAGATAGCAGATGTTCTGAAAGAGCTGCAAAAACCTGGACCCGTACAAATCAGCTGAGCTTGACAATCTGGACCCTCTATTTCTGAAACTATCCGCCGCCATTGTCGCAACCCCTATTACCAGCCTGTTCAACCTCTCTTTCATATCGTCTGAGATCCCCAAGGACTGGAAAGCTGCCGCAGTCATCCCCCTCTTCAAAGGGGGAGACACCCTGGACCCAAACTGTTACAGACCTATATCCATCCTGCCCTGCCTATCTGTCTTAGAAAGCCAAGTCAACAAACAGGTCACTGATCATCTCGAATCCCACCGTACCTTCTCCGCTGTGCAATCTGGTTTCTGAGCCGGTCACGGGTGCACCTCAGCCACGCTCAAGGTACTAAACGATATCATAACCGCCATCGATAAAAGACAGTACTGTGCAGCCGTCTTCATCGACCTTGCCAAGGCTTTCGACTCGGTCAATCACCATATTCTTATCGGCAGACTCAGTAGCCTCGGTTTTTCGGATGACTGCCTTGCCTGGTTCACCAATTACTTTGCAGACAGAGTTCAGTGTGTCAAATCGGAGGGCATGCTGTCCGGTCCTCTGGAAGTCTCTCTGGGGGTGCCACAGGGTTCAATCCTCGGGCCGACTCTTTTTTTCTGTATATATCAATGATGTTGCTCTTGCTGCGGGCGATTCCCTGATCCACCTCTACGCAGACGACACCATTCTATATACTTCCGGCCCGTCCTTGGACACTGTGCTATCTAACCTCCAAACGAGCTTCAATGCTATACAACACTCCTTCCGTGGCCTCCAACGGCTCTTAAATGCTAGTAAAACCAAATGCATGCTTTTCAACCGTTCGCTGCCTGCACCCGCACGCCTGACCAGCATCACCACCCTGGATGGTTCCAACCTTGAATATGTGGACATCTATAAGTACCTAGGTGTCTGGCTAGACTGTAAACTCTCCTTCCAGACTCATATCAAACATCTCCAATCGAAAATCAAATCAAGAGTCTGCTTTCTATTCCGCAACAAAGCCTCCTTCACTCACGCCGCCAAACTTACCCTAGTAAAACTGACTATCCTACCGATCCTCGACTTCGGGGATGTCATCTACAAAATTGCTTCCAACACTCTACTCAGCAAACTGGATGCAGTTTATCACAGTGCCATCCGTTTTGTCACTAAAGCACCTTATACCACTGCGACTTGTACGCTCTAGTCGGCTGGCCCTCGCTACATATTCGTCGCCAGACCCACTGGCTCCAGGTCATCTACAAGTCCATGCTAGGTAAAGCTCCGCCTTATCTCAGTTCACTGGTTACGATGGCAACACCCATCCGTAGCACGCGCTCCAGCAGGTGTATCTCACTGATCATCCCTAAAGCCAACACCTCATTTGGCCGCCTTTCATTCCAGTTCTCTGCTGCCTGTGACTGGAACGAATTGCAAAAATCGCTGAAGTTGGAGACTTTTATCTCCCTCACCAACTTCAAACATCAGCTAACCGATCGCTGCAGCTGTACATAGTCTATCGGCAAATAGCCCACCCATTTTTACCTACCTCATCCCCATACTGTTTTTATTTTATTTAGTTTTCTGCTCTTTTGCACACCAATATCTCTACCTGTACATCTGATCATTTATCACTCTAGTGTTAATCTGCAAAATTGTAATTATTCGCCTACCTCATGCCTTTTGCACACAATGTATATAGACTCCCCTTTTTTCCTACTGTGTTAATGACTTGTTAATTGTTTACTCCATGTGTAACTCTGTTGTCTGCTCACACTGCTATGCTTTATCTTGGCCAGGTCGCAGTTGCAAATGAGAACTTGTTCTCAACTAGCCTACCTGGTTAAATAAAGGTGGGAAAAAAAGAAAAAAAAAGTTTCTCAATTATTGTGGATTTATCCATAGTGACAGTATTTCCTAGCCTCAGTGCAGTGGTTGATATATTATCGAATAGATATTTGAAAAACACCTTGAGGATTGATTATAAAAAAAAAAGTTTCATGTTTCCATGTTTCTGTCGATATTATGGACATAATTTGGATTTTTTTCCGGCGTTGTCGTGACCGCAATTTCCGGTGAATTTCTCAACATAACGTGACCAACAAAAGGAGGTATTTTAGGTATAAAAATAATCTTTATGGAACAAAAGGAACATTTGCTGTCTAACTGGGAGTCTCGTCAGTGAAAACATCCGAAGATCATCAAAGGTAAATGGTTAATTTGATTGCTTTTCTGATTTTCGTGACCAAGCTTCCTGCTGCTAGCTGGACATAATGCTATGCTAGGCTATCGATAAACTTACACAAACGCTTGTCTTGCTTTGGCTGTAAAGCATAATTTCAAAATCTGAGATGACAGGGTGATTAATAAAAGGCTGTGAAGCAGCTGTGTTTCACTATATTTCACTTGTGATTTCATGAATATGAATATTTTCTAGTAATATTTTTTGACCGTTGCGCTATGCTAATTAGTGTAGTTGATGACAATTCTCCCGGATCCAGGATGGGTAGTTCTAAGTTAATTAAGTGTGCCTTGAATTCAAAATAATTCACTGATAGTGTCACCAGCAAAGCACCCCCACACCATCGCTCCTCCTCCATGCTTCACGGTGGGAACCACACATGCAGGATCATCCGTTCGCCTACTCTGTGTCTCACAAAGACACTGTTGGAACCAAAAATCTCAAATTTGGACTCATCAAACCAAAGGACATATTTACTCCGGTCTAATGTCCATTGCTCGTGTTTCTTGTCCCAAACAAGTCTCTTTTTCTTATTGGTGTCCTTTAGTAGTGGCTTCTTTGGAGCAATTTGACCATGAAGGTCTGATTCACGCAGTCTCCTCTGAAAGGTTAATTTTGAGATGTCTGTTACTTGAGCTCTGTGAAACATTTATTTGGGTTGCAATTTCTGAGGCTGGTAAATCTAATGTATTTATCCTCTGCAGCAGAGGTAACTCTTGGTCTTCCTTTCCTGTGTCGGTCCTCATGAGAGCCAGTTTCATCGTAGCACTTGATGGCTTTTGCGACTGCACTTGAAGAAACTATCAAAGTTCTTGAAGTGTTCCGTATTGACTGACCTTAATGTCTTAATTTTTTATGGCTGCAGGGACAGTATTGAGTAGCTTGGATGAAAAGGTGACCATTGTAAATGGCCAGCTCCTCAGTCGCTAATATATGCATATTATTATTAGTATTGGATAGAAAACACTCCGATGTTTCTAAAACTGTTTGAATTATGTCTGTGAGTATAACAGAACTCATATTTGCAGGTAAAAACCTGAGACATTCCATTTCCTGTTTGTATTTTTTCTGGGGGTGGAAGATTTTCAACCAAGCTCTCATTGAAATTACAGCGAGATATGGATGAGTTTTTATTTCCTACACCTTCCACTAGATGTCAATAGAACTTTGTCTGATGACTAATGTGAAGGGGAGTCGAATGAGACAGGAAATAGTCACCAGTGCCACAAGTTGACCATTCTTTCACCATGCGCGTTCCACCGGTCATCTGAAGTCATTCTAATTCTCCGGTTGGAACGTTATTCAAGATATATATGTAAACAACATTCTAAAGATTGATTCAGTACATCGTTTGACTGTTATGGAACTTTTGAACATTTCATCACGTTATTTATTTTATTTTTTATTTTCTCTTTATTTAACTAGGTAAGTCCGTTAAGTACAAATTCTTATTTTCAATGACGGCCTAGGAGCAGTGGGTTAACTGCCTGTTCAGGGGCAGAACGACAGATTTGTACCTTGTCAGCTCGGGGGTTTGAACTTGCAACCTACCGGTTACTAGCCCAACGCTCTAACCACTAGGCTACCCTGCCGTTATATTGGACGAGCTTTGTGACTTTGGAATTGTTTAACAAACGCGCTAACCAAAGTAGCTAATTGGACATAAATAACGGACATTTTCGAACAAATCAAGCATTTATTGTGGACCTGGGATTCCTAGGACTGCATTCTGATGAAGTTCATCAAAGGTTAGAAACATTTATCATGTATTTTCTGGTTTCTGTTAACTCCAACATGGCGGCTAATTTGGCTTCTGTTCTGAGCGCCGTCTCAGACTTTTGCATGTGTTGCTTTTTCCGTAAACTTTAAAAAAAATCTGACACAGCGGTTGCATTAAGGAGAGGTATATCTATAATTCCATGTGTATAACAAGTCGCTCTGGATAAGAGCGTCTGCTAAATGACTTAAATGTAAATGTAAATGTTGTATTATCATGTACATTTATGATGAGTATTTCTGTTGAAACGATGTGGCTGTGGAAAATCACTTGATGTTTTTGGAACTAGTGAATCTAATAAACTCCGATTTCTTTATATAAATATGAACTTTATCAAACAAAACATGCATGTATTGTGTAACATGATGTCCTATGAGTGTCATCTGATGAAGATAATTCAAGGTTAGTGATTCATTTTATCTCTATTTCTGCTTTTTGTGAATGCTATATTTCTCTGGAAAATGGCTGTGCTTATTGTGAGTTGGTGGAGACCTAACATAATCGTTTGTAGTGCTTTCGCTGAAAAGCCTATTTGAAATGGGACACTTTGGTGGGATTAACAAGATTAACTTTAAAATGATATGACACATGTATGTTTTAGGAATTGTAATTATGAGGTTTCTCTATTTTCACTGGTAGTTGTCATAACGGGATCGCAGCCGTAACAAGTTTTAAAGTAATGATTGACTGTCGTTTCTCTCTGCTTTTTTTTTTTTTAGCTTTTCGTGACATTGTAGTTGGTCTTTTGTCACCCCTACCTTGTCACAACACAACTGATTGGCTCAAACGCATTAAGAAGGAAAGAAATTCCACAAGGTAACTTTTATCAGGGTACACCTATTAATTGAAATGCCTTCTAGGTGACTACTTCATGAATCTGGTTGAGAGAATGCCAAGAGTGTGCAAAGCTGTCATCAAGGCAAAGGGTAGCAACATTGAAGAATATATTTTGATTTGTTTCACTTTTTTTTTTTTTTTTTTGGTTACTACATGATTCCATATATGGAATCATTTCATAGATTTGATGTCTTATTCTACAATGTAGAAAATAGTACAAATAAAGAAAAACCCTTGAATGAGTTGGCGTGTCCAGACTTTTGACGGGTACTACGTATCCAAGATGGCGTAGCAGTCGGACGTGTGTTTTGTCTTGTCCCGTCCTGTATAGTGTAAATATAGTTTTTTTCCTCTTTTTTTTCCCGTATATATTTCGTACATATTTTAATCTCACTTCCCAACCACAGGCTGAATATATTCTCCTGCAACCCGCATCACCCAATGTGGTACGGATCTGCTTTTTCTATGCTTTAGAATCGGAACCCTCACCAGAAGCTAGCCGCTAACTAGCTACTAGCTAGCCACTGCTAGCGGTCTTCAACGCTAACTAGGACACCAGCGCGACATCTACCCAAAGCATATCAGACTGCTTTTTCTCTACCACATCTCCGGATTCCTACCGCAAGCTCTGAAGCTTTATACCGGATCATCGTAAATAGCTAGCTGCAATCCGAGTGGCTACTCCTGGCTAACGTCTCTGTCCCAGAGCAAGCACCAGTTAGCCTGGAGCTAGCCTCGAGCTAAGCCCATCTCCCGACTACCCGAAGAGGTCCAAAATACCTAATTTGCCAATTGGCCTGGACCCTCTACTGACCCTCTACTGCCGACACGGAGCCCCGCCGATCCATCACGACTGGTCCGCCGACATAATCGTCCGAGGGGGTTTCAACAGGCTTTTCCGCTGCGACATCGCCAAAGATCCATCTGCTGGCCAAGGCCCGCGAGCTTTCTGAATCGCTGTATCTCCAGCTCACCGCATGAAGAGGAATAAATAAACAGACTCACCCCATCGCGACGTCCCCCAAAGGTTAACTCTCTAGCCCTCGCTATCTCCCTGCTTGCTAATTCGGCCTGCTAACGGCTAGCTTGTCAAGCTCCGGTCCGCTAACTGCTACCTTGTCTAGCTCGGGCCTACGAACTGTTAGCTTGTTAGCACAGGCCTGCTAACCGTCTGTACCACCGCGTCCCAATCACTCTCTGACCCCATTTACTTTCTATCTCTTTTTGATTTTTAATTTGTTTATACCTTCCGGAAACCTGCCTCACCCAATGTGATACGGAATCGCTGTTACTTTTACTCTTATTTTTATGACACACTCAAGAACCTCCAGACGCTAACCAGCTAACTAGCTACAAGCTAGTTAGTCATTGTTAGTTTAAAAAAAAAAAAAAAAAAAAACCTGGATAACACTCGCCAGCCCCCCTGCCCATCCACCGCTGCCCCCTGGACACTGATCTCTTGGCTACATAGCTGACGCACGCTGGACTGTCCATTAATCACGGTACTCCTTTCTGCTTGTTTGTCTTACCTGTCGGCCCCGTTGCCTAGTCAACGCCATTTTACCTGCTGTTTGTTGTGCTAGCGGATTAGCCTCGCCTACTGTTTTTAGCTAGCTTTCCAAATTCAACACCTGTGATTACTGTATGCCTCGCTGTATGTCTCTCTCAGATGTCAATATGCCTTGTATACTGTTGTTCAGGTTAGTTATAATTGTTTTAGTTCACAATGGAGCCCCTAGACCCACTCTGCATACCCCTGTTACCTCCTTTGTCCCACCTCCCACACATGCGGTGACCTCACCCATTACAACCAGCATGTCCAGAGATTCAACCTGTCTCATCATCACCCAGTGCCTGGGCTTACCTCCGCTGTACTGTTGCCGCCCGCACTCCCACCATACCCCTGTCTGTGCATTATGCCCTGAATATATTCTACCATGCCCAGAAACCTGCTCCTCTAGGCGTCATCCATCAATCCTCTGCCCCCAACGCTCTAGGCGACCAGTTTTGATAGCCTTTAGCCGCACCCTCATACTACTCCTTCTCTGTTCCGACCGGGTGATGTGGAGGTAAACCCAGGCCCTGCATGTCCCCAGGTACCCTCATTTGTTGTCTTCTGTGATCGCTAAAAAGCCTCCTTCACTCAACGGCTCACGCCGCCACAGCTTACCCTAGTAAAACTGACTATCCCGTACAAATCAGCCGATCCTCGATTTGCCGGCGATGTCATCTACAAAATGGCTTCCAACACTCTACTCAGCAAACTGGATGCAGTCTATCATAGTGCCATCCGTTTTGTCACCAAAGCACCTTATACCACCCACCACTGCGACGGTTTTGTATGCTCTAGTCGGCTGGCCCTCGCAGGGTTACATATTCGCCGCCAGACCCACTGGCTCCAGGTCATCTACAAGTCCATGCTAGGTAAAGCTCCGCCTTATCTCAGTTCACTGGTCACGATGGCAACACCCATCCGTAGCACACGCTCCAGCAGGTGTATCTCACTGATCATCCCTAAAGCCAACACCTCATTTGGCCGCCTTTCATTCCAGTACTCTGCTGCCTGTGACTGGAATGAACTGCAAAAATCGCTGAAGTTGGAGACTTTTATCTCCCTCACCAACTTCAAACATCAGCTATCCGAGCAGCTAACCGATCGCTGCAGCTGTACATAGTCTATTGGTAAATAGCCCACCCATTTTCACCTACCTCATCCCCATACTGTTTTTATACTGTTTTTTTATTTTTTTATTTATTTATTTACTTTTCTGCTCTTTTGCACACCAATATCTCTGCCTGTACATGACCATCTGATCTTTTATCACCCCAGTGTTAATCTGCAAAATTGTATTATTCGCCTACCTCCTCATGCCTTTTGCACACATTGTATATAGACTGCCCATTTTATTTCTACTGTGTTATTGACTTGTTAATTGCTTACTCCATGTGTAACTCTGTGTTGTCTGTTCACACTGCTATGCTTTATCTTGGCCAGGTCGCTTGTTAATTGCTTACTCCATGTGTAACTCTGTGTTGTCTGTTCACAGTTGCAAATGAGAACTTGTTCTCAACTAGCCTACCTGGTTAAATAAAGGTGAAATAAAAAAATAAAATAAATACACATTTTATAGTATATAGAGTATGAGGAACACAATCACTATAATATGTGGACCAATAGGCAATAAGACACTCAAAAGCCACATCATGTGGTCCTGAATGATGTCACCATTGCCCTTGATTCTAAGCAATATTGTGCTGCTATTTTTATTGACTTGGCCAAAGCTTTTGATACGGTTGACCATTCCATTCTTGTGGGCCGGCTAAGGAGTATTGGTGTCTTTGAGGGGTCTTTGGCCTGGTTTGCTAACTACCCCTCTGAGTGCAGTGTATAAAGACTATCTGCTGTCTCAGCCACTGCCTGTCACCAAGGGAGTACCCCCAAGGCTCAATCCTATGCTCCACGCTCTTCTCAATTTACATCAACAACATAGCTCAGGCAGTAGGAAGTTCTCTCATCCATTTATATGCAGATGATACAGTCTTATACTCAGCTGGCCCTCCCCAGATGTTGTGCTTGACACCACCCATCCCGGTTCCGGGATAATTGTCATCAGCAACCGCTGAATAGCATAGCGCCACAGTCAAATAATATTACAAAAAAATATTCATATTCATGAAATCACAAGTGCAATATTGCAAAACACAGCTTAGCCTTTTGTTAATCCACCTGTCTCAGATTTTGAAAGTATGTTTTACAGCGAAAGCAATCCAAGCGTTTGTGTAAATGTATCGATAACATAACATTATGTACACTAAGCATTAAGTAGCTAGGTCACGAAAATCAGAAAAGCAATCAATAAAATCGTTTACCTTTTGTTCTTCGGATGTTTTCACTCATGAGACTCCCAGTTACACAACAAATGTTCCCTTTGTTACATAAAGATGATTTTTATACCCAAAATACCGAAGTTTGTTTGTCGCGTTATGTTCAGAAATCCACAGGAAAGAGCGGTCACGACAACGCAGACATATATTCCAAATAATATCCATAATGTCCACAGAAACATGTCAAACATTTTTTATAATCAATCCTCAAGTTGTTTTAAAAATATATATTCAATAATATATCAACAGAGTGTGTAGCTTTTTCAATAACAGCGGGAGAATCAATGGCCACTTTACTCAGTTGCGCAAAACTCACTCCGAGAGCCCCCACCTATCCACTTACGCAATGTGATCCTTCACGCTAATTTTTTTCCAAATAAAAGACTGAAACTATGTCTAAAGACTGACACCTTAGGGAAGCCATAGAAAAAGGAATCTGGTTGATATCCCTTTAAATGGAGGATAGGCATGCATAGGAACACAGAGGTTTCAAAATAAGAGGCACTTCCTGATTGGATTTTCCTCAGGCTTTCGCCTGCAATATCAGTTCTGTTATACTCGCAGACAATATTTTTACAGTTTTGGAAGTGTTTTCTATCCTAATCTGACAATTATATGCATATTCTAGTTTCTGGGGCTGAGAAATAGGCAGTTTCAAATGGGTACGTTTTTTTTAGACACAAACTAAAATCCTGCCCCCTACACGCAAAAGGTTAAATGCTCTACAACAAAGCTTTCTTAGTGTCCAACAATCTTTCTCTACCCTTAACCTTGTTCTGAACACCTACAAAACAAAGGTCATGTGGTTTGGTAAGAAGAATGCCCCTCTTCCCACAGGTGTTATTACTACCTCTGAGGGTTTAGAGCTTGCGGTAGTCACCTCGTACAAGTACTTGGGAGTATGGCTAGACGGTACACTGTCCTTCTCTCAGCACATATCAAAGCTTCAGGCTAAAGTTAAATATAGACTTGCTTTCCTCTATCGTAATCGCTCCCCTTTCACCCCAGCTTCCAAGCTAACCCTGATTCTGATGACCATCCTACCCACGCTATATTATGGAGACATAATTTATAGATTGGCAGGTAAGGGTGCTCTCGAGCAGCTAGGTGTTCTTTACCATTCGGCCATCAGATTTGCCACCAATGCTCCTTATAGGACACATCACTGCACACTATACTCCTCTGTAAACTGGTCATCTCTGTATTCCCATCGCAAGACCCACTGGTTGATGCTTATTTATAAAACCCACTTAAGCCTCACTCCCCCCTATCTGAGATATCTACTGCAGCCCTTATTCTTCACATGCAACACCTGTTCTGCCAGTCACATTCTGATGAAGGTTCCCAAAGCACACACATCCCTGGGTCGCTTGTCTCTTCAGTTCGCTGGAATGAGCTGCAACAAACACTCAAACTGGACAGTTTTATCTCAATCTCTTCATTCAAAGATTCAAACATGGACATTCTTATTGACAGTTGTGGCTGCTTTGCGTGATGTATTGTGTTGTCTACCTTCTTGACCTTTGCTGTTGACTGTGCCCAATAATGTTTGTACCATGTTTTGTGCTGCTACCATGTTCTGATGTCATGTGTTCCTGCCTTGCTATGTTGTTGTCTTAGGTTTCTCTTTATGTAGTGTTGTCTCTCTTATTGTGTTTTGTCTTATATTTATTTATTTTAATCCCAGGCCCCCACCCCCGCAAGAGGCCTTTTGGTAGGCCGTCATTGTAAATAAGAATTTGTTCTTAACGGACTTGCCTAGTTAAATAATTAAAAATGTCATAGCCAACATACTGTAACTTCATTAGCATGAAGAGCAAAAACATGTTTGACTTAATTATATTAAAGTATGTTTTCCTTCCAAAAATCTTTGTTGAGCGCTGGAATCCCAAATGCCTAATGTATTTGTTCTGGGTCACACTCCCGGTCAATTTCTGCAATTTCTTCCAAGACTTCGATTTAGCCATGTTGTACTTTTTCAGTTTTGAGACGTTTCTATTAGGCAGTGAACCGCTGTGTAACGTAAACGTCCTGTCGATTTTAATTTATAATTATTATTTTTTTTTTTAATCTTCCAAATTGGGAATGAACCGTGTTACGCAGAGATCCAGCATAACAGCCGTTTGTCATACAAATGGCGATCACATAGCCAATGAGCTTGGCTTTTCATGAGTATCTAGCTAACTCTGTTTCAAAACGATAGGTGGTCATTGGACCACGACACTGTCAATCAAGTGATCACCACCCGTCTCATTGGTGATGGTGCCGACAGATATGGTCGCCTCGCTTCGAGTCCTTAGGAAACTATGCAGACGAAGCAGCCACCTGGTCAGGCTTCGAAGGCGTGCACACTCATGGTGTAACCATAACAACATACAAGAACTCAAGTCCTCTGTTCACTCGACTTAGCATTCCTTACAATCAAATGCCGACCATATTATCTCCCAAGAGAATTCTCGTCAGATATCGTCACAGCTGTGTATATACTAGAGGTCAACCGATTAATCGGAATGGCCGATTAAATAGGGCTGATTTCAAGTTTTCATAACAATCGGAAATCGGTATCTAATTATTATTATTTTTTTACATTTAACTAGGCAAGTCAGTTAAGAATACATTCTTATTTTCAATGACGGCCAAGGAACGGTGGGTTAACTGCCTCGTTCAGGGGCAGAACGACAGATTTTCACATTATCAACTCGGGGGATCCAATCTTGCAACCTTACAGTTAACTAGTCCAACGCAATAACGACCTTCCTCTCTCTCGTTGCACTTCACAAGGAGACTGCCTGTTACGTGAATGCTGTAAGTTGCTAGCTAGCATTAAACTTATCTTATAAAAAACAATCAATCAATCATAATCACTAGTTAACTACACATGGTTGATGATATTACTAGATATTATCTAGCGTGTCCTGCGTTGCATATAATCTGACTGAGCGGTGGTAGGCAGAAGCAGGCGCGTAAATATTCATTCAAACAGCAATTTCGTGCGTTTTGCCAGCAGTTCTTCGTTGTGCATCAAGCATTGCACTGTTTATGACTTCAAGCCTGTCAACTCCCGAGATGAGGCTGGTGTAACCGAAGTGAAATGGCTGGCTAGTTCGCGCGCGCTAATAGCGTTTCAAACGTCACTCGCTCTGAGCCTTCTAATAGTTGTTCCCCTTGCTCTGCATGGGTAATGCTGCTTCGATGGTGGCTGTTGTCGTTGTGTTGCTGGTTCGAGCCCAGGGAGGAGCGAGGAAAGGGACTGAAGCTACAGTGGGGCAAAAAAGTATTTAGTCGGCCACCAATTCTGCAAGTTCTCCCACTTTAAAAGATGAGGCCTGTAATTTTCATAGGTACACTTCAACTATGACAGACAAAATGAGGGAAAAAAAATACTTTTTTGCCCCACTGTATACTGTTACACTGGCAATACTAAAGTGCCTATAAGAACATCCAATAGTCAAAGGTTAATGAAATACAAATGGTAGGAGGGAAATAGTCCTATAATTCCTATAATAACTACAACCTAAAACTTCTTACCTGGGAATTTTGAAGACTCATGTTAAAAGGAACCACCAGCTTTCATGTGTTCTCATGTTCTGAGCAAGGAACTGAAACTTTAGCTTTCTTACATAGCACATATTGCACTTTCTTCTCCAACGCTTTGTTTTTGCATTATTTAAACCAAATTGAACATGTTTCATTATTTACTTGAGGCTAAATTGATTTTATTGATGTAAGTTAAAATAAGTGTTCATTCAGTATTGTTGTAATTGTCATTATTACAAATACAATTTTTTTAAATCGTCCGATTTTTAATTGGTATCGGCTTTGTTGGTCCTCCAATAATCGGTATCGGCGTTGAAAAATCATAATCGGTCGACCTCTAGTATATACCCCCTCCAAGTAGATAACACGATAGCCCTCAAGGAACTTCACTGGACTCTATGTAAACTGGAAACCATATCCTGAGGCTGCATTTATTGTAGCTGGGGATTTTAACAAAACAGAATTTAGGTAGCCTTGTTCTCAAATTTATCAGCACATTGATTGCAGCAGTCGCGCGGGCAATGCACTTGACCACTGCTACTCTAACTTCGGTGACGCATACAAGGCCCTCCCTTGCCCTCCCTTCGGCAAATCCGACCACGACTCCATCTTGCTCCTACCGTCCAATAGACAGAAACTCAAACAGGATGTACCAGTAAAGAGAACCGTTCAACGCTGGTCTGACCAATCGGAATCCTCGCTTCAAGATTGTTTTGATCATGCGGACTGGGAAATGTTCCAGGCAGCCTCGGATAACAACATCGATCTATACGCTGACTCGGTGAGTGAGTTCATAAGGAAGTGCATTGGAAATGTTGTACCCACTGTGACTAAAACCTACCCTAAACAAAAACCGTGGATGGATGGCGGAATTTGCGCAAAACTGAAAGCGCGAACCGCCGCATTTAACCATGGAAAGAGGACTGGGAATATGGCCGAACATAAACCAGTGTAGTTATTCCCTCTGCAAGGCAGTCAAATGTCGGTATAGGGACAGAGTGGAGTCGCAATTCAACGGCTCAGTCACGAGAGACGTACACTACAAAAGTTTTTTGCCTTTTTGGCCTTTGTTTTAAATTAGCCTTTTAAAATTATAAACTTGGATTAGCTAACCAAACGTGCCATTGGAACACAGGAGTGATGGTTGCTGATAATGGGCCTCTGTAAGCACAGCTGAAACCTGTTGTGCTAATTTAAAGAAGCAATAAAAGTGGCTTTCTTTAGACTAGTTGAGTATTTAGAGCATCAGCTTTTGTAAGTTCGATTACAGGCTCAAAATGTCCAGAAACAAATAACTTTCTTCTGAAACTCGTCAGTCTATTCTTGTTCTGAGAAATTAAGGCTAGGCCTCCCGAGTGACGCAGTGGTCTAAGGCACTGCATTTCAGTGTTTGCTGTGCCACTAGAGATTCTGGGTTCGAGTCCAGGCTCTGTCACAGCCGGCCGTGCCCGGGAGACCCATGGGGCGGCGCACAATTGGCCCAGCGTCGAGAGGGTTTGGCTGTGGCGAGCTGGGCGCAATGCACGCTGACACCGTCGCCAGGTGCACAGTGTTTCCTCCGACACATCAGTGTGGCTGGCTTCCGTGGGCATTGTGTCAAGAAGCAGTGCGGCTTGGTTGTGTTGTATTTCGGAGGATTCCCGGCACCCGACCTTCGCCTCTCCCGAGTCCGTACGGGAGTTGCCACGATGAGACAAGACTGTAACTACCAATTGGATGCCACGAAATTGAGAAGAAACAGGGTTTTAAAAAGTTTGCTTGTTTACCAACAATGACGAGACAGCCGACAGAGGAGGTGAGGGCACAGTGTGGTGTCAGGAAAACAACCTCTCACTCAACGTCTACAAAACAAAGGAGATGATCGTGGACTTCAGGAAACAGCAGGGGAGCACCCCCTATCCACATCGAAGGGACAGTAGTGGAAACGGTGGAAAGTTTTTGTTTTTAAAGTTCCTCGTCATACACAAGGCTCTCCAGAGGGTGGTGCTGTCTGCGCAACGTATCACCGGGGGCAAACCTTTCCTCCTGGACACCTACAGCACCGGATGTCACAGGAAGTCCAAAAAGATCAAGGACAACAACCACCCGAGCCACTGCCTGTTCACCCCGCTACCATCCAGAAGGCAAAGTCCATACAGGTGTATCAAAGCTGGGACCGAGAGACTGAAAAACAGCTTCTATCTCAAGGCCATCAGACTGTTAAACAGCCACCACTAACTCAGAGAGGCTGCTGCCTTCAGACTGACTAGTCACTTTAAACAATTACACTTGAGTAATGTAAGATATGTAAACATTATTAATCTCAGATGTGTATATACTGTATCTTATACCATCTATTGCATCTTCCCTATGCCTCCTGGCCATCGCTCATCCATATATTTATACAGTTGAAGTCGGAGGTTTACATATACTTAGGTTGGAGTCATTAAATCTCGTTTTTCAACCACTCCACACATTTCTTGTTAACAAACTATAGTTTTAGCAAGTCGGTTAGGAGACTTTACTTTGCATGACACAAGTCATTTTTCCATCAATTGTTTACAGACCGATTATTTCACTGTATCACAATTCCAGTGAGTCAGAAGTTTACATACACTAAGTTGACTGTGCCTTTTAAACAGATTGGAAAATTCCAGAAAATGTCATGGCTTTAGAAGGTTCTGATATGCTAATTGACATAATTTGAGTCAACTGGAGGTGTATCTGTGGATGTATTTCAAGGCTTACCTTCAAACTCAGTGCCTCTTTGCTTGACATCATGGGAAATTCCAAAGAAATCAGCCAAGACTTCAGAAATATTTTTGTAGACCTCCACAAGTCTGGCTCATCCTTGGGAGCAATTTCCAAACGCCTGAAGGTACCATGTTCCAAACGCCTGAAGGTGTCCCTCTATTATGGTACCTGTATTATTATTTATTTTTCTAATTCTTTTGTTTTTTTACAACGCATTTGACAAATCAAATTTTATTTAAATTGTTTTTGAAATAATTGAATTTGAACATCATTTTGAATTGTCCACTAGCTTTATCCACCAACATTCAGCTTTCTCTAGAATACTGGTATGGTGCAGCGGAATGGGGCTGCAGCTTCAGTCAGCCTGTATAGGTGTGTGAGCAGAGGTGTTGTACAGTAAGACTCTGAACGCTGCCAGTGTGTCTGCTGTCACCATGGAGACATCTTTGTTGTGCCACCATAAGGCTAGGTGATGCACAGGGCAGCCTTCTGCCTCTGACAGATTGATTTATTTGTTTAGACTCGCTTCTCAATGCGGAATCCAGGGGGAAATATGCAGTGAAAATGTTTTCACATCAGGCCAGCGGGGGCTGAAGTAGGGTGGCCATTGGTGCTTCATAAGTGAACCCACCCAGGTGTGTGCACATTCACAATGCTACCCTGATGACCCCCACTAACCTTTCATGAGCTCAAATAAAAGATCCCAGAAATGTTTCATATGCACAAAAGCCTTATTTCTTTAAAATGTTATGCACATATTTGTTTACATCCCTGTTAGTGAGCATTTCTCATTTTCCAAGATAATCCATCCATCTGACAGCTGTGGCATATCAAGAAGCAGATTTAAACAGCATTATGATTACACCGGTGCACCTTGTGCTGGGGACAATTAAAGGCCACTCTAAATGTGCAGTTTTGTCACACAACACAATGCCACAGATGTCTCAAGCTTTGAGGGAGCGTGCAATTGGCATGCTGACTGCAGGAATGTTCACCAGAGCTGTTGGCAGAGAATTTAATGTTCATTTCTCTACCATAAGCCGCCTCAAGTTTTTGGGGGAGAATTTGGTAGTATATCCAACCGGCCTCACAACCGCAGACCACATGTAACCACGCCAGCCCAGGACCTCCACATCCGGCTTCTTCAATTGCGGGATCGCCTGAGACCAGCCGATGAAACTGAGGAGTATTTTTGTCTGTGGGGAGAGACTCCATTCTGATTGGCTGGGCCAGGCTCCCCCGTGGGTGGGCCTATGCCCGCCCATGGATGTGAGATCTGTAGATTAGGATTTTATTTCAATTGACTGATTTCTGATAGACCGCTGCGCAACTCAGGAGCCCTAAGGCACTGCATCTCAGTGCTAGAGGCTTCACTACAGACACCCTGGTTCGATTCCAGGCTGTATCACAACCGGCCGTGATTGGGTGTCCCATAGGGCGGCGCACAATTGGCCCGGCGTCATTCGGGTTTGGCCTGCTGTAGGCCGTCATTGTAAATAAGAATTTGTTCTTAACTGGCTTGCTTGGTTAAATAAATTAAAAATAACTCAGTAAAATCTTAGAAATTGTTGCATGTTGCGTTTTATCTTTGTTCAGTAAATATTTTCTAGAGATGTGGAATTTTGTGTTGAGTATGTGCTTATTTCCTTTTAACTGAGTCTAAAATGTCTCCTTTTTCTCTTCTTGCCCCAGCTGTGTCCAAGTGGAAGAGCACCATGCCGTGGACATCGATGTTTACCACTGTCCCAACTGTGATGTCCAACACGGACCCTGCTTGAGTAAGTACCACCCCACTAGAGGTCGACCGATTTAATCGGAGGGGCAGATTTCAAGTTTTCATAACAATCGGAAATCTGTATTTTTGGACACCGATTTGGCCTATTTATTTATTTATTTTTTACACCTTATATTTATCCTTTATTTAACTAGGCAAGCCAGTTAAGAACACATTCTTATTTTCAATGACAGCCTAGGAACGGTGGCTTAACTGCCTTGTTTAGGGGCAGAACGACAGATTTTTACCTTGTCATCTCGGGGATTCAATCTTGCAACCTTACAGTTAACTAGTCCAACGCTCTAACCACCTGCCTCTCATTGCACTCCACGAGGAGCCAGCCTGTTACGCAAATGCAGTAAGAAGCCAAGGTAAGTTGCTAGCTAGTATTAAACTTATCTTATAAAAAAAACTATCAATCAATCATAATCACTAGTTAACTACACATGGTTGATGATATTATTAGTTTATCTAGCGTGTCCTGCGTTGCATATAATCAATGCGGTGCGCATTCACGAAAAAGGACTGTCGTTGCTCCAATGTGTACCTGACCATAAACACCAATGCCTTTCTTAAAATCAATACACAAGTATATATTTTTAAACCTGCATATTTAGTTAATATGCCTGCTAACATGAATTTATTTTAACTAGGTAAATTGTGCCACTTCTCTTGCAACAGAGTACGGGTATATGCAGCAGTTTGGGCCGCCTGGATTGTTGCGAACTGTGTGAAGACTATTTCTTCCTAACAAAGACAGCCAACTTCGCCAAACGGGGGATTATTTAACAAAAGCGCATTTGCGAAAAAAGCACAATCGTTGCACGACTGTACCTAACCATAAACATCAATGCCTTTCTTAAAATCAATACACAGAATTATATATTTTTAAACCTGCATATTTAGCTAAAAGAAATCCAGGTTAGCAGGCAATATTAACCAGGTGAAATTGTGTCACTTCTCTTGCGTTCATTGCACGCAAAGTCAGGGTATATGCAACCGTTTGGGCCGCCTGGCTCGTTGCAAACTAGTTTGCCAGAATTTTGCGTAACTATGACATAACATTGAAGGTTGTACAATGTAACAGCAATATTTAGACTTAGGGATGCCACCCATTAGATAAAATACGGAACGGTTCCGTATTTCACTGAAATAATAAACGTTTTGTTTTCGAAATGATAGTTTCTGGATTCGACCATACATACTAATGACCAAACGCTCGTATTTCTGTGTGTTATAATTAAGTCTATGATTTGATATTTGATTGAGCAGTGGTAGGCAGCAGCAGGCTCGTAAGCATTCATTCAAACAGCACTTTGGTGCGTTTTGCCAGCAGCTCTTCGCTGTGCTTCAAGCATTGAGCTGTTTATGACTTCAAGCCTATCAGCTCCCGAGATTAGGCTGGTGTAACCGATGTGAAATGGCTAGCTAGTTAACGGGGTGCGCGCTAATAGCATTTTAAACGTCACTCGCTCTGAGACTTGGAGTCGTTGTTCCCTTTGCTCTGCAAGGGCCGTGGCTTTTGTGGAGTGATGGGTAACGATGCTTCGAGGGTAGCTGTTGTCGATGTGTTCCTGGTTCGAGCCCAGGTAGGGGTGAGGAGAGGGACGGAAGCTATACTGTTACACTGGCAATACTAAAGTGCCTATAAGAACATCCAATAGTCAAAGGTATATGAAATACAAATGGTATAGAGAGAAATAGTCCTATAAATACTATATTAACTACAACCTAAAACCTCTTACCTTGGAATATTGAAGTCTCATGTTAAAATTAACCACCAGCTTTCATAGGTTCTCATGTTCTGAGCAAGGAACTGAAACGATTTACTTTGCACTTTTACTTTCTTCTCCAACACTTTGTTTTTGCATTATTTAAACAAAATTGAACATGTTTCATTGTTTATTTGAGGCTAAATGGATTTTTATTGATGTATTAAGTTAAAATAAGTGTTCATTCAGTATTGTTAGGATAAAGTAATCCTTCTGACCCCCCCCCCCCCTTAAAAGATTTAGATGCACTATTGTAAAGTGGCTGCTCCACTGGATGTCATAAGGTGAATGCACCAATTTGTAAGTCGCTCTGGATAAGAGCGTCTGCTAAATGACTTAAATGTAATTGTTAAAAATCGGCCGATATAATCGGTATCGCCTTTTTTCGGTCCTCCAATAATCTGTATCGGCATTGAGAAATCATAATCGGTCGACCTCTACACCCCACCACCACGCACTCTGTCTCTCTCTGTATTACTCCAGCACGGTTGATTTTAATTGCTATTTGGGGAATAGTTGGCTGTCAAGTAGACGTCTACCCTTTTCTCTCTTTATGGTCTAAAGTGGGTCTGACCTCCCAGAGCATACTGATGGGGGCATTATTAAGGTAATTCAATGGTGGGGTAATCATCAAATTGAGATTGAACATGGCCCTCGTTCGTCTGGGGAGGACGTGGGCTTTATGGGCTTGTGAAACGGTTTATGGAGACGATCCATAACTCACGGCTTTCATGTTCCTCAGACACTTAAGTAGCTGGTCTAGCCCTGCTAGGTCTGTGTAGTATCGACTGTGATCACGGAGTCTCTGAATGTTCAAGAGTTTAACAATTAATTGATGCTTTATCTTTACAGTGAAAAAGCGTATCAACTGGCACCGGCACGACTACACAGAGCCTGACGATGGCAGCAGGCTGGTGCAGGCGGGGACCTCTGTGTTTGTACGAGAGCTGCAGAACAGGCCCTTTCCTAGGTACTGAAGGAGCCAAGATACCAGCCACCAGCAGGCCTGACACCCCTGTGACCAAGCCACAGATGCACACACACAAGTCACCACATAGCAGTGAGTCCCAGGTTCACACCCTGAGTTGAAAACCAGTGTTTTCCTGGTGTGGTCTGGGCATTGCACTGAACCACCATGAACTGGGCTCTTGCCCCTTAGTGACACATTTCAAATACAAACTAAACTCTTACAAAAAATGCAAGAGGCTACGGATCTGTAGTTAACTTCTTGACACACCCAACCCCTTAGCAGGATCATTTTCATCAACACCTGCTGAATTGGTGCGCGTCAAATTAAATTACTAAAAATATGAACTTTTCATGAAATCACAAGTGCAATATAGCAAAACATAGCTTATCTGTTTGTTAATCCACCTGGCATTTCAGATTTCAATACAGCTTTTCGGCGAAAGCATAACAAGCGTTTATGTAAGAACATCTCTCTCAGTAGACAAAATATTACAAACACTAGCAGCCAAGTAGATTGGTCACGAAAGTCAGAAAAGCAATAGATTAAATCGCTTACCTTTGATGATCTTCGGATGTTTGCACTCACGAGACTCCCAGTTACACAATAAATGTTCCTTTTGTTCCATAAAGATTATTTTTATATCCAAAATACCTCCATTTGTTTGGTGCGTTATGTTGAGAAATCCACAGGCTCGAGCGGTCACGACATCGCAGACGAAAATTCCAAATGGTATCCGTAATGTCCACAGAAACATGTCAAACGTTTTTTATAATCTATCCTCAGGTTGTTATATATATATATATATATATATATATATATATAATCAATAATATATCAACCGGGACTGTCACTTTTTCAATAGGAGAGGGAGAGACGATGGCTGCCCCACTCTGTTGCGCAAGCAAAACTCTGCGAACACCCAGCTATCCACTGACGCAATGTTATCTTTCTCGCTCATTTTTCAAAATAAAAGCCTGAAACTATGTCTAAAGACTGACACCTTGAGGCCATAGGAAAAGGAATCTGGTTGATATCCCTTTAAATGGAGGCAAGGCATCCAATGGAACAGAGAGCTTTCAGGAAAAACAGCACTTCCTAGTTGGATTTTCCTTAGGTTTTTGCCTGCAATATCAGTTATGTTATACTCACAGACAATATTTGGACAGTTTTGGAAACTTTAGAGTGTTCTCTATCCTAATCTGACAATTATGCATGCATATTCTAGTTTCTGGGCCTGAGAAATAGGCCGTTTCAAATTGTTACGTTTTTTCGCCAAAAACGAAAATCCTGCCCCCTACACTCAAGTTAAACACCCCCGTCCTGCCACCCTGGATTCCTTTTCCCCAGAGCCAAAGATCCAAATCCCGTTCTGCCCATGTGTTTCTTTACCTCGACTTTACGCACACATTTTTGTGGTCACTGTCCCTTCATGTTTCTCACTGTCAATCGTGATTGATAATTCTTTACGTTTTTTACCAGTGAAACGTCCATGCAGTATGCATTGCCAACCATGCAATCATATTCATATGCATTTTAGATCTTCTTGCGTCTTAGTGTTTGGAATTATGTACAGTGAGAGAATTTAAGGGCAGATGGTGATAACAAACTGTAGCATAGCCTACCTGTGTTTAGTTTCGAAGCGCATATTTTGGCTAGTGGTGCGCACTGTTGGGTTTTGGCTACGAGAGAGAAATGTGACCATTATCACAATCATCCTAAAATCTCAAAAGGAATGAGGTGGTGTTTTTTGGTCTTCAAATAACATACTATGCTATTATATTCGGTTTTATTATGTAGAATACTATCATTGTGATCTTGCAGACATTGATTCAGCTTTGATCAAACTTTATTAACCTGTTGCGACGAGCAATCCCGTATCCGGGATCCTATTTATAGCCTCAAGCTCATTACCGTAACGCAACGTTAACTATTCATGAAAATCGCAAATTAAATTAAATAAATATATTTGCTCTCAAGCTTAGCCTTTTGTTAACAACACTGTCATCTCAGATTTTCAAAATATGCTTTTGAACCATAGCTAAACAAGCATTTGTGTAAGAGTATTGATAGCCTAGCATAGCATTTAACCTTAGCATTCAGCATGCAACATTTTCACAAAAACAAGAAAAGCATTCAAATAAAATCATTTACCTTTGAAGAACTTCAGATGTTTTCAATGAGGAGACTCTGTTAGATAGCAAATGTTCAGTTTTTCCAAAAAGATTATTTGTGTAGGACAAATCGCTCCGTTTTGTTCATCACGTTTGGGTAAGAAAAAACCCGAAAATTAAGTCATTACAACCCAAACTTTTTTCCAAATTAACTCCATAATATCGACAGAAACATGGCAAACGTTGTTTAGAATCAATCCTCAAGGTGTTTTTCACATATCTATCGATGATAAATCATTCGTGGCAGTTTGGTTTCTCCTCTGAAGAAAATGGAACGCGCATGGACCTAGAGATTACGCAATAATTTCGACGGAGGACACCGGGCGGACACCTGGTAAATGTAGTCTCTTATGGTCAATCTTCCAATGATATGCCTACAAATACGTCACAATGCTGCAGACACCTTGGGGAAACGACAGAAAGTGCAGGCTCATTCCTGGCGCATTCACAGCCATATAAGGAGACATTGGAACACAGGGCATTCAAAATCTGGACCATTTCCTGTATGAAATTTCATCTTGGTTTCGCCTGTAGCATTAGTTCTGGGGCACTCACAGATAGTATCTTTGCAGTTTTGGAAACGTCAGAGTTTTTTCTTTCCAAAGCTGTCAATTACATGCATAGTCGAGCATCTTTTCGTGACAAAATATCTTGTTTAAAACGGGAACGTATTTTATCCAAAAATTAAAAGAGCGCCCCCTATCTCGAAGAAGTTAAGCAAGCACCATTCACCAGAGTAGCCTGTTCTCTACGAGTAGAGCAGAGACTGACTCCTGCACATGCGCAGAAGCTTCGGGACCTTTAGCTGTAGGGAAGAGGGCTCCAGAAAAGTTGGATCCGCAGCTGCATCTAATGTTGTGTTCGTAACCAAGTGGGAGGTGGGAATTTACCAGTTGGATGCATTTACGTTATTTTTAAACTCGTTGAGAAATAAACTAAAATTACAACTATCATGCTTGTTTACAAATTAGTGTTCAACATATTAATAGATTGCTTTTTATAAATAATGTTTTGTTGCATTTAACTGCCGAAGATGCTATTATCGAGGTAATGTCCTTAGTAGGTGAGGTCAGAGGTCAGCATGTGGGAGCTCAGGATGATGGACAAGTTTTCCACTAGTAATTACTTGTTGGAGGGCTGTTCAAGTGGATTTTTCAGTCATGTGGTAAATTCCCACTTCTCACTTGGTTACGAGCGCAGCATAAACACTGCAGTGGTGCCTACTTTGACAGCTGTAATAGGTCATAGAAAACTATGACAACAGACCAACCATCAACAGAGACTACCTTCATGTATTCAGCCTGTGGCCCTTGAATGTGAATATATGAAGGATGATTGGTCAACACACTCCACGAATGCATCTACTTAAAAGAGTCAAATCAGGCTGTACCGGAGCGCAAAGTCTGTGAACAAAATGCATCTGAACAGCTTCTTCCCCCAAGCCATAAGACTGCTGACAGTGAATCAAATGGCTACCCGGACTATTTGCATTGACCCCCTTTTTATTTGCACTGACTCTCTCTTGCACCGGCTTTATGCACACTCACTGGACTTACCCACACACTCACACATACTACACTGACACTCCAACACACACGTGTGTAAATATATACCCACACACTCTTACACACACATGCATATTGACGCCCCCCCCCCCACACACACACACACACACTTTCACACTCTTCACATGCTGCTACTGTTTATTATCTATCCTGATTGCCTAGTCACTTTTACCCCTACTTACAGTGCCTTTGGAAAGTATTCAGACCTAGACTTTTTCCACATTTTGTTACGTTACAGCCTTATTTTAAAATGGATTAAATTGTTTTTTTCCCCCTCATCAATCTACACACAAGACCACATTACAAATCAAAAATAGGTTTTTAGAAATTGTTGCTCATTTAAAATGATCACATTTACATAAGTATTCAGACCCTTTACTCAGTATTTTGTTGAAGCACCTTTGGCAGCAATTACAACATAAAGTCTTCTTGGGTATGATGCTACAAGCTTGGCACACCTGTATTTGGGAAGTTTCTCCCATTCCTCTCTGCAGATACTCTTAAGCTCTGTCCGGTTGGATGGGGAGCGTCGCTGTACAGCTTTTTTCAGGTCTCCAGAGATGTTCGATCGGGTGCAAGACCGGGCTATGGCTGGGCCACTCAAGGACATTCAGAGACTTGTCCCGAAGCCACTGCTGCATTGTCTTGGCTGTGTGCTTAGGGTCGTTGTCCTGTAGGAAGGTAAACGTTCACCCCGGTCTGAGGTCTTGAGCACTCTGGAGCAGGTTTTCATCAAGGATCTCTCTGTACTTTGCTCCATTCATCTTTCCCTCAATCCTGACTAGTCTCCCAGTCCCTGCTGCTGAAAAACATCCCCACAGCATGATGCTGCTACCACACTTCACTGTAGGGAGGGTGCCAGGTTTCCTCCAGATGTGATTCTTGGCATTCAGGCTAAAGAGTTCAATCTTGGTTTCATCAGACCAGAGAATCATGTTTCTCATGGTCTGAGAGTCTTTAGGTGCCTTTTGGCAAACTCCAAGCATGCTGTTTTCTTTTACTGAGGAATGGCTTCCGTATGGCCACTCTACAATAATGGCCAATAATGGAGTGTTGCAGAGATGGTTGTCCTTCTAGGAAGTCTTGGTGGTTACAAACTTATTCCATTTTAAGAATGATGAAGGTCACTGTGTTCTTGGGGACCTTCAATGCTGTAGACATGTTTTGGTACCCTTCCCCAGTTCTGTGCCTCGACACAATCCTGTCTCTGAGCTCTACAGACAATTCATTCGACCTCATGGCTTGGTTTTTGCTCTGACATGTACTGTCAACTACTTCCATAGATGTGGACATGATTTGGAAATGCACACAATCATTTGAATTTACCACAGGTGGTCTCCAATCAAGTTGTAGAAACATCTCAAGGATGATCAATGGAAACGGGATTCATCTGACCTCTATTTTGAGTCTCGTAGCAAAGGGAATACTTATGTAAATAATGTATTTGTGTTTTTAACCTGTTCGCTTTGTCATTATGGGGTGTTGTGTGTAGATTGAGGATTTGTATTTATTTATTTATTTATTATATTTTAGAATAAGACTAACTTAACAAAATGTCGAAAAAGTCAAGGAGTCTGAATACTTTCCAAAGGCACTGTAATTATCTCAAGTTACAAATGCTGGTAAACACTGAAATATATTTAACTTACATTTTTTCACAAAAATATTAGTCGTGGCCAAGTTTTGAGAATGCCACAAATATTAATTTTCACAGTCTGCTGCCTCAGTTTGTATGATGGCAATTTGCATATACTCCAGAATGTTATGAAGAGTGATCAAATGAATTGCAATTAATGGCAAGTCCCTCTTTGCCATGCAAATGAACGGAATCCCCAAAAGAACATTTCCACTGCATTTCAGCCCTGCCACAAAAGGACCAGCTGATATCATGTCAGTGATTCTCTCGTTAACACAGGTGTGTTGAGTTCAAATAACAGACTGGAAGCTTCAAAAGGAGGCTGGTGCTTGGAATCATTGCTCTTCCTCTGTCAACCATGGTTACCTGCAAGGAAACATGTGTCATCATTGCTTTGCACAAAAAGGGCTTCACAGGCAAGGATATTGCTGTCAGTAAGATTGCACCTAAATCAACCATTTTATCAGATCATCAAGAACTTCAAGGAGAGCAGTTCAATTGTTGTGAAGAAGGCTTCAGGGCGCACAAGAAAGTCCAGCAAGCACCAGGACCGTCTCCTAAAGTTGATTCAGCTGCGGAATCGGGTTACCACCATTACAGAGCTTGCTCAGGAATGGCAGCAAGTAGGTGTGAGTGCATCTGCACGCACAGTGTGGCGAAGACATTTGGAGGATGGCCTGGTGTCAAGAAGGGCAGCAAAGAAGCCACTTCTCTCCAGGAAAAACATCAGGGACTGACTGATATTCTGCAAAAGATACAGGGATTGGACTGCTGAGGACTGGAGTAAAGTCATTTTCTCTGGTGAATCCCCTTTCAGATTGTTTGGGGCATTGGAAAAAAGCTTGTCCTGAGAAGACAAGGTGAGCGCTACCAGCAGTCCTGTGTCATGCCAACAGTAAAGCATCCTGAGACCATTCATGTGTGGAGTTGCTTCTCAGCCAAGGGAGTGGGCTCACTCACAATTTTGCCTAAGAACACAGCCATGAATAAAGAATGGTACCAACACATCCTCCGAGAGCAACTTCTCCCAACCATCCAGGAACAGTTTGGTGACAAACAATGCCTTTTCCAGCAAAAGTGATAACTAAGTGGCTCGGGGAACAAAACATCGATATTTTGGGTCCATGGTCAGGAAACTCCCCAGACCTTAATCCTATTGAGAACGTGTGGTCAATCCTCAAGAGGCGGGTGGACAAACAAAAACCCACACATTCTGACAAACTCCAAGCATTGATTTATGCAAGAATGGGCTGCCATCAGTCAGGATGTGGCCCAGAAGTTAATTTGACAGCATGCCATGGCGGATTGTAGAGGTCTTGAAAAAGAAGGGTCAACACTGCAAATATTGACTCTTTGCATCAACTTCATATAATTGTCAATAAAAGCCTTTGACACTTATTAAATGCTTGTAATTATACTTCTGTATTCCATAGTAATATCTGACAAAAGTATCTAAAGACACTGAAGCAGCAAACTTTGTGGAAATTAATATTTGTGTCATTCTCAAAACTTTTGGCCACGACTGTACATTGGGCCTTTACTGTATTAGCGGACCGATATAGACATCTCCATCGCGGGCACAAAAATCATCTGCAAAAATTGCAACACCCCCACCCCAACTACTTCCTGCAGCCATGGTTATTGTTATTTCATTGTGTTAACATTTTTTTTCATGTAAAAGTATTTTTCACTTTGGTTGGTTAAGGGCTCGTGTTGTAAGCATTTCACGGTAAAGGCTACACCTGTTGCATTTGGCGCATGTGACCAATAAAATGTTATTTGATCAGATGTATTCTTATATATGACCCCTCTTTCCTTTGTTGCAGTGCGGCTGAGATCCTGGTGCAGATGCAGGGACATCAGGTAACACAGAAGTACCTGGAGAAGCAGGGCTTCAGCTACCCCATCGCCGTTCCCCAACTAGGCGGACTGGGTCTCAAGCTGCCCCCCTCCAGCTTCTCTGTCAGGGATGTGGAGGAGTATGTTGGTAAGAAGAAAACATTTTAAGAATCTATCAGTATGTGCTGTTTAGATCACTCTGTCAGTGTGCTGTTTTGGTGCCTTTGTTTGCCTTGTGTACATTAACTGTACCATATTTCAAAACTGGTCCATTTTCAAAGGAATTGGTTCAGTGTGCTAATATATTGTAGCGACCCGCACAGGCAGCTGTGTGTTGTGTGTTAGGCTTGTAGGTGGTTGTGTTGTACTTACCAGTACCCAGTGTTCGCGGGGTCCGACATGCCAATCAACCTGCTATGTGCCAATCACGGGAATGCCTGGAATGTTCTGATGCCGGGCATCTTGGCGGAGTGGCGTGGAGGGGGGTTGGGCAGGGGGATGGAGCATTGGAAGTTAAGACCAGGTTTAGCCTTTGTTCTCTCTCTTACGTCTGGCCTTCACAAGAGAAGCTCACGGTTGGTTTGTGGGGTATCTTTCATTTATTTGGTGTGGGCTACGGCCAAACAGTAGCCTGTGTAAAGTTGGGTTAATAAACCGTCAATTCGTAAACTCAAGCCTCAGTCTGGACAATTGTTCCTTTATGATCTAGTCAGGTCATTACATTGGTGTCAGAAGTAAAAACCTTGATAAAAGTTAGTCAGCTAGCTACCATAGGTGAGAACGGGGTTGAAAATGCTTCGAGGGAATCCGAAAGTGAAGGTGGAGGTAGGGGACGATTATGGCCGAGGAGATCGCCAGGGCGTCGGAGCCTAGAGGCCGCTTGAGGGAGGACGTTAGAGTGATGGCGGCTGAAGCGGGCATGTGTGCCCCGTCGACTGTGCTTCGCACGGATTCTGGTGGGCGGACCGAAGGGGTGACGTCGAACACGGCGAGACGAGGAATCTGGGGCTCAGGATGTAAACAAACATGGCGGCGCCCAGTCCAGGCTGCGTCCTTATCTGTTAAGACCCTGAAGTATTCCGGTAAGGCGGATTGGGAAGCTTTTCATGCTCAGTTTGAACTGAACATTTTAGGGTGTGGTTGAATGAAGATCGGGCACTGCAGTTGGCTTTATGCCTCACGGATGATGCTCTGGCCTGTTTGATATTGATTAGCCCCAAGGACAGATGTGATTATGGTGCTTTAGTGGGAGCACTGAGGAGGCGCTATGGACAGTGTGTACAGCCGGGCTACTGCGCTCCGAACTGAGTAATAGACGCAGGCAGCCTGGGGAGCCTCTACGGGTGCTAGCTAATGACATTGAGAGCCTCTCTCGGCGGGCATATGCTCACATGCCCCCTCTGTGCAGAGCGAGCTAGCACGGGACCAGCTTTGTTGGGGGTGCAGGGAGACGGACCCTCTGTGTGGGCTGATGGGCAGAGAGCTGGAAAAGCCTGCATGGGTGGCTGAAATGACAAAACTCATTCGTGCTGTGTCGCTACCGGCGGCACAAAACACACACCCTGGTCCCAGAATCTGCTGGGGTTGTGGCCAGCCAGGCCATCTGCGCCGGGATTGCCCATGTCCCCCAGAGCTCAGGGAAACGGCTCGGGGTCCGCATAGACCTGGTAGTGCGGACCCCTGGTTTTCTATCCCAACCACCATCTTCTTCAGGACGAGCCCACCGGCACAAGTGAAGTGAAGCAAGGCTCCACTTCCCACAGAAGCAGACGAGGGCAAGCGGATTGAGCCTGTTGTGGTGGGGCGGACCTGTGATGGGGACTTTTGTCATGTCACTGTGGAGGGGGTGCCCTGCTCTGCCCTGGTGGACACTGGGTCCACAGTAACCCTGGTGAGGCCAGATATTGTGCCAGGTTGGACTCCGTGTGAGCCCACAACTGTGCAGCTCCACGCAGTCACAGGTGAGCTGGCACCCATGAAAGGGAAGGGAATAATGACTGACAGTAGGGGGCAGGTCTGTGTGTCATCCTGTGTGGGTGGCCGCTGTGCAGGACCCTTGTATCCTGGGGTTGGACTTTCCTAGGAACACAGGCTGCCAGTTAGACCTAAATGGGGGCACACTGAGCTTCCAGGGAGGGCCGGCAGTCACCATGGTCCCCCTAATGTCACATTCACTCAGCCCATCAAACCCTTTAATCCAACAGTTGAAGCAGCAGAGACTCATGGCTGCCCCCCCTCCCCCACATCTGTGTGACTTTTCCCCAGCCCCCCTGTCACCTACGGCTGTGTGTTACATTCCCCCAGCTACCTCCACGACACAGCCCTCTGTGAGCCCAGGCCGCGCCCAAAGCCCAGCTACCCCAGACGGGAGAGGACAGGACACTGTCTGCAGTGAGGGAGATATGGGGGAGGAACTGTGTTGGTCTTGACTCCGAGCAGCAGGAACGGTTGTGGCAGTTGCTGTTTGAATTCAGAGAGAGCTTTGCACTGAGTGAGGAAGAGGTGGGTCAGACTCCTCTGGTGCAGCATGAGATCGATACAGGTGATGCTCGACCCATCAAGATGCGTCCCCGCCGTATCCCGCTGGCACGCCAGGAGGCGGCAGACAAGGCCGTGTTGGCGATGCAGCTGTCAGACTTCATCGAGCCCTCAGACAGCCCCTGGGTGGTGCCAGTCGTCATGGTTCCTAAGAAGGGGGGGCAAGCTGAGGTTCTGTGCGGACTACAGGCGGCTGATTGAGGTAACCAGGAAGGACTCATACCCCATACCACGTATCGATGAGTCGCTGGACCTGGTTAGGGGGTCCTCCTGGTTTTCCTCACTAGACCTCCGCAGTGGCTACTGGCAGGTGCCCCTCTCCCCAGAGGCCAGAGCCAAAACTGCATTCTCCACTAACAGAGGACACTGGCAGTTCAAGGTCCTGTGCTTCGGCCTGTGCAACGCTCCTGCTACTTTTGAGCGTTTGATGGACAGGGTGTTGGATGGCATCCCCCGACAGCAGTGTGGTATACCTCGATGACATCCTGGCCCATGGCAGCTCCTTCCAGTCAGCCCTGGGGGCGCTACGGCGTGTGCTGGAGAGGGTGGCTACGGCAGGTCTGATGCTCCACCCTGAGAAGTGCCACTTCATGAGGAGAGAGGTGTCCTTCTTGGGCCACCGAGTGGGGAAGGAGGAGATCAGCACCATGGAGGACAAGGTGGGGGCTGTCAGAGACTGGCCCACCGACCAGCGTCAGCTGAAGAGCATCCTGGGGCTGGCCTCGTACTACAGGAGGTTTGTACGGGGCTTCTCAAGCGTCGCTGCTCCCCTGAACCGCCTGCTGCCGAAGGACAAGGCTTTCACTTGGACAGTGGAGTGTGAGGCATTCAACACCCTCAAACGTGCACTGATCGAGGCCCCCGTGCTCGCCCCCCCTGACCAACACACATTTCTTTCTCATTGAACGTCAGTCTAAGAAGCTGTATATCTGTTCTATGTGCGTTATTCTATGCTTCCCATTCTTAAGTTTAGTTTTTGCATCTTTTACTTTTGGTTTTGTACACCAGCTGAAAATACAATATTTTTGGTTAAAGAAAATATATTTCACAGCGGTTTAAATGGTACAATGATTGTCTACACTATACTTGATTGTTTTGTTTCACATAAACTGTATTTAGGTGAACTATTAAAATTTTAGCAATCAGGAAATGGCGGTGCGATTTCTGCATAGTGCATCTTTAAGCTAAGGTTGTGGTGTTAAGGTGTCAACCTGACAATCAAATCCAAATGTTCCAGTCAATTAATGGCCGTATTCATGTGTGGGTCTCTTTGGGGGTAGATTAGTCAAAAAAAAAAATCTGACATTGTTCATATTGACATATATATATATATATTTTTAAAGAGACTTTGAGATTCTGTTTAATGAAAAGCGCTATATACATTTATTATTATATTCACATGAATGTTTAAATGCTTCACAACAACCCAAGCATTCACCACAGGCCAGCTGCCCAGCTAATCAATTTAGCTCAGTGGGCACTCTGCCTGCTAACCTGTAAGTTATTGTATTGAAAAATGTGTTTTGCATGCCATCTCTCCATTTTAGCATAATGGCAAACCTGTTGTAAATCAGCTATTGCCCTTTTCGGAGCATGGTTGTTACATCACACTATCCACGCACTTCAGACCTGGAACTAAGAAAGACCCATCTATTCTCCAGGAAACCTGTGCTTCTGGTCCCTGACTGTCACTGGATGAAAAGATTGATGAAAGGGATCATAATTACTTATATGAGGACCATAAATATTTGCCTAGGACATTTGTGGCTGGAGAGATTTATTGCCCCCACTTGTCGTTGGTCATACTACGCCCAGGCAGCGCCCTTCCCCATTTGTACACAAGTGTTCTCCTGGCTGTTCTGTATGTGAGGCTGCTCTGCCTTTAGCTGTTCCCTGACATCAGGAGGTGGCCAGTGGGGCCAAACAGGGCTGGGCTTGCACAACCACCAGCTGTCCTGGTACTGCCCCATGTTAACGGCAGGTCTGTTCATCCCTCCGCCATTTTCTATTTGCCGTTTGCCAGTTGTATACAGGTGAGGTTATTTACACACATGAAAGACATTAACCAACTCTTAGTAGGTCCCCTCCAAGCCTTCCCTCCTCCTGTTGCTGCCTTCATCACTGAGAGTACAGTAATTGGATCTGGAGAGATTGCTTTGGATGTTTCAATGCACCTCCTCCAGTGGGGAGACTGCAGCAGCACTGAGGTTTCCATCAGAAGTATTAGGGGGGTTACGAAAGTGTCAGCAAGCTTAACGCCTTGCAGCCTCCATCAGATCAAATGTATTTATATAGCCCTTCTTACATCAGCTGATATCTTAAAGTGCTATACAGAAACCCAGCCTAAAACCGGATAAGACGGGCGAAGTACTCCAGATATAACAGACTGACCCTAGCCCCCCGACACAAACTACTGCAGCATAAATACTGGAGGCTGAGATGGGACGGGTCAGCCGAGATACTGTGGCCCCATCCGATGATGCCCCCGGATGGGGTCAAACAGGCAGGAAATAACCCCACCCGCTTTGCCAAAGCACAGCCCCCACACCAGTAGAGGGATCTCTTCAACCACCAACTTACCATCCTGAGACGAGGACAACTGCGCTTGAGAACTCTAGTGGCTCTGACTGGCCCCGTGGCTGGGCTGGGGGAGAGGGCAGGGATTGGACTGGTTTGATTATACCTGGTAGAATTCAAAATGTTATTATTATTAGCAGAGCTTAGCATTTATCAGTCTGCTGTTCTGTGATATTCCATCATGAGTCACACCTAATAATATGGCTGTAATATAATTTCAAATCCATCTGTCACCTGTCCTTACCTAACATTCTACATTCAAGTGTTAATGCATGTCCTTTCTTCAACTGCCCTTTAGGCCGAACTCCCTCCCACATGGCATAAATCATCTGATCTGACACATTCTCTTGCAGGTGGTGACAAAATCGTGGATGTCATTGATGTTGCCAGACAGGCAGACAGCAAAATGAAGCTTCGAGAGTTTGTCAAGTATTACTACAAACCTCATCGGCCAAAGGTGCTGAACGTGATCAGTCTGGAGTTTTCAGACACCAAGTAAGTATTGGTTACTTTTCGCAGTTAACACATGTCCTGTTGCTGCTTTGATCAATGTATAATTTGGATTGACTTTAATATTTTCTGGCTTCACTAAATATTCACCATTATAATTATAATATTTGTAGCTAAAAGCACTTAATTGTTATAGATTACCTGCTATCATTTAGTGAATACTCCTGTGATTCAGTGAAATTCTAGGACTATAATTGGGTCTAAATGTATATTCCCCATGCTTGCAAGTATAGTAGTGAGAGGAGATGAGCATTGCACTCCAAACAGCAGGGATGCAAATTCTTGCTGAGTTCAGAAGTACAGCGCTGACGGCACTATTGAAGATATGCTGTCTACTACAGACAAGCAGAAGGGATCCACTGCCAACAGGCACTTTGCTTACAGCCTATTTAGAGAGACGGAAAGGTTTAGAAAAAAATAAGAGACTGAGCTTTGATCCTTCATAACTGAGCATCAATGTTCTACCAGGCTTCACAGTGGAAATGATCATTTGAACGGCTGTATTGTTTTTAGAAAATGTGTATTGTCATCTGAAAATATGTCCTCTGGAGGAACCCTATTAGAGCCGACTGATTTAGAACCATCAGCTCTGCCTGATTAGCAGGCAGGGGACGATGAAGCCAATCCCTCTACGATAAGACGAGGCCTCAACTGTTGGTGGGCGATCTGTAAAACAGAAAGTGAAAACGGCAAAGAGGTCGGGAGAAATGCATTATTTTAAATTAATCTCATTGGTCAATGCTTGGCTGATTGGTGAACAGTGATCTGAAGGTGCCGCATGACGGAACGGTTTAGCCTTATTAGTGCGCAATGATGGATGTATTGAAAGATGAGTTGCGTGACAAACGACTCTGCCTTACTGGTAGAACATCACTAAACTCTCATTTTGTATTCTCTCAGGATGGCAGAGCTGGTGGTGGTGCCTGATATCGCTCAGAAGATGTCCTGGGTGGAGAACTACTGGCCAGAGGACTCCTTCTTCCCCAAGCCCTTTGTTCAGAAGTACTGCCTGATGGGGGTGAAGGACAGCTACACAGACTTCCACATAGACTTCGGAGGCACATCTGTGTGGTACCATGTACTCTGGGTAAACTGGGGAATTGCTGTGCTCAGCATATTGTATATCTTCAGACCACAGCGTATCCCTTTTGAAATATGTGCTACGGTTAGGCTACAGAGTTGTTCAAGTCTGTTTGCTTTGGCTATGTTGTCTGACAGCCCAGCATGATTAACCACAAATATTCCCCTCAGATACGCTACTGTACATTTATGTTAGTAATTCAAATGTTGAATCTTTGTCCTGAAGGGAGAGAAGATTTTCTACTTGATCAAACCGACCCAGGATAATCTTACACTATACGAGGTGTGGAGTTCGTCCCCCAACCAGAGCGAGGTGTTCTTCGGGGACAAGGTGGACCAGTGCTACAAGTGTGTGGTGCCGCAGGGAACCACCGTCCTCATCCCCACAGGTGAGGAGAGACTATGTTTCTGCAACTGTCTCTGTTCACACCTCAGGACAAAATGTGTTAATTTTTTATAAGGAACTTGTCTGAGTTCAAAGTGTTCAAATTTCTCTACTGTTTCAACATGCCTCATATACAGCACTATATTTCCAAAGTTCTGCTTCGGGGCATTAAAAAACACAAGAGCCATAAGGAGCCGTAGAGCTGTTTTTCTACTTGACACTGAGCGGGCCAGCTAGCCTTTGATGGTGTCTCACAGGAAGGCCTATGTGATTGTGTCTTCAACTGTAAGTGCCGAAGGGCCTGAGTGAACCACTTTGTCACCGTGGACACCAGAACTACATGCCATCTTCCTTCAGTCAACTGTGGTTCACAGAACTTCCTCACGTCATATGGTCCTCCCCACATCATATGGCAAGTCAAATAGGTGATGCTTTATTTATATACATGCATACACACACACATACACACACACACACAGTGGCTTGCGAAAGTATTCACCCCCTTGGTATTTTTCTTATTTTGTTGCCTTACAACCTGGAATTTTTTAAAAATTATTAGGGGGTTTCTGTCGTTTTGATTTACACAACATCCACTTTGAAAATGCTAAATCTTTTTTGTGAAACAAGCAAGATATAAGACCAAAAAAAACAGAACTTGAGCGTGCATAACTATTCACCCCCCCCAAAGGCAATACTTTGTAGAGCCACCTTTTACAGCAATTGCAGCTGCAAGTCTCTTGGTATGTCTCTATAGGCTTGGCACATCTAGCCACTGGAATTTTGCCCATGATTCAAGGCAAAACTTCTCCAGCTCCTTCAAGTTGGATGGGTTCTGCAGGTGTACAGCAATCTTTAAGTCATACCACCGATTCTCAATTAGATTGAGTTCTGGGCTTTGACTAGGCCATTCCAAGACATTTAAATGTTTCCCCTTAAACCACTCGAGTGTTGCTTTAGCAGTATGCTTAAGGTCATTGTCCTGCTGGAAGGTGACCCTCCATCGCAGTCTCAAATCTCTGGAAGACAAACCGGTTTCCCTTAAAAATGTCCCTGTATTTAGCACCATCCATCATTCCTTCAATTCTGACCAGTTTCCCAGTCCCTGCCGATGAAAAACATCCCCATAGCATGATGCTGCCACCACCATGCTTCACTGTGGGGATGGTTCTCGGGGTGATGAGAGGTGTTGGGTTTGCACCAGACACAGCTTTTTCCTTGATGGCCAAAAAGCTCAATTTTAGTCTCATCTGACCAGAGTTCCTTCTTCCATATTTTTGGGGAGTCTCCCACATGCCTTTTGGCAAACACCAAACGTATTTGCTTATTTTTTTCTTTAAGCAACGGCATTTTTCTGGACACTCTTCCGTAAAGCCCAGCTCTGTGGAGTGTACGGCTTAAAGTGGTCCTATGGACAGATCCGCCAATCTCCGCTGTGGAGCTTTTGGTGTGCGGCCCTATCTTGGCAGGTTTGTTGTGGTGCCATATTCTTTCCATTTTTTAATAATGGATTTAATGGTGCTCTGTGGGATGTTCAAAGTTTTGGATATTTTTTTATAACCCAACCCTGATCTGTACTTCTCCACAACTTTGTCCCTGACCTGTTTGGAGAGCTCCTTGGTCTTCATGGTGCCACTTGCTTGGTGGTGCCCCTTGCTTAGTGGTGTTGCAGACTCTGGGGCCTTTCAGAACAGGTGTGTATATGTACTGAGATTAGGTGACAGATCATGTGACACTTAAATAAAGTCCACCTGTGTGCAATCAAACTAATTATGTGACTTCTGAAGGTAATTAGTTGCGCCAGGTCTTATTTAGGGGCTTCATAGCAAAGGGGGTGAATACATATGCATTTTTATATTTTTATTGTTTTTTATTATTTATAATTTTTTGAAACAAGTTATTTTTTTCATTTCACTTCACCAATTTGGACTATTTTGTTTATGTCCATTACATGAAATCCAAATAAAAATCCATTTGAATTACAGGTTGTAATGCAACAAAATAGGAAAAATGCTAAGGGGGATGAATACTTTTGCAAGGCACTGTGTATGATTTTTTATATATATATATATATATTATCCAGTTTCTCTAATCACAGGGCAGAAAAGCAGATTTCCAAATTATTTATAGTGAAACTTATTTGTTTCACTAGAGGGAAACCACATGGCTTCCGACAAGGCTGCTTTTCCCAGTTGGTGGGCTGAGGCGTGTGAAAACTCTCTGGGCTGATGATGCTAGCAGACACTAAGATTACGAGTGGCTCCCTGCTGGGAGAGCTGCCCGGCCCTGGTCTATATTGGGTCACGCTCATGGTCCCTCTTCACCAACCTGTCAAATCGCTCCCACAGGCCTCCGGTACACACACACACGGGCCCTCCATATATAAACGGACACAACCAGCATTCTTTAATATGCAAACAATGTTAATCCCCATGTAAAGACATTGTTTATCAATGACACTCATAAATAAGGTAGCCATGAGGCAGCAGGTAGCCTAGCACTTAAGAGCGTTGGGCCAGTAACTGAAAGGTTGCTGTTTCGGATCCCCGAGCCGGCAATGTGGAAAATCTGCCTTTCTACCCTTGAGCAAGGCATTTAACCCCCAACAACTGCTCCCCGGGTGCTGACGATGTGGTCGATTAAGGCAGCCCCCCGCACCTCTCAGATTTAGAGGGGTTGGGTTAAATGCCGCGGATGCAACTGACTAGGTTTTCCCTTTCCCAATCTCGATGTGCATTTGGGTGGGCTTTCCAGGGTGTTTGCCAAAAAATGCAAGGTAAGGATGCTTCACAATTGTTTTCACAATTTTCCCCAGGGAACAATGTAATGTGTTTCTAAGTGCATAGAAATATATTTGTTGTATTAGTCTATCTCCTGACATTGTAGATGAATGTAACTGAAAGAACAGTTCAGCTAAAGAGAATTTTAAGAGTGGGGGATTGTGCCAAGAGTGTGCAAAGCTGTGATCAAGGCAAAGGGTGGCTATTTGAAGAATCTCAAATATAAAATATATTTAGATTTGTTTAACACATTTTTTGGTTACTAGATGATTCCATATGTGTTATTTCATAGTTTTGATGTCTTCACTATTATTCTACAATGTAGAAAATAGTAAAAATAAAGAAAAACCCTTGAAAGTGTTCTAAAACTTTTGACCGGTAATGTATGTTGTAACATAAACCATTTCAGACACTTTAATTGTCACGGGAAGCCAAAGGCCCCCTGGTAGGGAAGGTCAGTGTTGGGCTATTGAAGGCTGGTATGTAGGCGACCTGCAGACAGGCAGTGGTTGAGAGAGAACCCCATCTGGTATCAACCATCCATATAATCTCTTGAGCGCCTACCATCCTCTCTGCTGGGGGCACAGCAGCTCCATGTTCACCCTCCATGAAAGAGCATTTATTATGTTTAGGGTCCACCGGCACAGCATTGGCACACCTGTTTGGCTGCACTGCTGCCAGATGGAAGGATATATCCTCTGGTGTAATAATACAATCCTTTCCTAAACCCTTTGTGTCTTAAACATATACAGCTGTAAAACAAGAATTCCAAAATGTTCCAAAAGTTTAAATATATTGCATGCAAAGCAGAGTTCAGAGAAACTTGAAACTGGAGAGGGTGATGGATTGATTTTCAGTTGGCAGGCTGTTTTTGCCTCGTGCTACTAGCCCTTTTGCTCCACATCGGTAGCCGTTGATTTGGTCCATCCTCCTCTGTGTTCCCCAGGATGGATCCATGCTGTTCTCACCTCTCAGGATTGCATGGCGTTCGGTGGGAACTTTCTCCACAACCTCAACATAGGCATGCAGCTCAGGTGAGCATCTGAAAAACTGCCCCACCTGGCCTATGCATATTTTATTAACTGTCCTTATTGGTATTAACCTAAGTAATAACATTATGTAAAGTGGCTGTTCCACTGGATGTCTTAAGGTGAACGCACCAATTTGTAAGTCGCTCTGGATAAGAGCGTCTGCTAAATGACTTAAATGTAAATGTAAATTATGAAATGAATGGCCAAATACACCGCTGTTATCTTATTTTTAATGGCCAGTGATGAAGTAGTGGTAGAATGTCTGTATGGTTTGACTGTGATCCCACTTGGCACAAACTAGATGAAACAATGTTTCCACTTCATTTCAACAACAACAAGAAAATGTGTTGAATCAATGTGAAAAACTGATTGGATTTCAGGAATTTGTGTGTGTGTGTACTGAACAAAAATATAAACTCAACATGCAACAATTTCAACATCCATATAAGGAAAATATGTCGATTTTAAATACAATCATTAGGCCCTAATCTATGGATTTCAAATGACTGGGCAGGGGCGCAGCCATAGGTGGGCCTGGGAGGGCATATGCTCACCCACTTGGGAGCGAGGCCCAGCCAATCAGAATTTGTTTTTTTCCCCACCCAAAGGGCTTTATTACAGACAGATACTCCTCGGTTTCATCAGCTGTCCGGGTGGCTTGTCTCAGATGATCCCGCAGATGAAGAAGCCGGCTGTGGAGGTCCTGGGCTGGCATGGTTACACGTGGTCTGCGGTTGTGAGGCTGGTTGGATGTACTGCCAAATTCTCTAAAACAACGTAGGAGGCTGCTTATGGTAGCGAAATTAACATTCAAGTCTCTGGCAACAGCTCTGGGGGACATGTCAATTGCGTGCTCCCTCAAAATTGAGACATCTATGGTATTGTGTTGTGGGACAAAACTGCACAATTTAGAGTGGCCTCTTTTTGTTCCCAGCACAAAGTGCAACTGTGTAATGATCATGCTGTTTAATCAGCTTCTTGATATGCCACACCTGTCAGGTGGATGGATTGTCTTGGCAAAGGAGAAATGCTCACTAACAGGGATGTGAAGAATTTTGGGATTTGGGATGAGTTGGACCGCAGACCAACAAGTGCTCAGCATATGTGGGAAATCCTTCAAGACTGTTGGAAAAGCATTCCAGGTGAAGCTAGTTGGGAGAATGCCAAGAGTGTGCAAAGCTGTCATCAAGGCAAAGGGTGGCTACTTTGAAGAATCGAAAATATATTTAGATTTGTTTAACGCATTTTTGGTTTGTAGAAAATAGTAAAATAAAGAAAAACCCTTGAATGAGTAGGTATGTCCAATCTTTTGACTGGTACTGTATATTCACTACATAACCAAAAGTTTGTGGACATTTGCTCGTTGAACATCTCATTCCAAAATCATTGGCATTAATATGGAGGTGGTCCCCTTTGCTGCTATAACAGCCTTCACTCTTCTGGGAAGGCTTTCCACTAGATGTTGGAACATTGCTGCGGGGTCTTGCTTCCATTCACCCACGAGCAATAGTGAGGTCAGGCACTGATGTTGGGGCGATTAAGCCTGGCTCGCAGTCGGTGTTCCAATTCATCCCAAAGGTGTTTGATGGGGTTGAGGTCAGGGCTCTGTGCAAGCCAGTCAAGTTATTCTACACCGATCTCAACAAACTATTTCTGTATGGACTTCGTTTTGTGTTCCACACTGCCCCTGTGCAATCTGCAGAATTCACTGCAGTTAGATGTGTTGGTGCCACTCATGCAGTTTAAATGATTGATTGAGGACCTCTATGCAGTTGAATGTGATTGTTTTTATTAAATATGTTTGTGTGCTGAATTATATTGTTTTATACATGTATGTTTTATTATTCTGTTTTTATTGTAATGTTATACAAGGCAAAATATATATTTTTTTTTAATCTGTGTGACTCCCTGTTTAAATAAAGGCTGAAACAGGGAAAGGGCCTGTTACCACTAAGTTAGAAGCACAGATTCGTCTAGAATGTCGCTGTAGCATTAAGATTCCCTTCACTGTAACTGAGAGACCTAGTCCTAACCCTCAGACAGCCCCAGACTATTATTATTCCTCCACCAAACTTTACAGTTGGCACTATGCATTGGGGCAGGTAGCGTTCTCCTGGCATCCGACAAACCCAGATTGATCGGTCAGACTGCCAGATGGTGAAGCAGTCACTCCAGAGAACACGTTTCCACCGCTCCAGAGTCCAATCGCGGTGAGCTTTACACCACTCCAGCCAACGCTTGGAATTGTGCATAGTGATAGTCAGTTATGAACAAATTTTTATTTTCAATGACTGCCTAGGAACAGTGGGTTAACTGCCTTGTTCAGAGGCAGATTTCTACCTTGCCAGCTCGGGGATTCGATATTGCAACTTTTCGGTTACAAGTCCAATGCTCTAACCACTGCCGTCTACCTGTGCGGCGGCTCGGCCATGGAAACCAATTTTCAAGTTACTGACAAAGTTATTGTGCTGATGTTGCTTTCAAACTTGGTAGTTAGTATTGCAACTGAGGACAGGCAACAACAAAAATTTAGGCACTTCAGCACTCTCGGTCCTTTTCTGTGAGCTTGTGTGTCCTACCACTTCACGGCTGAGCTGTTGTTGCTCCTAGACATTTCCACTTTACAATAACAGCACTTACAGTTGACCGTGGCAGCTCAAGCTGGGCAGAAATTTGATGAACTGACTTGTTGAAAAGATGTCTTCCTATGACGGTGCCACGTTGAACGTCACTGCGTTATTCAGTATGGTTCATTCTACTGCCAATGCTTGTCTATGGCGATTGCATATCTGTGCACTCGATTTTATACACCTGTCAGCAACGGATGTGGCTGAAATAGCCGAATCCACTAATTTGAAGGGGTGTCCACATGTAGTGTATAATTTTTTATTTTTTAATCTAAACTAGACATTGAACTGACATCTGTGCCCAGTGGGATGGGTCTCTGTTAGGGTGACCACATGTTCTGGACAGTCCCACATTTAGTCCCGCGCCATGCTACCAAACAATAATTTTCTGCATTTTATCAACTAATTTAAAATGCCACTAATTTACAAAAATCGTTTGTTTTGTCATATATTTCAGTCAGAATTCCTATTCATTTTATGTGAATTGACATTCCAACCCGCTTATGACAAGACATATAACATAGGAATGTGTTACTGGTGATGATAAACACTTTTAAAATTGTTGTTGAGATCTGATATTCTGCGCAGTACAAGAAGAGACATAGGTCAATGTCTTATCGTCAACCAATCACGTACTTAAAAATATTAATGGAGGCTAGCTACTAAACTGTCCCGTAAAATCATCCCGTTGTCCCGCATTTGAGTATTTTAAATGTGTTCAGCCTAGGTCTCAGCCCTGTGGAGCTGTGTTTGATCTCCATTGCTGCATCCTCAACTACAGGTGTTATGAAATGGAGTGGCGGTTAAAGACTCCGGACCTCTTCAAATTCCCTTACTTTGAGGCAATCTGCTGGTACGTGGCCAATAATCTACTGGAGACTCTAAAAGGTGAAAGAAATACCACTCAGCGGAGGAGTTTGTTGCTGTTTTGGTGATGTGACTTTCTGTCCTTTTTTTCAACATCCTTCTCATATGATTCTCAGAGTTACGAGAGGATAACTGCCAGCCCCCAGTCTACCTAACAGATGGAGTGAAAGCCTTGATTAATGCACTGAAAAACTGGCTGAAACGAGAGGTAGGATACTACAGAAAAACAGATTCTCGATGGCAAATTGGCTTCTTTTGTCTGTGCAACATCTGACTCTACAGAATAGGACATTTGGTCACAATATCTACATTCTAATGTAATCTACATTGGGCTCCTTCAAGGCCAATGGTGGGCAGGTTGTATCCGGTGTGATGGTATGATCTGTCTGGGAAACTAACCACCATCTACAGACAAGACAGTACAAGCCCCTCATTGTCCCCCTGCTCTCTGCCTCTCCTCAGGTCACAGAGCAGGCCAGCGATGTCCCGGACCATATCAGACCCAACCATCTGATTAAAGAACTCACAAAGGAAATCCGCTACCTGGAGGTAAGGCCCAGCATGGAGACAGGAAGGGGAGAGAGGGCCTCAGGCTGTTATGTGAGAACATAAAGGAGAAGAAATTCTCTGACTCACAAGGACACTGACGCTTCCTACTTGGAGCTGGTTGTAAACATTTGTGCTCATTGAGTAAAAGTTGGCTGTCCCTGAATATTTTCCTTTTTCTCTTTTTATAAATACCAGGTCAAAAGCACTGTTTCTTTGAAGCTGGATATTGTAGCATTGTGGTTCTGTACTAACTAGCATCTCTTGACCACAGGAGGAGGAGGAGCAGAGTGGAGGTAGCAAGCCAGTGAAATCTCAGGGATGTGGACCGTGCCCACTGACGCGGTCGACTCTTGACAAGGCTGGACATCATGCTCGCAGGACAGCCAGACTGCACCACCACCACCATCACCATGCGCCCAAGACCCCCTCCAACCTGGAGATCCTGGAGCTGCACACGCGACAAGTGCTCAAGAGGCTGGAGGTGGGACCCTTTGAGGAGGTGAGGGCATTGACACACGACCCTCTCCCCCATGCTGCTTGTGTAACCCATAGTTTTTTAAAATTATTTTATTTAACTAGGCAAGTCGGTTAATAAATTCTTGTTTACAATGACTACATTTCTCCTGGTTTATCCATGTCTTGGAGGACGTTACCCATACACTGAGGCTAGGTTAATTATACATTTTTGTTAAAGTAAATCTCTTTTCCCTTTTCTCAGGATGTTCCATTCAGCTCCACGGTGATGGCCAAGTTCAACAAGACGTCCATGGCGTCTGCTGCAGCGGTGGAGAGGAGCCTGGACAACAACCTCCTTCTGGTGATGTGCAATGGCAGGATTATTAGGTGAACTGGAAGAACTCACCACCTACTCAACACCCAACACCTCCAACTGGCTTTGACGATGCTCTGCACTGCTCAACTTATTGGCTGGAGCGGTTTCATGTTACAACTCAGAGCTGCCATTGTAACAACCTTAACATGTTAGGATGTACCACCTGCGCTATGCGATCTTTACATGTTTCAACTCATCACTTAAATAAACTTGAACCTAAATAATAACCTAAATGCCATATGCTGTAATTTGTTTGCCTCTAGGCTTTTTCTCCTCTTACTATTGTGTGTATGTGTGCACAGAGATGAGCGTCGTCACACAAGTGTGAAGAGTAGTCCGGTGCGGGACGGTAAAAGGACTGGCGACCACCAGAGGGAAGGGGTCCTGGTGAAGACCGAGCTCAATGACAGCAAGCTGGAACAGCACCAAGACCACGAGAGAGAGGAGAAACCCAGCCCCCTCAGCAGTGAGTCTAACTGGTCAAGTCACCAGCTGTCAATCAACTGTTTAGGTAGGCTCATCTTTGAATGCACCAGAATTTCACCTAACATTTAGGTGCAGATATTTAATTCATCCTTCTCTTGTTCCTACTCAGACTATTTCGAAAGAGTGAATTCCGATCTCAGGAAAGGAGCCGTAGTGTACTCCGACATTTCAGACTCTGAGTCCGAAGAACGTTGCTCTTTGCAGGTAGCTAATCCCACTTCCTCCCCATGGCCCTGTCTCTCCTTCACACAGAACTGTTTAAGTTATAAAGGCTGACACATCTGTGTGACTGTGCAGAAAAAGGACTCCTCGGGGGAAGATTCGGGGAGCTCCGAGGAGGAAAGGGAGGATAAGGAGCATTGCAGGATGGCACAAGGCAGTGTGAAGGACCTACACCAGGCCAGCCAGGCCCTTCACCACTTTCACGAACTACTCAAAGGGTACAGGAAGCATGGATGAATGGACCAAGTGGCATTCTTGTTCTAAGGATTCTGTATGCATCAATCCAATGCAATACAAATACAATGGGGGAAATTAGTTCATACAGTGCATGATTAATTCATTATCCAGTTGAGTTAAGAGATTCATTAAGTTGTTCCTACACTCGTTTGCAGACAACGCCCTACCTCTCCAACCACAGAAGAGGAGGCTATTGAGGGCATGCTGTCCATGGCAGGGCTGCTTTATCCTCAGCGACCAGAGGAGAGCAGCACTGCTCAGGAGCCCTGGTGGTCCAGCCTGGCTCATCAGTCCCCCGACAGTGGTACACTCCAGTCCTGAAATGCTTATAAACTTCAAGATTTCAATTTGACTAAGCCCCTAATTCAATCAATTTCAGATTTCTCTGTGTTTGTCCTGTAGGTGGAAAAGAGCTTGTGTCAGGGGATGATTCAGACAGCAACTCCACACTGACCCTTCAGGTAATAATTATAATCAAGAGTGAATGGGTCATGCCTGCACATGCTGAGACTGAGTCTGATGTCTCTAATTTGAGACTACATCAGAATCACTCTCTGTATTCCTGCTGATCCGTCCGCTGGATCCAAGATGGCGTAGCAGTCAGATGTATTTGTCCTTCGTTTTGTCGTGTCCCATGTATATATATTTGTATATATTTTTCTTCGCATATCTTTAAAAAAAAATCTAAACCCTTACTTAAAAATACTCTCCTGCAACCCGCCTCACCCAATGTGGTGTGGACCTGCTTTTTCTCTAACGTATTTTTCTTTGCCTCTATTACTGGAATCTCTCCAACATAAACTAGCCAGCTAACGGTCATCAGCTAACCTTTAGCTCGGAAAGCTCTCGCCAGTTTGAACAATGCGATTCAACCAGAGCATACCGGACCTATTTTTCTCAACATATCCCCGGATTCCTATCGCAAGCTCTGAACCTTCTCATCTTCCGACCTTCGCAGCTAACGTCCCCTGAATGCTAGCTGTCTAGAGCACAACGGACTGTTGGCTTACGAGGCCCATCGAATACATTCCGAAGCCACTAGCTAGCAGTCAGCTATCCTTTGCTAGCGGTCATCAGCTACCTTTATCCCGGACAACTCTCGCCAGTCTGTACAGCGCGACTCAAACCAGAGCTAGTCGGACTTATTCTTCTCGATATCTCCGGATTCCTACCGCAAGCTCTGAACCTATTTTTTTAAATATTTTTTATTTTTTATTATTATGATTTTTTTCACCTGGAATTATAGCAGCTAATGACCCCTGAACGCACAGCTGCTTATCTGCGGCCTGCTAGCTATCTAAAGCATATTGGGCTGCTGGCTTAAGAGGCCCTTCGGACATATGTCTTCGGCCACTATACATATTTTGCCAATTGGCCTGGTTTACCTCACGGAGCCTGCTGATCTGTCCGCTGATGTAAATGCACGAGGGGGCCATAACAGACTTCCCTACGTCGCGTCATCCCTCTAAGGCCTTTCTGTTAGCCTGCTAGCCCCGTGCCGCTAGCTGCCTGAAGCCACGCACTGGACTTGTATGATCACCCGGCTATGCATGCCTTTCCCTAACGTCACCATGCCGTGTCGATTGCTGTATTGGTTTGTAACTATTGTGTTATTTCACTGTAAAGCCTCTAGCACTGCTCAACACGCCTCGGCTAACAATTTAGTTCCACCCCCCACACATGCAGTGACATCACCTGGTTTAAATGGTATTTCTAGAGGCAATATCTCTTTCATTATCACTATATGCACAAGTTTACCCCCACTGTATTCACATCCTACTATACCTTTGTCTGTACATTATGCCTTGAATATATTCTACCGTGCCCAGAAATCTGCTCCTTTTACTCTCTGTTCTGAACGTACTAGGCGTCCACTTCTGTTAGCCTTTAGCCGTACCCTTATCCTACTCCTCCTCTGTTCCTCTGGTGATGTAGAGGTTAATCCAGGCCCTGCAGTGTCTACCTCCACTCCCATCCCCCAGGCTCTCTCATTTGTTGACTTCTGCAACCGTAAAAGCCTTGGTTTCATGCATGTTAACATTAGAAGCTTCCTCTCTAAGTTTGTTTTATTCACTGCCCTAGCACACTCAACCAATCTGGATGTCCTAGCAGTGTCTGAATCCTGGCTTAGGAAGACCACCAAAAACCTTAATTTCCATTCCTAACTATAACATTTTCTGACAAGATAGAACTGCCAAAGGGGGCGGTGTTGCAATCTACTGCAAAGATAACCTGCAGAGTTCTGTCTTACTATCCAGATCTGTACCCAAACAATTTGAGCTTCTACTTCTAAAAATTAACCTTTCCAGAAACAAGTCTCTCACTGTTGCCGCTTGCTATAGACCTCCCTCTGCCCCCAGCTGTGCCCTCGATACCATATGTGAATTAATTTCCCCCCATCTATCTTCTGAGCTCGTGCTACAAGGTGACCTAAACTGGGACATGCTTAACACCCCGGCCATTCTACAATCTAAGCTTGATGCCCTCAATCTCACACAATTTATCAATGAACCTACCAGATTTAACCCCAAATCCATAAACACGGGCACCCTCATAGATATCATCCTAACTAACTCACCCTCCAAATACACCTCTGCTGTTTTCAACCAAGATCTTAGCGATCACTGCCTGCATCCGTAATGGGTCTGCGAGCAAATGAACACCCCTCATCACTGTCAAACGCTCCCTAAAACACTTCTGCGAGCAGGTCTTTCTAATCGACCTGGCCGGGGTATCCTGGAACGACATTGACCTCATCCCGACAGTAGAGGATACCTGGTTATTCTTTAAAAGTGCCTCCCTCACCATCTTAAATAGGCATGCCCCGTTCAAAAAATGTAGAACCAGGAATAGATATAGCCCTTGACCAGCACAAGAACATCCTGTGGCATTCTGCATTAGCATTGAATAGCCCCCCGTGATATGCAACTTTTCAGGGAAGTTAGGAACCAATATACACAGACAGTTAGGAAAGCGAAGGCTAGCTTTTTTAAACAGAAATTTGCATCCTGCAGTACAAACTCAAAGTTCTGGGACACTAAAGTCCATTGAGAATAAGAGCACCTCATCCCAGCTACCCACTGCTCTGAGGTTAGAAAACACTGTTCCAACTGACAAATCCACTATAATTGATCATTTCAATAAGCATTTCTCTATGGCTGGCCATGCTTTCCACCTGGCTACCCCTACCCCGGTCAACTGCCCGGCAACCTCCACAGCAACCCGCCCAAGCCCCCACCATTTCTCCCTCACCCATATCCAGATAGCTGATGTTCTGAAAGAGCTGCAAAATCTGGACCCCTACAAATCAGCCGGGCTAGACAATCTGGACCCTCTCTTTCTTAAATTATCTGCCAAAATTGTTGCAACCCCTATTACTAGCCTGTTCAACCTCTCTTTCATATCGTCTGAGATTCCCAAAGATTGGAAAGCTGCCGCGGTCATCCCCCTCTTCAAAGAGGGAGACACTCTAGACCTAAACTGCTACAGACCTATATACATCCTACCCTGCCTTTCTAAGGTCTTTGAAAGCCAAGTCAACAAACAGATTACTGACCATTTTGAATCACATCATACCTTCTCCGCTATGCAATCTGGTTTCCGAGCTGGTCATGTGTGCACCTCAGCCACGCTCAAGGTCCTTAACGATATCATAACCGCCATCGATAAGAGACATTACTGTGCAGCTGTATTCATCGACCTGGCCAAGGCTTTCAACTCTGTCAATCACCACATTCTTATTGGCAGACTCAACAGCCTTGGTTTCTCAAATGATTGCCTCACCTGGTTCACCAACTACTTCTCTGATAGAGCTCAGTATGTCAAATCGGAGGGCCTGTTGTCCGGACTTCTGGCAGTCTCTATGGGGGTGCCACAGGGTTCAATTCTCGGGCCGACTCTCTTCTCTGTATACATCAATGATGTTGCTCTTGCTGCTGGTGTTTCTCTGATCCACCTCTACGCAGACGACACCATTCTGTATACTTCTGTCTCTTCTTTGGACACTGTGTTAACTAACCTCCAGACGAGCTTCAATGCCATACAACTCTCCATCCGTGGCCTCCAACTGCTCTTAAACGCAAATAAAACTAAATGCATGCTATTCAACCGATCATTGCCTGCACCTGCCCGCCCATCCAGCATCACTAATCTCGACGGCTCTGACTTAGGTATTTGTAGTTATCCACGTATTCTAAGTGTCTGGCTAGACTGTAAATTCTCCTTCCAGACTCACATTAAGCATCTCCAATCAAAAATGTCATCTTGAATCGGCTTCCTATTTCGCAACAAAGCTTCCTTCACTCATGTTGCCAAACATACCCTCGTAAATCTGACCATCCTACCGATCCTAGACTTCGGCGATGTCATCTATAAAATAGCCACCAACACTCTACTCAGCAAACTGGATGTAGTCTATCACAGTGCCATCCGTTTTGTCACCAAAGCCCCATACACTACCCACCACTGCGACCTGTACGCTCTCATTGGCTGGCCCTCGCTTCATACTCGTCGCCAAACCCACTGGCTACAGGTTATCTACAAGTCTCTACTATGTAAAGCCCCGCCCTATCTCAGCTCGCTGGTCACCATAGCAGCACCCACTTGTAGCACACGCTCCAGCAGGTATATCTCACTGGTCACCCCCAAAGCCAATTCCTCCTTTGGTCGCCTTTCCTTCCAGTTCTCTGCTGCCACTGACTGGAACGAATGTTATTGCCTTAACTCCCTTATTTGACCTTATTTGCACTCACTGTATATAGACTTTTTTTTCTACTGTATTATTGACTATGTTTTGTTTATTCCATGTGTAACTCTGTGTTGTTGTATGTGTCGAACTGCTATGCTTTATCTTGGCCAGGTCGCATTTGCAACGGAGAACTTGTTCTCAACTAGCTTACCTGGTTAAATAAAGGTGAAATAAAATTTTAACAATTGAATTACTAATATTCCTCTTTAGGTAACAAGTTGGGATTTTGTTCAAAGAACAGCAGATCCAATGTAAAGTATAAAGTATAGTCTCCCCTTCCTTTAGGATGAGGGGAGGGCACAGCAGCATGTGCGTAAGGAGTGTCGAGCCGAGCTTAGCCAGAGGATCCAGGAGAACAAGAACTTAATGGCCAATCAGAGCAGTGGGAGTAACAGTAACAGCAGCGAGGCCTGGGGTGACCAAAGCCCCTCTCAGGCTGCCTCTAGCCCCCTCCGCCTGGACCCCAGCTCAGGGACTGACAACCAGTACAGTGAGACTTCCCTGTCACCCCCCCGGCACCCCTCCAAGAGGCCCGTACCAAACACCCCACCCATCAGTAATCAAGCTACTAAAGGTTTGACTCCATATTTATTTATTTTCTCTAGCTAATCTATTGGAGTAGTAGCTGGAATTAGCATAGCTTTATTCCTCTCTCGCTCATCCTTTTTTTTATTGATCTCTGTGCAATGTTTTTCTCCTCAGGAAAACGTCCTAAGAAAGGTATGACCACCGCTAAGCAGAGACTAAGGAAGATTCTCAAGCTGAGCAGGAATAACCACTTCTTGCTATAGCACCCAAGACCCTGATGTCTACAGAAATAACTTTGAGAAGGGACAACTCGCCCCCCTGCCCATATACTCTTTCGGTTGTGACTCACATTTTACAAGAATCATTGCTTGGATGGATTGACCTGACACATTAATGGCCACATGCTTGATGTGGAAGTATTGGATGGAGGGCTTTCAGAGTTAATCAGTTAACCTGAGTTAATTTTAGTGCGCTCATTTTATTACATTTTTTGTGTGATTAATCGCATTGTCTGAAAGCGTTCAAAATAAACTGAAACATAGAAAATAAATAATCTATACAGATAAAAACAACGATGCAATGTCCAAACAAGTTGACATTTAGGTTAAAGAAAGTGTGCTTTATCAATTTACCTGATTTGGCTAACCGTTACTTTGGACAAATTCAAGACTTCAATATTCTTGTAATGCTTTTCATATAAAAAAATATAAAATTACAGCTCAATTTGAGCATATTCTGAATTTGCGATTTAATCATGATTAATCACAGTAAATCCTGGAATTAACTCAATTTATTTTATCGTTTGACAGCCCTAATTGGATAACAAGATAATGGATTTACAGAAGAAAGCACACAGTTTCCCATGGTGAAGTGATGGTGCGCTGTAAAAAGGAAAAAGAAACTGCATGGATCCTCAGCAATGACATTGGATTGTATATGATCTGGCCATCAAGAGCTATACAGTAAATATGGCTTTGTTTCAGAATTGAAGCACCGCAACAACACAGGATTGTACAAAGACGCATGACATTGGGAATTTAAATGGCGTTTAATAGAACAACATTTGCATCTGAGCCACGTGCTATCGTATCTATTTTGGCTGTTGCTTTTTACCTTATGCTTGCACTAGCCCTTCCAACCAACACTACTTATTATGCCACAACAAGCAAATATTGTTGTTTAAGCCAAGAATGACAAGTGAAGAGGCTGCTTTCTGCTACCAGAGTTTATCACCACTCTTTGGGACATTGTCATGTGTTGGTTTGGTCTGACTTGAGATCAAGAATGACGCTATGGTGTTTGAACTCATTTTAAATGGTGCTGAAGTGCATATTCATGTTATCCTTTTGTCTACCCTCTTGTTACAATCACCAGTGATTGAATTTGAGAGGGGGGTATATTTTGATGCAGCACTCCAGGCACCTCAGCCTCGCAGTATGTAAAAGCTATCTGTCGCTAATGCATTAAGCCATTCCAAGAATACCTCTCCCAACGCATTAAGTTTACTAGTTCTGTTTACTGAAGGGGTTATGACTCCTCATTGCTCTATAGTTGGATCACTGACCACATCAAATGTGTTCCTTTGGTGCCACCTATTGGTCAAATGAGGGCAGGAACTTGAAAGTGCTGTTATTATGAAAGGCTTTTGAAATTGCAAAAAGATATCAAGTTGCAAATGTACAGAATGTATTTACAGAAAATATAAGTTATCGTTAATTTATTTAACTTTCTCTTTTGGTGTTTGTGTTTTATTGTTTTTCTTTTGCTGGTATTGAATTATGTATTGTGAAAAAAGTTAATGACTTTGATGTGTGTGATTATTTTTTTATATTCGCAAACCGGTTGTATTGGGTGGATTTAAGCAAAAATCTACTAACAAGTGGACCTAAATTAGATTTTAAATGTTTGGGAGATCTTCTAGGTCGGCAAAGATTGATATTATCAAAGAATATTTGTCTTACTCGTTAGTATGAATTTGATTTTTTAAAATTTTTATCTTAAGTGAAACTGATCATTTTATAATTGTACAAAGTGTAATTATGGCTACTAATCTAGTTATTGTATGTTTTATTTTCCCTATCACTATATCCTTGGCTTGAAAGACCTCAGTTGGATTTTGAATTGGTGGTCTTTTTTTTGTTGGTGATAATGCCAAAAATGAATGGGTGAAGTGAGAGATTGCTCCTGTTGTTGTCTTTCTCAGGGACACATTCTCTTTCTTAAGAAATGTTTTTTATTTCATAAGCAACATGAAATGACCCATCATTGTTGACACTTTCTGATCATTGATTTTATTTACATTAAAAAAAAGGTGCATTGGTATTACGAGTGTTACTAGGAAACCCCTTTAGTTGTGAGCTTGACTCCTGCCTGTCTTCCCAACTTTTATTGGGAAGTTTGTTCATACATGTTGTCAATCGTCGTCACTTCAATAAGTGAATGGTGGACTGCGGTACTATATTACAACTGCTCAGGGCTCTTTGGTGGTGGCTGTTTCTAGACTAAGAACTTTGAAATATTTATTTTGTGGACATTGTGCTACAGAGTGGTTCAAAAGAAGCAACCTCTTGAATACAAATCCTATTTCTGCATTTAGCAGAAATGCAGATCCTATAATACAAATCCTATTTCTGCATTTAGCAAAGAGCATGCCAACAGAGGTGACCCCACGTGAAGTTGAGCCATCTAATAAATCCTCACCATTCTTATATGCTATCTGCCAAGGCATATTGCACTAACTTTAAGATTTAAGCATATCAAATAGCTTTAGATGCCCCCTTCAAGTATTTGTGACAACTGAGTTCCCATCATGAATTGACTTTTAATCCACACCCTCATGCTCATGGTGCCATCTGCCTGGCTACCTACTGTATTTAGCCATTGTGCTTGAGCTCCAAAAGTATTGGGACAGTGAATTGTTTTTCTTTGTTTTGGCTCTGTACTCCATCACTTTGGATTTGAAATGATACAGTAACTGAGGTTAGTCAGCTTTAATTTGATGGTATTTTCATCCATATCGGGTGAACCGTTTAGAAATTACAGCACTTGGTGTACATGGTCAGACACAACCCCCCCCCACACACACACACACACACACACACACATTTTTAGGGGATCAAAAGTATTGGAACTAATTCACTTGTGTATTAAAGTAGTCTCAAGTTTATTTAGTCCCATATTGATAGCATGCAATGATTACATCAAGCTTGTGACTACAAACTTGTTGGATGCATTTGCTGTTTGTTTTGGTTGTGTTTCAGATTATTTTGTGTCCAATAATAGAAACTAATGCTAAATAATGTATTGTCATTTTGGAGTCACTTTTATTGTAAATAAGAATAGGATATTTCCAAACACTTCTACATTAATGTGGACGTTACCATGATTACGGATCATTTTGAATGAGTGTGAAAGTCAGACGCACATATCATTTACCCATTAAAATGGTGAAAGGTTAGCATGTCTTGAGGGTATATTATTTGTGCATCTAACTTTCTCACTCTTCATTATTCACAATTCATTCAGGAATATCCGTAATCGGGGTAGCATCCACATTAATGTCCCATGTTTCATGAGCTGAAATATAAAATCCCAGAAATGTTCCATACGCACAAAAAGCTTATTTCTCTCAAATTTGGACCACGAACCTGTTTGCATCCCTGTTAGTGAGCATTTCTCCTTTACCAAGATAATCCATCCACCTGAGAGGTGTAACCACACCAGCCCAGGACCTTCACATCCGGCTTCTTCTCCTGCAGGATCGTCTGAGTGGGTGATGAGTATTTTTTGTCTGTAATAAAGGCCTTTGTGGGGAAAAGCAAATACTTATTGCCTGAGCATGGCTCCCAAGTGGGTGGGTCTATACCCTCCCAGGCCCATCCATGGCTGCGCCCAGTCATGTGAAATCCATAAATAAGGGCCTAATGAATTTATTTCAATTTACTGATTTCCTTATATGAACTGTAACTCAGTAAAATCTTTGACATTGTTTTGTGTTATTTTTGTTCAGTATGGAAGTGTTTACAAACGGTCAATTCTTATTTACAATCAAATGTATTCTAAAATGACACTACATGATTTACCATTCATTTCTATTGGGCACAAAATAATCTGAAACATAACCAAAACAAACAGTAAAAACATCCAACAAGTTTGTAGATTCACAAGCTTGATTTAATCATTGCGCGCTAGGAATATGGGAGCAAATACTAAACTTTTGACTTCTTTAATACACGTGAATTTGTCCCAATAGTTTTGGTCCCCTAAAATGGGTGGACTATACACAAAGTGCTGTAATTTCTAAATGGTTCACCCGATATTGATGGAAATACCCTAAAATTAAAGCTGACAGTCTGCACTTTAACCTCAGTCATTGTATCATTTCTGGAGTATAGAGCCACAAGATGCTGAGGAGAGATTCATTCAGAGAAGCTTGACTTCCAATTCTATTCCTAGGCCCTGTAAAACCACAATAACAAAAAGTCTAAGCTTCTGAAAGGGTGAAGCTCATGAGTTGCTTTTTAGTTACTCTCAACAAAACAGTTTCACTTTTCATCGTCCCAACATGTTTGATCATGCATGGCATTACTGGCCTTCTGGCAAAGTCTTGTTCTCCAGTAGACTACTGTTAATTGTACAGTATTTAACTGAATTTTAGACTATTTTTACATTTGTGGGAAGTGTTGGTTATGGTGTCTATTTCCAGTCTGCTGTTTGGTTGAATGTCTATAATAGTTTATTTCAATCATTGAAAACATTAAGCTTGTCTTGACACTAACCCATTGCAATGACTCTGAATGTTTATTTCTGTATCCCAATGTGGCTTGTAAATAATGACATATTTTAAAGTGATGTTTTCCTTATTCTCAACCACTAACCTGCATCATTAAGACTGGGTAAGATATTTCCTTGACAAATGCCTTTGGTGCGGTAGCTAGGCTTGGATCACATGAATGAACGTCTGTCACCAATGACTACTGTGAGAGCTAATGTAAAGCAATAATTTTTTAAAATGTTATTTCCATCTACAATGTGCATGCTTGGAGATCAAACAGTGTTAGAGGTTTTCATAGTACCAAACTTACATATAGCAGGTTGGTCATCATTATGCAACAGTGCACAAATGTAATGTGCCTTGTGTTGGAGTTCCATATTTCAGCAGTAGGGGGACACAGAGTCCCAAGACACTAAATTGTTGCTGTGCCCCTTTTCTCAATCTCTTCCGTGCTCACTGATTTGAAAGGCATGGAGTCTGGACAGCCTTAAAACAGTCCATGACTGGTGTAAGCAATATGTCAGAAGCTGTTCTCAGCCCAACCAAATGGGGCCATCTCCAACCCATCTGTAATTTCAGAGCTGTGAACAGTGACACTGACGGAGTATGAACTAGGGGGGCCTGGAAACCAAACAATATACTGTTATTATAGTATTCTTTTAGAAAAGATCATCGTGAAACTAAATATACAGAGATTACAATGAAGTTGCCATATGATCAGAATCAGCCCTATGGGTATATCTACATTGACTGTTGTTACATTCAAACTATTTTTGGTGGATGGTATTAGGTGTATGGCCCAAGTACATTTAGGATAAATGTATTATCAATTGATCTCGTTTTCTATTTAGCTCATGTGGAAGCATGGCATGCACAATTATAGTGACGCGAGCCCGGCCTCGAGCACTAAAGTGAAAACTGCACTGTGTGCGCGCGGGGATGACAGTCGCCATTTTATTTTGAAAAATCAAACCGAACTGGAAGGAGAGCAACCCAAAAGGAATGAATATAACAAATACATTTTGGGAACCATGGTACGTTTTTTATATATATTGCAAAGAATCGGCGATATTTAAAAATATTTGGGACACATTAGTAAGCTAAAAAAGTGTGCGACTACCCGTTAGGCGTCGTAGTTAACGTGAGCAAAGACAAGCTAGCGTACTACAGTAGTGTTGGCTAAAGTTCGCCAGCTAGGAACAGTTGGATGGTCCCATCTCAAAGTAGAATTGGTTAGTGAAAATGACCATCTATTAACGTTTAACATGGCTTACTCATTTCGAATGTGTGGATGCTGTACTCCGAGAACATTGTCATGCTAACGTTTTTATATACTAGTCAACGTTAACACTAGTTGGCTAGTTACGGTACCTGGTCATTCATTCACACACACATACATACATAGTTAAATTACCTAACAGTTAGGTTAGCTAACGTTAGCTAGTTACTTTGTTGACAATGTATTTCCATTGACAATAACGTGACTAATAATCGATCGCTAGTGCATTGACCAGCTGACTAGTGTTTATAGAATTGTTGGCTTTGTAACGTAAACAAATGTAACGTTAGCTTGTTTTTCTGTCGTTGGCTAACTAACATATGGCCTTCTGAGCGTTGACGTTAGTTAACATTAGCTGGCTGACGTTTGCCACATCTGTTAATTAAGCTAGCTAGCTGGTGTTGGCAAACGCAATGTGCTTGCTTATCCGGCTAGTTAACGTTAGCTGGCTAGCTCTTTGTCTCAATTGATAAGTTGACTTGTAAACAGTAACTTAATGTCAGATGATTCACGTTATGTAACTAACGTTAACAGACCAAGTTGGTCAATTGTGTTCTGCATCTAGCAAACATAGCTATCGTTCATATTATTAGCTAACGTAAGCGAAGTTTGAGTGAACAGATGCTAGCGAAGTAGGTTATCTACGTGGACTATAACACATTTAATTGTTTTTTAGATGAGACACACACGACAAATATGCGAACGTTAACTTAGTTGCCGTTAGCTAGCCAACGTTAGTGAGAATACTAACGTATAATTTGCATTATTACTGGGACACTGAAATCATAGCTAGCTACCTACGTGAGAAATTAATATAACTCGCTTTAAGTATCTAAACGACTTTGGCTTGGTTATTCATTGATTAACCACGTGTTGTCAGTGTAGAAGGGAAATATAGGAAATCATCCGTATTATCAGCGCACACGATGCTGATTGGACTGGTAGTAAATGTTAAAGGGTGTGCATCAAGTCAAGGCCCAATTTGGTAGTTTTACTAGACCGACGTTGTGGACATTGATAACATCGATAATTTGTTTGGGCAAACTTAAACTTAGCCGGGTCGCAGTTGTAAATGAGAACTAAGATAAAGCAAAGCAGTACGACAAAAACAACAGAGTTACAAACGTGCAGTCAATAACACAAAAGAAAAATATATAAGTTAGTGTGTGCAAATGTAGAAGTGACCATCGTTATAACTCGGTCATGGTGACTTTCTACCTGTAAGTTGCGAAGTAGCTGATTAACTAGCTAGCAAGTTGTTGCTGTTTTTTAGTTAGCCTACTACCCTACTCGTCTAAATTTGCACACACTGTAACTTACATCGATTTTTATATTTTTCTTTTGTGTTATTGACTGTACGTTTGTTTGTAACTCTTGTTGTTTTTGTCGCACTGCTTTGCGTTATCTTGGCCGGGTCGCAGTTGTAAATGTGAACTTGTTCATATTACATTTAAAGTGTTTTGTTATTTTGTATTGCGGTGGTGTGTGAATCAGGATTATACCAGGCGAGTAGTAGGCCTACCCCATTGTTTTTTTTGTCGGCAATGAGGCTCTCTTCACATGGCAGTTGTGTTGTACACTGCACTTTTGGTATTTACAATCCCAGTTTATCATATGACCATATATATATATATATATATTGCTCAAAAAAATAAAGGGACCACTTAAACAACACAATGTAACTCCAAGTCAATCACACTTATGTGAAATCAAACTGTCCACTTAGGAAGCAACACTGATTGACAGTAAATTTCACATGCTGTTGTGCAAATGGAATAGACAACAGGTGGAAATTATAGGCAATTAGCAAGACCCCCAATAAAGGAGTGGTTCTGCAGGTGGTGACCACATACCACCTCTCAGTTCCTTTGCTTCCTGGCTGATGTTTTAGTCACTTTTGAATGCTGGCGGTGCTTTCACTCTAGTGGTAGCATGAGACTGTGTCTACAACCCACACAAGTGGCTCAGGTAGTGCCGCTCATCCAGGATGGCACATCAATGCGAGCTGTGGCAAGAAGGTTTGCTGTGTCTGTCAGCGTAGTGTCCAGAGCATGGAGGCGCTACCAGGAGACAGGCCAGTACATCAGGAGACGTGGAGGAGGCCGTAGGAGGGCAACAACCCAGCAGCAGGACCGCTACCTCCGCCTTAGTGCAAGGAGGAGCACTGCCAGAGCCCTGCAAAATGACCTCCAGCAGGCCACAAATGTGCATGTGTCTGCTCAAACGGTCAGAAACAGACTCCATTAGGGTGGTATGAGGGCCCGGCGTCCACAGGTGGGGGTTGCCCAACACCGTGCAGGACGTTTGGCATTTGCCAGAGAACACCAAGATTGGCAAATTCGCCACTGGTGCCCTGTGCTCTTCACAGATGATAGCAGGTTCACACTGAGCACATGTGACAGTCTGGAGACGCAGTGGAGAACGTTCTGCTGCCTGCAACATCCTCCAGCATGACTGGTTTGGCGGTGGGTCAGTCATGGTGTGGGGTGGCATTTCTTTGGGGGGCCGCACAGCCCTCCATGTGCTCGCCAGAGGTAGCCTGACTGCCATTAGGTACCGAGATGAGATCCTCAGACCCCTTGTAAGACCATATGCTGGTGCGGTTGGCCCTGGGTTCCTCCTAATGCAAGACAATGCTAGACCTCATGTGGCTGGAGTATGTCAGCAGTTCCTGCAAGAGGAAGGCATTGATGCTATGGACTGGCCCGCCCGTTCCCCAGACCTGAATCCAATTGAGCACATCTGGGACATCATGTCTCCCTCAGGAGACCATCCGCCACCTCATCAGGAGCATGCCCAGGCGTTGTAGGGAGGTCATACAGGCACGTGGAGGCCACACACACTACTGAGCCTAATTTTGACTTGTTTTAAGGACATTACATCAAAGTTGGATCAGCCTGTAGTGTGGTTTTCTACTTTAATTTTGAGTGTGACTCCAAATCCAGACCTCTATGGGTTGATAAATTTGATTTCCATTGATAATTTTGTGTGATTTTGTTGTCAGCACATTCAACTATGTAAAGAAAAAAGTATTTAATAAGAATATTTCATTCAGATCTGGGATGTGTTATTTTAATGTTCCCTTTATTTTTTTGAGCAGTGTACTTTAAAACCTTTTATTTAACTAGGCAAGTCAGTTAAGAACATTAAGAACATTCTTATTCACTCCCTTGTTCAGGGGCAGAACGAAAGATTTTTACCATGTCAGCTCGTGGATTCGATCTAGCAACCTTTCGGTTACTGGCCCAATGCTCTAACCACTAGGCTACCTACTATATAGTATTTGTTCAATGAGCTTGTACTGTTTTTATGTGCATCTGTGTTAACTAGTTTTCTCTCTTGGTTATTTTCAGATTCTGAACTTGATGTCGCACTGAGGGACTTTACTTTGTATCAAGATCCACTGATAGAAGTAGCTTGCTGTAAAACATTTTCACACCTTGGGGGGGGGGGGGGGGGGGGGGGGGGGCAGAAGTAACCAATCACTGAAGTGACTAAAGGGGAATAATGGTGATTTTGCGCCGGGCACGGCCGCCTGCTTCCGCCCCAACCAGCAATGAATCTTGACTCGCTCTCGCTGGCTTTGTCTCAAATCAGCTACTTGGTGGACAATTTAACTAAGAAAAACTACAGAGCCAGCCAGCAGGATATACAACATGTGAGTAGCATGTGGTATTATGCTCACAAATTGTCTTTTTTTTCTTTTCTAGTTTTGCCACAAAAGCAGTACACACACTTTCAGACGTTTGAAGGGCTATAGCTAAGTAGATTTTTAAACGTATATGCATTCAAAATGATCTTTTTTATTTTACCTTTTTATATAACTAGACAAGTCAGTTAAGAACAAATTCTTATTTTCAATGGCGGCCTAGGTACAGTGGGTTAACTGCCTTGTTCAGGGGCAGAACGACAAATTTTTACCTTGTCAGCTCGGGGATTATCACAAAATGATTGTAAAAACGAATATGATTCTAGTGTTCATAGGCTTTTTCTGTATAATAAATGGGCATAATTGGTGGGGGTGGCAGGGTGTGTAGCAATGTCGGCATGGCTGAATTTAGTTAGGGTCTTGGTTAAAACATTTTTTGAAGCCCCCCATCTTAGTGACGTTTTAAAGCCAGTTTCCCTCAATTCTAAACATTTAGCTATGTAGCCGAGATGGCTTAAACTGCAAAATGTTAATATTTTGCAGTTTAAGCTAATTTCCTGCAATTAAAAAAAAATGTTCTTATGATCAGTTATTGTAACAATCAATACTCCCGAATTCATAGTTTTTGTCTATTTTAGTGATATTTCTCAAATATTTAACAATATATAGATCATCTTTTTTTACGTTCTTTATCTGGTTTTAGTAGTTTAAGTTTACACTGAAAAGATTTTTCCACCCCGAAAAATGTATTTCACTAAAAACAATGTTTGGATATAGGTGGCCTGAATAAACTATGTTTCTATGCAGAAAAAAACCCTGGGTTTAGAATTGCATTAGGTCTAACAATTATATTGTGGCTCTGACGGCTGACCTGTTATTTGTTCTTTTGTTGAATGTGTTCTGTCCCAACAGATTGTGAATCGTCACGGCCCTGAGGCAGACAGGCATTTGTTACGCTGTCTTTTCTCCCATGTGGATTTCAGTGGCGATGGTAAAAGCAGTGGCAAAGATTTCCATCAGGTAATTTCTGATTAATAATACTCATTTACACCAGTTGCTAAACAGATTTTAGCAATGAGGATTAAGGGTTTCTTTAAATTTCCTTATGATCATTGGTATTGTCTATCTTGCCTTTATTATTTTAGAAAGTGACTCTGCTTTCCTATTTTGTCCTTAACCTGTTCTGTTATGTTCCCTCTTCTCCCTTTTACCTTCGTTTGCCCACTTGACCAAGACACAGTTTCTGATCCAGGAGTGTGTTTCGCTGATTTCAAAGCCAAATTTTATTTCAACACTCTGCTACACAATCGACAATCCCTTGCACTACCAGAAGGTAGGAGACATGTTTATTTTCATATCTTTGTAAAATAATTTTGTAATTCATAAATATTATTGTACCTTTTCTGCAGTGATGAAGTGGGTCCACGTTAGACCTCTCATGTGCCAAAATTACTGTCTGCATCAGAATAACTAATGTTTTCTAACCTTTATCATTTTCAGAGTTTGAAGCCTTCCACCCACTTGTTTACTCAGTTGAGTAAAGTTCTCAAGCTAAGCAAGGTTCAAGAAGTAAGTAAAGTAATGTGGAAATGTATGTTGTCAGATGGTGGTTTTTATTGTAGTGTTTAAAAATAATATGCCAAACAATTTGAGATTCTACATAAATCTTTCTTTTTTTTCCCTAAGGTTATATTTGGCCTTGCTTTGCTGAATTCGTGCAACGCAGACCTTCGTGGTTTTGGTAAACTCAGTTTTATATTTAATCATTTGACTATACCTGCTGATTTGAAACCACGCAATGTTTTATCTGTATGGGGGGGGGTCACATAAGCTATTCTATTATCAATGTGTCCAAGTGTAGCACATGGAAATGTGTGAAACTTACTCCATAGCCTGATGTGTCCCTACATAGGCTGAAAAATAGCTAGCTTTTCGCGTGGCACAACTGTTAAAAAGATGCTTCGCAAGGGCCGTGTGCTAAAACGTGTGCTAAAAAGGCAGAGGTCCTGTGTTCAAGCCTCTGAGCTGAATCAGGAGGAAGCCGTATTCTCTAAGCAAGAAGCTTGACATCCGTTATACAAGTCTAGAGATGAAACGGTATGAACATTTCATATCACAATTATAGTGACCAAAATTATCACTTATCAGTATTATCGCGGTATTGTTAAAATGTGCCGGTAATGTTCAAAAAGTACTGATACACATACTGAAATCATTTCACCAAGTTTTATATTGAAAACAACAAATACAATTAGCAGGACTGTACTTTTTGTGTCCATAAACTTTAAAATAATAACATTAACATTAAAGATGGCACCATGTGGCGATGAAGTAAGCTTCCCTAGTGCAGGTTTAAATGAACACAACCTTAAGTAAGCAAATCAAATAAACAACAAAATTAGCAGCACTCACTTTGTAGTGAGGCACGGCAACCTTTATCAGCCTCCGTAAGCCAAGCCTCTCAACTATTTGAAGTGGGCACCATGTCCTTGGCAATGTAATATGAAAGGGCTGGAGTGAGGTCTTGAGCATTTTTTGATGTGGGTGCATAAGCACCCTGCCTTTTTAAATGCTTGCTCGATTGTCTGTGTCACAACTAGATGAGGGACCAGGTGCATCACTGGGTTTGCCTGCTGCACGCCCACTCTGTAAACAAGGGAATAGTAAATGTAGTCGTATTATTATTATTCACTTAAGACTGTATCTTCTGTGTTGCATTTGAGTACATGCAATGGCCCCATGCGCGATTTACAGAAATACAAATGAGTCTTAACTTTGGCATAGGGGGCGGTATTTTGACATCCGGATGAAAAACTACCTGCCTCTCAGGCCCAGAAGCTAGGATATGAATATAATTGGTAGATGTGGATATAAAACTGTTCTAAAGCTGTTAAAATAACATCTGTGAGTATAACAGAACTGAAATGGCAGGCTAAACCCAGAGGACAAACCTTAAAAATAAAACAAATTCAGCATACCACTGATTTCAATGTCTGGCACTTTTATAACAGTGCGAAATCGTCCCCGATTGCAGTTCCTAGGGCTTCCACTAGATAAGAGTCTTTAGAAAGAGTTTCCATCTTTAGACAGTGTGACCATCTTCGATTAAGCTTTCCGCAGCACTCTTGTGAAACCCAAAATACTACCACACTTCAGATTTGGTCCTCTTAGAAGGCTGAAAAATCTCCCGAGCGCTGTCACTGCCTTCTGCCATGTTTTCACACAAAACAAAACCCATGTTGCATGCTGTGCCTGCGTCAGACTGTTGCTAACTTTGGTTGATGCAGGACAGTATTTACTATGAATTCTTCAATCCGTGGTAATCAAACATGGTTTTAATGATTAAAATGGTAATACTAATCGTTGGGTATTTTACAGTGGTTTATCGTGAAACCGGTGACCGTTTCATCCTTATACAAGTATTTATTTGAAATATTTGTCTTTAGCCGCGCAGTTCGTCAAACAAAGGCTCCCGGACCTCCTCCGCTCGTACGTGGACGCGGACCTTGGAGGAAACCAGGAAGGTGGCTTCCAAGATATTGCCATAGAGGTCCTGCACCTGCTCCTCTCTCATCTTCTTTTTGGACAGAAGGGAGCCAGCGGGGTCGGACAAGAGCAGATTGACGCGTTCCTCAGGACCCTGTGCAGAGGTGAGGGGCATAGACGCACTACTTGAAAGGAAATGTTAATTATTTCCAGAAGTAACACAAACTCTGATTCCTTCATTCACAACAATCTGGTCGTTTTGTACATGTTGCCCCATCAATTAAATATTCTGGTTCAGATTTCCCGCAGGAGCGCTGCCCTGTGGTGCTCTCACCACTGCTATACCCTGAAAAACGGGACATTCTGATGGACAGGATTCTGCCAGACTCGGGAGAGTTAGCCAAGACCATGATGGAGAGTTCTCTCGCAGAGTTCATGCAGGAAGTTGGCTATGGCTTTTGTGCAAGGTGACTGTTATTTAGCAACTGAAATGCAAATTACAAATCGTTTTTGATGTCATGCATGACCACTAAGGAATTCAGTGTCCGTTACCCCTGTTAATGTATTGTCTGTCTTTCATTCTAAGTCTCGATGAATGCCGCAACATAATCCTACAGTATGGGGTGCGAGAGGTTACTGCCAGCCAGGTGGCCAGGGTCCTGGGGATGATGGCTCGCACCCACTCTGGCTTGTCTGATGGAATCCCCCTACAGGTGAGGGTTGACCTGATGGTAACTTACTGAAGCTCTGTTAAAAAAATACATGTAAAAAATGACATTGCGCTCTAAGTATACTATTGTTTTTCTTTTTTCTTCCACAGTCCATCTCTGCTCCGGGCAGTGGCATTTGGAGCGATGGAAAGGACAAAGGTGATGGCTCTCAGGCGCACACCTGGAATGTAGAAGTTCTAATTGATGTGGTCAAAGAAGTTGTAAGTTATAGTGGAATTACATGTTATTCCCCTTCAGTTTGCCATTCATGTCTTGCACTTTGTACAGAAAATGTCCTTTTTATATTTTAGAACCCCAATCTGAACTTTAAAGAGGTGACCTATGAGCTTGACCACCCTGGCTTCATAATCCGGGAGAGCAAGGGACTGCAGATGGTGGTGTATGGGATCCAGAGGGGCCTGGGCATGGAGGTGTTCCCTGTCGACCTAATCTACCGTCCCTGGAAGCATGCTGAAGGACAGGTAAGGAGGAGAATGAGTCAGGTTTATGTAAATGAGAAGACACAACACTTTGGTCTTATTTCCGGTGGTAACAAACTCCTTCATTCACATCAATGAACTCCTTTCCTCAGCCCTCATGACCATTATCACTCTCTTCCAGCTGTCATTCATCCAGCACTCCCTCATGAGCCCAGATGTGTTCTGCTTTGCTGACTACCCCTGCCACACCGTAGCAATTGACATACTGAAGGCCCCACCTGAGGACGATAACCGAGAGATAGCCACCTGGTACGTAAAACAGTTCTCCTGACCTCCACAATACCAGGTACTCCTTTACATTAATTATTAGAACAATGTCATGCCATTTGATATCATTTATTTGTGATTATCGCCTCACAGGAAGAGCCTAGACCTGGTGGAAAGCCTCCTGCGCCTCTCTGAGGTGGGCCAGTACGAGCAGGTAAAGCAGCTCTTCAGCTTCCCCATCAAGCACTGTCCCGACATGCTGGTGCTGGCGCTGCTGCAGATAAGCACCTCCTGGCACACCCTGCGCCACGAGCTCATCTCCACCCTCATGCCAATCTTCCTGGGCAACCACCCCAACTCTGCTATCATTTTACACTACGCCTGGCATGGACAGGGCCAGTCTCCCTCTATCCGTCAGCTGATCATGCACTCAATGGCTGAGTGGTACATGAGAGGGGAGCAGTATGACCAGGCCAAGCTCTCCCGCATCCTGGATGTGGCCCAGGACTTGAAGGTAGGGAGGGGTCCATGTTTTTTTCAGGAAATGTGGTTTAGTTTTGTGAAGGTATGGTGTTCACCCATTCTGCCCAGTGGGTTAAAATGCATTTTTTTGATGGCATTTCACTTCCTTATATTATAAAATACATTTTTACCAAGACAATTGATTCTTCATGTTCTGAATTGTTCAGCCTGGTGTTTCCCTAACATCGTTAACATTATATTTAAAAAGTCTGGTATTGTAACCTAATACATCCGATAATAAGCACCAAGCTCTGTTGAAGGAGCGGTGCAGCTTTATCGCCTAAACGTTTGAGGATTTTATATTTTGTGGTCCTCGTCTTCCAAGTTGTTTCTGTGGGTCGCAAAATTAGCATGACCCGAGCTGAAATAAATGTAAAGGTTTTGAAAAGAAAAAGCTTGGGGTACACTCAGTGCTCTGGTGACATTTCATAGATACTCTTGTTTTTGTGAGAAGTCTTAAAATGACAGGAACTTCGCATGAAAAGGAACAGTGTATACTAAAATAGGAAAATACTACATGTCTAAAAATTCATATCTCTTACCTCAATTGTTTTTACCCTTGTAGGATGGTTGAAATTAGGGTGACTAAATCAGTGGAGACTAGAGGGGGGGGGGGGATTCAGGAAAATAGCATTGTCAGCTCGCAGATACAATGTCATTGTGCTAACACTAGTTAGCCTAGGCTTGCGAAACTACTTCAAACTTTCTTCATACTGGACACGGACATATACAAATGGTATCCACAAGTTCATCTGATTGGGGTAGTATACTGAACAAAAATATAAATGCAACAATTTCAAAGATTTGCGGAGTTACAGTTCATTCATATGAGGAAATCAATCAACTGAAACAAATTCATTAGGCCCTAATCTATGAATTTCATGGGTGGGCCTGGGAGGGCATAGGCCCATCAGTTTCATTGGGTTGCTGGTCTGACTATCCCGCATGTGAAGAAGCCGGATGTGGAGGTCTTGGACTGGCGTGGTAACACGTGGTCTGCGGTTGTGAGGCCAGTTGGGCATACTGCCATATTCTCCAAAATTATGGGGATGGGTTATGGTAGAGAAATTAACATTCAATTCTCTGTCAACACCTCTGGTGGACATTCCTGCAGTCAGCATGCCAATTGGATGCTCCTTCAACTTGAGACATTGCACATTGTAGGTGCCTTTTATTGTTTCCATCACAAGGTGCACCTGTGTAATGATCATGCTGATCAACCTGTCTGGGAACAGGGTTCCTCTAGCGCCAGCAGCCAATGAAATTGCAGGGTGCCAAATAAAAATCAACAGATCTCATAAATCAAATTTCTCAAACATACAAGTATTAGGCACCATTTTAAAGATAACATTATCGTTAATCCAGCCACAGTGTCTGGTTTCAAAAATGCTTTACAGCGAAGGCTCCACAAACGATTGTTAGGTCACCACCAAGTCACAGAAAAACCCAGCCATTTTTCCAGCCAAAGAGGAGTCACAAAAAGCACAAATGGTGATCAAATTAATCACTAACCTTTGATCTTCATCAGATGACACTCATAGGACTTCATGTTACATAATACATGTATATTTTGTTTGGTAAAGTTCATATTTATATCCAAAAATCTAATTTTACATTGGCATGTTATGTTCAGTAATGTTTTGCTTCCAAAGCATGCAGAGATTTTGCAGAGAGCCACATCAATTTACAGAAATACTCATTATAAACATGGATGAAAATACAACTGTTATGCATGGAACTTTAGATATACTTCTCCTTAATGCAACCGCGGTGTCAGATTTATAAAAAAATTAAAAACTTTGCGGATAAAGCATACCATGCAATAATCTGAGTACGGAGCTCAGAGCCCAAACCAGCCAAAATAAATATCCGCCATGTTGCGCAGTCAACATTAGTCAGAAATAGCATTATAAATATTCACTTACCCTTTGATGATCCTCATCAGAATGCACTCCCATGAATCCCAGTTCCACAAATGTTTGATTTGTTCTATAAAGTTCATTTATGTCCATATACCTCTTTTTGTTAGGGCGTTTGGTAAACAAATCGAAATGCTTATGCAACATCCAGCGGAACGGTCGGACTAAAATTCCAAAAAGTTATATTACTGGTCGTAGAAACATATCAAACGATGTATAGAATCAATCTTTATGATGTTTTTATCATAAATGTTCAATAATGTTCCAACCCGGAGAATTCCATTGTCTTTTGAAAAGCAATGGAACTGGAGCGTCCTCATGTGAATGCACGTGACTGAGCTCGTGACTTCTGGCAGACCTCTGACCAATTTCCCTCTCATTCAGCCAACAACATTCTAAAGACAGTTGACATCTAGTGGAAGCCTTAGGAAGTGCAACAACCAATATCCCACTGTATCTTCAATAGGGGCTGAGTTGAAAAACTACAAACCTCGGATTTCCCACTTCCTGTTTGGATTTTTTCAGGTTTTTGCCTGCCATATGAGTTCTGTTATACTCAGACATCATTCAACAGTTTTTTAGAAACTTCAGTGTTTTCTATCCAATACGACTAATAATATGCATATACAGTGGGGCAAAAAAGTATTTAGTCAGCCACCAATTGTGCAAGTTCTCCCACTTAAAACGAGAGGCCTGTAATTTTCATCATAGGTACACTTCAACTATGACAGACAAAATGAGAGAAAAATTCCAGAAAATCACATTGTAGGATTTTTAATTAATTTGTTTGCAAATAATGGTGGAAAATAAGTATTTGGTCAATAACAAAAGTTTATTTTCCACCATAATTTGCAAATAAATTCATTAAAAATCCTACAATGTGATTTTCAGGATTTTTTTTCTCATTTTGTCTGTCATAGTTGAAGTGTACCTATGATGAAAATTACAGGCCTCTCTTTTTAAGTGGGAGAACTTGCACAATTGGTGGCTGACTAAATACTTTCTTGCCCCACTGTATTCGCATCTAGGACTGAGTAGGAGGCAGTTTACTCTGGGCACGCTTTTCATCCAAAAGTGAAAATACTGCCCCCTAGCCCAAACAGGTTAAACCTCGCACACAATCCAGCCTTACTGATGCAATGCAATTTCCTTGATTTATTACCTTTTTCTTTCTCTGGCCTTCATTGATTTAGTTGCCCTAATTTTGACCATCCTACAAGGGTAGAAACTCCATTAAGTTTTGAATGGACTATGATGGTCCCAACCTAATGTATTTTTTTTTGTTTTTTTAATCTACTTAATTAACCCATTTTACCCATTGGTCAAAAGATACATTTTTGATTTTGTATGCTATATAAGGCTACTTTGTACTCTGTAACTTTGTTACTCTGTACCAATCCAAGATGGCATAGCAGTTCAGATGTCTTTTGTCCTCGTCTTGTCTATATTTTTTCCCTTAAACTCATCTTCAAAACACTCTCCTGCAACCCGCCTCACCAATTTCTATTTTGTTTTAAAAGAAAGTATTATTTACCTCAAATCTGTAATCCTCCATAGAAGCTAGCCAGAAGCTAATCCAGAAGCTAGCCAGAAACTAATCAGAAGCTAGTTAGCTTCTTTACTGGCTAATCGTTAGTATTCAGCTAACCACGGTTTGTGGTCATCAGCTATTCTTTAGCTCAAATCTATCTATCTAGTTTTGTACGGCGCGGCTCGGACCGGAAGCTAGTTGCTATCCATGTGACTATCGGCTTACGTCGATTCCCGAGCAAACATAAATTATTCCGGAGCTAGCCAGCTGAAGAGTTCCATCAGTCACTCCTGGGCTACAATCACCTATCCGGACCCGTTTTACTGCCGACGCGGAGCCCCACCGGGCCTTCACAACTGGACTACCGACGTTATCTACCCGGGGGAGTTATCCGGCTGGCTCCTCTGTCGCGACTTTACCTGAACGCCAATCTGCGGTCCGCTAATCGTTAGGTCTATTCAGATAGCAGCCGATAAGACGGCTATCGGACAATTTATTTTATTTATTTTGAAATTTGTCTTGGGGCCTCTAACTATATCTATTGTTTTTTTTTTTTTGTGAATTGGATTGGTCCCCCCCCACCACACGGAACCCCACTAATCCTACCGACGGAAACGCACAAGGTGGCTAAAAACAGACCTCCATCCTATGCTAGCTTGCTACCGATGGCCCGGCTAGCTGTCTGAATCGCCGTGACCCTAACCAACCTCACTACTCACTGGACCCTTTTGATCACTCGACTAAGCATGCCTCGCCTTAATTAATGTCAATATGCCTTGTCCATTGCTGTTCTGGTTAGTGTTTATTGGCTTATTTCACTGTAGAGCCTCTGGTCCTGCTCACTATACCTTATCCAACTTATTAGTTCCACCACCCACACATGCAATGACATCTCCTGGTTTCAATTATGTTTCTAGAGACAATATCTCTCATCATCACTCAATACCTAGGTTTACCTCCACTGTATTCACATCCTACCATACCTTTGTCTGTACATTATACCTTGAAGCTATTTTATCGCCCCCAGAAACCTCCTTTTACTCTCTGTTCCAGACGTTCTAGACAACCAATTTTTATTTTCATCTGGCGATGTAGAGGTGAATCCAGGCCCTGCAGTGCCTAGCTCCACTCTTATTCCCCAGGCGCTCTCTTTTGATGACTTCTGTAACCGTTTTATTCACTGCTTTAGCACACTCTGCCAACCCGGATGTTCTAGCTGTGTCTGAATCCTGGCTTAGGAAGACCACCAAAAATTCTGACATTTTCATCCCAAACTACAACATTTTCAGACAAGATAGAACTGCCAAAGGGGGTGGTGTTGCAATCTACTACAAAGATAGCCTGCAGAGTTCTGTCCTACTATCCAGGTCTGTACCCAAACAATTTGAACTTCTACTTTTAAAAATCCACCTCTCTAAAAACAAGTCTCTCACCGTTGCCGCCTGCTATAGACCACCCTCTGCCCCCAGCTGTGCTCTGGACACCATATGTGAACTGATTGCTCCCCATCGATCTTCAGAGCTCGTGCTGCTAGGCGACCTAAACTGGAACATGCTTAACACCCCAGCCATCCTACAATCTAAGCTTGATGCCCTCAATCTCACACAAATTATCAATGAACCTACCAGGTACCTCAACAAAGCCTTAAACACGGGCACCCTCATAGATATCATCCTACCCAACTTGCCCTCTAAATACACCTCTGCTGTCTTCAACCAAGATCTCAGCGGTCACTGCCTCATTGCCTGCATCTGTCCGGGGTATCCTGGAAGGATATTGATCTCATCCCGTCACTAGAGGATGCCTGGGTATTTTTTTAAAATGCTTTCCTAACCATCTTAAATAAGCATGCCCCATTCAAGAAATTTAGAACCAGGAACAGATATAGCCCTTGGTTCTCCCCAGACCTGACTGCCCTTAACCAACACAAAAACATCCTATGGCGTTCTGCATTAGCATCGAACAGCCCCCGTGATATGCAGCTGTTCAGGGAAGCTAGAAACCATTATACACAGGCAGTTAGAAAAGCCAAGGCTAGCTTTTTCAAGCAGAAATTTGCTTCCTGCAACACTAACTCAAAAAAGTTCTGGGACACTGTAAAGTCCATGGAGAATAAGAACACCTTCTCCCAGCTGCCCACTGCACTGAAGATAGGAAATACTGTCACCACTGATAAATCCACTATAATTGAGAATTTCAATAAGCATTTTTCTACGGCTGGCCATGGTTTCCACCTGGCTACTCCTACCCCGGTCAACAGCACTGCACCCCCCACAGCAACTCGCCCAAGCCTTCCTGTTGAAGGAATTCTAAATTTCTCTGTTATTTCCCAATCAGAATTAAATACTCTGTCAATGCATTCTAAGGGTTTGTAAGACCCTATATTTTTTATAAGTATGGACACTGCCCCGGTCTTAAAAGTCAGGTAACAGCGTTTAATTCAAGAGAGTACTGGTTACATACACATTTTTCCACAGGTTATAAACTGAAAATGACGTCAGCGTTTTCTAAATGTTCTATCTCTTCATGACACCGGTAGAGAGGCCCTATAGTTCTCGAGCCTTCCCTCCTCGTCTGAAGCCAAGGTCAGTCAGTATAAATAAACATTCTAGACAGTCTGGAGATAGTCCGTCCTTGCCATCTGGAGATAGTTCATTCATTTGTACAAAGGAACAGACCGTCATTGTTACTAAACTCCTGACTATATTATATACAATTGGGAATGGGAGCAAGAGAGAAAATTCATTATGTACAGTACATAATAGCATTTGGACTAGTCAGTCCTGATTGAAATGTATACATAATTAGTCATCATTGATTAAAAAAAATCCCTTAACACTTCCCCATTTATCCTTCTCCCAAATCCAGTCAGCTGATGTTCTGAAAGACAATCTGGACCCCTTCTTTCTAAAAAAATTATCTGCCGAAATTGTTGCCACCCCTATTACTAGCCTGTTCAACCTCTCTTTCGTGTCGTCTGAGATTCCCAAAGATTGGAAAGCAGCTGCGGTCATCCCCCTCTTCAAAGGGGGGACACTCTTGACCCAAACTGCTACAGACCTATATCTATCCTACCCTGCCTTTCTAAGGTCTTCGAAAGCCAAGTCAACAAACAGATTACCGACCATTTCGAATCTCACCATACCTTCTCTGCTATGCAATCTGGTTTCAGAGCTGGTCATGGGTGCACCTCAGCCACAAGTCCTAAACGATATCTTAACCGCCATCGATAAACATTACTGTGCAGCCGTATTCATTGATCTGGCCAAGGCTTTCGACTCTGTCAACTCGACAGCCTTGGTTTCTTAAATGATTGCCTCGCCTGGTTCACCAACTACTTCTCTGATAGAGTTCAGTGTGTCAAATCGGAGGGTCTGCTGTCCGGACCTCTGGCAGTCTCCATGGGGGGGTGCCACAGGGTTCAAATCTTGGACCGACTCTCTTCTCTGTATACATCAATGATGTCGCTCTTGCTGCTGGTGAGTCTCTGATCCACCTCTACGCAGACGACACCATTCTGTATACTTCTGGCCCTTCTTTGGACACTGTGTTAACAACCCTCCAGGCAAGCTTCAATGCCATACAAATCTCCTTCTGTGGCCTCCAATTGCTCTTAAATACAAGTAAAACTAAATGCATGCTCTTCAACCGATCGCTGCCTGCACCTGCCCGCCTGTCCAACATCACTACTCTGGACGGCTCTGACTTAGAATACGTGGACAACTACAAATACCTAGGTGTCTGGTTAGACTGAACTCTCCTTCCAGACCCACATCAAACATCTCCAATCCAAAGTTAAATCTAGAATTGGCTTCCTATTTCGCAACAAAGCATCCTTCACTCATGCTGCCAAACATACCCTTGTAAAACTGACCATCCTACCAATCCTCGACTTCGGCGATGTCATTTACAAAATAGCCTCCAATACCCTACTCAGCAAATTGGATGCAGTCTATCACAGTGCAATCCGTTTTGTCACCAAAGCCCCATATACTACCCACCATTGCGACCTGTGCGCTCTCGTTGGCTGGCCCTCGCTTCATACTCGTCGCCAAACCCACTGGCTCCATGTCATCTACAAGACCCTGCTAGGTCAAGGCCCCCCTTATCTCAGCTCGCTGGTCACCATAGCATCACACACCTGTAGCACGTGCTCCAGCAGGTAGATCTCTCTGGTCACCCCCAAAACCAATTCTTTCTTTGGCCGCCTCTACTTCCAGTTCTCTGCTGCCAATGACTGGAACGAACTACAAAAATCTCTGAAACTGGAAACGCTTATCTCCCTCACTAGCTTTAAGCACCAACTGTCAGAGCAGCTCACAGATTACTGCACCTGTACATAGCCCACCTATAATTTAGCCTAAACAACTACCTCTTTCCCTACTGTATTTATTTTATTTATTTATTTTGCTCCTTTGCACCACATTATTTTTATTTCTACTTTGCACATTCTTCCACTGCAAATCTACCATTCCAGTGTTTTACTTGCTATATTGTATTTACTTTGCCACCATGGCCTTTTTTTTGCCTTTACCTCCCTTATCTCACCTCATTTGCTCACATTGTATATAGACTTGTTTCTACTATATTATTGACTGTTTGTTTTACTCCATGTGTAACTCTGTGTCGTTGTATGTGTCGAACTGCTTTGCTTTATCTTGGCCAGGTCGCAATTGTATATCAGAACTTGTTCTCAACTTGCCTACCTGGTTAAATAAAGGTGAAATAAATAAATAAAATACTTTGCAAATATATTTTTTCGCAATATCCAAACTGTTCCTCTTGTTTTTCAGTCTCTATCTATGCTGCTTAATGGTACTCCATTTGCCTTCGTTATCGACCTTGCTGCACTTGCCTCTCGCCGTGAATACCTCAAACTTGACAAATGGCTGACTGACAAAATCCGAGAGCATGGGGTGAGTGGTGTGAGTTGAGCCTTTAATTTACAGCAATTACAACCACTATACATACATACACTTTGCTATAAGAAGTTATAGGGATCTAGTACATGAGTCATTGACCTGTTTGCTGTTCTAGGAGCCCTTCATCCAGGCGTGTGTTACGTTCCTGAAGAGACGTTGTCCCTCTATCATTGGTGGTCTGGCCCTAGAAAAAGACCAGCCCAAAAGCGCCCTCCTTCCCCCGGAAACGATGGCTACCATGCTGGGTTGTCTGCAGTCCTGTGCAGGGTGGGTTTACCTATCAGAGCTCGAATCATGGGGCCTATGATCAAATTAGCTCTTTCATTACTCAGTCATGTTCTATGGTGCTTTAAGGTCTAGTTTCATAATTCATTTAATTTCAACTTATCTTGTATTGTTATCTACAAAGATCATATTCATCTAGAATTTTTTTTAAAAATGTTTTATAAAACTCAGCCAAGAAAGAAACATCCTCTCACTGTCAACTGCATTTATTTTCAGCAAACTTAACATGTGAAAATATTTCAATGAACATAAGATTCAACAACTGAGGAATAAACTGAACAAGTTCTACAGACATGTGATTAACAGAAATTGAATGTGTCCCTGAACAAAGGGGGTGGGGGGTCAAAATAAAAACTAAGTCAGTGTCTGGTGTGGCCACCAGCTGCATTAAGTAATGCAGTGCATCTCCACCTCATAGACTGTACCAGGTTTGCCAGTTCTTGCTGTGAGATGTTACCCCACTCTTCCACCAAGGCACCTGCAAGTTCCCGGACATTTCTGGGGGGAACGGCTCTGATCCAACAGGTCCCAGGCGTGCTCAATGGGATTGAGCTCCGTGCTCTTCGCTGGCCGTGGCAGAACACTGACATTCTTATCTTGCAGGAAGTCACGCACAGAATGAGCAGTATGGCTGGTGACATTGTCAAGCTGGAGGGTCATGTCAGGATGAGCCTGCAGGAAGGGTACCACATGAGGGAGGAGGATGTCTTCCCTGTAACGCATTGCGTTGAGATTGTCTGCAATGTCCACAAGCTCAGTTCGATGATGCTGTGACAACACCGCCCCAGACCATGATGGACCCCCCAAATCGATCCCGCCCCAGAATACAGGCCTCAGTGTAATGCTCATTCCTTCGACGATAAATGCGAGTCTGACCATCACCCCAGGTGAGACAAACCCGCAACTTGTCAGTGAAGAGCACTTTTTGCCAGTTCTGTCTGGTCCAGCGACGGTGGGTTTGTGCCCTGTAGGCGACGTTGTTGCCGGTGATGTCTGGTAAGGACCTGCCTTACAACAGGCCTACAAGCCCTCAGTCCAGCATCTCTCAGCCTATTGCGGCCAGTCTGAGCACTGATGAAGGGATTGTGTTCCTGGGGTAACTTGGGCAGTTGTTGCCATTCTGTACCTGTCCCGCAGGTGTGATGTTCGGATGTACAGATCCTGTGTAGGTGTTGTTACATGTGGTCTGCCACTGCGAGGGCGATCAGCTGTAGTGCTGTCTTTAGCATCTCACAGTATGGACGTTGCAATTTATTGCCCTGGCCACATCTGCAGTCCTCATGCCTCCTTGCAGCATTCCTAAGGCATGTTCACGCAGATGAGCAGGAATCCTGGGCATCTTTATTTTGGTGTTTTTCAGAGTCAGTAGAAAGGCCTCTTTAGTGTCCTAAGTTTTCATAACTGTGACCTTAATTGCCTACCGTCTGTAAGCTGTTAGTGTCTTAATGACCGTTCCACAGGTGGATTTTCATTCATTGTTTATGGTTCATTGAACAAGCATTGGAAACAGTGTTTAAACCCTTTACAATGAAGATCTGTGTGAAGTTATTTGTATTTTTACAAATGATGTTTGAAAGACATGGTCCTGAGAAGGGGACGTTTCTTTATTTGGTGTATGTATATGTTAAATGTTTTTTTTTCAGGAGCGTCACTCAAGAGCTCTCCGAGACTATCTTGACCATGGCTGCCAACTGTAGCAACGTCATGAACAAAGCCCGCCAGCCGCCACCAGGGGTCATACCAAAGGGACGTGCTCCCAGCACCAGCAGCCTAGATGCAATTTCCCCTGTGCAAGTGTCGGTGTCTCCTCTCCAGGTGAAGAGCGTTTTATCTAACACTGTTTATTTGGGGGAATGTGTATAATCTAGAAGCATTACTTTCATCATCCCCTAAATTTGATTCAATTGTTTTGTCTTATAACATAATTGTGAACATTAGCCTGAAAGGCAGGTTTCTCAACCTGGTGCTCCATTCTGTGTGTTAGATGGATCCCCTGACAGCCATGGGCTCCCTCAACCTGGGCAGCTCTGCCACCTCTCACACACAGAGTATGCAGGGCTTTCCCACCCCGCTGGGCTCTGCTTTCAGCAACCCCCAGTCCCCAGCTAAGGCCTTCCCTCCACTGTCTAACCCCAGCACACCATTTGGGGGGATTGGAAGTCTCTCTTCACAGCTAGGTAACCCAGGTATGAGGAGAGAACGTGCCATAGATATTTGCATAGTGTTTTGATTACACTATATGGAGGACTGAAGTGGGATGTTTTTCTTTTGTCTAGGTCCGCTGGGATCAGGCATTGGCTCTGGTATTGGTTCTGGTCTTGGAATGCCAGCGGTGAGCAGTGATCCGTTTGGGACAAGGAAGATGAGCACACCAGGCCTGAATCCGCCCACCTTTCAGCAGAGTAAGATGGCCTGTAAGTGGTGGTGGTGTGACTGAGTGTATTTCCTCTGAAAATATTCTTAGTATCTCCTAATAGCCTCCTGAAGTAATGAGTGTTTACTTGACTCAAATGCTTCAACAGTTTTCATCTAAAAAAAAAATATTGAGTACGATCTGGGAAGAAACTGTCTTTCACACATTGAATCAGAGGAAATACAGGTTAGTCATCCATTAAACGCAAATTATTATGCTTCTAATTGAATGTTTATTTGTCTGTTTATTGCTTTGATAGTGTAACGTCTTAAGGTGAAATTGCACTATAGTTTTTTTATTTGCTGCAGTCCATCACAAAACCCTTCAGAATCATTTCAAAATGATTCTGAGGGGCTTTCTTTGGCAGTATTGTTTGATTTGGTCTATCGCCTTTTTTTCCCAGCTGACCTATCTCAGGTGTGGCCAGAGGCTAACCAGCACTTTAGTAAGGAGATTGACGATGAGGCTAACAGCTACTTCCAGCGCATCTACAACCACCCCCCACACCCCACCATGTCTGTGGATGAGGTTAGTTTCTGAATAAAATGGTCTGCAGTAGTGTTGCACGGTACACCGAAACTTTGGGCATTTTTCGGTACTATAACATGAAAAACAGTTTAGTTCCAAATGTTTGGTTCTTTGGTTAAATGTGTCGTACACTGACTGACAGGATAATGTCTGGTAATTTGTCGACTGGGCCAGTAACTTCTCAGCGCATTGATTGCGTTTATATTCTCTGTTGCAGTCTGCTGTAGAAAACTGCTGGTGTCATAGTGAGTTTACCCGCACAAAACTCAAATCAAATCAAATCAAATTTTATTTGTCACATACACATGGTTAGCAGATGTTAATGCGAGTGTAGCGAAATGCTTGTGCTTCTAGTTCCGACAATGCAGTGATAACCAACACGTAATCTAACTAACAATTCTAAAACTGTCTTATACACAGTGTAAGGGGATAAAGAATATGTACATAAGGATATATGAGTGAGTGATGGTACAGAGCAGCATACAGTAGATGGTATCGAGTACAGTATATACATATGAGATGAGTATGTAGACAAAGTAAACAAAGTGGCATAGTTAAAGTGGCTAGTGATACATGTATTACATAAGGATGCAGTCGATGATGTAGAGTACAGTATATACGTATGCATATGAGATGAATAATGTAGGGTAAGTAACATTATATAAGGTAGCATTGTTTAAAGTGGCTAGTGATATATTTACATCATTTCCCATCAATTCCCATTATTAAAGTGGCTGGAGTTGGGTCAGTGTCAATGACAGTGTGTTGGCAGCAGCCACTCAATGGTGGCTGTTTAACAGTCTGATAGCCTTGAGATAGAAGCTGTTTTTCAGTCTCTCAGTCCCAGCTTTGATGCACCTGTACTGACCTCACCTTCTGGATGATAGCGGGGTGAACAGGCAGTGGTTCGGGTGGTTGATGTCCTTGATGATCTTTATGGCCTTCCTGTAACATCGGGTGGTGTAGGTGTCCTGGAGGGCAGGTAGTTTGCCCCCGGTGATGCGTTGTGCAGACCTCACTACCCTCTGGAGAGCCTTACGGTTGAGGGCGGAGCAGTTGCCGTACCAGGCGGTGATACAGCCCGCCAGGATGCTCTCGATTGTGCATCTGTAGAAGTTTGTGAGTGCTTTTGGTGACAAGCCAAATTTCTTCAGCCTCCTGAGGTTGAAGAGGCGCTGCTGCGCCTTCTTCACGACGCTGTCAGTGTGAGTGGACCAATTCAGTTTGTCTGTGATGTGTATGCCGAGGAACTTAAAACTTGCTACCCTCTCCACTACTGTTCCATCGATGTGGATAGGGGGGTGTTCCCTCTGCTGTTTCCTGAAGTCCACAATCATCTCCTTAGTTTTGTTGACGTTGAGTGTGAGGTTATTTTCCTGACACCACACTCCGAGGGCCCTCATCTCCTCCCTGTAGGCCGTCTCGTCGTTGTTGGTAATCAAGCCTACCACTGTTGTGTCGTCCGCAAACTTGATGATTGAGTTGGAGGCGTGCGTGGCCACGCAGTCGTGGGTGAACAGGGAGTACAGGAGAGGGCTCAGAACGCACCCTTGTGGGGCCCCGTGTTGAGGATCAGCGGGGAGGAGATGTTGTTGCCTACCCTCACCACCTGGGGCGGCCCGTCAGGAAGTCCAGTACCCAGTTGCACAGGGCGGGGTCGAGACCCAGGGTCTCGAGCTTGATGACGAGCTTGGAGGGTACTATGGTGTTGAATGCCGAGCTGTAGTCGATGAACAGCATTCTCACATAGGTATTCCTCTTGTCCAGGTGGGTTAGGGCAGTGTGCAGTGTGGTTGAGATTGCATCGTCTGTGGACCTATTTGGGCGGTAAGCAAATTGGAGTGGGTCTAGGGTGTCAGGTAGGGTGGAGGTGATATGGTCCTTGACTAGTCTCTCAAAGCACTTCATGATGACGGAAGTGAGTGCTACGGGGCGGTAGTCGTTTAGCTCAGTTACCTTAGCTTTCTTGGGAACAGGAACAATGGTGGCCCTCTTGAAGCATGTGGGAACAGCAGACTGGTATAGGGATTGATTGAATATGTCCGTAAACACACCGGCCAGCTGGTCTGCGCATGCTCTGAGGGCGCGGCTGGGGATGCCGTCTGGGCCTCCAGCCTTGCGAGGGTTAACACGTTTAAATGTCTTACTCACCTCGGCTGCAGTGAAGGAGAGACCGCATGTTTTCGTTGCAGGCCGTGTCAGTGGCACTGTATTGTCCTCAAAGCGGGCAAAAAAGTTATTTAGTCTGCCTGGGAGCAAGACATCCTGGTCCGTGACTGGGCTGGGTTTCTTCTTGTAGTCCGTGATTGACTGTAGACCCTGCCACATGCCTCTTGTGTCTGAGCCGTTGAATTGAGATTCTACTTTGTCTCTGTACTGACGCTTAGCTTGTTTAATAGCCTTGCGGAGGGAATAGCTGCACTGTTTGTATTCGGTCATGTTGCCAGACACCTTGCCCTGATTAAAAGCAGTGGTTCGCGCTTTCAGTTTCACGCGAATGCTGCCATCAATCCACGGTTTCTGGTTAGGGAATGTTTTTATCGTTGCTATGGGAACGACATCTTCAACGCACGTTCTAATGAACTCGCACACCGAATCAGCGTATTCGTCAATATTTTTATCTGACGCAATACGAAACATGTCCCAGTCCACGTGATGGAAGCAGTCTTGGAGTGTGGAGTCAGCTTGGTCTGACCAGCGTTGGACAGACCTCAGCGTGGGAGCCTCTTGTTTAAGTTTCTGCCTGTAGGCAGGGATCAACAAAATGGAGTCGTGCTATATTTGAGCAATATGATTGGCCGTTCATTCAAGCACCCACTCTTCACTTGACCGAGCTGATTCATTCACACGGCACACACGAGCTGTGCAGACTATTAAAAAGCTCTCATCAATCCACTTGCTGAGCTTATTTTTTTCTTTTAGGGAAATTTATTTGCTAAAGTCAACTTTCAATAGTGAAAATAGTAGCAAATTAGCAATAGGCTACTGTTGATAGTTTACAAAAAGAAAGCTCTACAAAAAGACATCTAGCATTCGTATTGGCTACTGTAGCCTGAACTTTCTCAAAAGAGAGGCTAGCTTAAAGGGTCAACATTCTATTTTTAACATTGATATAATTTGGCCATAGATAAACACATTTATTATATGTATCCAATTTTATTGTATTATTTTGTATGCTGTCTTATATGGTTTTGTAGAAGGATTTTAGGCTGTCCACATTTGTTATTTGTTTCTCTTATTTTAACTATAGAAGTCAAGTGGCTAATACGCTATATTCTTTTGCATCTGTGTCGTTTTGTGATTAGAGTTGTCGCGATATGACAACCTGATTTTCCATGTCAAAAAGGAAAACACAAAGCAGGCTGAACTCCATGGTCCTTTATTAAATCTACTGTATGCAAAATAGTGGTGCTATAGCTTGGAAGAGAAATGTGATTTTGGTTAACATAAGGCTGCTTGTTATCAACGTTAGGACTGTTTTCCTCAATTTGTCTGCTTTATGTTTTGTTTCCTTAACACAACATCGCTGAATGTCAATACTGGTATCGTGAAAACCCTAATTGTGATACTAAACCTGGTATTAAAGTAAACATTCTGGTATTGTGACATTTCTAGTCTGCAGGGTGTTGCAGGCACTTATCCAGTGACCGTGTTTATCAAACTTGCAGATGCTAAATCCTTGGCGCCTGTCTCTCTCTGGCAGGTGCTGGAGATGCTGCAGAGGTTCAAGGACTCCACCATCAAGCGAGAGCGTGAGGTCTTTAACTGTATGTTGAGGAACTTGTTTGAGGAGTACCGCTTCTTCCCCCAGTACCCTGACAAGGAGCTACACATCACCGCCTGCCTGTTCGGGGGGATCATTGAGAAAGGCCTTGTCACCTACATGGCCCTCGGACTGGCCCTTCGATATGTACTCGAAGCCTTGAGGAAGCCATTTGGGTCCAAAATGTATTACTTTGGAATCGCTGCTCTAGATAGATTCAAAAATAGGTATGGACTATTATCTGTCTTCAGGTGCTTAATGGAATTCCACACTGAATATTTGCATGTTGCGCATGTGTGATTCAAATGATCTGTGACTGCTGTAGGACTAATTTGATCTTTCCCTCTCTAGACTGAAGGACTATCCCCAATATTGTCAGCACTTGGCCTCAATCGGTCACTTTCTGCAATTCCCCCATCATTTACAAGAGGTAATTGGATTTCCTGTATATTTGTGACACAATCGGTCATTCTTCATCTGTACATGTATCTTCCTTGTTTTTATACTGATATCCGTAACATCTTAGCCAGAGGTGCGGATCCTACTTCGCGATAAATAAGTCTCTCGCTCTGGCACTTTCGAATATCCTGTGCGTGCAGTATATCGAGTATGGCCAACAGTCACGGGACCCTCCGGTGAAGATGCAGGGATCCATCACCACCCCAGGAAGCCTGGCGCTGGCACAAGCTCAGGCCTTGTCTCAGCCTCCCAAAGCCCCCCAGCCTGGACAGCCCAGCACCCTGGTCACCACAGCTACCACCACCACCACTGTCGCCAAAAACACTACCATCACCCGGCCTACCCCTGGCAGCTTCAAGAAGGATGTGCCGGTGAGTACCTGGGGAAAACATCAGGGAGTCACTTGCACCATATATATGCCAATGTTTTTCTCTGGTCATGTAAAATGACTCTAGCAAACCAGTGCATCAGTTTTCCTGCGTTGCCGTAGTTTGTGTCAATGGCAACATTCTGAACCGTTCTATGAGGAACGCTCTCTGGTTTTCACATTTGAAATGCTCATTTTAGTTTACAAAGACTAAAGGAATGTAAATTTTTAACAAATGTGTGACAAGCCTAAAATAATGAGTTGGTTGAAGCTATGTCACTGAAGAAATTCTCCAGTAGTGTAGTTGTTTGGCAAATATGCGCTCACTAAGAATTGAAGTTTCCCAAGAAGAGCTTATAATATAGAATAGCAGCATTTTGTTTTGAATGTATATTGTAATTTCAGCCTTCCATCAACACCACAAACATCGACACACTTCTAGTAGCAACAGACCAAACCGAGAGGATTGTGGAACCCCCAGAAAATGTTCAAGAGAAAATTGCTTTCATCTTCAATAACCTGTCACAATCCAACATGACACAGAAGGTCAGTCATAGATATATTTTTGTTTACTACCTGGTGTTGCAAAAGCATGCTATATTGAGGATCTTGGTTTTGGCCAAGATTTCTACTATTACTTCTACTAATACTTGTGTACTTTCATCTAACTCTCAAGGTTGAGGAGTTAAAGGAGACTGTCAAAGAGGAGTTCATGCCCTGGGTCTCTCAGTATCTGGTCATGAAGAGGGTCAGCATTGAGCCCAACTTCCACAGCCTGTACTCCAACTTCTTGGACACCCTGAAGAACCCAGAGTTTGTCAAAATGGCCCTGAATGAAACTTACAGAAACATCAAGGTGAAGAGTTATTCACTTAATCCATTTTTATGGACAATAGTTTGTAAAGTCATCAGATAAAGATATATTTCATTGCTAACCTTTTCTCTCTCCCTGTGACAGGTTCTCCTTACCTCTGATAAGGCAGCTGCAAACTTCTCTGATCGATCCCTACTGAAGAATTTGGGTCACTGGCTTGGTATGATCACTCTGGCTAAAAACAAGCCCATCCTGTACACAGTGAGTAGATTTCCTCATTTTTAAATGTTGGCCTGTATTAAACTTTCCATTTAGTTTTCCTCCCAACAATTAACCAAATGTTTGTAATTGTGCCCCAAGATGGTATTTTGTGTTTAACCTGTTTTTAATTTTTTTCCTGTTAGGATTTGGAGGTGAAATCCCTGTTGTTGGAAGCGTATGTCAAGGGGCAGCAGGAGCTACTCTATGTGGTCCCGTTTGTGGCCAAAGTCCTGGAATCCAGTTTACGTAGCGTGGTAAAGCCACATTCTCACCAACATTTTTAAGTATATCAATATGCATCTGGATTCACATTTTAATTTCTAGGAAAACTGACAGTGCGAATTGTTCAGTGAGCTTGAGCCCAGCACAGACTGAGCCATCCCCGGCAGGCAGGAATAGCGAGACGGCCAACACAACAGACAATATTTGGGCCTGGAGTATTTACCCTGACTACGGCCTGCCTATTACTAGACTAGTTTTTCTTGGGCAGGTCGCATGGTCAAGAGAAATAATGGGCCCTAAGACTGATCCACAGAAAAAGAAAGTGAGCCAGTTCCATCAGGCAGAGTACCTACAGCAGCAGACAGGGAGCCAGTCAGAGCTAGATGACGTAGACAAGTATAGACCGCATTAAAGCTCACCTCCAGAGGAAGCAAAGCATGTGCGCAATATTTTTGTAAAAAAACTTTTTGTTTAGGAGCCAATAGCTCTCTGGGTAATTTATTTTGACTTGTTAGCACTGGGTTTGTGTATTGGCACATTTCCTATCTATTATGCCTTCAATGTTTTTAAGAGCAGGTTGACTTAAAAGCCATTTAATATCCTCAGATTTTTCGACCCCAGAATCCCTGGACGATGGCCATCATGAATGTTCTGGCAGAGCTGCATACAGAGCATGATCTCAAGGTCAGGGAACCCCTTCTCTTTCATCTACCAGTCACACCATGTTTCTAAAAGTTTTCAGGTACTGATTTGTCATTGTGCTTTTCTCACTACAGCTGAACTTGAAGTTTGAGATTGAGGTGCTGTGTAAGAACTTATCATTTGACATCAATGACCTGAAGCCTGGCACCCTTCTGAAGGACAAAGACAAGTTGAAGAGCCTGGAGGAACAGCTCTCTGCACCAAAGAAAGAGTCCAAGCCCCCTGAAGAAATGCTCCCTGTTGTTAGCACAGGTATCCAGCACTTTCAAATTGGGATGCCCCTTGTCGGTGTGTGAATATCTTTCTAACAAATGTATTTGAATGTTTGTTTCATCTGATTGTGATGTTGGTCCCCATGTATATTGAAATGGAAATATTTCATCATAATTTGTTGAATGATTTTAGCTCATCGTATTGATCATTTCAATTTCAGTAACCTACATTTGTTCAAGTGTTTTGCCAAGAACATTTAACCCATTGCTTTTTTTATTTGTTCTGTTCATCGAGCTGCTGCTCTCGGGCTGTATTTTAATCAAAATAGCATTTTGTAACCAACAGGAGACTTTCTTCCATTTGCAGCTGCGCCATCCACTCCTGCCCCAACCACCACTTGCTCAGCTACTGGTCCCCCTACCCCACAGTTTAGCTATCATGACATCAATGTGTACGCCCTTGCAGGGCTAGCCCCTCACATCAATATCAACATCAACGTAAGTAGCACTCTTACTCAAACACCTGGGTTGTGACCTACACATGGTACTAAGACTTCTCTCCCTGCAGATCCCCTTGCTCCAAGCCCACCCTCAGCTGAAGCAGTGTGTGAGACAGTCCATTGAGCGGGCCGTGCAGGAGCTCGTCCACCCTGTGGTGGACCGTTCCATCAAGATCGCCATGACTACCTGCGAGCAGATTGTCAGGAAGGACTTTGCCCTGGACTCCGAGGAGTCGCGCATGCGTGTGGCTGCCCATCACATGATGCGTAACCTGACCGCCGGCATGGCCATGATCACCTGCCGGGAGCCCCTGCTCATGAGTATCGCTACCAACCTGAAGAACAGCTTTGCCGCAGCCCTCAGGGTACAGTCGCCTTCATTCACATCCACAAAGCACTATATAAAATAAGTCTTATTAGTGTTCCTTTTGCTTATAGCTTTGGTCCTGTCTCCCTCCAGGCCCCCACCCCCCAGCAGAGAGAGATGATGGAGGAGGCTGCTGCTAGGGTTGCCCAGGACAACTGTGAGCTGGCCTGCTGCTTCATCCAGAAGACTGCAGTGGAGAAGGCTGGCCCAGAGATGGACAAGAGACTGGCCACGGTTAGTGGTTATGGGCTCATCACCATATTGGCACTGGGATGCTGCTCTTGTCTGTATACTGTCCACAACTTTTGTATGATGGCTGACTTGTACCTTTACGCTTTCTCTCCTGTAGGAATTTGAGCTGAGGAAGCACGCCCGTCAGGAGGGTCGTCGCTACTGCGACCCTGTGGTGCTGACCTACCAGGCAGAGCGCATGCCAGAGCAGATCAGACTCAAGGTGAGCACACCTAGTTTTTGGCACTCCACTTTCTCTCCTATTATCGGTATAGTCAAGAAAACGTAAATTAAAAAATGTTTTATCAAAGACTGCGTTTGCATCTAGACTATTTACTGAGCTAAATTTCTACCACAGGTTGGAGGAGTAGACCCCAAACAGCTGGCGGTGTACGAGGAGTTTGCCAGGAATGTTCCAGGCTTCCTACCCAGCAACGACCTGTCTCAGCCCACTGGATTCCTTGCCCAGCCCATGAAGGTAGACTCTCATACCACTGGAAGAGAGAACTCCCTGAAATTGCATTTTCTGCTGTCTTTGACATAACCCAATCTGATTTTAAGCTTAAGAACTTTACTCAAGTAGCATATAAATGTCTCTGTCCTGTGTTTATTACAGCAACAGGCATGGGCCACAGACGATGTGGCTCAGATTTATGACAAGTGCATGGCGGACCTGGAGCAGCACCTCCATGCCATCCCCCCAGCGCTGGCCATGAACCCCCAGACTCAATCCCTGCGCAGTCTGCTGGAGGCAGTGGCCCTGGCCAGGAACTCCCGGGATGGCATTGCTGCTCTGGGCCTGCTGCAGAAGGTTAGGGACTACTCCGCACACAACAACACTAGGAAAACATACATGGATAGAAAAGTTGTTTAGCTGTCTTTATGAATACACCGGTCTCAGTAGAAAAGATCTCTTCCGGTGTCCCTCATCTCTCCTTCCTTGTTCTAGGCTGTGGAGGGTCTGCTCGATGCCACCAGTGGTGCCGATGCTGACTTGCTCCTGCGGTACAGAGAGTGTCACCTGCTGGTGCTCAAAGCCCTCCAGGACGGACGGGCATACGGACCACAATGGTGCAACAAACAGATTACCAGGTTGGTATCCCCTTAACCCTCCTGTTGGTTGGGTTAATTTTTTTGCTCGAATGAAGAGGGGAAACTAAATCCACTCATTAATTTAATGTTTGTGATATCTTTACTTGTTCCAGGTGCCTAATTGAGTGCCGTGATGAGTACAAGTACAATGTGGAGGCTGTGGAGCTGCTGATCAGAAACCACCTGGTCAACATGCAGCAGTACGACCTGCACCTGGCACAGGTAAACACCACTACACACACCTTTTATTAAGCATTGAGATATTCTAGTGTGAGCAATGCCATCTGTCAATAGTCCATCTTGATTCTATACAACGGAATAATGGGCATGTGGTGTATTCCGTCCCTTTGTCACTATCTTAAAACCCCTGTGTGTATGTTTCTCTTGTCTAGTCTATGGAGAACGGTCTGCACTACATGGCAGTGGCATTTGCCATGCAGCTGGTAAAGCTGCTGCTGGTGGATGAGCGCAGTGTGAGCCACATCACAGAGGCCGACCTGTTCCACACCATCGAGACTCTGATGAGAACCAGCGCACACTCTAGGGCCAATGCACCCGAGGGGTGAGTCCTTTTCTGTCCTAATTTAATTAGGATTTTGGGTTGTGTTCATTAAGACACACTGTAAAATGGGTGTTAATATACTGAACAAAAATATGAATGCAACCATTTCAAAGATTTTACTGCGTTGGTTCACATGAGGAAATCAGTCAATTGAAATACATTTATTATGCCCTAATCTATGGGATATTTTTTTAATATCAGCTCATAAAACATGGGACTAACACTTTACACGTGGCGTATTTATATTTTGTGGTTTAGGTTGTCCCTATTTTCAGTTCATTGTCTTCCATTTGGTGCACAATGAATAAGACCTTGGAGATGTGGAGTTTATTGGGGTGTTGGTGTACATATGTTTAGTTTTCTAACTGATTTCTGTCCTGTGATCCCCAGGCTTCCTCAGCTGATGGATGTGGTCCGCTCTAACTACGAGGCCATGATTGACCGGGCCCATGGAGGACCCAACTTTATGATGCACTCTGGCATCTCGCAAGCGTCTGAGTACGACGACCCGCCGGGCCTAAGGGAGAAGGCGGAGTACTTGCTGAGGGAATGGGTCAACCTGTACCACTCTGCAGCCGCTGGCCGGGACAGCACCAAGGCCTTTTCTGCTTTTGTGGGCCAGGTACAGCACACACACTTGTCTTTTAACCGTCTTTGCCTTATGACAGGTTCCTCCAAGGCAGTTACCTGGTTTGCCTTAAAATACACAGCACAAGTCATGTCCTTGACAGAGTTGGTCTTAGTGCTCATGGTAGCAACCCCATTATCTTGGAACCCACTGCTGTGCTCACCAAGCAGCAGTGTTACTTATGAAACTGGACATTTATACTAAAATCTTAGTAATTTGTGTTCCTGGATCCATTCACAGCATTACAAGGCTATGTTGAGACAATGACTTATCAATGACCCAAGCCCAGCTCCGCTAACCCCTACCATTGTGACGCTGAGTTGTCATAATGCTTCAGCAAATGAACATTACACGGTGTTGGTAGACACAATGTAACTTAATTTATGTCCCTCTGAATGCCTCTGCTGATCCTACAGCTATTGTATGCAGTAATCATGTGCCTATGAACCAGAGTTATAACTGTTAGCACTGAGGTGGTGTGCCCTAGCACTGTATGCAGCTCACCCTGCACTAATATAAATAGCATGAGCATGTCTACTTCTGCTAAGCTTCCCAGTAAAGCGTCAAGCATCCCAGAGAAGTTCAAAAAAAAAATATCCCACGTTAACATATGTAGCTTATGACACAAGGTTCATGAAATTAATAACTTGCTAGTAACAGATATTCATATTCTATCTCTGAAACTCACTTGAATAATACCTTTGATACAGTGGTAGCAATACATGGTTATAAAATCTACTGAAAAAACAAATGCCAATGGTTGAGATGTTGTTTTTATATTCAGAACCACATTCCTGAAAAGCTTTGAAGATCTCATGTTAAATACTGTTGAAGTAATACGGCTACATGTTCATCTGCCTCACCTATAGCCCATTCTGGTGGGAAGCTGCTATAGATCACCAGAGCGTCTGCTAAATGACTTAAATGTAAATGTGTGAAATGCTTGATAATATACAGTCGTGGTCAAAAGTTGAGAATGACACAAATATTAATTTCCACAAAGTTTGCTGCTTCAGTGTCTTTAGATATTTTTGTCAGATGTTACTATGGAATACTGAAGTATAATTACAAGCATTTCATAAGTGTCAAAGGCTTTTATTGACAATTACATGAAGTTGATGTAAGGAGTCAATATTTACAGTGTTGACCCTTCTTTTTCAAGTCCTCTGCAATCCACCCTGGCATGCTGTCAAATTAACTTCTGGGCCACATCCTGACTGATGGCAGCTCATTCTTGCATAATCAATGCTTGGAGTTTGTCAGAATTTGTGGAGTTTTGTTTGTCTTGAGGATTGACCACAAGTTCTCAATGGGATTAAGGTCTGTGGAGTTTCCTGGCCATGGATCCCAAATATCAATGTTTTGTTCCCCGAGCCACTTAGTTATCACTTTTGCCTTATGGCAAGGTGCTCCATCATGCTGGAAAAGGCATTGTTCGTCACCAAACTGTTCCTGGATGGGTGGGAGAAGTTGCTCTTGGAGGATGTGTTGGTACCATTCTTTTTTCATGGCTGTGTTCTTAGGCAAAATTGTGAGTGAGCCCACTCCCTTGGCTGAGAAGCAACCCCACACATGAATGGTCTCAGGATTCTTTACTGTTGGTAGTGCTCACCTTGTCTTCTCCGTACAAGGTTTTATCCGGATGCCCCAAACAATCGGAAAGGGGATTCATCAGAGAAAATGACTTTACCCCAGTCCTCAGCAGTCCAATCCCTGTACATTTTGCAGAATATCAGTCTGTCCCTGATGTTGTTCCTGGAGAGAAGTGGCTTCTTTGCTGCCCTCGACACCAGGCCATCAAATTTTTCGCCTCCCTGTGCGTGCAGATGCACCCACACCTGCCTGCTGCCATTCCTGAGCAAGCTCTGTACTGGTGGTGCCCCGATCCCGCAGCTGAATCAACTTTAGGAGACGGTCCTGACGCTTGCTGGACATTTTTGGGCGCCCTGAAGCATTCTTCACAACAATTGAACCACTCCTTGATGATCTAATAAATGGTTGATTCAGGTGCAATATCCTTGCCTGTGAAGCCTTTTTTTTGTGCAAAGCAATGACGGCACGTGTTTCCTTGCAGGTAACCATGGCTGACAGAGGAAGAACTATGATTCCAAGCACCACCCTCCTTTTGAAGCTTCCAGTCCGTTATTTGAACTCAATCCGCATGACCGTGATCTCCAGCCTTGTCCCTGTCAACAGTCACACAACAGTCACACCAGTGTTAACGAGAGAATCACTGACATGTCAGCTGGTCCTTTTGTGGAAGGGCTGAAATGCAGTGGAAATGTTTTTGGGGATTCAGTTCATTTGCATGGCGAAGAGGGACTTGGCAATTAATTGCAATTCATCTGATCACTCTTCATAACATTCTGGAGTATATGCAAATTGCCATCATACAAACTGAGGCAGCAGTGAAACTTCTCAACTTTTGACCATGACTGTATGTGATATCAACAGAGGTATATTTTCTGGGTGATTTTTAAATATTGACTGGCTTTCATCAAGTTGCCCACTCAAGAAAAAGCTTCAAACTGTAACCAGTGCCTGCAACCTGGTTCAGGTTATCGGTCAACCTACCAGGGTAGTTACCAACAGGAATGAAATCATCATATATTGATCACATCTTTACTAATGCTGCAGAAATTTGCTTGAAAGCAGTATCTGGATGTAGTGATCACAATATAGTAGCCATATCTAGGATAACCAAAGTTCTAAAGGCTGGGCCTAATATAGTGTATGAGGTCATACAATACATTTTGTAGCGATTCCTATGTTGATGTAAAGAGTTTGTTGGTCTGTGGTGCCGCTGGACACATTTATGAAATTGCTTATTCCAATTACTAATAAGCATTCACCCATTAAGAAAATGACTAAAAACGGTTAAATCCCTGTTGATTGAGGAATTGAAAAATTGTATGGTTGAGAGGGATGAGGCAAAAGGAATGGCAAATAAGTCTGCCTGCACAACCGATTGGCAAAGGTATTGAGAAATCATGATTAAACAATCAAATAAACTGTACTTTTCCAAGTAAAACTGACCAAATTATGAAAGACAAGCGGTGTAATTTTGAATTCTGTGAAGTGAGTGTGGAAGAGGAACAAATTGTCTATCAATAATGACAGGACACCGGGGTCAGACAACTTGGATGGAGAAGTACTGAGGATAATAAGACTATATTACCACTCCTATTTGCCATATTTTCAATTTAAGACTACTAGAAATTGTGTGCCCTCAGGCCTGGAGGGAAGCGTAAGTCATTCCGCTACCTAAGAATAGTAAAGCCCCCTTTACTGGCTCAAATAGCAGACCAATCAGCCTATTACCAACCATTAGTTAACTTTTGGGGAAAAAATGGTTTGATCAGATACATTATTTTACAGTAAACAAACTTTCAGCTGCTTATAGGAAAGGACATTCAACAAGCTCAGCTGTTACACAAATTACTGTTTGGCTGAGAAATTGAAAAGATTTTTAAATTTTTATTTTACCTTTTATTTAACTAGGCAAGTCAGTTAAAGAACAAATTCTTATTTTCAATGACAGCGGGTTAACTGCCTGTTCAGGGGCAGAACGACAGATTTGTACCTTGTCAGCTCGGGGGTTTGAACTTGCAACCTTCCGGTTACTAGTCCAACGCTCTAACCACTAGGCTACCCTGCCGCCCTGTTAAATTTCAGTGTCGCTTTTGACATTATCGATCATAGTCTGCTTGTGGAGACTTTTTATTTTTTATTATGGCTTTACACCCCTGCTATATTGTGAGTAAGGAGTTACCTGTCTAACAGGACACAAGGTGTACTTTAATAGATGCCTTTCCAACATAATCCAGGTAGAATCATGAATTCCCCAGGGCAGCTGTCTAGGCCTCTTTTTTTTCTCATGAGTAAAGCCAGTGTCTGTATGCAGATTGTTTTTCTTTATTATTTATCTGTTATTTTACCAGGTAAGTTGACTGAGAACACGTTCTCATTTGCAGCAACGACCTGGGGAATAGTTACAGGGGAGAGGGGGATGAATGAGCCAATTGTAAACTGGGGATTATTAGGTGACTAATGGTTTGAGGGCCAGATTGGGAATTTAGCCAGGACACCGGGGTTAACACCCCTACTCTTACGATAAGTGCCATGGGATTTTTAATGACCTCAGAGAGTCAGGAGACCCGTTTAACGTCCCGATAGACGGCACCCTACACAGGGCAGTGGGATATTTTTTTAGACCAGAGGAAAGAGTATCTCCTACTGGCCCTCCAACACCACTTCTAGCAGCATCTGGTCTCCCATCCAAGAACTGACCAGGACCAACCCTGCTTAGCTTCAGAAGCAAGCAAGCAGTGGTATGCAGGGTGGTATGCTGCTGAATGACTCCACCTATACTCGTCAGCGACTGAAATGACTGCACCACTTAACAAAAAGCTGCAGTTTCAGAATGGGTGGCAAGGAATAAGTTAGCCCTAAATATTTCTAAAACTAAAAGCATTGTATTTGGGACAAATCATTCACTTTAACTTCAAATAAATATTGTAATGAATGTGGAAATTGAGAATGTTGAGGTGACTAAACTGCTTGGAGTAACCCTGGATTGTAAACTGTCATGGTCAAAACATGTTGATACAACAGTAGCTAAGATGGGGAGAAGTCTGTCCATAATAAAGCGCTGCTCTGCCTTAACAACACTAGAAACAAGGCAGGTCCTACAGACCCTAGTTTTGTCGCACCTGGTCTACTGTTCAGTCGTGTGGTCCGGTGCCACAAAGAGGGACTTAGGAAAATTGCAATTGGCTCAGAACAGGGCAACACGACTGGCCCTTAAATGTACACGGAGAGCTAACATTAATGATATGCTTGTCAATCTTTCCTGGCTCAGTGGTAGAGAGTGACTTCATCACTACTTGTTTTTGTAAGACGTGTTGACAAGCTGAATACACCGAGCTGTCTGTTTTTAAACTACTAGCACACAGCTTGGACACCAACGCATACCCCACAAGACATGCCACCAGAGGTTTCTTCACAATCCCCAAGTCCAGAACAGACTATGGGAGGCGCACAGTACTACATAGAGCCATGACTACATTGATCTCTATTCCACATCAGGTAACTGATGCAAGCAGTAGAATCTGATAAAAATACACCTTATGGAACAGCGGGAAATGTGAAAAGATGCACAGCTACCGACACATGTGCAAGCACATTGTGTTATCATACATTTTGTGTTGTGGATATGTGGTGTTCTATGATGTAATGTAAGTGTCTTGGTGTGTTTGGACCCCAGGAAGAGTAGCTGCTTCCTTAGGACCAGATAATGGATCCCTAATAAAATTAAAATACACAGTAGCTGTTCATTTCAGGAAAAAATAAACAACAATTCTAACTACATTATGGGAGACGGTAGAAGCGAATGGCAATTCTCAATACTGTACTTACTGTCCTCCCCAGATGCACCAGCAGGGCATTCTGAAGACCGATGACCTGATCACGCGTTTCTTCCGGCTGTGCACAGAGATGTGTGTGGAGATCAGCTACCGCGCCCAGGCCGAGCAGCAGCACAATCCTGCAGCCAGCGCCGCCATCATCAGAGCCAAGTGCTACCACAACCTGGACGCCTTTGTTCGCCTCATCGCTCTGCTGGTCAAGCACTCTGGAGAGGCCACCAACACAGTCACCAAGATCAACCTGCTCAACAAGGTAAGAATTAGGAGGATGCTCACCATGGAGGCTGAATAATAAGCTTTCTGCTTTGTAAAGATCTCTCAAAGACAATCTTACATTTGAAAACCTCAAACTGCAATATCAACTAAATGTTTTTTTTCTTTTTTTTTATACACATCAGATTTAAGATAAGAAATGCTCTTGATGTCATGATTACTGGGCTCATCTGAATGCCCCTTGACTGGTCTCAGGTTCTAGGTATTGTGGTTGGAGTGCTGATCCAGGACCATGATGTAAGACAGACAGAGTTTCAGCAGTTGCCTTACCACCGCATCTTCATCATGCTGCTGCTTGAGCTCAATGCCCCCGAGCATGTGCTGGAGACCATCAACTTCCAGACCCTCACCGCCTTCTGGTAAATGCTGCCATGTCTGTTAGACAATATTGATCACTGATTGTCAAGACATCTTAAAGGTTACTTTCCTCAACTCCGTATGATGTATATTTCTTTTCCCCTTATATCCACAGCAACACTTTCCACATCCTGAGGCCTACCAAAGCCCCTGGCTTTGTCTACGCTTGGCTGGAGTTAATCTCTCACCGGATCTTCATCGCCAGGATGCTGGCACACACCCCACAGCAGAAGGCAAGGACAAGTCACTAACGTGTTAATGCAATGTCTGGGTGGGTGTTTTTGCTGCATAAAAGCAACCACTGATAACCTTTGCTTTCTTTTCTCTTAGGGTTGGCCCATGTATGCCCAGCTGCTCATTGATCTTTTCAAATACCTAGCGCCCTTCCTGAGGAATGTTGAGCTCAACAAACCTATGCAAATCCTCTACAAGGTATGTAAACTGCTCTAAATGTTAGTTTTTTTCCCCCTTGAAATGACTAGTAACCTGACTGACTGGATTTTTCTCCTGTCCCTCAGGGTACCCTGCGTGTCCTGCTTGTCTTGCTGCATGACTTCCCAGAGTTCCTGTGTGACTACCACTACGGCTTCTGTGATGTCATCCCGCCCAACTGCATCCAGCTCCGCAACCTGATCCTGAGTGCCTTCCCACGCAATATGAGACTTCCAGACCCCTTCACTCCCAATCTGAAGGTAAAGCTGAATGACAGACCCTAAATACATTATTACACAGGAAATGGTCTTCTGTAACTCTTAAGGTTTAGTCAATATTTTTTTTGTTTTACTTTTTCTTTACTAGGTTGACATGCTCAGCGAGATCAACATTGCTCCACGCATCCTCACTAACTTCACCGGAGTGATGCCCTCTCAGTTCAAGAAGGATCTGGACTCGTACCTGAAGACGCGCTCCCCTGTCACCTTCCTCTCTGAGCTCCGCAGCAATCTGCAGGTAGGGGGCGCCACTCTGGGTCCCTGGAAGTATTTGCAGCACGACACATCTTTAGACCAGGTTAAGTTTTGTTTCTGAAGTATCATCATACATGGGGGTTTCATTGCGTGTCTGTAGATCTAAGCAATGCAATCTGGAAACAAAACTAGTCTCCTTCCATTGCGTAGTGTTGGTTTTACATTTTTGTTCTCCCTTTTTACCCAACAACCCTCTTCTAGGTGTCAAATGAGCCAGGCAATCGTTACAACATCCAGCTGATCAATGCACTGGTGCTGTATGTGGGGACCCAGGCCATCGCACACATCCACAACAAGGGCAGCACTCCCTCCATGAGCACCATCACTCACTCAGCCCACATGGACATCTTCCAGAACCTGGCTGTGGACCTGGACACTGAGGGTAAGAGACACACACACACACGAAAGCAAACTTTTTTTTGTTTTTTGTATACAGTGGTATTCTCTCATTCCTTTGTTCCCAGGGCGCTATCTCTTCCTGAATGCGATTGCTAATCAGCTGCGCTACCCAAACAGCCACACCCATTACTTCAGCTGCACCATGCTCTACCTGTTTGCTGAGGCCAACACGGAGGCAATCCAGGAGCAGATCACCAGGTAAATGTTGTTCTCTACAAAAAGTTATTGCATCTGAAAACCAGGCATTGCAGAACTACCTGCATTTCGTGGATCTGTTTCCTTTCCAAGTGTATTTTGTTTAGTAGCTTTTGCTCCTGTCTGCAGGGTTCTTCTGGAGAGGCTGATTGTGAACAGGCCTCACCCCTGGGGACTGCTCATCACGTTCATCGAGCTCATCAAGAACCCTGCCTTCAAGTTCTGGAGCCACGACTTTGTGCACTGTGCCCCGGAGATCGAGAAGTATGTGCTCATTCACTCTCTACCAGAGTTGGCTTCTCACTCAGCTGAGATGACTTCACCTGCAGAGTAGATGCTGGAGGATAACCAGTTAGCAGCATGTTGTGTTCATGCTCTGCTTTATTCAACAACAAAGAAATATCATTCTAAGATAAGCTGCAATGGAAGGACTTGGATTAAAAGCCCTCCGCTGTCTTCTCTCTCTCAGGTTGTTCCAGTCAGTGGCTCAGTGCTGCATGGGGCAAAAGCAGGCTCAGCAGGTGATGGAGGGCACTGGTGCCAGTTAGTCAGCCAGCCTGCAGGAGAGATGCTAGGGCCAAACCCTCAATCCCTGGACCCACCCCACAGATGCGCCCCCCATTACTGTTAGCACTGGATGAACTGGAAACGCTGATTTGAAGTTTAAGGACTGCTGCTCATGGATCTTTTTGTTTTTTGGGGGGGAGGGGGCCTGGATATGGAGAAGTTGAATGCTGTTTAATATAATTTTGATGTAAATATTAAAAGGGAGAGAGCTCCTTGTCTGAAAGGAGTGTCCAACAAATTATCTAACATGTAAAGATGATACGTGTACAGACACACATTCACTTACTACCAAAGCCCTGTTTTGTCTCCCTCCTACATTGTTCGTTTTACATATTTCTTGACTGATTTATTTGCGTTGAGGCTTAATGGATAGTGGATGTAATAAAAAGCAGCCCAATTTGAGTGGGAAGAAAGGCAGTGCACTAGATTCTCCTGGGTTCACTCCTTTATCTGCTTGGGGTGTGGTGGGGGTCAATGGTCTTTCCATTTTAAAGTGTGTTAGGTTCTCCCCGGCACTTGGAAAATTTGAAATGACTAATTGAACCTTAATTTGTACAAAGATCCAAATTGTGGACCAATACAGCCCATTTTGTAAGGATTTTGAATGTTTTGTAAATGTATTGGTCCGTGTGTATTTTGTAGTCCTTTAGTTCTTGCTACTTATTTCCTGTATGCATACTGTAGTTAACTCATTAAAAACAATTCAACTGCATTTGTTTCCCTCAGTGATAACAAATGGAGACTGCTGTTTGTTTTATTATGCAAAACATGATAGCAGTTCACTCGACAGCTGCAGCCACCGGTTTGGGTCCATTGTCGGTTTGGGTAACTTATAGTGACTCATGAAGGACCTTGTATGGCGCAGTACTTCCAACAGTCTCAAAGAAGCCATTGCTCATCAGTCACATACAAATTCACAAGGATATACAGTTAAATCAGTTTTCCAAATATGTTCAGTTATAATAGGCCTAAAGCTGGCCACTGGCTCTAACCCTTTAGGCTAGTTTTGAGTGGAGATCATAAATCGCTGTGCTTTTTGTGGCAACTTATGGTTTGGTGAGCTCCAGAAGCTGATGCAGGATAGTCTTCTGTCCGTAGCGGACCTGGAGTGCTCTCCTCTGCCGGCTGCTCAGTTTTGCATAGCCATCTTCATCCTCCAGCAGCACCTTGTCTTTCAGCATGTCCTCCCCATAAGAGTCCAGTGTGAAGCGGGCTGCAGCGTGCACCAGATGCCTCCAGAGAGGGGGCAGACTAGGCAGGCCCTCGTTGGAGAGTGCCTGCAACATTTTCTCCTCGTCATCATCTGCCTCCTCCCAGCCTTCGTTCTCTCTGAAGTCCTCAAACTCCTCTACTGACATGCACAGGATCTAGGGAGAGGCAAACAATGTATTTTTTAAATTTTACCAGGCAAGTCAGTTAAGAAAAAAAAATCTTATTTTCAATGATGGCCTAGTAACAGTGGGTTAACTGCCTGTTCAGGGGCAGATTTGTACCTTGTCAGCTCGGGGGTTCTCTCTAACCACTAGGCTACCCTGCCGCCCCAGTAGTATACTGGATAGTCTTGATTATGAACTGGGTGGTTCGAGCCCTGAATGCTGAAAGCCGTGGTATATCGGACCACATACCACTTTTTTACAGCAATAAGGCACCTTGGGGTTTAATCTGGCCAATATACCACGACTAAGAACAGCCGTGGTGTATTTGCCAAATACCCCACCCCCTCATTGCTTAAATATTCAATTATGAGCTCTTAATATGGTTACCTTGAGTGTTGTGTACATCTCTGTGTCAGTGAGGGACCCTGACTTTCCGAAGATAAACACTCCCTTGTCTCCAACCATCTCCATCTCACACAAAAGACTCCACTTCTCCACAAGGAGGCGCTGTTCGGCTTCAGACCGAGTCACTGAGATGTGGAAGAGGATGGAACAGACGTGAATTTGTCAAAACCATAAGGACAATTTAGAAATCTGGTCACTAATTTGGGTTGATTCAGTTTGTGTATTAGTTGTCGGATCACCTTGCACAGCTGCTTTGTATACATTGGACATGGGTATGTCTGCCGTGTCGTTGCTATTACTTTGATATGGCTCGGCAAAGCCATACATGTGTAGGAGCTGCCAGTTGGCCATCTGACCATATGTGTTGAACACTTCCTCTCCTTTCCGGATACTTCGCACTGACACCATCTTCAAACACTCCTGTGAATGCAGAGAGAAAAAGGACATATCATATTCTTGCTATACACCCACTATATAGGATTAGTGAACAGAATGTCAACTGTAGGGGGGTTTTACTCACGGGTGTGTATTCCAGATTGGCGTTGTGATTTGACACATGGTTCAACATGTCCGCAATGGGCACCATCATGGGAGGATTGGGGTCCTTCTCATCCTCATCATCCTCATCCAGGGGCTCCTGGAAACTGCAGAGGAAATGAGAAATAGAGTGGATTATGGGATTGTATTCAGAGCCAGACAGCAAACTGATCAGCACTTGAAGAGTATCAGTAGCACTACAAAAACGTCAAACACTCCAGCCGTTCCATCAAAATGGACAACATACTGAAGAAAGACAAATCCTTGACAGGTAAATCACCTCCAAAGCTTGATGGACCATGAAGCTGGACACAAGTAATGAGGGAGAAGGTGAATGTTGTTTAAACAGCCATGAAGTTTTTCCTTATAGTACTGTATAGTAAGACACTGGTCTCACCTGGGGTGTAGCCTCTGCCGAGTCCCCAACAACCGGATGTTCCGGTTTTCAGGGGAAATGGGAAAAGAGCCTGTGATGAGTCACGCGACTTCCACTTTTGGATTGTAACACTCCACTCCATCTTAACTCCTCCACATTTACTGAATTGGTTGAACAGTGCAGAAGAGAACCTCCTGACAGTTTTTTCTTCTCGTCAAGAACAGTATGTAGGGGAACTAGTTTTGTGTATTTCTTTCACACCTGCTATGTTAGGTTACCTGGGGTGTGGTGTGGAAATCATCCAATCACACAAGAGGGGTGTGTTGTGTGGAAATCATCACCCAATCACAGGAGTGGCTTTTGAAGGAATATTGTAGAGAATCTGGGTTGAACGTATGCTGCCAGAAACAAACCTGGTTCCCCCAAAACACATCAGCAACATTTTAATTTGCTGTTCCTTAGCTTGGTTATCCAGTTACACTTCAGCTTTATCAGTGATTTGTGTGAAATGAATAATACAAATGTGGGCTTAAATTGTAAATACAAAGATATTGACTTATACATAGAAGTACTATCAACTTCTGTAACTGTTCAATTATGCACCTTTGAAGTGTAACCGATTGCTTTGCAGTAGCGGTCTTCACGGGTCCAACAATTTTCTAACTTGTATTTATTATCATTTGTTTTATCATCATTATTATTATTGTAGGCATATTTAAAACATCTAAGCCAGTTCTTTATATATGCAAAAAGTATTGTTTCATTTTGTTGATACATTTTAAAAATTGTGTTCAAACTGTCTTTTTAATTTTGTTCTAAGTATTTAGTTGAAGATTAGTTTTCAAAAAAATAGACCTGTTGTAAAATAAATAGCATTATCCTATTGCTGTAATTTGTTGGGTAGGTCTGCGGTAGGCACTTGCTTTGTTGGTAATTTCAGCAAGCTAGGCCTGTACAAAACTTTTGTTTAGGTTTAAACCAGTTCTTTAAATAGGATATGCAACACGTGTTTTGTTTAATTCTGTTGAGACAGAATGCAATATAATAACCTGTTCATATTTTCCCAATAACATGACTCAGGCCTACTTTTGATATTACCCTAATAAAGATATGAAACGTTTGTGAAGGTTTAGTGTGTTATGGCTATTATTAGGCTTAGCTATGAAGGCAGTGCACATCAGCGTTTCAACTGACTCCTGAACTTGAGGTGCGGAAGACTGTTTTAGGCCCACCAGTTACTCCTTTAAATCTAACAATATTATGCTTATCTTTGTAAAAAAAAATATTCTGATTGAAAATTAACAAATTTGCCCCCTTCTTTACGACTATATCTCTATAGCGGTAGTTAACTATCTGACAAGCATAAAGAAATGCATGTGGATGTCGGGAACATGGCGCTGGCACTCCTCAATCTTTCTCTTGGTCTCTCTAGAGCTAGGTTTCTCTTGCTTTATATTTTAAATATTAATATCATACAGTGGCGCTTAGGCCTATATAAATACAATGCTTGATGTATTTAGCACTCAAATCTCTGACAGCTGAACATTGAGGTGGACAAACAATAGGATATAACATTTTGAATATGCTACACATCGATGATTTTTGTATATATTTTTTTATTGGGTTATAGGCAGTTTTTAAGGACACATAACTGTGTATCATTTGGCCAATATCGCTCATTTATTGATGGCACTGGTAGCGGCCGGTCAGAGGTTTCTTTCTCGCTCTTTCTTTACATTTATTTACATTTACACTTTCTTCTCTCGGATCCGAAACGGCACAGTCTGTTTGGATCTGTTTTTCCACAGGCCTTTTTGGGAACTGGTCTGATTGTTCTCAGGTCCATTCGGAACAGGTCTTGGTTTTAAAATGTTTTAATTTATGCACATCTGGTCAGGTGGGAAAGCCACGGACCCAGTTCGGGAACAGGTCTAACTTTTTGAACCCGTGAAGACCTCTGCAATATGTTCCAAATGTACAAGCAGCTTAGTAGAAAGCCTGTCACCCCACTCCTCCTCATGCTTTCCTTGGTGCCTGAGCCATACAACCTCACCTGTAAGCCATGACAAAAGCCACCAGGCTTCTGTAGAGGTCCAGTGTATGTCTCTCTGGGTCCCACAGGTCAGGGTGTAACGTAATGAAAGGTAGGACGATGTCTTTGTACTCTTTCTGGATGTTGGTGAGGTCAGTATCCACCGCCTCTGGGATCCCTGTCCCCTTCAGGAGTCTGTCCCGCTCATCCTTTGACCTACAAATCACATCCACAAAATACAACTCAGAATACTCAAATGCAACAGTTTACTCAACTCAAGAATATTAGAACATACTGTATGTGTTTGCCCTTACCAGAACATGGGGTGATCCAGAGCTGTGAAGTCAGACCAGAGGGATAGGTAAGGCCTCCAGTGGGACTGGGGAGATGTGTACTCATACATCAGTGCCAGGAGGAGGGGCACCCATCCAGACGTGTTCTCCAGAGATGCTTTACCTAGGGAGGAACAGATGTTTTCTTTGGGGGCCTCCAATAAGAGGTGTGTGTGTGTGTGTGTGTGTGTGTTCTCACCCTCCTCCAGCACAGCCAGGACCTTGGTGGTGCCTTGGTGCAGAAGAGCCATTCTGGGTATAGTAAAGAGCAACTCTCCTTCATCTATGTCCTCCTTAGCCAGCATGCCATACTCTGCCACTGTGCCCTCATTGCTGATGTACACCTTGGTGAATGAATACAACTGAATGACCATTAACACAGAACCCATAGCAATAGTCTGGTGAGTTCCACCCCCAATACTCCTGTAGGTATGTGAAATACATGGCATTTTACAAATTGCAGACAATGTCTTTGTACGCTTTCTGATTGTTGTGATTACCTTGTTGTTGAGTTTCAGCCCCACTCCTTCACACCACTGTAGGAAGCTCTGGAGAGGGTCGCTGCCCTCTGTCTACACAGGAAACAAGGATCATCACACCATCAGACTCCCATGACCAAACAATAATCAATGATGCAGACTGGTAAGATTAAACATATTGACACGTGCAAAAAAAACACCACTATCAACGATTCTTATTCACCTAGTTTGCTAGTTATTCCTACGGGTTGGTAACTTTCAAGCTAGCTAGCATTCATAACTTGAAATCGTGAACCCATGAGCTAGCTAGCTAGTCGCATCACTAACAACAACGCGTTTTCCAACATACAAGTATGTAGCTTAGCAAAATAAACCATATCTCTACCTTGAGTCTTTTAGCATCGGTTGCCATGCTGTGCAAGAAATTGTGCTGTTGTACAACTCAAATATTAGTGTAATTCACGAATAATTTAATACAAAGTAGATTCCAGAAAGCTTACGCTATTGGTATGTGTTCATTTCCGCAAACCACGTGTGTCGCATCTTTGACGTCATGTCGCAGTACTACATGGTCATGTCAAAACATAGTAAAATATTTATTTAAATTTTTTAACTTTCTTTCGGCATGGTTGGTCATTGTGATTACATTTTAATTTCCCCCTTTATTTTTTTAATAATTCTGGCTGTGTTTATTATTGAAATACACTGCTCAAAAAAATAAAGGGAACACTTAAACAACACAATGTAACTCCAAGTCAATCACACTTCTGTGAAATCAAACTGTCCACTTAGGAAGCAACACTGATTGACAATAAATTTCACATGATGTTGTGCAAATGGAATAGACAACAGGTGGAAATTATAGGCAATTAGCAAGACACCCCCAATAAAGGAGTGGTTCTGCAGGTGGTGACCACAGACCACTTCTCAGTTCCTATGCTTCCTGGCTGATGTTTTGGTCACTTTTGAATGCTGGCGGTGCTTTCACTCTAGTGGTAGCATGAGACGGAGTCTACAACCCACACAAGTGGCTCAGGTAGTGCAGCTCATCCAGGATGGCACATCAATGCGAGCTGTGGCAAGAAGGTTTGCTGTGTATGTCAGCGTAGTGTCCAGAGCATGGAGGCGCTACCAGGAGACAGGCCAGTACATCAGGAGACGTGGAGGAGGCCGTAGGAGGGCAACAACCCAGCAGCAGGACCGCTACCTCCGCCTTTGTGCAAGGAGGAGCACTGACAGAGCCCTGCAAAATGACCTCCAGCAGGCCACAAATGTGCATGTGTCTGCTCAAACGGTCAGAAACAGACTCCATGAGGGTGGTATGAGGGCCCGACGTCCACAGGTTGGGGTTGTGCTTACAGCCCAACACCGTGCAGGACGTTTGGCATTTGCCAGAGAACACCAAGATTGGCAAATTCGCCACTGGCGCCCTGTGCTCTTTACAGATGAAAGCAGGTTCACACTGAGCACATGTGACAGACGTGACAGAGTCTGGAGACACCGCAGAGAACGTTCTGCTGCCTGCAACATCCTCCAGCATGACCGGTTTGGCGGTGGGTCAGTCATGGTGTGGGGTGGCATTTATTTTGGGGGGCCACACAGCCCTCCATGTGCTCGACAGAGGTAGCCTGACTGCCATTAGGTACCGAGATGAGATCCTCAGACCCCTCGTGAAACCATATGCTGGTGCGCTTGGCCCTGGGTTCTTCCTCATGCAAGACAATGCTAGACCTCATGTGGCTGGAGTGTGTCAGCAGTTCCTGCAAGAGGAAGGCATTGATGCTATGGACTGGCCCGCCCGTTCCCCAGACCTGAATCCAATTGAGCACATCTGGGACATCATGTCTCGCTCCATCCACCAACGCCACGTTGCACCACAGACTGTCCAGGAGTTGGCGGATGCTTTAGTCCAGGTCTGGGAGGAGATCCCTCAGGAGACCATCCGCCACCTCATCAGGAGCATGCCCAGGCGTTGTAGGGAGGTCATACAGGCACGTGGAGGCCACACACACTACTGAGCCTCATTTTGACTTGTTTTAATGACATTACATCAAAGTTAGATCAGCCTGTAGTGTGGTTTTCCACTTTAATTTTGAGTGTGACTCCAAATCCAGACCTCCATGGGTTGATAAATTTGATTTCCATTGATCATTTTTGTGTGATTTTGTTGTCAGCACATTCAACTATGTAAAGAAAAAAGTATTTAATAAGAATATTTCATTCATTCAGATCTAGGATGTGTTATTTTAGTGTTCCCTTTATTTTTTTGAGCAGTGTACATTATTTTATCATTTTTATATTGGTCAAATATTTGGGGATGCCTGACTTCCCTTGGCATCCATGAATACATGCCACTGCTCCTAACTAGTTCCTTACATCAAGTCTGTAGGGTTTGGGGGACAGAGTAATACCAAACACAGGGGTATAGTCAGGTACCCCTGCGTCCTCAGTCCAGACAAACTTGAAGTGTCTGAAGAGAGTAACCATGATGAGGAAGAGCTCCATGCGAGCGAGTCCTTCTCCAAGACACATTCGTGGCCCTGCAACAACAACAAACTGCATTACCTCTTTACTTCCTATGCAGTCAACAACATCAGTGATGCACCTTGTGTTGTTCTATCCCTCACCTGCAGAGAACGGCATGAAGGCCTCAGGCTTCTCAAACTCTCCCTGCTCGTTCAGGAAGTTTAAGGAGTTGAACTCATGGGGGAACTTCCACTGTCCCTCTTCGTACAGCACAGACGTGAGGTTTGTAATGATAAGAGTGCCCTAAAATAAGAGAAGAAGAAAGAAGAAAGTGCAAAGCTGTCATCAAGGCAAAGGGTGGCTACTTTGAAGAATCTCAAATCTAAAATATATTTTGATTTGTTTAACACTTTTTTGTTACCCTTGAATGAGTAGGTGTGTTCAGACTTTTGACTGGTACTGTATTTTCATGATTTTTAAATAAAATAAAATGAACTAGAATCATAGTTTCAGGTGGTCTTCACAGAAAATCAAAGATTCATAATTGCTAAATTACTGAAATGTGTTTTCTTGATTCCAACAATAGTATAGTTTTTGACGCTATTTCTTCTTCCTTGTAAGGCATGGTTGACCATAAGGTATTGGGGTCGTCCTGCAAAGTCCACACCCTTGGTGAAGTAATGACAATGTTTGGAACAAATAATGTAACTGATTTGAACACTGACGCCATTGATTCTTGACGCTATTTGATGCATAAAAATTGTACCATCTCAAGAGCTATCAAAGGATTCCCCAAACTCAGATGCAGCAGATTCCCAAATATTGGAATGGGTTGTGGACCAAGAGAAAAGCTTTTGGGTCTATTAATCTTCAGGATGAAGAAGAGGCAGATGCCTATGCACAGCAGAACGAACGAGCCAAATCAAGTCAGATTTTATTAGTCACATGCACCGAATACAACAGGTGTAGTAGACCTTACAGTAAAATGCTTAATTACGAGCCCCTAACCGGCAGTGCAGTTTCAAAAAATATGGATAAGAATAATAGATAAAAGTAACAAGTAATTAAAGATGATGATCTGTTGTTCTGTTCCACGCTGCACACTGCTCTTCCTACACACACAGGACATTCACACACGGGTGTACAAATGTTTACACACTGGCTATTGTGTACTTAAGTCATTGCCATTGCGGGAGGTAGGCCTATGCTTCTCGGTATGATAAACATTTGTGAACAAAAATAAGAAAACAAAACAGGCTGCTGAATTGAAGTTATATGCGACAATATAAGTTTGTATCATTCTTGTTATTCTCTAACTATAAATGTATGTACTAATAAAACCTTTTGGTAAAGGCTTTATTAGGTATATGCACTTTAAGACTTGTCATAAGCATGTATGACCACTTTATGTCTTATCATCTCACAATGATCTTGATTAAATAACAGCCATTTTGAGCCAGTTATGAATTAGAGGTATAACTTGGTCCTTGGCACGCAACCCTGGCCATTTCCACATTTCCATCTCTATTAGGGCTTCAACACCTATTGGCCTGCACAGAAGAACAATGTCTGGATATTGAAATCATGTAATGTTTTACTTACAGTTGAAGTCGGAAGTTTACATACACATTAGCCAAATACATTTCAACTCAGTTTCACAATTGCTGACGTTTAATCCTAGTTAAAATTCCCTGTCAGTTAGGATCACCACTTTATTTTAAGAATGTGAAATGTCAGAATAATAGTAGAGAGAAAGATATATTTCAGGTTTTATTTCTTCAATCACATTCCCAGTGGGTCAGAAGTTTACATACACTCAATCAGTATTTGGTAGCATTGCCTTTAAATTGTTTAACTTGGGTCAAACGTTTCGGGCAGCCTTCCACAAGCTTCCCACAATAAGTTGGGTGAATTTTGGTCCATTCCTCCTGACAGAGCTGGTGTAACTGCTGGAGTCAGGTTTGTAGGCCTCCTTGCTTGCACACACTTTTTCAGTTCTGCCCACAAATTTTCTACAGGATTGAGGTCAGGGCTTTGTGATACCTTGACTTTGTTGTCATTAAGCCATTTTGCAACAACTTTGGAAGTATGCTTGGGGTCATTGTCCATTTGGAAGACCCATTTGCGACCAAGCTTTAACCCCCCTGACTGATGTCTTGAGATGTTGCTTCAATATATCCACGTAATTTTCCTACCTCATGATGCCATTGATTTTGTGAAGTGCACCAGTCCCTCCTGCAGCAAAGCACCCCCACAACATGATGCTGCCACCCCCGTGCTTCATGGTTGGGATGGTGTTCTTTGGCTTGCAAGCCTCCCTGTTTTTCCTCCAAACATAACGATGATCATTATGGCCAAACAGTTCTATTTTTGTATCATCAGACCACAAGACTTTCTCCAAAAAGTATGATCTTTGTCCCCATGTGCAGTTGCAAACCGTAGTCTGGCTTTTTTATGGCGGTTTTGGAGCAGTGGCTTCTTCCTTGCTGAGCGGCCTTTCAGGTTATGTCGATATAGGACTCGTTTTACTGTGGATATAGATACTTTTGTACCTGTTTCCTCCAGCATCTTAACAAGGTCCTTTGCTGTTGTTCTGGGATTGATTTGCACTTTTCGCACCAAAGTACGTTCATCTTTAGGAGACCGAACGAGTCTCCTTCCTGCGCGGTATGACGGCTGCGTGGTTCCATGGTGTTTATACTTGTGTACTATTGTTTGTATTGTTTGTACTACTGTTTGTACTTGTGTACTATTGTTTGAACGTGTTACCTTCAGGCCTACAATTTACCTACAATACCTACAATTTTTTTCTGAGGTCTGGCTTATTTCTTTTGATTTTCCCATGATGTCAAGCAAAGTTTGAAGGTAGGCCTTGAAATACATCCACAGGCACACCTCCAATTGACTCAAATGATGTCAATTAGCCCATCAGATGCTTCTAAAGCCATGACATTATTTTCTGGAATTTTCCAAGCTGTTTAAAGGTACAGTCAACTTAGTGTATGTAAACTTCTGACCCACTGGAATTGTGATACAGTGAATTATTAGTGAAATAATCTGTCTGTAAACAATTGTTGGAAAAATTACTTGTGTCATGCAGAAAGTAGATGTCCAACCTATCTCCTGAATCTGCCTCCTCAACCCTCCTCTCCTCCCTTTCTGCATCCTTTGACTCTCTATCCTCCAGGCCGGCTCGGTCCTCCCCTCCCGCTCCGTGGCTCGACGACTCATTGCGAGCTCACAGAACAGGGCTCCGGGCAGCCGAGCGGAAATGGAGGAAAACTCGCCTCCCTGCGGACCTGGCATCCTTTCACTCCCTCCTCTCTACATTTTCCTCCTCTGTCTCTGCTGCTAAAGCCACTTTCTACCACTCTAAATTCCAAGCATCTGCCTCTAACCCTAGGAAGCTCTTTGCCACCTTCTCCTCCCTCTTGAATCCTCCTCCCCCTCCCCCCCCTCCTCCCTCTCTGCAGATGACTTCGTCAACCATTTTGAAAAGAAGGTCGACGACATCCGATCCTCGTTTGCTAAGTCAAACGACACCGCTGGTTCTGCTCACACTGCCCTACCCTGTGCTCTGACCTCTTTCTCCCCTCTCTCTCCAGACGACATCTCGCGTCTTGTGCCCAACAACCTGCCCGCTTGACTCTATCCCCTCCTCTCTTCTCCAGACTATCTCCGGTGACCTTCTCCCTTACCTCACCTCGCTCATCAACTCATCCCTGACCGCTGGCTACGTCCCTCCCGTCTTCAAGAGAGCGAGAGTTGCACCCCTTCTGAAAAAACCTACACTCGATCCCTCCGATGTCAACAACTACAGACCAGTATCCCTTCTTTCTTTTCTCTCCAAAACTCTTGAACGTGCCGTCCTTGGCCAGCTCTCCCGCTATCTCTCTCAGAATGACCTTCTTGATCCAAATCAGTCAGGTTTCAAGACTAGTCATTCAACTGAGACTGCTCTTCTCTGTATCACGGAGGCGCTCCGCACTGCTAAAGCTAACTCTCTCTCCTCTGCTCTCATCCTTCTAGACCTATCGGCTGCCTTCGATACTGTGAACCATCAGATCCTCCTCTCCACCCTCTCCGAGTTGGGCATCTCCGGCGCGGCCCACGCTTGGATTGCGTCCTACCTGACAGGTCGCTCCTACCAGGTGGCGTGGCGAGAATCCGTCTCCTCACCACGTGCTCTCACCACTGGTGTCCCCAGGGCTCTGTTCTAGGCCCTCTCCTATTCTCGCTATACACCAAGTCACTTGGCTCTGTCATAACCTCACATGGTCTCTCCTATCATTGCTATGCAGACGACACACAATTAATCTTCTCCTTTCCCCCTTCTGATGACCAGGTGGCGAATCGCATCTCTGCATGTCTGGCAGACATATCAGTGTGGATGACGGATCATCACCTCAAGCTGAACCTCGGCAAGACGGAGCTGCTCTTCCTCCCGGGAAGGACTGCCCGTTCCATGATCTCGCCATCACGGTTGACAACTCCATTGTGTCCTCGTCCCAGAGCGCTAAGAACCTTGGCGTGATCCTGGACAACACCCTGTCGTTCTCAAATAACATCAAGGCGGTGGCCCGTTCCTGTAGGTTCATGCTCTACAACATCCGCAGAGTACGACCCTGCCTCACACAGGAAGCGGCGCAGGTCCTAATCCAGGCACTTGTCATCTCCCGTCTGGATTACTTCAACTCGCTGTTGGCTGGGCTCCCTGCCTGTGCCATTAAACCCTACAACTCATCCAGAACGCCGCAGCCCGTCTGGTGTTCAACCTTCCCAAGTTCTCTCACGTCACCCCGCTCCTCCGCTCTCTCCACTGGCTTCCAGTTGAAGCTCGCATCCGCTACAAGACCATGGTGCTTGCCTACGGAGCTGTGAGGGGAACGGCACCTCAGTACCTCCAGGCTCTGATCAGGCCCTACACCCAAACAAGGGCACTGCGTTCATCCACCTCTGGCCTGCTCGCCTCCCTACCACTGAGGAAGTACAGTTCCCGCTCAGCCCAGTCAAAACTGTTCGCTGCTCTGGCCCCCCAATGGTGGAACAAACTCCCTCACGACGTCAGGACAGCGGAGTCAATCACCACCTTCCGGAGACACCTGAAACCCCACCTCTTTAAGGAATACCTAGGATAGGATAAAGTAATCCTTCTCACCCCCCTTAAAAGACCTAGAGGCACTATTGTAAAGTGGCTGTTCCACTGGATGTCATAAGGTGAAAGCACCAATTTGTAAGTCGCTCTGGATAAGAGCGTCTGCTAAATGATGTAAATGTAAATGTAATGTAAATGTCTAACTGACTTGCCAAAACAAGACATTTGTGGAGTGGTTGAAAAACAAGTTTTAATGACTCCAACCTATGTGTATGTAAACTTCCGACTTCAACTGTACTTTCAACAGTGTCATCATTATGTCAATATTTACAGGTCTGATAAAAGCCTATCAGGCTTATTGGAAGTTATGTTGTCCTATTATTAACTGACCATGAACTGTGTGGATGGAATGTGTGTCATGACTCCTACCGAAGGTGGCTCCCCTTCCTGTTCGGGTGGCACTCGGTGGTCATTGTCACCGGCCTACTAGCTGCCACTGATCCCTTTTCCCCCTTTTCTGTTTATTGGTTGCACCTGTGTTTAGTTTAGGTTAATTGGTTGGGCTTTATTTACCAGCCGGCCCGCCTGCTGGTTGTGCAGGATTATTTTCAGTGTACATGTGTACACGGCTGTATGTCACGGTTGTCCGTGTGTTTGGATTTTGCTGGACTGTTTAAGTGCCCCATGTTTGGGGCATTTGTTTGGGTTGGCGTCTGTTCACCGTTGTGGTGCATTAAAAAGTAGCGCTACCCTGAACTCTCTGCTTCCTGCGCCTGACTTCTTCACCCCGGGCGTTACAGAATCCCGCACCCTTAAAAAATGGAGTCAGCCGGAGCAGCTGCCAACCCCCTCCCATCGATGGAGGAATGTGTCCTCCACCATACCACCGTCATCCATCGGATAGGATCGGCGATGGACCAGATGATGGAGAGAATGGACCGATGGGAGAGGAGTGGTCTCCTGAGTTTCCTCGTCTCCTGCCTGATGGGTCGTGCTCTGGAGTGGGCAAACGCGGTCTGGAATGGCCCAGACTCGGCGAAGGAGCACTACGCTTTCGTGCCGTGTTTGATCACCCTCCAGAGGGCTGAGCGTCGGGTGAGCGACTGTTCCACCTTAGGCAGGAGAAGAGGAGAGCACAGGATTACGCGTTGGAGTTCCGGACCTTGGCCGCTGGGGCTGGGTGGAACGACAGGGCCCTGATAGACCACTACCGGTGTAGTCTCCGGGAGTACGTCCGCAGGGTGCTAGCGTGTCGGGACACCACTCTCTCCCTTGATGAACTCATCGACATGTCTATCTGGCTGGACAATTTGCTGGCTGCCCGCGGGCGTTCGGAGAGGGTCCTGTTCGTTCCACCACCCATTCCTATGAACTTAGGGGGGGGCGTGCCGAGGGGTACCGGATGAGGAGGCTCCCCCTGCACCAGCTGTGGTCGGAGAGGACACACGGCCGATCGGTGCTGGGGGGGCCCGTCTGGGAGTCGAGAGGGCAGGCGGAACGCTTCTCGGTCACCCCAGGTGAGTCGGCACCAAACTCACCCAGAACCCCCTGTTGGTCACATGTTTGACTTGATTTTGTTTCTTGATTTTTTTTCCCCTCTTCCCAGCATAAGGCGCTAGTCGATTCAGGTGCAGCTGGGAACTTTATGGATCGTGGACTCTCCATCAAACTGGGTGTTCCGCTCGTGCCGATTAATTCTCCCTTCTCCGTGCACTCCCTAGATAGCCGGTCATTAGGGTCAGGGTTGGTCAGGGAGGCCACGGTTCCACTGGACATGGTGACGCAGGGGAATCATAAGGAGCGGATTAGTCTCTTCATTATCGATTCGCCTGCGTTTCCAGTGGTGCTGGGGATTCCCTGGCTGGCTAGTCATAATCCTAAGATTTCGTGGAGACAAGGGGTTCTCCAGGGGTGATCAGAGGAGTCTGGGAGTTTCCATCGGTGCCACATCTGTGGAGAGTCCAGACCAGGGTTCCACGGTGCGCATCCCCCCCTGAATATGCCGATTTGGCATTCGCTTTCAGTAAGAAGAGAGCGACTAAATTACCACATCATCGACAGGGGGATTGTGCGATAAATCTCCAGGTAAACGCTGCGCTTCCCAAGAGTCACGTGTACCCATTGTCCCAAGAGGAGACGTTGGCTATGGAGACATATGTCACGGAATCTCTGGGACAGGGGTACATTTGGCCCTCCATCTCACCCGTCTCCTCGAGTTTCTTTTTTGTGAAGAAAAAGGAGGGAGGTATGCATCCGTGCATTGATTATAGAGGTCTAAATGCCATCACAGTGGGGTTTAGTTACCCACTACCTCTCATCGCTACGGCGGTGGAATAATTTCACGGAGCACAGTTTTTCACAAAACTGGACCTCAGGAGCGTGTATAGTCTGGTGCATATTCGGGATGGAGACGAGTGGAAAACCGTGTTTAGTACCACATCAGGCCATTATGAGTACCTTGTCATGCCGTATGGGTTAAAGAATGCTCCAACCGTCTTTCAATCCTTGGTAGACGAGATTCTCAGGGACCTGCACGGGCAGGGCGTGGTTGTCTATATCGATGATATTCTGATCTATTCCGCCACCTGCGCCGCGCATGTGTCTCTGGTACCCAAGGTGCTTGGTAGACTGCTGGAGCATGACCTATAGTCAAGGCTGAGAAGTGTGTGTTCTCCAAATGAGCCGTCTCCTTCCTGAGTTATCGCATTTCCACATCAGGGTGGTGATGGAGTGTGACCTCATTAAGGCCATGCGTAATTGGCCGACTCCTACCACGGTGAAGGAGGTGCAGTGGTTTTTGGGGTTTGCCAATTACTACCGGAGGTTTATCCTGGGTTTTGGCCAGGTAGCGGCCCCCATTACCTCACTTCTGTTGGGGGGGCGGTGCGTTTGCGGTGGTCGGCAGAGGCGGACAGAGCCTTCAATAGGTTGAAGGCGCTGTTCACGGATGCACCCGTGTTGGTGCACCCGGACTCCTCTCTAGCATTCATAGTGGAGGTGGACCCCTCTCTAGCATTCATAGTGGAGGTGGACTTGTCCGAGGCTGGGGTGGGTGCCGTGCTATCACAGCGCTTGGATACACCACCAAAACTCCGCCCCTGCGCTTTCTTTTCGAGGAAGCTCAGTCCGGTGGAGCTTAATTATGATGTGGGGGACCAGGAGTTGTTAGCGGTGGTCAAGGCCCTGAGGGTGTGTGTAATGAGTCATATGATACAAATCATTGGAGGTCGGTGACGTTTAAGATGAGGGAGGATGATTATTTTTTTTTGTAGACTGTCATTCATATTCCGTTCACCCAGCTCAATGTAACATCGATAGGTTTAGGCTACTACATGATACTGTAATTTTCCCTATACCCATCATAAGGTTGCTACAACCTAGCCTATAAGTGCACAGGTTGAGAGAATTGTTTTATTAATCCAGGTGTCAGAACGTGACACATTCAATACTGCCTAGCACACTCTTCAATGCATCTAGCTGATCTAGGCTGTAATAGAGGTTGACCGATTAGGATTTTTTTTAGCGCCGATACCGATTATTGGAGGGCCAAAAAAAAGCCAATACCGATTAATCGGACGATTTTTATATATATATATTTGTAATAATGACAATTACAAGAATACTGAGACTTTTATTTTAACTTAAAATAATATATAAATAATATCTATTTAGTCTCAAATAAATAATGAAACATGCTCAATTTGGTTTAAATAATGCAAAAACACAGGGTTGGAGAAGAAAGTAAAAGTGCAATATGTGCCATGTAAAAAAGATAACGTTTAAGTTCCTTGCTCAGAACATATGAAAGCTGGTGGTTCAATATTCCCAGTTCTTCAATATTCCCAGTTAAGAAGTTTTAGGTTGTAGTTATTATAGTAATTATGATGCGTCGACTATTTCTCTCTATACCATTTGTATTTGATATACCTTTGACTATTGGATGTTCTAATGGGCACTTTAGTATTGCCAGCCTAATCTCAGGAGTTGATAGGCTTGAAGTCATGCACAGCGCTGTGCTTCAAGTATTGCTAAGAGCTGCTGGCAAACACAGTAAAGTTTCAATGAATGCTTACGAGCCTGCTACTCAGTTAGACTGCTCCATCAAATATCAAATCATAGACTTAATTAGAATATAATAAACACAGAAATACGAGGCTTTGGTCATTAATATGGTCATATCTGTAAACTATCATTTTGAAAACAAAACGTTTATTCTTTCAGTGAAATAAGGAACTGTTCCGTATTTTATCGAATGGGTGGCAACCCTAAGTCTAAATATTACTGTTACATTGCACAACCTTCAATGTTATGTCATAATTCTGGAAAATTCTGGAAAATTAGTTTGCAACGAGCCAGGCGGCCCAAACTGTTGCATATACCCTGACTCTGCTTGCACTGAACGCAAGAGAAGTGACACAATTTCCCTAGTGTCACGACTTCCACCGAAGTTGGTTCCCCTCCTTGTTCGGGCGGCGGTCGGCGTCACCGGTCTTCTAGCCATCGTCGATCCACTTTTCATTTTCCATTTGTTTTGTCTTGTTTTCCTACACACCTGGTTCTCATTTCCCTCATTAAGTGTTGTGTATTTAACCCCCATGTCTTTGTGTGGAATTGTTTATTGTAAGTGCTTGTGCACATGTTGACTGGTGCGCGACGGGTTTTGTACGCATGTCTTGTTATTCTTTATGCCGGTGGTTTTGATATTAAACTGCTCCGGCTATTACCTAATTCTGCTCTCCTGCGTCTGACTTTCCTGCCACCGGTTACGCACCCCATTACAGAATTCCACACCATGGAGTCAGCAGGAGCAAGTACCCCGGTTATAAGAGTCGAGGAGCGCGTCAGAGAACATGCGGCCAGCGCCTCCACCAGCACAACATGGATTCCCACTACTCGTCCTTCCTGTACCCGGTCCCAGTGGGATGCGTCTCGCCCCTCCCGGGGAGTATGATGGGACGACGGCACAGTGCCAGGGGTTCCTGCTACAGCTGGACCTATACCTGGGCACCGTTTACCCGGCTCCCTCGGGAAGGGAGAGGGTGTCCGCCCTCGTCTCATGCCTCTCAGGGAGAGCTCTGGAGTGGGCTAACGCCGTGTGGGGAGAAGGAGATGCGGCGTTGGACGACTTCACGGAGTAGTCTTCGACCACCCGCCCAAGGGTAGAGCGGTGGGTGAAAGTCTTTTCCAGCTGAGGCAGGGGACGAGGAGCGGCCAGGAGTTCGCCCTGGAATTTCGGACCCTGGCCGCAAGAGCGGGATGGAACGACAGGGCCCTTATCGACCACTACTGTTGCAGCCTGCGCGAGGATGTCTGTCGGGAGTTGGCCTGCAAGGATACCACCCTCACCTTCGACCAGCTGGTGGACCTGTCCATTTGGTTGGATAACCTCCTGGTCACCCGCGGACGTCCAGAGAGGGCTCTGTCGATTCCCTCTCCCAGCACCACCGCTCCGGTGCCTATTGAGCTGGGAGGTGCTGCGCTTAGGGCGGCCGGAGGAGGGGCTTTCACGTGTACCATCTGTGGCCGCAGAGGTCACACTGCTGGTCGGTGCCGGGTTGGTTCTTCTAGGGCTCGAGGCAGCATGCACCACTCTCATCCAGAGCCCTCTGTTGTACACCTGTTTGTGCATGTTTACTTTCCTGAGTTTTCCCCGCATTCCCAGCATAAGGCACTCGTCGATTCAGGCGCGGCTGGGAATGTTATCGACAGAGCATTCGCCCATAGGTTAGGGAACCCTACTGTTCCAGTGGTTAGGCCTTTCCCAGTTCACGCTCTGGACAGTCAACCATTAGGGTCCGGGGTAATTAGGGAAGCTACCATCCCCCTGGGCAGGGTGACACAGGGGATCACGAGGAGAGAATCAGTCTCTTCCTCATTGACTCTGCTGCGTTTCCCGTGGTACTAGGCCTTCCCTGGTTAGCTGGTCATGACCCCGCCATTTCATGGCAACAGAGGGCTCTCACGGAGTGGTCAAGAGAGTGCTCAGGGAGGTCTTTAGGGGTTTCCGTTGGTGCTACTATGGTGGAAAGTCCAGACCACGTCTCCACCGTGCGCATCCCCCCGAATATGCCGATTTGGCTCTCGATAAATCTCCTGGTAGACGCTGCACTTCCCATGAGTCACGTGTATCCCCTGTCACAGGCGGAGACGGCGGCTATGGAAACATATGTCTCCGAATCCCTGCGTCAGGGGTACATTCGGTCCTCCACTTCACCCGCCTCCTCAAGTTTATTTTTTGTGAAGAAGAAGGAGTGAGGTCTGCGCCCGCGTATTGACTACCGAGGCCTAAATCAGATCATGGTGAGGTACAGTTACCCGCTATCTCTTATCGCCACGGCGATTGAGTCAATGCACAGGGTGCACTTCTTCAACAAACTAGATCTCAGGAGCACTTACAACCTGGTGCGTATCAGGGAAGGAGACGAGTGGAAGACGGCGTTCAGTATGACCTCAGGGCATTATGAGTACCTCGTCATGCCGTACGGGTTGAGGAATGCTATATCAGTCTTCCAAGCCTTTGTAGACGAGATTTTCAGGGACCTGCACGGGCAGGGTGTAGTGGTGTATATTGATGACATTATGATATACTCCGCAACACGCGCCGAGCATGTGTCCCTGGTGTGCAGGGTGCTTGGTCGACTGTTGGAGCATGACCTGTACGTCAAGGCTGAGAAATGCCTGTTCTTAAACAGTCAGTATCCTTCCTAGCGTACCGCATTTCCACCGCAGGGGTGGAGATTGAGAGTAAACGCATTTCAGCCGTGCTTAATTGGCCGACTCCCACCACGATAAAGGAGGTGTAGCGGTTTCTAGGGTTTTGGCTCCCATTACCTCACTGCTAAAGGGGGGACCGGTGCGTTTGCAGAGGTCGGCTGAGGCGGACAGGGCTTTTGGTCACCTGAGGGCTCTGTTTACCTCGGCTCCCGTGCTGGCCCATCCGGATCCTTCTTTGGCGTTCATAGTGGAGGTGGACACGTCCGAGGCTGGGATAGGAGCCGTGCTCTCTCAGCGCCCGGGTATGCCACCGAAGCTCCACCCCTGTGCCTTCTTCTCGAGGAAGCTCAGCCCGGCGGAGCGAAACTATGACGTGTGGAACCGGGAGCTGTTGGCTGTCGTCATGGCTCTGAAGGCGTGGAGACATTGGCTTGAGGGGGCTAAACACCCTTTTCTCTTCTGGACTGACCACTTCAATCTGGAGTACATCCGGACAGCGAGGAGACTGAACCTCGCCAGGCAAGGTGGGCCATGTTTTTCACCCGTTTTGTTTTCACACTTTCTTACAGACCAGGTTCGCAGAACGTGAAGGCAGACGCACTGTCCCGGCTGTATGACACAGAGGAGCGGCCCATGGATCCAACCCCCATACTCCTGGCCTCCTGCCTGTTGGCACCAGTAGTATGGGAGCTGGACGCGGACATTGAGCAGGCGTTACGTGCAGAGCCCGCTCTCCTCCAGTGTCCTGCTGGGCGTCTGTACGTTACGTCTGCTGTCCGTGATCGGCTGACCTATTGGGCCCACACGTCACCTTCCTCTGGTCATCCAGGCATCGTCGGTCGGACGGTGCGCTGTCTGAGTGGGAAGTACTGGTGGCCTACTTTGGCCAAGGACGTGAGGGTTTATGTTTCAGTGTGCGCTCAGTGTAAGGCTCCTGGGCACCTGTAAGGCTCTTGGCATCAGAGTCAGACCGAGGCTCCTGCGGTGGACGACTGGTTCAGTCGCTGCTCATGTTCACCTTCAGCGTGCCGTGCTGCGCCAGAAAGCCAGCGCAGACCATCACCGCAGTTAGGCCACCGGGTCTGGCTCTCGACCCGAGACCTGCCTCTCCGCCTACCCTGCCGGAAGCTGGGTCCACGGTTTCTGGGGCCATTTAAAGTCCTGAGGAGACTGAACGAGTTACAGGTTACAGCTTCCCCCGATTACCGTATTAACTACTCATTCCATGTGTCTCTCCTCAGGCCGGTGGTGGCTGGCCCACTCCAGGCGTTTGAGGTGATCCATACTGGATTCGAGGCGTCGGGAGAAATGCTGTGTTCCGGTGGAGGACGTGTTGGACCCTTCTATGCTGCTGAAGTTCCGGATTGGATCCATCCGGATCACCCTGCACCTCGCCCTCCGGGTCGTCCTCGAGGCCGGTGTTAGCACGCTGCTGGAGCCGCGCATCACCTAGTTAATATTGCCTGCTAACATGAATTTCTTTTAACTAAATATGCAGGTTTAAAAATACATACTTCTGTGTATAGATTTTAAGAAAGGCATTGATGTTTATGGTTAGGAACATTTGTGAAGATTGTGCTTTTTTTCGGCAATGAGCTTTTGTTAAATCAACACCTGTTTGGCAAAGTTGAAGTAGGCTATGATTCGGTGATAAATTAACAGCCACCACATTGATTATATGCAACGCAGGACAAGCTAGTTAACCTAGAAATATCATCAACCATGTGTAGTTAACTAGTGATTATGTGAAGATTGATTGTTTTTTAATAAGATAAGTTTAATGCTAGCTAGCAACTTACCTTGGCTCCTTGCTGTACTTGCGTAACAGGTGGTCAGCCTGCCATGCAGTTTCCTCGTGGATTGCAACGTAATCGGCCACAATCGCTGTCCCAAAATGCCGATTACCGATTGTTATGAAAACTTGAAATCGGCTATGCCGATTAATCGGTCGACCTCTAGGGTGTAATCATTAGTCCAAAATAAAAGGTTTTCAACAGAATCGGCTGAATGAATCCACCCCTGATCATACGCTAACACAGTTCAATTTCATAGCAGCCACATACAAACAGCATGATAATTTTGCTCATTGTAGAATTTCTTCTCACATCTACTTGCTCTCCTCCTCTCACCTTTTCCCTTCACTTGTAGACTTCAGTGCACAACACATCAGCTGTCTGTGACCAGGCGGGAAAAAAAACGTTCCAAGCCAAACCTTCGTATCATTACCGCTACACACAGCCTACCTACATCGTCATAGCTACTAGAACTAATGCATCAGCAAGCAGTTTATCAGTTACAAAAGCATGGAAGAGTTCCAGTGTTGGATAGCCATAGCCAGATAGCTAAAATAGCATCCCACTGTGTTTGAGTCGGGTGTTTGAGAAGGCTAAACTACCTAGCTGCATTCGCTAGCTATGTAAAAAAAATACAATGAAATATAGCTAGCTCCCTCTTGCCTCTCCTTCATGTTTAAAGAAATTAATTTGTTCAAAACTGTTCACAATTGTCTTTCTCTGTTTGAGTCAACTACTCACCAAATAGTATGCACTGCAGTGGTAGCTAGTACTGAAGCTCATGCTTTCAGTACTATATTCATTCTCTGATCCTTTGACCGAGTGGACAACATGTCAGTTCATGATGCAAAAGCTCTGATAGGTTGGAGGACATCCTCCTGAAGTTGTCATAATTACTGTGTAAGTCTATGGAAGGGGGTCAAAACCATGAGCCCCATAGGTTTTGTATTAAAGGCAATATACCCAGAGGAGGACAGAAACTAGCTGTCCCCTGGCTACACCTTGGCGCTACCCTACCAGGTGCTGTTGAGACTACTGTAGACCTTCATAGCAAAACAGTGTGTTTTAATCAATTATTTGGTGACGTGAATACATTTAGTATAGTTTTACATTTACATTTACATTTAAGTCATTTAGCAGACGCTCTTATCCAGAGCGACTTACAAATTGGTGCTTTCACCTTATGACATCCAGTGGGGGGGGGGGGGGGGGTGAGAAGGATTACTTTATCCTATCCTAGGTATTCCTTAAAGAGGTGGGGTTTCAGGTGTCTCCGGAAGGTGGTGATTGACTCCGCTGTCCTGGCGTCGTGAGGGAGTTTGTTCCACCATTGGGGGGCCAGAGCAGCGAACAGTTTTGACTGGGCTGAGCGGGAACTGTACTTCCTCAGTGGTAGGGAGGCGAGCAGGCCAGAGGTGGATGAACGCAGTGCCCTTGTTTGGGTGTAGGGCCTGATCAGAGCCTGGAGGTACTGAGGTGCCGTTCCCCTCACAGCTCCGTAGGCAAGCACCATGGTCTTGTAGCGGATGCGAGCTTCAACTGGAAGCCAGTGGAGAGAGCGGAGGAGCGGGGTGACGTGAGAGAACTTGGGAAGGTTGAACACCAGACGGGCTGCGGCGTTCTGGATGAGTTGTAGGGGTTTAATGGCACAGGAAGGGAGCCCAGCCAACAGCGAGTTGCAGTAATCCAGACGGGAGATGACAAGTGCCTGGATTAGGACCTGCGCCGCTTCCTGTGTGAGGCAGGGTCGTACTCTGCGGATGTTGTAGAGCATGAACCTACAGGAACGGGCCACCGCCTTGATGTTATTTGAGAACGACAGGGTGTTGTCCAGGATCACGCCAAGGTTCTTAGCGCTCTGGGACGAGGACACAATGGAGTTGTCAACCGTGATGGCGAGATCATGGAACGGGCAGTCCTTCCCCGGGAGGAAGAGCAGCTCCGTCTTGCCGAGGTTCAGCTTGAGGTGATGATCCGTCATCCACACTGATATGTCTACCAGACATGCAGAGATGCGATTCGCCACCTGGTCGTCAGAAGGGGGAAAGGAGAAGATTAATTGTGTGTCGTCTGCATAGCAATGATAGGAGAGACCATGTGAGGTTATGACAGAGCCAAGTGACTTGGTGTATAGCGAGAATAGGAGAGGGCCTAGAACAGAGCCCTGGGGGACACCAGTGGTGAGAGCACGTGGTGAGGAGACGGATTCTCGCCACGCCACCTGGTAGGAGCGACCTGTCAGGTAGGACGCAATCCAAGCGTGGGCCGCGCCGGAGATGCCCAACTCGGAGAGGGTGGAGAGGAGGATCTGATGGTTCACAGTATCGAAGGCAGCCGATAGGTCTAGAAGGATGAGAGCAGAGGAGAGAGAGTTAGCTTTAGCAGTGCGGAGCGCCTCCGTGATACAGAGAAGAGCAGTCTCAGTTGAATGACTAGTCTTGAAACCTGACTGATTTGGATCAAGAAGGTCATTCTGAGAGAGATAGCGGGAGAGCTGGCCAAGGACGGCACGTTCAAGAGTTTTGGAGAGAAAAGAAAGAAGGGATACTGGTCTGTAGTTGTTGACATCGGAGGGATCGAGTGTAGGTTTTTCAGAAGGGGTGCAACTCTCGCTCTCTTGAAGACGGGAGGGACGTAGCCAGCGGTCAGGGATGAGTTGATGAGCGAGGTGAGGTAAGGGAGAAGGTCACCGGAGATGGTCTGGAGAAGAGAGGAGGGGATAGGGTCAAGCGGGCAGGTTGTTGGGCGGCCGGCCGTCACAAGACGCGAGATGTCATCTGGAGAGAGAGGGGAGAAAGAGGTCAGAGCACAGGGTAGGGCAGTGTGAGCAGAACCAGCGGTGTCGTTTGACTTAGCAAACGAGGATCGGATGTCGTCGACCTTCTTTTCAAAATGGTTGACGAAGTCATCTGCAGAGAGGGAGGAGGGGGGGAGGGGGAGGAGGATTCAAGAGGGAGGAGAAGGTGGCAAAGAGCTTCCTAGGGTTAGAGCACATATGTCAGAGTCAAGGCCCGCGGGCCACATCCGGCCCGCAAGAAGGTTTTTTACGGCCCCTGGGATGATCTTGATTTATTATTAGAACCGGCCCGCAGCAAGCCGGCAGCCCGCAGATCTTTTACACGCACCAATACTACATTTCCCACAATGCAAAGGTGACGCACCGAGCAGTAGGCTGCTTCATTTCAATATTTATTGGCACAGCAGTCGTCAGCATCACAGTAAAATTAACTTTCAGATACCCATCAAAAATGGCAAAACGGAAGGTGGATACTGAGAACCGGGGGTTTCAAACAAGGTGGGAGTCGGAGTATATGTTCACGAAGGTAGCTGGAAAACCTGTGTGTCTTCTGTGTGGAGAAAGTGTGGCGGTACTGAAAGAGTATAATCTGAGACGACATTATGAAACGAAACACGCGGACAAAAACAAGAATATGGACATGGAACAAAGGCTACAAAAGGCAGAGGAATTAAAACGAGGCCTCAAATCTCGACAGGCTCTGTTCAAAAAAGCCAAATCACAAGGCCAGGCTGCTGTCAAGGCCAGTTTTATTTTGGCAGAAGAGATCGCTAAATCAGCCCGGCCATTTACGGAGGGGGATTTCATCAAAAACTGCATGATTAAAGTTTGTGACGAAGTTTGCCCAGAAAAAGGCAACTCTTTTTAAATGTGAGTCTGAGCAGAAACACCATTGCCGAGAGAGTAGACCAGTTGTCCATCAATCTAAAAGAGCAGCTTGTGAAAAAGGGAAAAGATTTTATTGCATATTCCTTGGCTGTGGATGAGAGCACCGACATTTCTGACATTGCCCAGTTGTCAATTTTCATCCGCGGAGTGGACTCCAACCTAAGCGTGACAGAGGAGTTTTTGGCTTTACGTCCTATGCATGGCACAACTACGGGGCATGATTTGTATGAAGAGGTGTCAAGATGTGTAAATGAGATGGAGCTGCCTTGGGAAAAACTCGTGGGTTTGACAACCGACGGAGCACCTGCGATGTGTGGACACAGGAGCGGACTGGTGGCGTAGATACGGGAAAAGATGCAAGAGGAAAACGCGACAGGTGAGCTGACAGCTTATCATTGTATCATACACCAGGAAGCGTTGTGCGGTAAAGCCTTGAAAATGGAGCATGTAATGAGCATCATCACGCGCACAGTTAACTTTATCAGAGCCAAAGGTTTGAATCACCGCCAGTTCAAGGCATTTCTGACGGAGTTAGAAACGGAGCATGGTGATTTGCCTTATCACACAGAGGTGCGATGGCTAAGCCAGGGAAAGGTGCTTCAAAGATGTTTCGAGCTTCGTGAGGAGATTTGTCTGTTCTTGGACAGCAAAGGGAAAGACACAACACAACTCCGAGACGAAATGTTTCTGTGTGAAATGGCTTTTCTGTGTGACATTACGAGTCATCTGAATGCAATAAACTTGCAGCTGCAGGGTCGGGATCGTGTCATCTCTGATATGTACAGTACAGTGAAGGCATTTAAAACCAAACTGACTCTGTGGGAGACGCAGATGCGGAAAGAAAATTTGAGCCACTTTCCCAGCTGCCAGACCATGAAAGAGAAGCTCTCTACCAGTGCGTTCCCGAGCACACAGTTGGCTGATAAAATAGGTATGCTTGCCGCTGACTTTCGACGCCGATTTGCTGACTTTGAAGCACAAAAAAGCAGGTTGGAACTGCTCGGTAACCCATTTGCTGTTGACGTGGAAAGCTCACCACCAAACCTCCAAATGGAGTTGATTGACCTCCAATGCAATGATGCACTGAGGGCAAAATATGCGGCAGTGGGTGCTGCGGAGTTCGCCCGTTTCCTCCCGGCACAATACCCCAGCTGCGCATCCAGGCTGCTCAAACGTTGTCTATGTTTGGCAGCACATACCTGTGTGAACAACTGTTTTCTTTGATGAACCTGAACAAAACATCACACAGAAGTCGACTTACTGCTGAACACCTCCACTCAATTCTGAGGATTTCTTCAGCTCAGAGCCTTACCCCGAACATTGATGAACTTGTGGAAAAGATGGGACACCACCAAGTATCACCCTCAACCTCAAACAAGTGAACATTACTGTGCAATCACATATTTAGAGTTTTTACTCAGTTCAAGTTTAAAAGTTAAAATTTAATATTTGTTTTCACTGCATGTTACTTCTCCTTAAACAAAGTGTTGTTTTTGATTAATAGATTTTTGCACTTTATTTTTTGTATTTCAATCCAATTATATTTTAAAAATATTTCAGTTGAGTGGATGATAGAAAATTGCTATTATTGTTTTTTCTTTGAAGTAAATTTAGCCCACTTTTGCTAAAATAGAAAATATAGTCTACTGATGGTGCCTTGAATACCGGTTTCTTTCATTTAATGTTCATGTTATGGGGATATTTATATAAAGGAAATTTGTCTTTTGTGTCTGTTGAAAATTAAAGATTACTGACAGAGCCATAAGAAAATATTGCTTTATTTATCTGATCATATTGTAATATATTTGTTAGGTTTTCAGTAGGTTCAATTAGGTTCACTAGACTATATGCGTCATTTAAAATTTTTTCAATGAACATTCGAACAGTCCGGCCCTCGTCTTGTAGCTGATTTTTTTATTTGGCCCTCCGTCCATTTGACTTTGACACCCCTGGGTTAGAGGCAGATGCTTGGAATTTAGAGTGGTAGAAAGTGGCTTTAGCAGCAGAGACAGAGGAGGAAAATGTAGAGAGGAGGGAGTGAAAGGATGCCAGGTCCGCAGGGAGGCGAGTTTTCCTCCATTTCCGCTCGGCTGCCCGGAGCCCTGTTCTGTGAGCTCGCAATGAGTCGTCGAGCCACGGAGCGGGAGGGGAGGACCGAGCCGGCCTGGAGGATAGGGGACATAGAGAGTCAAAGGATGCAGAAAGGGAGGAGAGGAGGGTTGAGGAGGCAGAATCGGGAGATAGGTTGGAGAAGGTTTGAGCAGAGGGAAGAGATGATAGGATGGAAGAGGAGAGAGTAGCGGGGGAGAGAGAGCGAAGGTTGGGACGGCGCGATACCATCCGAGTAGGGGCAGTGTGGGAAGTGTTGGATGAGAGCGAGAGGGAAAAGGATACAAGGTAGTGGTCGGAGACTTGGAGGGGAGTTGCAATGAGGTTAGTGGAGGAACAGCATCTAGTAAAGATGAGGTCGAGCGTATTGCCTGCCTTGTGAGTAGGGGGAAGGTGAGAGGGTGAGGTCAAAAGAGGAGAGGAGTGGAAAGAAGGAGGCAGAGAGGAATGAGTCAAAGGTAGACGTGGGGAGGTTAAAGTCGCCCAGAACTGTGAGAGGTGAGCCGTCCTCAGGAAGGAGCTTATCAAGGCATCAAGCTCATTGATGAACTCTCCGAGGGAACCTGGAGGGCGATAAATGATAAGGATGTTAAGCTTGAAAGGGCTGGTAACTGTGACAGCATGGAATTCAAAGGAGGCGATAGACAGATGGGTAAGGGGAGAAAGAGAGAATGACCACTTGGGAGAGATGAGGATCCCGGTGCCACCACCCCGCTGACCAGAAGCTCTCGGGGTGTGCGAGAGCACGTGGGCGGACGAAGAGAGAGCAGTAGGAGTAGCGGTGTTGTCTGTGGTGATCCATGTTTCCGTCAGAGCCAAGAAGTCGAGGGACTGGAGGGAGGCATAGGCTGAGATGAACTCTGCCTTGTTGGCCGCAGATCGGCAGTTCCAGAGGCTACCGGAGACCTGGAACTCCACGTGGGTCGTGCGCGCTGGGACCACCAGATTAGGGTGGCCGCGGCCATGCGGTGTGGAGCGTTTGTATGGTCTGTGCAGAGAGGAGAGAACAGGGATAGACAGACACATAGTTGACAGGCTAGAGAAGAGGCTACGCTAATGCAGAGGAGATTGGAATGACAAGTGGACTACACGTCTCGAATGTTCAGAAAGTTAAGCTTACGTAGCAAGAATCTAATTGACTAAAATGATTAAAATGATACAGTACTGCTGGGGTAGGCTAGCTGCGTTGTTGACACTACCCTAATCAAGTCGTACCGTTGAGTGTGAAGTTTCTACAATGCTGCTTTTCGGGAGCTAGCTGGCTAGCTTGCAGTGTTGGTTACGTTACGTTGCGTTAGGAGAACGACAATAGCTGGCTAGCTAACCTAGAAAATCGCTCTAGACTACACAATTATCTTTGAAACAAAGACGGCTATGTAGCTAGCTATGTAGCTAGCTACGATCAAACAAATCACACCGTTGGGACTGTAATGAAATGAAATGAAAATGTGATACTACCTGTGGAGCGAAGCGGAATGCGACCGGAATGCGAAAGTTCTATTCAGTAGACGTTGGCTGGCTATTGGCTAGCTAGGAGTGTCTCCTACGTTAAGGACGACAAAATAGCTGGCTAGCTAACCTCGGTGAATTAAGATAATCACTCTAAGACTACACACTCTAAACTACACAATTATCTTGGATACGAAGACAGCAAAGACAACTATGTAGCTAGCTAATACTACACTAATCAAGTCGTTCAGTTGAGTGTGATAGTTACTACAGTGCTACGGTAGCCGGTGAACGTATGCTAGCTGGCTAGCAGCTAGGCAGATAGGAGGACGACGAAATACGATAATAACGCAATTATCACTCTAAGACTCCACACTCTAAACTACACAATTATCTTGGATACGAAGACAGCAAAGACAACTATGTAGCTAGCTAACACTACACTAATCAAGTCGTTCAGTTGAGTGTGATAGTTACTACAGTGCTACGGTAGACGGTGAACGTGTTGGGCAGATAGGAGACGACGAAATACGATAATTACGCAATTATCTTTGATACAACGACGACTATGTAGCTAGCTAAGAAGAAATTGCTAAGATTAGACAAATCAGACCGTTGTACTATAATGAAATGTAATGAAATGTAATGAAAAAGTTATACAACCTGCAGACCGAAGCGCGGATGCGACCGGCTCGCTCCAACCCGGAAGTTGATGATCTGGTGTTTTATCTCAAAAGGATAACTTTCACTATTTTTATGAAATTTACTGAGGAGGATGGTCCTCCCTTTCCTGTTACATATACGCAAATCAAAAATAAATAAATATGTAAACCCAAATTTACATATTAGATTACATCAATCCGATTGAACCTCTGTCTAGAATATCCCCTTAACTAGTTTTCTCTGTCAGGGTGTGATTAGGGTGGGCATTCTAGTTTTTCGTTTCTATGATGGCCTGGTATGGTTCCCAATCAGAGGCAGTTGTCTATCTTTGTCTCTGATTGGGGATCATGTTTAGGCAGACTTTTCCCACCTGTTTATGGGATCTTGTTTTTTGTGTAGTGTCTGTGAGCACTACATTTGCGTCACGGTTCGTTACTGTTTTTTGTGAGTTTCATTTAATAAACATGTGGAACTCTATGCACGCTGCGCCTTGGTTCGTTAATTCTTTAGGCGATCGTGACAGTATGGTTTTGGGGACATGGTTGCACCAAACACAGGGGTGTAGTCAGGTTCCCCTGCGTCCTCAGGCCAGACCAACTTGAACCATCACAGTAGAGTAACCGTGATGAGGAAGAGCTCCATGCGAGCGAGTCCTTCTCCAAGATACATTTGTGGCCCTGCAACAACAACAAACTGCATTACCTATTTACTTCCTATGCAGTCAACAACATCAGTGATTCACCTTGTGTTGTTCTATCCCTCACCTGCAGAGAACGGCATGAAGGCCTCAGGCTTCTCAAACACTCCCTGCTCGTTCAGGAAGTTTAAGGGGTTGAACTCATGGGGGAATTTCCACTGACCCTTTTCAGACAGTACAGAGGTGAGGTTTGGAATGATCATAGTACCCTACAAGTTAAAAATGGAGAGAGATAATGAAACAGATAAGGTGAAGAAGAAAGGACATTAGGTAAGAGATTTTGAACACATTTTAGATACATTTGAAATGATACATTTGAGATGTATGTAAATACAGCCAGAAGAGGACTGGCCACCCCTCATAGCCTGGTTCCTCTCTAGGTTTCTTCCTAGGTTCTGGCTTTTCTAGGGAGTTTTTCATAGCCACTGTGCTTCTACACCTGCATTGCTTGCTGTTTGGGGTTTTAGGATGGGTTTCTGTACAACACTTTGTGACATCAGCTGATGTAAGAAGGGCTCTATAAATACATTTGATTGATGTTGGCAACAAAAAAAGTGCTAAGATCAAAAGGGATTATCAAAATTGCCTGACACCTTTGTTCTTGCAAAATAATCTACAACAACTGTAGAAGTAGAAAGACACAATTTGAATGTAAACATTCAATGGGTCATAAGGTAGAGGAATACAGTGAGCAGTGTCTTGGAGGTGGTGTCTGTTCCAGCAAAGTGAAAGTTCAGGAGGTAAAAGATGAGCTGGGCCTCTGAAAAAGATCCATCATCTCCTCTCTGCTGGGGAGAGTACAGCTGTGACAGTGATTTTGAAGGCATGGTACTAACTTATCATAACAATAGATGATGTGGTCTATCCCTCTCGTCCCTCTCGTCGCACTTAAACTCCCATAAGCAAAACTGACACACTTTTTCTAGTTCATCCAGGTAGCAGTCAATTAAGTCTCTTGGCTCCCCAGGAATCCTGGTTTCTTTATGCTGAGTGATAAGTCATCTGAGGGATAAGACATCTGTTTGTAACTAACTACATGTTTAAAGTCCTTCTGGAATGGCAAGGGAATGTGTTGCAGCATGGGCACTGTGTCGTAAAGCTGTGGAGAAACTCCCAAGTGAAGAGTCAGAACTACTATTTCACCAATCAGTGATCTAACACCCATATCTGTTTCATGGATTTTTTCTGTGGAAAAATAACAATTATTACCCTTTTTTATAAGAAATATGTTAGTTCTCGTTGAGAAAAGGGGTAATCTGTATAAGGACATCAGTTAAAAGGCTAATATGTTACTTTCTTACGAAACTTTTTTTTTTCTATGTTCCACTTTCGTACCAATGCTTTTCTCCAAGGGTGCAATGATGTGTGATATCTCCCCAAGAATCCTCTCCTCCATGGACTGCTTTCCCAGTCCAACGTTTCTCAAGGTCATCAGGGCGAAGCGACGATGCTCTTTCCAGCAGGAGCCGTAGTCCATAAGAATGACACCTAGGAGAGTTTATTAGAGTCGGTGAGTATTTATTGACATATTAAATTATTGTTATGTTTTTAAGGGAGAAAAACTGTTATAGAAAGAAAAGATACACTACATGACCAAAAGTATGTAGACACCTGCTCGTTGAACATCTCGATCCAAAATCATGGGCATTAATATGGAGTTGGTCCCCCCTCTGGTCCTATAACAGCCTTCACTCTTCTGGAAAGGTTAACCACTAGATGTTGGAACATTGCTCCGGGGATTGCTTCCATTCAGCCACAAGAGTGAACTCGGGCAATGGTGTTGGGAGATTAGGCCTGGCTCGCAGTCGGCGTTCTAATTCATCCCAAAGTTGTTCGATTGGGTTGAGGGCAATGCTCTGTGTAGGCCAGTCAAGTTCTTCCTCACCGATCTCGACAAACCATTTCTGTATGGACCTCGCTTTGTGCACGGGGACATTGTCATCCTGAAACAGAAAAGTGTCTTCCCCAGACTGTTGCCACAAAGTTGGAAGCATAGAATCGTCTAGAATGTTGCTGTAGTGTTAAGATTTCCCTTCACTGGAACTAAGGGGCCTAGCCCGAACCATGAACAACAGTCACAGACCAGTATTCCTCCTCCACCAAACTTTACAGGTGGCACTATGCATTCAAGCAGGTAGCGTTGTCCTGGCATCCACCAAACCCAGATTAGTCCGTTGGACTTCCAGATGGTGAAGCGTGATTCATCACTCCAGAGAACACGTTTCCACTGCTCCAGAGTCCATTGTTGATATATATGCATTATAAGGTTTAAAATGGTTCCACAGTTATTTTCAGTCTCTGCCTCTTATAAAGAAACGGTCTGAGAGATGTGTGAGTTATTGCAGTCAAAACAGGGTGTCTGTGAGAAAGCGCCTCAAGGCTAAAAGAGATTCATAGACACAGAACCCTGCAGGGGAGTGAAAGAGATAAGAGACTAGTCAGACATACCACTATAAAGCAACTTGGGGAGTGGAAAATTACTGCTGAGCCCTAGAAAACACTGGAACTATTGTCTCTCCTGCAAGTTTGTAAAACTGTATATGCATGGTGTGACGGCCCTGAATTTTTCTGAACGTCTCAGTGCTTCTCCTTCCAATAGGGTGCTTTCCCGTTAATTCCCAATTAAATAGCTAGCATCAGCTGCGCAAAAGTGGGGTTGTGATGGAGACGTGAATGAGGATGTGTTCAACCCTCAGTTCCGAAGCTTCTCTATTCCGTTTGTTTTGTAGCCTAATAGAGTTTACCCGGGATCGGATCCACTCTTTGCGTCCGTGGACTACACCTCTCTGTTCTTCGTGCCCTTTCTCCGCTGGAGATCTGTTGGCGGATTGGATTGTCTGACTGACCGACTGACTACAACCTTTTTATATAAGGTATTTCATTTGTTTTGATGTGATGTATACTGTAGTTAGTTGTATTTGAGGACTTAGTAAGAGTTGATACGCTTTATAGTTGTGTGGTAAAATAATTGTTATATTGATTGTATGATTAATACTGGGTTTACGCTACACTTGAATGAACAGACACACATTGTGTGACAAAGGTCACTTGAGTACAGGACATTTCTGGAGGAACCAGAACTCATTGTGTTATAATATTATATGTGTGTGTAATCATTTATGTTGGTAATACAACCCACGCAAAAGAATAGTTGTTGTTGAAGCAACTTGGACTTTTGCTATTTTGCAGTACTCAGGAGAGACATCAGTTGTATGTTTGATGAATGATCTTTGTCTTCTGTCTACAGCTGTATGTTGATTAAAATTGATATGATTTATAAGTGCACTTTTTGAGTATTCCTTATTTGTTAAGTAAATAACGGAGCCCAGAAAAGTGGAACCAACACAACCGAGGACAGGCGTCTTGCTCTGATACTCACATTTTAAAATGTTTATTTATATTTTATTTAACTAGGCAAGAACAAATTCTTATTTACAGTGACTGCTTACCCCGGCCGAACCCGGACGACGCTGGGCCAATTGTGCACCACTTTATGGGACTCCCAATCACGGCCAGATGTGATACAGCCTGGATTCAAACCAGGGACTGTAGTGACGCATCCTGCACTGAGATGCAGTACATTAGACCGCTGCGCCACTCGGGAGCCTGAAGGGCCATGTTCGAGATCATCAAAACGACTATAGGCGACTGCCGACTGACTGATCTACAAATCACCTTGCATCACAAATAACAACCCATTACTATTTGTATATCAGTCAGAATTTATGCGATTTTGATCCTCTCAGACACAGCCATTGACTTGATCTTAGAAGGCAGTGTGACAAAAAACACATCTAATGACCGAAGGAAATGAATTCAAACCTGATTTGACATTTTGTTGATTTTGACATTTATTGAGATGCTTTGTTTTCGGTGGATAAAATACCCAATTGTCATACTTGAGTAAACGTGAAAGTAACTCAGTAAAATACTACTTGATTAAAAGTCTAAAAACATTTTGTTTTAAATATACTTAAGTATCAAAAGTAAAAGTATAAATAATTTCTAATTGCTTATATTAAGCCATTTTTTTACATTTAAAATGTGTGTTTACGGATAACAAGGGGCAAACTCCAACACTCAAATCATTTACAAACGAAACATTTGTGTTTAGTGATTCCACCAGATCAGAAGCAGTACGGATGACCAAGGATGTTCTCTGGATAAGTGCATAATTTTGACCATTTTCCTGACCTGCTAAGCATTCAAAATGTAACAAGTACTTTTGGGTTTCAGGGAAAATGTATGGAGTAAAAAGTACATGATTATCTTTAGGAATGTAGTGAAGTTAAAGTAGTCAAAAATATAAATAGTAAAGTACAGATACCCCCCCAAAATAATTAAGTAGTACTTTAAAACACTGGAAATTGGGCGAACTATTAGAAATTTAGCTGCCAGGAAATGGCGGAGCGATTTCTGCATATTGCACCTTTCAATGATGATCAAATTTTTTGGTTGCACCTCAACTCAAATTGGTTTGAGTTTTAGCAACATTTAATCTTAAGAAAAGTGCTTTATTAGTGGTTGTACCTATCTTTTTTTACACAGTTCTTTTGGAGAATGACCGCCATCCCTGCAGTTAAATTCTTATACACACACATATATATGTAAAAAAAATATATATTTTTTCATCTGGCCTAGAGATTACATGCGACATAAACCTTTCATGTCCAAGAGACATGTTACTCAATTTTAGGTTTATGTGCAAATGTTGCTTTGATGAAAGTATTTCATAGATGCTTCATATTGCAAGGAAGACTTACAGTAGGCTATGTTTTTTTAATCTGACACATCAAGTATTTATTGATTATTAATGAAAGTTAGAAGAATAGCATAATAATAGAGTTGTATACAAGACCTACCATCTCCAGGTCTTTCATAAGATTGAGCCCTCTCCTGTACTCCCTGTTCACCCACGACTGCGTGGCCATGCACGCCTCCAACTCAATCATCAAGTTTGCGGACGACACAACAGTGGTAGGCTTGATTACCAACAACGACGAGACGGCCTACAGGGAGGAGGTGAGGGCCCTCGGAGTGTGGTGTCAGGAAAATAACCTCACACTCAACGTCAACAAAACTAAGGAGATGATTGTGGACTTCAGGAAACAGCAGAGGGAACACCCCCCTATCCACATCGATGGATCAGTAGTGGAGAGGGTAGCAAGTTTTAAGTTCCTCGGCATACACATCACAGACAAACTGAATTGGTCCACTCACACTGACAGCGTCGTGAAGAAGGCGCAGCAGCGCCTCTTCAACCTCAGGAGGCTGAAGAAATTCGGCTTGTCACCAAAAGCACTCACAAACTTCTACAGATGCACAATCGAGAGCATCCTGGCGGGCTGTATCACCGCCTGGTACGGCAACTGCTCCGCCCTCAACCGTAAGGCTCTCCAGAGGGTAGTGAGGTCTGCACAACGCATCACCGGGGGCAAACTACCTGCCCTCCAGGACACCTACACCACCCGATGTTACAGGAAGGCCATAAAGATCATCAAGGACATCAACCACCGAACCACTGCCTGTTCACCCCGCTATCATCCAGAAGGCGAGGTCAGTACAGGTGCATCAAAGCTGGGACCGAGAGACTGAAAAACAGCTTCTATCTCAAGGCCATCAGACTGTTAAACAGCAATCACTAACATTGAGTGGCTGCTGCCAACACACTGTCATTGACACTGACCCAACTCCAGCCACTTTAATAATGGGAATTGATGGGAAATGATGTAAATATATCACTAGCCACTTTAAACAATGCTACCTTATATAATGTTACTTACCCTACACTATTCATCTCATATGCATATGTATATACTGTACTCTAGATCATCGACTGCATTCTTATGTCACTAGCCACTTTAACTATGCCACTTTGTTTACTTTGTCTACATACTCATCTCATATGTATATACTGTACTCGATACCATCTACTGTATGCTGCTCTGTACCATCACTCATTCATATATCCTTATGTACATATTCCTTATCCCCTTACACTGTGTATAAGACAGTAGTTTTGGAATTGTTAGTTAGATTACTTGTTGGTTATCACTGCATTGTCGGAACTAGAAGCACAAGCATTTCGCTACACTCGCATTAACATCTGCTAACCATGTGTATGTGACAAATAAAATTTGATTTGATTTGATTTGATTTGATTCCCAAATATTAGAATGGGTTGTGGACCAGGAGGAAAGTTTTTGGGTCTATTAACCTTTCGGAAGAAGATGAGGAGGTAGATGCATATCCACACAGAACAATTGAACACACCATACATGTTGTTCAGATCCAACCATAGTGACAGCACTCTGCGCTCCTCTTCTCCAAAGTGACAGACATGGGCGTACACGCATGCGCACATTTGCACAAACAGTGTTCTGGTAAATAGAATTTGCCATCTATAATTCTCTATTTATTACACAGTCATTGTCACTAGCGTGACCATAGCTTTTTTGTCATTACCACTGAGATTTTCTTCATGTATGCGATATAATGTCTATAAAGCAATGAGTATGCAATGAAAAAAAGTAGTAATATCAGACAAAATAGGCACCACATATTCTCATTTTTAATTTCCTGGTACATGAATTGCAATTGATTAAGCATTTCTCAAACTGTAAAATCCTAAAGATTTAGCCTAAGCATATCCTCGAAAAATGTATTATATTATTTGACTGTAAAATGAAAGTAGTTAGGGCATGTAGAAAATAGAACTGTCCCTAAAGGGCCACATTTGCAGTCTAATCCATAATAAACAAACATTTAATGATCTTGTGATTTAGCATATGTGATGAGGTAATATCTAATAATGCGAAATGCTTTACTAGCAACAGTTGACTTTCTTGTCAAGTAAAACGATTACAATTTATAGTGTACGCTTTTCATAGTATCTCATGTTTTGCAGGTGGCCCCTTGGCTTCACAAACCAAACCATCCCAGCATTACCTCGTGTGTCCAACGGCTTCGGACCGTATGCTCGTTGAAATATTTTGCAGGCCTGTTTTAAAAAAATTATCAGGTCAATAATCTGGACCGGACCATATTGGATTATCCTACAATTGGTACCATGCAAAGTATTTTATATAGGTAAATTGCACTTTAGCACGGCGAATGTAAAGGGGTTTCTAGCTAGCAAGTGAGTTTGGGGCCGGCTAGCTAACGTTACTGTTGTACGGATTCGAACAAGAATTCCTAATCAGATGGAGCTGGAGTCGGAAAGAACCGAATTTGGAGCTATGGGAGACTCGCTTCAACCCCAAACCCCAAGTCGACACGAGAAGAGTCTAGGATTGCTTACAACCAAATTTGTATCTTTGCTACAAGAGGCCAAGGATGGAGTTCTAGACCTGAAAGCAGTAAGCATGCCTTACTCTTTGTGTTGTTGGCACGCGGATGTACATGTAGCTTGTGGCTTGCTACTGTTAGTAGTAAATCTAATTCAAGGTTTTCGCTAGCTAACATTAGCCATCAGCGTGATACGTTGGGTCAAGTGTTTTTTTCTTCTGTTTATGTGTTTGAATAGTTCAATTAACTCCCTAGTTTGTTACAATTTGCCAGTCCACTGAATGTAGGAAAAGTTGGCTAGCCAGTTGCCAAGTAACGTTACTTCAACTCCTCTGTTGAGGTCATACAGTCATTGGTTGAGGTACTAAGCAGCAAGCTAGCCAGCTAACTTTATATATTCTGCCCCCTGCAGCCGCAATGAAGACAAGCACGCAAGGCTGCACATTGTTGTTATGAACTGGATCTGGCAAAATAGTTAAAACCCGAACCCGGTTCAGAGTCACACACCCTTTTATGTAGCTAGAAAATAAATAAATCCGCAAGTCAAAATTATCATTGGTTAAATTATGCTGACAATATGTTAGGTTTTGTTTAGGCTGGGCGTGACTGACCAGCATTGCAGTAATGAGGATTAACCCATCGTAGTTATCAGCACTAGCCATATGTTTATTGCTGTAAGTGCTTGTTGAAGACTCAGTTATGTGTAACTTTGAAGCCCATGAATAGCTAAACTTCCTCAACGTTATAGAATCTACCAAGCTATTTGTTTTTAGCTGTGGATTTGTTCAATGGACCCCCAAACTGCTCTACACCAATGTATAAATAACATTGACCACTCTTTCTCTCCCACAGGCAGCAGACACCCTAGCTGTAAGACAGAAGCGGCGCATCTACGACATCACCAATGTGCTTGAGGGCATCGGACTGATCGAGAAGAAGTCTAAGAACAGTATTCAGTGGAAGTAAGTCAAGGGCATGGCGTTATGGGCTCCGTTAGTAAATCTTGGGTGACACCCTCTCGCCATTCAGAAACTACAAGTGTGCTAGCTGTCTGTTATGTAAGTGAAGTCAGATAAGGAGAGGTGTCTTAACTGTGTTCCTACCAATGCCTTGCCGTTGACTGTTGTGTGTGTTATCCAGAGTCATATATTTAGAGAGTTGGGTCAATGGGGTTTCTGTCTGAACATTCCGAGAGCCCCACTTTTTCCTCCATAGCCGTTGCTAAGTGATAACACTTCCTGTGTTGTGCTCTATTTCTGAAATAGATTTTGAAAACTATAAACATTTCCTGTGAAATTAGATATGCAAATTGTTGATACCACAACACGGTACATTTCTTTGTGATACCTGTTTCCTGTCCCCAGGGGTGTTGGTCCTGGCTGTAACACACAGGAGATAGCCGATAAACTCATTGATCTGAAGGCAGAACTGGATGATCTGGACAAGCGGGAGCACGAGTTGGATCAGCAGAGGGTCTGGGTCCAGCAGAGCATCATGAACGTCACAGACGACTCACAGAACAGCCCATATCCTCAACTACAATCCCTCTGTCTAGTAGTCACTAAGCTTAGCAGATCTAGCGTGTTAGGTACTAGATATTTTGTATTTATTTATTTCACCTTTATTTAACTAGGAACGTCAGTTAAGAACAAATTCTTATTTACAATGACGGCCTACCCTGGCCAAACGCGGACGACGCTGGGCCAATTGTGCGCCGCCCTATGGGACTCCCATTCACGGCCAGATGTGATACCGCCTGAATTCGAACCAGGGAATGTAGTGACTTCTCTTGCACTGAGATGCAGTGCCGTAGACCGCTGCGCCAAAATGGGTTAAGGTCACCCCAAGATGCTTTAGATGGTAGTGATCAGATTTTTAACTCAATGCTTAGTTCTTAAATTCATGTTGCAGTAGTAAATAAACTCTTGACCCTTAACACAAGCACACTATGGCTTATGTAAAACATGAAGACCTCTGTAGTGCTTTCAAAGGTATGTTTCTCTCTTGTATTTTTCTGTGTTCTTCAATTACCTGTTGGTTCTACCTATTTAAAAATAATAATAATAATAATTTTAAAAATCCCACTCACCCCATCTCTGGCCTCCACAGGTGACACTCTCCTAGCGATCCGCGCTCCCACAGGCACACAACTGGAGGTGCCCATACCTGAGTCGGTAAGTGTTTGTACTGTTAGACCCAACTACTCTCCCCTTTCTATCTCACCATCCTCAGACCAGGGGTCTCCAACTTGGATTCTGGCGAGCTGTTGGTTGTGCATGGCCTGACGACACACCCTGAACTTAATTCCTCTTCTCTATCGATTGCTACATACATTCAGTCTGAATCAGCAATCCTAGAGATCGTTTGTGTGACTTCAAAATGGGCGTTGTACAAAATAAATCAATCAGCGATTGGATCGTCTCAAACAAATTTAACCAATCAGAATATCAAAGTTGATAAGGTCATTATGTAGGCTGGCTCTTGCCCAACCCTTCGGTATCTGGGACCAATCAGAACGGTCAGAATGTGTTCGTATTCTAGAAATCATAGCGGGAGGAAGGCAAATCTAGACTCACTGTGAAGAAGAAACTTCAGTTTGGCTGGAGCGATGTGGATGGTAGCCAGCCACGGTTGTGCAGGCTTCTGTTCCAGCCTAGCACTAATTCTACTTTTAAAAATAAACTAATTGCAGTCTGGACAACGATTTATACAATTATATGAATCAACTGTGTCAGTGCTGGGTTGAGACAAAGGCCTACACGCAGCAGCTCTACAGAATCTGAGTTGGACTTTCCTGTGCCACGACCGTCTGACTGAGTGATTGTTGGCAGGTACTGATTGGACAGAAGAAGTATCAGATCCGTCTCAAGAGCTCAGCAGGACCCATTGAGGTTCTCCTTGTGAACAAGGACCCATCCAGCCCGTCTCCAGTGGTGCTGTCCGTCCCCCCACCCGAGGACATGCTCCAGAGCCTTCCAGTGCCTGCTGCTGCTGCTGCTGCCAACACAAAACAGACACCTACTGCCCCCTCACAGCCCAGCCAGCCTCTGGCCCACTCCTCCAACCCCAGTCCTGCCACACTCTTACCTGCCTGCACAGCTACTTCGAATCAGGCAGTCACCACTGCAGGTACGATTTTGGTCTTTATCTGAGCAGCGTAGTTATTACGTGATGAAGTGAAATTGCAGAAAAAGATGTCACTTATATCACCATCCTTCTTTTACAGTGTCCAGCACACCGACTGTTTCCACACCCACTACAAACACAAATGCCCAATCGACTCCCCTGTTGGACACCCAGCCTCTCCAGTCCTCTGCCTCATTGGATGGCTGCTGTTCTTCTTCAGCAGTCTTTGAACCAATCAAGGCTGACCCCTCAGAATGTAAGTGTCATCTGCTGTTTCCCTAAGATCATGATGCTTCTCTATCCTGCTACAAATTCATACAAGGGGGATACCGCATAACTACTAAATTTACATCAGAGTCTAGGTTTATTTAGTGTGTTTAGATACTCTTTGTATCAATCGTTTTTGGGAGTTGTTGAGTGAGTGACTAATGTTTTCTGTCTTCTGTTTGTAGTGCTGTATTTCCCCAAAGAACTTTCTGACATGTTTGACCCGACTAAAGGTAAAGATCACCTCAAAATAGTATGACGTCTATTGAAGGAGTTGACATGTGTAACCACTGTATGAACATGCTATTACAGATTATATCAATGTATAGACAATAATTTGAAATTATAGATACCAGAATAGATGTTGTATATCTTTATTCTAACCCCTCATCCTCATTTCCCATATCTCTCCCTCTCTTTCACACCATTTCTCTGAGTAGAGATCATGAGTGCAGACCTGTTGGAGGAGTTGATGTCTTCCGAGGGTAAGTTGACATTTATAAACTGGGTGGTTCGAGCCTTGAATGCTGATTGCCTGACAGCCGTGGTATATCAGACCATATACCACGGGTATGACAAAACATTTTATTTTTACTGCTCTAATTACATTGATAACCAGTTTATAATAGCAATAAGGCACCTCTGGGGTTTGTGGTATATGGCTAATATACCACGGCTATGGGCTGTATCCTGGCACTCTGCGTTGCGACGTGCATAAGAACAGTCCTTAGCTGTGGTATATTGGCCATATACCACACCACCTCAGGCCTTCTTGCTTAAGTATACAGTTCTGCTGACGTGGATTTGTGGATCAGCAAAGATTTACTTAACTTATCACAACTAAAAGAGGATTGTCTTTTAATTAGGAATGCACAATATATCGGTGAACATATAGGAATCGGCCGATATTAGCTAAAAATGCCAACATTGGTATCGGCCCAATGTCTAGTTTAACGCCGATGTGCAAAGCCGATGTCAAAACTGACGTGCATACCTATATAATGTAGGTACATGACGTAATGACGCCACATAAAATGTTGTGCTACATGTGTAACACAGCATTCCTAACCTAGCCCACAATGTCTGCTGTGTGGATCGAGCAGTCATTTGAAAGAGTAAGAACAATTCTGCGAGACAACTCAAAAGGCAAAATCCTTTAACGCCAAGATAATGGAATTCATTGCCCTTGACAATCAACTATTCTCTGTCATGGGTGATGTTGGTTTTCGCCGACTGGTCGAGCACGGGTATACACAACCAAGTGCGCTATTTTTCAGATGTTGCCCTACCGGAAGTTACACAGTAATAGCGTCCCTGCTATTAGCTTCACGACATACGATGGAACGCCGTTTGGGTCTTTGCGTGTCAAAAAAGATACACGTCAAATAACACTTTGACACGTTAAATAAAGCTTTTAATTTGACATGTAAAATAACAGTATAATAATATAACAGAGTTCTATTATAGAATGTTGTGTGTTTTGAATTTGCACGTGCAAGCCAAGTGCCACCACTACTATCAGTAGCACTGTCAAAGCTGTACAAAAAAGGTCTGCAAACACCGGCCACAAACGATGTGTTTACAATACCGCGTTGGTAATAAAGCATTATTTGTTCGACCGCAACTTCTGGGGTATCTTGGTACCTTGCTAGCACCAATACAACCAGCCTACAACTGCAGTCATTTTCATTATTCTTAGCAATGATTTAGGAATCCTTGTGAGTAAGTATTAGCTAGGTAGCCACTTATTGTTCGCCCATTGAAATTGAACTTACCGTAAGTAGCTAGCCAGCTAGTTAAACCTGTTGCCCAAAGCTAACGTTATAAGCAGCCAGCTAGCTTCATCTGGCTAGTGAGGCTCGACCAGACCGGGTTATGTGTTGTGAAGCAAGCCACAATAAGGATTTTGCACAATAGTGGAATTTGCGGTTTGCCTTCAAAATAAAAGTACCTCTTTGAAAGTGATGTAAAAGGTTAATTGGTGGTATCTTGCCATATTTAGACTAGATAATGTTAATGGAATGGATTGGAATGTGTTGCAATGAAATTGGGTATCTGTCTACTCGGTGACACCCACAGAACACAACTGAAGAGCTTATGCAAATATTAACATTGTAGCTCTTATCGCGGGACTGTGACTGTGTGAAAGCACCTTCCCAGTTAGCCTATTGTGTGTATTGACATTCATATTGCACTGTACAGCTTTACCTAAGGATTGGGGATCAATGAAATGGGGTATCAGTCTACTCAATACTCAAGATATTTTTTATCAGACTCCAAAACATCCACGTAGTATTGTTTTTCCTCAGGAATAGTGTTCAATACACACAGGTTGACAATAAATGTGGCTCAATTAACTTGTTTCAGAGTCCTGCAATGAGAGCTACGATGCTAATGTTCTCTGGGTGTCACTGAGTAGACTGATACCCCATGTCATTGATCCACAATCCATAGGTAAGGCTGTGCAATAAGTATGCCCCCAATGCAATTCTAAAGTATAATACATCCAGTGTGATTTCAACAGATTTTTGTCACATTAACAAATGATTGTCTTTTGTTGATTTTCTATAACATTCCAACCTCATTTAGCATGATCTATTCAATACTGGCAGAATTCTATTATTTGTATTCATTTGCATCACTGTCAATTACAAACTCTTATTTTGAAGGCTAACCGCAAAGTCAACAATTGTGGCTAATCCTTATTGTGGCTAGCTTCACATAGATGGGTCCGACCACCATTAATCAAATAAGAACTGTCTTATAAAGTAGGGTTATTTTAGATGATGACGCCTAGCTATATAGTTAGCTAGCTAACTATAGCTACTGAAACAGATTGTCGTTTTGCTATACTTTTGGGGAAGAACATGGTTTGCATCCATGAGCGAGCTAGCTAGCTTTTTTTTATGACCAGCACTGTAGGTGCGCGAGACAACTTTACCAGCATCATAGCATATGTATTGATGAATCGTTGTGACATATGAAATACGAGTGATAGTGTAATCAATGTGTAATAACTACGTACAAAAATTATGAATGCGTTAAATTATTATGTGACGTGCAGTCATATTCAGGTCCTGATTGTTCAACAAGCTTATTTAACACGTCAAATAGTGTTATTTGACGTGTATCTTTTTTCGACACGCAAAGACCCAAACGGCGTTCCATAGAAATCCTGGTTAAGAACGAAACGACTGAACAACGAAACAGCGCAGCAAGTAAGTGAAATAAATAGGTTTTGATTGTTTTACTGGTAATGGGGACATGCGTAAATGCCAACAAAATAACTTTTTGGTCAGTGTGGTGTGTGTGTGTGTAACCTTTATTTAACTAGGAAAGTCGGTTAAGAACAAATTCTTATTTACAATGACGGCCTATCCCGGACGACGCTGGTCCTGTTGTGCACCGCCCGATAGGACTCCCAATCACAGCCGGATGTGATACAGCCTGGATTCGAACCGGGGACTTATGTGACGCCTCTTGCACTGAGATGCAGTGTCTTAGATCGCTGCGTTCGTGTGTGTTAACTGTACTAGAATGCTAGTACATTTTTCTTATATCGGTTATCGGTATCGGGTATTTGACAAGGAAAATATCGGGTATCAGCCAAATATGGCATATCGGTGCATCACTACTTTTAATCTCTTATGTCCCTCTCTTTTTCCTAGTGTTCTCTCCACTACTTCGTCTATCTCCCCCTCCGGGTGACCACGACTACATATATAACCTGGACGAAACCGAAGGCCTGTGTGACCTCTTTGATGTTCCGATTCTTAACCTTTGACCTCTGAGCTGAGTTCCCAAAAATGTATTATGTAAGGAAATTGAAGAATCATTTTTACCATTTTCTATGGAAAAAAACAAATGTGTGATTCTATTTTTGGATCCTGGTGTATTATAAGATTTTTCTGTGTAAACAATTAAGTGTTTTGATGTCGTACCCAAATATTTCCACTAAACATTGGCAGCAAATGTTTGAGGGCATAGTGGCTTTAGGTTAGATAAAAAGGGGTATAGTCCTCCAATCTGAACGGATGATCTCTCAGGTGAAATGCCTCGCATTCATGCTGACCTGTGATTAACTCTATTCCCTCATTTATCTATGTTTGAAATATATATGTAACAAACTGGCAACAGCAGTCATCATCACACTCTGATCCTCATCAACTTGGTGTCAACAGATTCAAAGACACCTAGGCAGCTGCATACACTCGGACAGTACGCACGAATGTGTACAGATACACAGCTGATCAAAGTTATGCGCTTTTGTTCTGTATATAGAGAATATTTATATTTTGTATTAAGAGCCTTTGTGGAGTTGTGTATAATGAACTACATGTGAAATACATTGAGACAGCAGTAGTGAACTAGGGTGCCAAACAAAGACAGAGAAAGTTGAAGTGTTTCAGATGTAGCTCGCATTGAATCAACTGCTACACGTTTATCATTCACTTTGGTCCCCTTGCGTTGTTTTGTCAGTAAGTTTTATTTCTTACTCATTTCATTCACTTTTCAACATTGTCTGTGTCTCTCTTGTTTTTTCTTGCAATTATGTATATGAATATTATTTTATTCAGTCTGTTTGTAAATTTTTTTTTTTTTTTTTTCAGATACAGTAATTAGTTCCTATGAAGTAGGGGTTAGTGCTTTGAGAGCTGGTCTATAGTCTGTATATGTCGCTCAGAACTGTGTTCAATACAAAAACGTTCCCCAACATGCTTTCACCATGACTATGGAAACACAAATGTTGACTTTGTTCTTTTTGTGAGAGAATATTTATTTTAATTTTCCTTCAGTTTTCATTTATTCCCAGAATACATTGTTTCCTTTGTATTATAGAAGAGCATTTTTTTTATATATACACCACTATAACAACACTACCGTTCAAAAGTTTGGGGTCACTTAGAAATGTCCTTGTTTTTGAAAGAAAAGCACATTTTCTGTCCATTAAAATAACATCAAGTTGATCAGAAATACAGTGTAGACATTGTTAATGTTGTAAATGACTATTGTAGCTGGAAATGGCAGGATTTTATTTTTATGGATTATCTACATAGGTGCACAAGAGGCCCATTATCAGCAACCATCACTCATGTGTTCCAATGGCTAATTGATCATTAGCAATTATGTTAGCGCAGCTGAAAACTGTTGTCCTGATTAAAGAAGCAATAAATCTGGTCTTCTTTAGACTAGTTGAGTATCTGGAGCATCAGCATTTGTTGGTTTGATTACAGACTCAAGATGGCCAGAAACAAATTCTTTCTTCTGAAACTCGTCAGTCTATTCTTGTTCTGAGAAATGAAAGCTATTCCATGCGAAAAATCACCAAGAAACTGAAGATTTCATACAACGCTCTGTACTACTCCCTTCACAGAACAGAGAAAACTGCCTTTGACCAGAATAGAAAGAGGAGTGGGAGGCCCCGGTGCACAACTGAGCAAGAGGACAAGTACATTAGTGTCTAGTTTGAGAAACAGATGCCTCAGTCTGGCCAACAAAAACAGAAGATTAAGATGGGCAAAGTAACACAGACACTGGACAGAGGAACTCTGCCTAAAAGGCCAGCATCCCAGAGTTGCCTCTTCACTTTTGACTTCGAGATTGGTGTTTTGCAGGTACTATTTAAATGAAGCTGCCAAAGATAATCCTGAAAGAGCTGCAAAGCTCCACAGCGGAGATTGGAGTAGCTGTCCATAGAACCACTTTAAGCTGTACACTCCACAGAGCGGGGCTTTACGGAAGAGTGGCCAGAAAGAAATAAGCAAACTTGTTTGGCGTTCACCAAAAGGCATGTGGGAGACTCCCCAAAAATATGGAAGATGGTACTCTGGTCAGATGAGACTAAAATGTAGCTTTTTGTCCATCAAGGAAAACACTGGTGCAAACCCAACACCTTTCATCACCCCAAGAACACCATCCCATGTTTTTCATCGGCGGGGACTGGGAAACTGGTCAGAACTGAAGGAATGATGGATGGCGCTAAATACAGGGAAATTGTTCATGGAAACTGGGATGGAGGTTCACCTTCCAGCAGGACAATTACCCTAAGCATACTGCTAAAGCAACACTCAAGTGGTTTAAGGGGAAACATTTAAATGTCTTGGAATGGCCTAGTGAAAGCCCAGACCCCAATCCAAGAATCTGTGGTATGACTTAAAGATTGCTGTACACCAGCGTGCGTAACCCATCCAACTTGAAGGAGCTGGAGCAGTTTTGCCTTGAAGAATGGGGAAAAAACCCAGTGGCTAGATGTGCCAAGCTTATAGAGACATAGCCCAAGAGACTTGCAGCTGTAATTGCTGCAAAAGGTGGCTCTACAAAGTACTGACTTTGGGGGGGGTGAATAGTTATGCACGCCCAAGTTCAGTTATTTTGTCTTATTTCTTGTTTCACAATAAAAAAAATATTTTGCATCTTCAAAGTTGTAGGCATGTTATGTAAATCAAATGATACAAACCCCCCTCTATTTTAATTCCAGGTTGTAAGGCAACAAAATATGAAAAATGTCAAGGGGAGTGAATACTTTCACTAGCCACTGTATATGTATGTGTGTGTGTGTGTGTGTGTATATATGCGTGTGTGTTGAAAGCGTTCCACAGTGATGATGGTCCATGTTGACTCCAAAGCTTCCCAAAGTTTTGTCAAGTTGGCTGGATGTCCTGTAGGTGGTGGACCATTCTTGATACACGTGGGAAACTGTTGAGCGTGAAAATACCAAGCAGCGTTGCAGTACTTGACCCAAACCGCTGTGCCTGGCACCTACTACCATACTCCTAAACTAGTGTTTTATTGCCCCCTCCCCCCCCACAGGTTTTCTGAACAAAATAAAAAGTTGAATTTCCATTGTTTTCTATTAAAAAATGAAAAAACACCAGGAAATCAGCTCCAATTTATTTTAATTTGGGAAATCTGTTCCTATGTATTTCCAAACATAATAGAGCGACACGTGATCATATAGAAATGTAAGCAAGGTTTGAAATAATCTTTTAATAAAATATGTCTGGGCTTCTTGTTGTCAATTTGCAGGCTACAAATGATTTGTTATTATGTTCCGGCCCCCGACCATCCGCTCAAGAAAAGAAATCAGCCCGTGGCTGAATCTAGTTGATGATCCCTGCCCTACACTGATCGAAGTTGATTTAAGAAGTTACAATAAGGGATCATAGCATTCACCTGGTCAGTCTTTTTTTATTTTTATATTTTTATTTATTTCACCTTTATTTAACCAGGTAGGCTAGTTGAGAACAAGTTCTCATTTGCAACTGTGACCTGGCCAAGATAAGGCATAGCAGTGTGAACAGACAACACAGAGTTACACATGGAATAAACAATTAACAAGTCAATAACACAGTAGAAAAAAAAATGGGCAGTCTATATACAATGTGTGCAAAAGGCATGAGGAGGTAGGCGAATAATACAATTTTGCAGATTAACACTGGGGTGATAAATGATCAGATGGTCATGTACAGGTAGAGATATTGGTGTGCAAAAGAGCAGAAAAGTAAATAAATAAATAAAAAAACAGTATGGGAATGAGGTAGGTGAAAATGGGTGGGCTATTTACCAATAGACTATGTACAGCTGCAGCGATCGGTTAGCTGCTCGGATAGCTGATGTTTGAAGTTGGTGAGGGAGATAAACGTCTCCAACTTCAGCGATTTTTGCAGTTCGTTCCAGTCACAGGCAGCAGAGTACTGGAACGAAAGGCGGCCAAATGAGGTGTTGGCTTTAGGGATGATCAGTGAGATACACCTGCTGGAGCGTGTGCTACGGATGGGTGTTGCCATCGTGACCAGTGAACTGAGATAAGGCAGAGCTTTACCTAGCATGGACTTGTAGATGACCTGGAGCTTTATCATGGAAAGAGCAGGTGTTCTTAATGTTTCTATACTCAGTGTATATCTGTCAAATATATTACTAATTTGTGGTTATGGTGTATGAAATATATTGACAAAACTAGCATCTGTATCAAAAGCATCTGTATCTCACATCATTGCACTTTACATCACTCCAACCCGTTAAGATTGCACCATCCGTCTGGGTTGGGTGGTGTTGCCAGTTCACTGAAGCCTTCATTGCCCAAGGAATTGAAGCTAAGTCTGCTTACATGTAACATTGGATGTGTTAAGAGGCTCAGAGGATCTACAGTATCATTCCATTTGTAATAATAGGATCATGATGACTAAACTTGAGTTACATCACACATGAAAGGAATATATATATATTTTTAATATGTATTTGTAAACTTTGCATAGTTTTTTTCTGTTTTTGTCTTGTCTTATTGTTGGCAGAGAAGGCCAAATTGCAGGTAATGCAATGTTAGAACTTACTATGGCTAAAGAACCCCATATACAACTATGATGACTGCATGAATTGGATTGCAAAACATGTAGCATTGGCTGCACAGCTCTGTAGGTAGGTTATCCAAAATCAAGATAATATCATCTGACAATATTTATCAGACCAGATTCATATTTATGGATTAGTAGTAGCCTATATAATTGTAATACCATATATATTTGAATGCGGACAAGGATCACATCATTCCCCCCCAAAATGTATTACATTTTTAAATACTGAATGTGGAAAATAATATGTGCCATATTTTAGTGTATTCTAAACCCACCTATACTAATTTTGAGCGCTCTGTAGGTGTTTCACTGAATTTCCCCTTGAAATGAAGACCTACTGTAATGTTGGAAAAGTTGGGACGGGTCTACAACAGGGTGGCGGGTGGCCTAGCGGTTAAGATCGTTGGGCCAGTAACTGAAAGTTCACTGGTTCGAAAATCAGCTGATTAGATAAAAAAAACTCTGTGCCCTTGAGCAAGGCACTTAACCCTAATTGCTCATGTAAATAGCTCTGGATAAGAGTGTCTGCAAAATACCTAAAATGTAACATGGATGGGCAACTCCAGTCCTTCGGGACATGATTGTCACACTTTTGACCCAGCTAACACCTGAGTCCAATAATCAAGTAATCATGATCTTCAGTTTAGACTGCAATTAGTTTAATCGTCTGTAATTGCTAAGGATGGGGGAAATGTGACACCTTCCTAGGTCTACAACAATGATTTATATATACGCACATTAACTCTTTAGACCCCAATAGAATTATAGAATGATGCTGTAGATTACTGAGAATCTTCACACATTTCAAACAAAGACATAGCTAAAAAAAGACAATTACAAGTTAACTTAATTGTAATGAGCACCACCTTTTCTTTAATATGACACTGCATTCATGTACATAGAAATAACACTCATTTTGTGTAGACAATCACTATCAAAAAATACTATCTCTCAACACAACAAAGAACCCTAGAGTATTTCAATTGACGTATATTTGACTAAATTACTCACTCAAAATATATACAGTACCAGTCAGAAGTTTGGACACACCTACTCATTCAAGGGTTTTTATTTATTTTTACTATCTTCTACATTGTAGAGTAATTATATACACTGCTCAAAAAAATGAAGGGAAACCCTAAAATAACACATCCTAGATCTGAATGAATGAAATATTCTTATTAAGTACTTTTTTCTTTACATAGTTGAATGTGCTGACAACAAAATCACACAAAAATGATCAATGGAAATCAAATTTATCCACCCATGGAGGTCTGGATTTGGAGTCACACTCAACATTAAAGTGGAAAACCACACTACAGGCTGATCCAACTTTGATGTAATGTCCTTAAAACAAGTCCAAATGAGGCTCAGTAGTGTGTGTGGCCTCCACGTGCCTGTATGACCTCCCTACAACGCCTGGGCATGCTCCTGATGAGGTGGCGGATGGTCTCCTGAGGGATCTCCTCCCAGACCTGGACTAAAGCATCCACCAACACCTGGACAGTCTGTGGTGCAACATGGCGTTGGTGGATGGAGCGAGACATAATGTCCCAGATGTGCTCAATTGGATTCAGGTCAGATTCCTCTTGCAGGAACTACTGACACACTCCAGCCACATGAGGTCTAGCATTGTCTTGCATTAGGAGGAACCCAGGGCCAACCGCACCAGCATATGGTCTCACAAGGGGTCTGAGGATCTCATCTCGGTACCTAATGGCAGTCATGCTACCTCTGGCAAGCACATGGAGGGCTGTGCGGCCCCCCAAAGAAATGCCACGCCACACCATGACTGACCCACTGCCAAACCGGTCATGCTGGAGGATGTTGCAGGTAGCAGAATGTTCTCCACGGCGTCTCCAGACTGTGACGTCTGTCACGTGCTCAGTGTGAACCTGCTTTCATCTGTGAAGAGCACAGGGCGCCAGTGGTGAATTTGCCAATCTTGGTGTACTCTGGCAAATGCCAAGCGTCCTGCACGGTGTTGGGCTGTAAGCACAACCCCCACCTGTGGACGTCGGGCCCTCATACCACCCTCATGGAGTCTGTTTCTGACCGTTTGAGCAGACACATGCACATTTGTGGCCTGCTGGAGGTCATTTTGCAGGGCTCTGGCAGTGCTCCTCCTGCTCCTCCTTGCACAAAGGCGGAGGTAGCGGTCCTGCTGCTGGGTTGTTGCCCTCCGACGGCCTCCTCCACGTCTCCTGATGTACTGGCCTGTCTCCGGGTAGCGCCTCCATGCTCTGGACACTACGCTGACAGACACAGCAAACCTTCTTGCCACAGCTCGCATTGATGTGCCATCCTGGACGAGCTGCACTACCTGAGCCACTTGTGTGGGTTGCAGACTCTGTCTCATGCTACCACTAGAGTGAAAGCACTGCCAGCATTCAAAAGTGACCAAAACATCAGCCAGGAAGCATAGGAACTGAGAAGTGGTCTGTGGTCACCACCTGCAGAACCACTCCTTTATTGGGGGTGTCTTGCTAATTGCCTATAATTTCCACCTTATGTCTATTCCATTTGCACAACAGCATGTGAAATTTATTGTCAATCAGTGTTGCTTCGTAAGTGGACAGTTTGATTTCACAGAAGTGTGATTGACTTGGAGTTACATTGTGTTGTTTAAGTGTTCCCTTTATTTTTTTGAGCATTGTATATTTGAGATTCTTCAAAGTAGCCACCTTCTGCCTAGATGACAGCTTTGTACACTCTTGACATTCTCTCAACCAGCTTCATGAGATAGTCACCTGGAATGCATTGCAATTAACAGGTGTGCCATGTTAAAAGTTAATTTGTGGAATTTGTAGGGGTGGTATAGAGAAGATAGCACTATTTGGTGTCCTTTAGTAGTGGTTTCTTTGCAGTAAGTCAACCATGAAGGCCTGATTCACGCAGTCTCCTCTGAACAGTTGCGATGTGTCTGTTACTTGAACTCTGTGAAGCATTTACTTGGGCTGCAATTTCTGAGGCTGGTAACTCTAATGAACTTATCCTCTGCAGCAGAGGTAACTCTGGGTCTTCCTTTCCTGTGGCGGTCCTCATGAGAGTCAGTTTCATCATAGCACTTGATGGTGTTTGCGACTGCACTTGAAGAAACTTTCAAAATTCTTGAAATCATCCATATTGACTGATCTTCATGTCTTAAAATGGACTGTTGTTTCTCTTTGCTTATTTGAGCTGTTCTTAATATGGACTTAGCCCTATTTGGTAAAATACTATCTTCTATACCACCCCTAATTTGTCACAACACAATTGATTGGCTCAATGCATTAAGAGGGAAAGAAATTCCACAAATTAACTTTTAACAAGGCACACCTGTTAATTTAAATGAATTCCAGGTGACTACTTCATGAAGCGGGTTGAGAGAATGCCAAGAGTGTGCAAAGCTGTCATCAAGCCAAAGGGTGGCTACTTTGAAGAATCTCAAATATAAAATATATTTTGATTTGTTTAACACTTTTTTGGTTACTACATGATTCCAAATGTGTTATTTCATAGTGTTGATGTCTTCCCTATTATTCTACAATGTAGAAAATAGTAAATATAAAGAAAAGCCCTTGAATGAGTAGGTGTCCAAACATTTTACTACCGTTCAAACGTTTCAGTAATTGTATTTATTTATTGGCCAGTCTGAGATATGGCTTTTTCTTTGCAACTCTGCCTAGAAGGCCAGTATCAAACAGAAGGGGAAATTAACAAAGATTCACTGACAACAACCAAAACAAAACAGATGGGTTCTGAAAGTTAACTAGCACCAACAACTGGGACCTAAAAGACATCCACCATGAGCGTCCCCTAAATTTGCCCACTGAGATACAAACAAAAGAAAAACCCATACTAAACTTAAAAACAGAATACAAACCAAAAAGTTGAACAAAACAAAAACAGGGAAGATCAGACAAAGGAATGTTTTTCTAGAAATCTAAGGGTCAACTAATGGTGTTGACCCTTCGCATCTCTCAAGACAACTGGAGCACTGGGCCAGCCACTCTTAAATATAACTTGGGCCAGCACTGGTGAAACTCCTTCTGAATAACTATATAGACAAGCCAGCACAGGTGTAACACATATTGACTAATGAGGTGACACAAATCGGTGCTCCCTACGTACTAATGTGCTATACGTGCTAAAAGTCCAACCTCATGCACAGACAGAAAATGGTGTACGTGCTGTATTTCCACCATTTTCTGCCAGTGCGTCCAACATTATAGTTGCTCCTGAGCTGGTCAAGATGGTCATCCCCGACCATTTTCTTGTTGTAATTCATTACAAACTCTGCAAAAGATATACATTTGTTCTGCCTGAACTTAAGACAATGGTTTGAGGATGTCCTTCCCTGAGCTGTTTGTGGACAGAAAATACACGTCTCTTTTGTCCCTCCAGCGACATGATCTACTGACCATTTCACACTGACCTCTCTGGAGCTTGCCCTTCATAATGGCCTTGGGGAAGTTCTTACGATTGGGCCTTACTGTGCCACAATAATATGTGTTGGTGTCAAGCAAGTCTCTCACCAGAGGAATGGATTTGAAAAAGTTGTCTGCGTAAAGATGGTGGTGTGACAATAGGTAGCCTCTCATGAGCTCCATTACTAGGTCAGTTGCTTCACCCTACCCCACCCCCACCCTCCCGACCTGTGTGCACATTGAAAACAAGGCAGTAACCAGTCAATGAGTCACACAGACACCATATTTTAAACCCCCACTTCACTGGGTTCTTCAGCATGACCTGTTTCCATAAAGAGTCTACTGTCAAATTGGATCATTGCCTCATCCACAGAGAGGGCTGAAGGGATGAAATAGTTTGGGGAAGTTGTATTGCAAAATGTGGATGAAAGGCCTAACTTTCTACAATTTGTCTGTCTCATTTGTTAAATTTGGATCCAAAAAGTCCATGTACCTACATAGCTGCTCAATGCGTTTGCGTGCCATTTTACTAGCTATGTATGTGTACACTGAGGGCTGCATCAGTGGACCAGTACCGATGAGAGAGGGTAGGCGGTGGATTCCCATGAGAGTATTGATGCCTATGAAACTTTCAATTACATATTCAGACTCAGGGGAGGATGGCCAAAAATCCACAGTTTTATTTTATAGTATTTATTTTTTTATTTCAATCTTCAATGCTGTTACACAAAGCGTACAATGAGTATGAAAATTATATATTCTGAATTGGGTAAGGATGGACAAAAATCCACGGCTTGTTTTTGTTTTCTAGATTTTTTGGTTGCTTTCAGTCTTCTAAGGCTCTTTCTGTTAAAGGAGCATGTTGTTGGGGTGGGAGGAGGGTGATTAATGACCTGACAAAGATTCAACTCAGATCAAGCTACCCAGGAAAAGGGCTGAAAATAGCCCATATTATGACATCTATAGCAATGTGTGTTTTTGGTCATGAGGTTAGGTGAAACACGAACAAAGTAGAATAAATATGTGTGTATCACAGTTTAGTGTGAACCCTTTTTACTCCACTCAACACAGGATTTAATATTATCCAGCACACAATCCCAACAAAGAAGACCAGGACAGGTAAGTATGCTCAAGGTAAGTTTTATTTTAAATTCATGGGTTAACATGGATCGGAACCCAATCCCACATCGGGCATGCAAAGGTGACACACTGCACACTGATATGGCACTGCAACAATGTGGTGAAAGGCACCACAAATCTCACTCTAATGCACACTGTGAATTATTCTGATATGGCACTGCAACAAGATAGTTATTCGAAGGGATGGCACTACAAACAATATGGTGAAAGGCACTACAATCTCGCTCTATTGCTGCACACAATATGGGACCCACCCTTTGCACACAATATGGGGCCCACCCTTGGCCCTGCTCTACTCTGCCAACCCTCTAACGGACTCTACTGCTATGGGACAACATATGGAGGGGGAAAGACAGACAAGACAACATATAGAAAGGGTGGGGATCAGTTCATTTTCGAACCTGAGTGTAAATAAATCAAATCAAATCAAATCAAATGTTATTTGTCACATACACATGGTTAGCAGATGTTAATGCGAGTGTAGCGAAATGCTTGTGCTTCTAGTTCCGACAATGCAGTGATAACCAACAAGTAATCTAACTAACAATTCCAAAACTACTGTCTTATACACAGTGTAAGGGGATAAGGAATATGTACATAAGGATATATGAATGAGTGATGGTACAGAGCAGCATACAGTAGATGGTATCGAGTACAGTATATACATATGAGATGAGTATGTAGACAAAGTAAACAAAGTGGCATAGTTAAAGTGGCTAGTGACATAAGGATGCAGTCGATGATCTAGAGTACAGTATATACGTATGCATATGAGATGAATAATGTAGGGTAAGTAACATTATATAAGGTAGCATTGTTTAAAGTGGCTAGTGATATATTTACATCATTTCCCATCAATTCCCATTATTAAAGTGGCTGGAGTTGGGTCAGTGTCAATGACAGTGTGTTGGCAGCAGCCACTCAATGTTAGTGGTGGCTGTTTAACAGTCTGATGGCCTTGAGATAGAAGCTGTTTTTCAGTCTCTCGGTCCCAGCTTTGATGCACCTGTACTGACCTCGCCTTCTGGATGATAGCGGGGTGAACAGGCAGTGGTTCGGGTGGTTGATGTCCTTGATGATCTTTATGGCCTTCCTGTAACATCGGGTGGTGTAGGTGTCCTGGAGGGCAGGTAGTTTGCCCCCGGTGATGCGTTGTGCAGACCTCACTACCCTCTGGAGAGCCTTACGGTTGAGGGCGGAGCAGTTGCCGTACCAGGCGGTGATACAGCCCGCCAGGATGCTCTCGATTGTGCATCTGTAGAAGTTTGTGAGTGCTTTTGGTGACAAGCCGAATTTCTTCAGCCTCCTGAGGTTGAAGAGGCGCTGCTGCGCCTTCTTCACGACGCTGTCAGTGTGAGTGGAACAATTCAGTTTGTCTGTGATGTGTATGCCGAGGAACTTAAAACTTGCTACCCTCTCCACTACTGATCCATCGATGTGGATAGGGGGGGTGTTCCCTCTGCTGTTTCCTGAAGTCCACAATCATCTCCTTAGTTTTGTTGACGTTGAGTGTGAGGTTATTTTCCTGACACCACACTCCGAGGGCCCTCACCTCCTCCCTGTAGGCCGTCTCGTCGTTGTTGGTAATCAAGCCTACCACTGTTGTGTCGTCCGCAAACTTGATGATTGAGTTGGAGGCGTGCGTGGCCACGCAGTCGTGGGTGAACAGGGAGTACAGGAGAGGGCTCAGAACGCACCCTTGTGGGGCCCCCGTGTTGAGGATCAGCGGGGAGGAGATGTTGTTGCCTACCCTCACCACCTGGGGGCGGCCCGTCAGGAAGTCCAGTACCCAGTTGCACAGGGCGGGGTCGAGACCCAGGGTCTCGAGCTTGATGACGAGCTTGGAGGGTACTATGGTGTTGAATGCCGAGCTGTAGTCGATGAACAGCATTCTCACATAGGTATTCCTCTTGTCCAGGTGGGTTAGGGCAGTGTGCAGTGTGGTTGAGATTGCATCGTCTGTGGACCTATTTGGGCGGTAAGCAAATTGGAGTGGGTCTAGGGTGTCAGGTAGGGTGGAGGTGATATGGTCCTTGACTAGTCTCTCAAAGCACTTCATGATGACGGAAGTGAGTGCTACGGGGCGGTAGTCATTTAGCTCAGTTACCTTAGCTTTCTTGGGAACAGGAACAATGGTGGCCCTCTTGAAGCATGTGGGAACAGCAGACTGGTATAGGGATTGATTGAATATGTCCGTAAACACACCGGCCAGCTGGTCTGCGCATGCTCTGAGGGCGCGGCTGGGGATGCCGTCTGGGCCTGCAGCCTTGCGAGGGTTAACACGTTTAAATGTCTTACTCACCTCGGCTGCAGTGAAGGAGAGACCGCATGTTTTCGTTGCAGGCCGTGTCAGTGGCACTGTATTGTCCTCAAAGCAGTGGCACTGTATTGTCCTCAAAGCGGGCAAAAAAGTTATTTAGTCTGCCTGGGAGCAAGACATCCTGGTCCGTGACTGGGCTGGGTTTCTTCTTGTAGTCCGTGATTGACTGTAGACCCTGCCACATGCCTCTTGTGTCTGAGCCATTGAATTGAGATTCCACTTTGTCTCTGTACTGACGCTTAGCTTGTTTAATAGCCTTGCGGAGGGAATAGCTGCATTGTTTATATTCGGACATGTTACCAGACACCTTGCCCTGATTAAAAGCAGTGGTTCGCGCTTTCAGTTTCACGCGAATGCTGCCATCAATTTCTGGTTTGGGAATGTTTTTATTGTTGCTATGGGAACGACATCTTCGACGCACGTTCTAATGAACTCGCACACCGAATCAGCGTATTCGTCAATATTTCCATCTGACGCAATACGAAACATGTCCCAGTCCACGTGATGGAAGCAGTCTTGGAGTGTGGAGTCAGCTTGGTCTGACCAGCGTTGGACAGACCTCAGCGTGGGAGCCTCTTGTTTTAGTTTCTGCCTGTAGGCAGGGATCAGCAAAATGGAGTCGTGGTCAGCTTTTCCGAAAGGGGGGCGGGGCAGGGCCTTATTGGCGTCGCGGAAGTTAGAGTAACAATGATCCAAGGTTTTACCACCCCTGGTTGCGCAATCGATATGCTGATAAAATTTAGGGAGTCTTGTTTTCAGATTAGCTTTGTTAAAATCCCCAGCTACAATGAATGCAGCCTCCGGATAAATGGTTTCCAGTTTGCAAAGAGTTAAATAAAGTTCGTTCAGAGCCATCGATGTGTCTGCTTGGGGGGGATATATACGGCTGTGATTATAATCGAAGAGAATTCTCTTGGAAGATAATGCGGTCTACATTTGATTGTGAGGAATTCTAAATCAGGTGAACAGAAGGATTTGAGTTCCTGTATGTTTCCTTCATCACACCATGTCTCGTTAGTCATGAGGCATACGCCCCCGCCACTCTTCTTACCAGAAAGATGTTTGTTTCTGTCGGCGCGATGCGTGGAGAAACCCGTTGGCTGCACCGCATCGGATAGCGTCTTCCCAGTAAGCCATGTTTCCGTGAAGCAGAGAACGTTGCAGTCTCTGATGTCCCTCTGGAATGCTACCCTTGCTCGGATTTCGTCAACCTTGTTGTCAAGAGACTGGACATTGGCAAGAAGAATGCTGGGGAGTGGTGCGCGATGTGCCCTTTTTCGGAGTCTGACCAGAACACCGCCTCGTTTCCCTCTTTTTCGGAGTCGTTTCCTTGGGTCGCTGCATGCGATCCATTCCGTTGTCCTGTTTGTAAGGCAGAACACCGGATCCGCGTCGCGGAAAACATATTCTTGGTCGTACTGATGGTGAGTTGACGCTGATCTTATATTCAGTAGTTCTTCTCGACTGTATGTAATGAAACCTAAGATGACCTGGGGTACTAATGTAAGAAATAACACGTAAAAAAACAAAAAACTGCATAGTTTCCTAGGAACGCGAAGCGAGGCGGCCATCTCAGTCGGCGCCGGAAGTACTATAGAGACGAATATACTGATAAAAGTCACCTTGTCCAAGAGAGATTTAAATGGTTATCAAAACGTCACGCCAGGGTAAGCCTACATGAAATACAGGCCTTATTTTAAGTTTATAAAATGATGGAAAAACGATTGGAACCATTTCCTGTTTGACCACTAGGTTTTAAGGGTATTATGACCTCTCCACTGTGGGGCTCTATTGGCCAGTACAGAGAATAAAGTAAACCCACAAGTCCAAATCCTTATCTCCATCCATAGCTAATTTTTGTCAATTACACTTTGCTCGTGATGTGATGTAATTGGTGTAAAGCCAATCCAAACTGGCTTTCCTTGACACTTTTTTTTGGTGTGCCAGCTGAGCTCAATGCAGATTGGCTTGTATTTTATACTTTTTTTTAATCAAGGGAGACCAAATGCTCGCTGGCTTCCCTTGCATTCAATGGCACACTGTTGATTCGAGAGAGGTTGTTAATCACTCCATCTCCGAAACCTCAAAAAGCCAGACTAAAATAATACAGCTAACTAGGGTAGCTACAAGTTAAGTAGTACTTGATATAGGCTAACAACCCCTCACCCACAAACACACATAGGCAAGAATACCTAGCCCCAGCTTCACTATCTAAGTTATCTAGCTAGTTAACTAGCAAGCTAGACTGTTGGTTTATAAAAGCCAAAGAAAGCTAAACTAGTTTTTATGAATTTCACATGCATTTAAATGGATAGACGAAGACCACTAATGTAGCCATCTAGCCAGGCTAATGTTGCTAACTAGCTAACCAAAACTTGCCTAGCATAGTTCACAATTGTCCATTTAAACAACTTTAGCTAATTTATTAATTACAAAATGTAGCTAACATTAGATAGTTAATCCAGAGATTATTATGCTGCGTTCACATACTAGCGGGAACTAGGACATTTTCGGACCTGCTGATTCGTTGAATGCGTACCTGTATAACTACAACCAATTAGCAAGTGGGACATTTTGGAGTTTCCTAGTTCCTACTAGCACGTGAATGCAGCATTACCTTTGCCTTGATTTGGCAGTCCCGTCCAGATCATCATGGCCTTGTTGAGTGATGTAAAGCTTGAGACAGGCATTTCTGTATACATTTGTAGTTCACATTAGCAGCTAATTAGCATTTCATTTGGGGGGGGGTGAATACAGGCGAAAATATTGAGAGATTTATACCATTATCAAAACGGCATGCCTACATGAATCACAGCTCATACTTTAAGTGTTTCTAAAATCCACAATGGATCAAATTAATAGTGGAAAAATTATTGGAACCATTTCCATGTTTGACCTCGAGGTGAAAGATTTTTTATAACTATCCCAAGATAGACCTGGGTTTTATGAGCATTATGACTCATACACAGTGGTGTAAAGTACTTTAAAAAATACATGAAAGTGCTACTTAAGTCGTTTTTTTGGGTGTCTGTACTTTACTATTTCTATTTTTGACAACTATGACTTCACTACATTCCTAAAGAAAATGATGTACTTTTTACTCCATACATTTCCCCTGACACCCAAAAGTGCTTGTTACATTTTGAATGCTTAGCAGGACATGAAAATGGTCTAATTCACACACTTATGAAGAGAACATCCCTGGTCATCCCTTCTGCCTCTGATCTGGTGAATTCACTAAACACATGATTCATACTGTGGTAGACTATGGAGGACTGCTCCTTCTGGGAGTGCCAATACGGCCGACCGGTGTCTCCATAGCACTGAGGTATAAAGCCTCTCACTACATAGCTCAGCATTCCAGGGTTTATATACAGCTCCACGGTGGAGGTGTCATAATACCTGAGGCTCCCGAATGGCGCAGCGGTCTAAGGCACTGCATCTCAGTGCTGGAGGCGTCACTACAGACACCCTGGTTTGAATCCAGGCTCTTTCACAACCGGCTGTGATCGGGAGTTCTATGGGGCTGCGCGCTATTGGTCCGGCGTTGGCCAGTGTAGGGCGTCATTGTAAATAAGAATTTGTTCTTAACTGACTTACCTAGTTAAATACTTGTTGTTTTTAAATATTTTTTAAATAAAACCAAGTGGTCAAACAGGGAAAAGGTTCCAGTCATTTTCCACCATTCATTTTAGAAACACTTAAAATAGCTTACACTGGCGTGACGTTTTGATAACCATGTAAGTCTCTATCTGACAAGGTGACTTTTATCAATATATTCGACTCTATTTACTCTCAGATTCGAAAATGCTAATTTTTTATCAAAGTAGACATGCAAAACTATAAATCCCTGCAAGCTCCTGCATTTCATCTCTAGCTGACACCTTTGCTAACAGGAATTGTGTCAATTTAAAACTTGCACAAGACAGTTCACCGAATTGTCAATTTAAAGAAATGTTGCACATGTTTTCATAACTACATTTAGATAACATAGTTAATCCAGAGATGTTTTTACTTTTGCCTCGATTTGGCAGTCTCGTCCAAATCATCATGGCATTTGTATTTCTTTATGATAGCCACATTAGCAGCTAATTATCATTTACATTTTGGGGGTAAATACAGGCGAATATATTGATAAAAGTTACCTTGTCCAAGAGGGATTTACATGGTTATCAAAACGTCACAGCACAGTAAGCCTACACAGCCCTTATTTTAAGTGTTTCTAAAATCTTCTACGGGAAAAATGAATGGTGTAAAAACGATTGGAACCATTTCCCTGTTTGACCACTAGGTTTTATGGGTGTTATGATTCATACTGTGGTACTCCATACCTTCTTTTCACTGTCTATGGTCGACACACAGTGCTTCCTACAGGGGGCGGGTGACTAAACTCAACCCGGAACTTTGCATGGTCAATAATTTTTGGAAACCTCTCCACCTAGGCACGCACATAGGTTCTCCAAAATAGTTGAACATATAATTCACTCTCGGATTATTGTCGTCCTCTCTAGGGAGATATTTCAAATGCTTCCAGTCCCGATCTCGGCGCTTTCGCGAGGACAGTAACTTTTCTTTTCAAACAGGTAGGAGCCAAATAAAAGTGCAACTCAACCAGATATTTTCTTTGATTGTTCGCTAAACTTTGCGATCGAGAATGAACAAATCTGTTTCGTGAACCTGATACAAATGGCCCCCGGGTCCCAAGTTCAGCATTACCTGTCTCTTTTTAACGTTACCTGTTTCGTCCTTTTTTAGTGTCTACGGCGAACTAGTAGGATACACGGGCGGAGGAACGTTGACATCATCAATAGTCAGCCACCCTAACTTTTATATAGGAGTGAAACAACAACTCGAATCAACCTACATAATGAATAGTTTAATTCATTGGTTGGTCTTTTTTTAAGTCGTTTTCAGTGTATGCTAGCATGTACTGTGAAATGGCTTACTGCAAAGAAAATAGTTTCCATTCCATTTTTGTAAAGTGTCAGGTAACAAGCAATCCTCAATGTTTCGACATACATTTGCAATTAATCACGGCAGAAAAGGGCTGGCTCTCGAGACATGGATCAATTTCACTAGTGTGTCGACAACTGCCATTGACAAAGTTCTACTCAGCACCCAGAATGTAAAGCCTCAGGCACTAATAACCCCTCTCAAGTGGTGGTGCCGATGACAACAGACTTCAAAATGTGTGTGTTTGTATGTGTGTGTGTGTGTGTGTTTGTGGTGGCAGTTGTAGGTGGTCTGTCAGGATTGGAATTCCAGGGAGCTGAAGGCCAGCTCCTCCCCACCCCCAAAGGGGACAGGCGGTGGGATGGTTATTACAGCGTCAAGGGGCATGGCACAGTGTTAGTTCTGGAGGATACACATTTATGCATAGCCCTATATGGTCATGGGCACTATTACTATATGGTTCACTGTACTCAAATCAAGCTTTATTTATACAGCACATTTCCAACATGGAATGCAACGCAATGTGCTTCACAGGAAAAAACAAAAAATTATGAAACTAAAAAGTGAAATATTTACTACACAACAACCACAAGAGGAATGAACAGTAGTTATACCATTCATATACAGGATTTACAAATGCAGAGACACTGATTCACACTTTACCTCTACACTCATACAACACATTCTCTTTTTCTCTCTTTTCTTTTTCTCTCTCTCGCACCTCTTCCTCTTGCAGTAGTAGCAGCGAGAGGGTGCAGCCCAATGCATGCTGGGACAGGCAGGGGAGAGAGCCTAGGAAACCCAAACACTGCTCTCCGTGCCAGCCTGTCATATAGCCTACATTTTGCATTTTAGTAATTTAGCAGACACTCTTATCCGGTGCAACTTACAGTTAGTGGATTCATCTTAAGATAGCTAGGTGGTACAACCAAATATCTCAGTCATAATAAGTAACATTGTCCTCAATAAAGTAGCTATCAGCAAAGTCACTGCTAGTAAGAGGGAAAAAAGTAAAGTGCGAGTGTTAGTTCACAAAATGATTATTATTATAATTGCCTTGTATTAATAGTAGGCTAGTATAGTAATGTTTGGGTCGAAGGAGCATTGTATTTCACAAGGCTTCAAGAGTATTAGTATATGAAGTGAGTGAGAACATTTTCAGGTTAGAGTTTCCATCTGCTCTGCTTTAAATGTGTCTTAACAAAATACCAAGGCTGAAGAGCTTATGATATTCCAGTAATTACAGTGTTATGTGATCAGCTATCAATGTAGGCTACAAGTTAACATCTATTGACCTACTTGGGATGACATAGGGCTACTGAAATGGAAGGGTTCTAGAAAACTATGTGCAGTTTGTCAGGTGAAAGAGGAAGTGTCCATGTTTTGACAGAAATGGCACTTAAACACCAATAATAAAACATAACATATTTTTTGTAGGTTAGTTCCATTGACCTATGAATGGGAGACACACACACACATATATTTCCCTTTTCATCAAGTGAAGCATGTGCAGAATTGTTTAAAAAACTTTAGTGTTTCCATATGTGCTGGAGAGAGTATGAAAAGAGCTTGACTGTCCTCTCCTCTGGGACTCCCATCTGTGAGCTGAGGAGGAAATGGATGTCTATGTGTGCCATGGAGGTTGTGTATGCATGTCTGTCTTTGTCTGGCCTTGTATTCAATTGTATGTAGTCCTATGCACAGAAAGGGCTATGTTTCTGTACACACTGAAGCAAATGTAGACATAGTACCTTAAAAGAGGAAGATATAAGTTCAGCAAATTCATTTGGAAAATGAAAGCTCCAATGACTCGAGGGCAGGGCCAATCTGGTCAGGCAAGAAACGTACAGAAAAATACTAATTTACTGTCTGAATTATTTGATAGTAATATTAACCTCATTTGACCTTATCTCTCAGAGTCTTAGGAGGACACACATAAACACACTTCAAGATGCCCCAACAGGATATTGTGAAGATTGCCATCCAGATGCCAGGGGCATACCCTCAGCTCATTCAACTGGACCAGGTAAGCATCAGAACACAGGAGTGGAGCCTGAGTCAGAGAGTTTAGAAAATCTACTGTACTATCAACGCCTAAGTGGAAAGTTACAATAGGAATCCGTATTGCAGCCTGTGGGTTGTATTAGAGTGTGGTATATGTAGCAATACTGAGCGGCGATGGGCAGGATAATAATGTTTTTTATGAAGGGCTGATACACCTCGGCATTACAATGACGGCCCACCCCGGCCAAACACTAACCCAGACGATGCTGGGACAATTGTGTGCCGCCCTATGGGACTCCCAATCACATCCGGTTGTGATACAGCCTGCAATCGAACCAGGGTCTGTAGTGACGCCTCTAGCACTGAGATGCAGTACCTTAGACCGCTGCGCCACTCGGGAGCTAATGTGCTGGGTGTTTAGGATGTCAAACTGTTAATAGACCAAGGCCATAATTAAATAAAAGGTTTTAGTTAGATATGGGTGCCTGTGAAGTTTGAACAAGCTGCTTCTGTAGACATTTCATGGGAGAAAAAAACTAACGGCAAGTCCCTCAGAAGTACTCCTATTGGACTACCAGACCTCACCAAAAACCTCTGATTGGTTGACCCCCTACAGACCACAAATTACAGGGCAGTGATAGATCTACCACAGTACACAAACACTTTTGATTGGTTGACCACCATGTATACCACAAATGACAGGGCAATTGAAGTGTAGACATTAAAGTAGTTTGTCTCAGTTTGTCTTATTTATTCACTCTACCGAATGTCCCTGTTGCCTCATAAGTCAACAGCATAGAGGAAGTAAAAGCTTTGAGTTTATCTTGGATCAGCAGGCTCAGGGTCATAGGACCAGTGTACTATAGTTAATCCACCATGGTTTCCAAAATGAAAGCATGATATCTAAATCAGTTCTTACCTTCTGCTGCTTATTGACCACAACTATGTTTTTCTCCTGACAGAAAAAGCCCCTTTCTGCTGTAATAAAGGAGGTTTGTGATGGGTAAGTGTCTGTGTGTGTTCATGTTATCCTTGTAGAGTTCAAGCAAATACTTTGTCCACTTGCAGTAGTTACAGTGCCTATGATGACTGGGTTTTAGGTGGAATCTTCCAGGCCCTGATAACTACGCCCTCCAGTATGCCGACGGTGTTCAGACCTACATCACTGAATCTGTGAGTTGATTATCTTTCTTTTCAGTGAACATGGAGGCTGTCATAGGTCTTTCTGTCTGTCCAGTGTGTGACTTCAATACTTTAAGTTGACAGTAGAGGGTGTGGTGTCCCTGTCATGCCAGTGATGTCTGAAATGTCATCAACGCCAGTGGCCTTGGTCTGGGTAGCTGTTGGAGCTAAACTAAGCTTGTGACTTTTGAAAAGGCCAAACACAAACCTCTACCAAGAGGTATGCTGTGGCTGTGTTCATTGTTATTCCACTGCGTGTGTGATGAGCATGGGGTAATAGGAGGGCTGGTTGGCACTGTTACAGTTGTGTGTATGAGGAGAGATTCCAGCTATTTCCTGGGCCAGTGCAGGCATGAATGACAAATTAAACTCAACCAACTTAATTTCTTGCTCTCTCTCGCTCTCTCTCTCTCTTGTCCCCCTCTCTCCTTTCTCCCCTTCTCTCTCTCCCTCACTCTCTTTCTTTCCCCCCTCTCTAATTCTACTGAACAAAAATATAAACACAATATTAAGCAGATCTACTGTATATAGTTATAGCGTACCTACTGTATATGGTAGACCTACTGTATATAGTTATAGTAGACATAATGTATATAGTTATAGTAGACATAATGTATATAGTTATAGTAGACATAATGTATATAGTTATAGTAGACCTACTGTATATAGTTATAGCAGATCTACTGTATATAGTTATAGCGTACCTACTGTATATGGTAGACCTACTGTATATAGTTATAGTAGACCTACTGTATATAGTTATAGTAGACATAATGTATATAGTTATAGTAGACATAATGTATATAGTTATAGTAGACCTACTGTATATAGTTATAGCAGACCCACTGTATGTAGTTTTAGCAGACCTACTGTATATAGCTATTGTAGATTTACTTTATATAGTTATAGCAGACCTACTGTATATAGTTATAGCAGACCTACTGTATATAGTTATAGCAGATCTACTGTATGTAGAATGCCTACTGTATATAGTTATAGTAGACCTACTGTATATAGTTATAGCAGACTTACTGTATATAGTTATAGCAGATCTACTGTATGTAGAATGCCTACTGTATATAGTTATAGTAGACCTACTGTATATAGTTATAGCAGACCTACTGTATATAGTTATAGTAGACCTACTGTATATAGTTATAGCAGACCTACTGTATATAGAATGCCTAATGCATTTAGTTATAGCAGACCTACTGTATATAGAATGCCTAATGCATTTAGTTATAGCAGACCTACTGTATATAGAATGCCTAATGCATTTAGTTATAGCAGACCTACTGTATATAGAATGCCTAATGCATTTAGTTATAGCAGACCTACTGTATATAGAATGCCTAATGCATTTAGTTATAGCAGACCTACTGTATATAGTTATAATAGACCTACTGTATATAGTTATAGTAGACCTACTGTATATAGTTATAGCAGACCTACTGTATGTAGAATGCCTACTCTATATAGTTATAGTAGACCTACTGTATATAGTTATAGCAGACCTACTGTATATAGTTATAGTAGACCTACTGTATATAGTTATAGCAGACCTACTGTATATATAATGCCTAATGCATTTAGTTATAGCAGACCTACTGTATATAGAATGCCTAATGCATTTAGTTATAGCAGACCTACTGTATATATTTATAGTAGATCTACTGTATATAGTTATAATATACCTACTGTATATAGTTATAGTATACCTACTGTATATAGTTATAATATACCTACTGTATATAGTTATAGCAGACCTACTGTATATATTTATAGTAGATCTACTGTATATAGTTATAATATACCTACTGTATATAGTTATAGCAGACCTACTGTATATAGTTATAGTAGACCTCCTGTATATAGTTATAGTAGATATACATTATATAGCTATTGTAGACCTACTGTATATAGTTATAGTAGACCTACTGTATATAGTTATAGTAGACCTACTGTATATAGTTATTATAGACCTACTGTATGTAGTTATAGCAGACATAGTATATATAGTTATAGCAGACCTACTGTATATTGTTTTTGTAGACTTGCTGTATATAGTATAGTATACCTATTGTATATAGTTATAGTAGACCTACTGTATGTAGTTATTGTAGACCTACTGTATATAGTTATAGTAGACCTACTGTATATAGTTATTATAGACCTACTGTATATAGTTATAGCAGACATAGTGTATATAGTTATAGCAGACCTACTGTATATTGTTTTTGTAGACTTGCTGTATATAGTATAGGAAACCTATTGTATATAGTTATAGCATAGCTACTGTACATAGTTATAGTAGACCTACTGTATGTAGTAATCGCAGACCTTCTGTTTATAGGATGCCTACTGCATATAGTCATAGCAGACCTACTGTATGTAGTTATAGTAGATATACTGTATATCGTTATAGTATACCTGCTGTATATAGTTATAATATACCTACTTTTTATAGAATTCCTGCTGCATATAGTTATAGCAGATCTACTGTATATAGTTATAGCAGACATACTGTATATTGTTATAATAGACTTACTGTATGTAGTTATACCAGACCTACTGTATATAGAATGCCTAATGCATTTAGATATAGCAGACCTACTGTATATAGAATGACTAATGCATTTAGTTATAGCAGACCTACTGTATATAGTTGTAGTAGACCTACTGTATATAGTTATAATAGACCTACTGTATATAGTTGTAGTAGACCTACTGTATATAGTTATAATAGACCTACTGTATATAGTTATAGTAGACCTACTGTATATAGTTATAGCAGACCTACTGTATATTGTTATAATAGACCTACTGTATGTAGTTATACCAGACCTACTGTATATAGAATGCCTACTGTATATAGTTATAGTAGACCTACTGTATATAGTTATAGTAGACCTACTGTATATAGTTATCGTAGACCTGCTGTATATAGTTATAGTAGACATAATGTATATAGTTTTATTAGACCTACTGTATATAGTTATAGCAGACCTACTGTATGTAGTTTTAGCAGACCTACTGTATTTAGTTATAATATATCTACTGTATATAGTTATAATAGACCCACTGTATATAGTTGTAGAAGACCTACTGTATATAGAATGTGTTGTGGTAATTTCCTGTATTACTAAACATTGAGAGAGCAAACCACACACAAGTCAGAGTTCTATTATAAAGTCCCATCTTTATTTATATATGAGCTTCACCATAGCGCTATTTGACTCTCAGATCAATTCAGTGTCTATAAATGAATTCTCTGAGAGTGCTTACAAAACAGTTCTTAGTATCATTTATAGCCAAGACACACCCATCTCAACTCACATGACGAAACACAAATCTTAGGAACATTACAAAGGAACACTTTATTTGAAAGAGGAGTATCCCATAGCTAGATAGCACTAGCTATAAATTATCGTTCAGTTTGCTCTCCTAAAACGAGGTTCTACTTCTCGTTCTTGGTACAACATAGTACCAAAACATTACCTCATCCAATGGCATACAGTATATAAATGGTCAATTCTAGATACTCCCATCTCAAATACAGCCCCTCCTGGACAAGCTCAACGAGACAGTGAGCCTCTTAGGTCATATACTAGATCAAGATAAGGGCAACCTCATAGGGGACATACAATAGGAACCGACACATTCCCATAAGAAGACAAGCCTCCATTCTGTCTTCCTCCCCTTCTGATATTCTACATAGCATCACATGGTTTAACAGATATATTGACATATGAAGACAAGCCTGACCTCTCCCCTCTCTGGGCCCCTAGTGACTGAGCCCTAGCAGAGAAGGGATAACTGCAAACTGCCAACAGTATTATCCAAAAGAAGACATCCTAATGACAAATATCTCACATAAGCGTTATTATTTAAATAAAACATCTTATTTATCAATGTTACCTAACTAATTCTGATTCAGCCACGACAAATGCCTAATGCATTTAGTTATAGTATACCTACTGTATATAGTTATTGTAGACCTACTGTATATAATTTTTGTAGACATACTGTATATAGCTATAGCAGACACACTGTATATAGTTATTTATTTATTTCACCTTTATTTAACCAGGTAGGCAAGTTGAGATCAAGTTCTCATTTACAATTGCGACCTGGCCAAGATAAAGCAAAGCAGTTCGACAGATACAACGACACAGAGTTACACATGGAGTAAAACAAACATACAGTCAATAATACAGTATAAACAAGTCTATATACGATGTGAGCAAATGAGGTGAGAAGGGAGGTAAAGGCAAAAAAAAGGCCATGGTGGCAAAGTAAATACAATATAGCAAGTAAAACACTGCAATGGTAGATTTGCAATGGAAGAATGTGCAAAGTAGAAATAAAAATAATGGGGTGCAAAGGAGCAAAATAAATAAATAAATTAAATACAGTAGGGAAAGAGGTAGTTGTTTGGGCTAAGTTATAGGTGGGCTATGTACAGGTGCAGTAATCTGTGAGCTGCTCTGACAGTTGGTGCTTAAAGCTAGTGAGGGAGATAAGTGTTTCCAGTTTCAGAGATTTTTGTAGTTCGTTCCAGTCATTGGCAGCAGAGAACTGGAAGGAGAGGCGGCCAAAGAAAGAATTGGTTTTGGGGGTGACTAGAGAGATATACCTGCTGGAGCGTGTGCTACAGGTGGGAGATGCTATGGTGACCAGCGAGCTGAGATAAGGGGGGACTTTACCTAGCAGGGTCTTGTAGATGACATGGAGCAAGTGGGTTTGGCGACGAGTATGAAGCAAGGGCCAGCCAACGAGAGTGTACAGGTCGCAATGGTGGGTAGTATATGGGGCTTTGGTGACAAAACGGATTGCACTGTGATAGACTGCATCCAATTTGTTGAGTAGGGTATTGGAGGCTATTTTGTAAATGACATCGCCAAAGTCGAGGATTGGTAGGATGGTCAGTTTTACAAGGGTATGTTTGGCAGCATGAGTGAAGGATGCTTTGTTGCGAAATAGGAAGCCAATTCTAGATTTAACTTTGGATTGGAGATGTTTGATATGGGTCTGGAAGGAGAGTTTACAGTCTAACCAGACACCTAAGTATTTGTAGTTGTCCACGTATTCTAAGTCAGAGCCGTCCAGAGTAGTGATGTTGGACAGGCGGGTAGGTGCAGGTAGCGATCGGTTGAAGAGCATGCATTTAGTTTTACTTGTATTTAAGAGCAATTGGAGGCCACGGAAGGAGAGTTGTATGGCATTGAAGCTTGCCTGGAGGGTTGATAACACAGTGTCCAAAGAAGGGCCAGAAGTATACAGAATGGTGTCGTCTGCGTAGAGGTGGATCAGAGACTCACCAGCAGCAAGAGCGACCTCATTGATGTATACAGAGAAGAGAGTCGGTCCAAGAATTGAACCCTGTGGTACCCCCATGGAGACTGCCAGAGGTCCGGACAGCAGACCCTCCGATTTGACACACTGAACTCTATCAGAGAAGTAGTTGGTGAACCAGGCGAGGCAATCATTTGAGAAACCAAGGCTGTCGAGTCTGCCGATGAGGATGTGGTGATTGACAGAGTCGAAAGCCTTGGCCAGATCAATGAATACGGCTGCACAGTAATGTTTCTTATCGATGGCGGTTAAGATATCGTTTAGGACCTTGAGCGTGGCTGAGGTGCACCCATGACCAGCTCTGAAACCAGATTGCATAGCGGAGAAGGTATGGTGAGATTCGAAATGGTCGGTAATCTGTTTGTTGACTTGGCTTTCGAAGACCTTAGAAAGGCATGGTAGGATAGATATAGGTCTGTAGCAGTTTGGGTCAAGAGTGTCCCCCCCTTTGAAGAGGGGGATGACCGCAGCTGCTTTCCAATCTTTGGGAATCTCAGACGACACAAAAGAGAGGTTGAACAGGCTAGTAATAGGGGTGGCAACAATTTCGGCAGATAATTTTAGAAAGAAAGGGTCCAGATTGTCTAGCCCGGCTGATTTGTAGGGGTCCAGATTTTGTAGCTCTTTCAGAACATCAGCTGAACGGATTTGGGAGAAGGAGAAATGGGGAAGGCTTGGGCGAGTTGCTGTTGGGGGTGCAGTGCTGTTGACCGGGGTAGGAGTAGCCAGGTGGAAAGCATGGCCAGCCGTAGAAAAATGCTTATTGAAATTCTCAATTATGGTGGATTTATCAGTGGTGACAGTGTTTCCTATCTTCAGTGCAGTGGGCAGCTGGGAGGAGGTGTTCTTATTCTCCATGGACTTTACAGTGTCCCAGAATTTTTTTGAGTTGGTGTTGCAGGAAGCAAATTTCTGCTTGAAAAAGATAGCCTTGGCTTATCTAACTGCCTGTGTATAATGGTTTCTAGCTTCCCTGAACAGCTGCATATCACGGGGGCTGTTCGATGCTAATGCAGAACGCCATAGGATGTTTTTGTGTTGGTTAAGGGCAGTCAGGTCTGGGGAGAACCAAGGGCTATATCTGTTCCTGGTTCTAAATTTCTTGAATGGGGCATGTTTATTTAAGATGGTTAGGAAGGCATTTTTAAAGAATATCCAGGCATCCTCTACTGACGGGATGAGATCAATATCCTTCCAGGATACCCCGGCCAGGTCGATTAGAAAGGCCTGCTCGCTGAAGTGTTTCAGGGAGCGTTTGACAGTGATGAGTGGAGGTCGTTTGACCGCTGACCCATTACGGATGCAGGCAATGAGGCAGTGATCGCTGAGATCTTGGTTGAAGACAGCAGAGGTGTATTTAGAGGGCAAGTTGGTTAGGATGATATCTATGAGGGTATATATATATATGTATATAGTTATAGCAGACCTACTGTATTTAGTTATAATATACCTGCTGCATATAGTTATAATAGACCCACTGTATATAGTTATAATAGACCTACTTTATGTAGAATGCTTACTGCATATAGTTATAGCAGACCTACTGTATGTAGTTATAGCAGACCTACTGTATATTGTTATAATATACCTACTGTATGTAGTTATAGCAGACCTACTGTATATAGAATGCCTACTGTATATAGTTAAGTATAGCTACTGTATTTTGTTATAGTAGACCTACTGTATATAGTTATAGCAGACCTACTGTATATGGAATGCCCACTGTATATAGTTATAGCAGACCCACTGTATATAGTTATAGCAGACCCACTGTATATAGTTATAGCAGACCCACTGTATATAGTTATAGCAGACCTACTGTATATAGTTATAGCAGACCTACTGTATATAGTTATAGCAGACCTACTGTATATAGTTATAGTAGACCTACTGTATATAGTTATAGTAGACCTACTGTATATAGTTATAGCAGACCTACTGTATATAGTTATAGAAGACCTACTGTATATAGTTATAGAATACCTACTGTATTTAGTTATAGAAGACCTACTGTATATAGTTATAATAGACCTACTCTATATAGTTATAGAATACCTACTGTATTTAGTTATAATATACCTAATGCATATAGTTATAACAGACCTACTGTATATAGTTATAGAATACCTACTGTATTTAGTTATAATATACCTAATGCATATAGTTATAACAGACCTACTGTATGTAGTTATAATAGACCTACTCTATATAGTTATAGCAGACCTACTGTATATAGTTATAGCAGACCTACTGTATATAGCTATAGTAGACCTACTGTATATAGGTATAGCAGACCTACTGTATATAGTTATAGAAGACCTACTGTATATAGTTATAATAGACCTACTCTATATAGTTATAGCAGACCTACTGTATGTAGTTATAGCAGACCTACTGTATATAGTTATAGAAGACCTACTGTATATAGTTATAGCAGACTTACTGTATATATAATGCCTAATGCATATAGTTATAGTAGACCTACTGTATATAGTTATAGCAGACTTACTGTATATATAATGCCTAATGCATATAGTTATAGCAGACCTACTGTATGTAGTTATAATAGACCTACTGTATATAGTTATAGCAGACCTACTCTATATATAATGCCTAATGCATATAGTTATAGCAGACCTACTGTATGTAGTTATAGTAGACCTACTGTATATAGTTATAGTAGACATAATGTATATAGTTATAGCAGACCTACTGTATATAGTTATAGCAGACCTACTGTATTTAGTTATAATAGACCCACTGTATATAGGTATAGCAGACCTACTGTATATAGTTATAGTAGACTTACTGTATATAGTTATAGTAGACATAATGTATATAGTTATAGCAGACCTACTGTATATAGTTATAGTAGACCTACTGTATATAGTTATAGTAGACATAATGTATATAGTTATAGCAGACCTACTGTATATAGTTATAGCAGACCTACTGTATATAGTTATAGTAGACCTACTGTATATAGTTATAGCAGACCTACTGTATTTAGTTATAATAGACCCACTGTATATAGTTATAGCAGATATACTGTATGTAGTTATAGCAGACCTACTGTATTTAGTTATAATATACCTAATGCATATAGTTATAGCAGACCTACTGTATGTAGTTATAATAGACCCACTGTATATAGGTATAGCAGACCTACTGTATATAGTTATAGTAGACCTACTGTATATAGTTATAGTAGACCTACTGTATATAGTTATAGTAGACTTACTGTATATAGTTATAGTAGACATAATGTATATAGTTATAGCAGACCTACTGTATATAGTTATAGTAGACCTACTGTATATAGTTATAGTAGACATAATGTATATAGTTATAGCAGACCTACTGTATATAGTTATAGCAGACCTACTGTATATAGTTATAGTAGACCTACTGTATATAGTTATAGCAGACCTACTGTATTTAGTTATAATAGACCCACTGTATATAGTTATAGCAGATATACTGTATGTAGTTATAGCAGACCTACTGTATTTAGTTATAATATACCTAATGCATATAGTTATAGCAGACCTACTGTATGTAGTTATAATAGACCCACTGTATATAGGTATAGCAGACCTACTGTATATAGTTATAGTAGACCTACTGTATATAGTTATAGTAGACCTACTGTATATAGTTATAGTAGACCTACTGTATGTAGTTATAGTAGACCTACTCTATATAGGTATAGCAGACCTACTGTATATGGTTATAGTAGACCTACTGTATATCTTTATACTAGACCTACTGTATATAGTTATACTAGACCTACTGTATATAGTTATAGCAGACCTACTGTATATGGTTATACTAGACCTACTGTATATAGTTATAGCAGACCTACTGTATATAGTTATAGCAGACTTACTGTATATGGTTCTAGTAGACCTACTGTATATAGTTGTTATTCTCCCACAGCATATAGTTATACTAGACCTACTGTATATAGTTATAGCAGACCTACTGTATATAGTTATAGCAGACTTACTGTATATGGTTCTAGTAGACCTACTGTATATAGTTATAGCAGACCTACTGTATATAGTTATAGCAGACTTACTGTATATGGTTCTAGTAGACCTACTGAATATAGTTATAGCAGACCTACTGTATATAGTTATAGCAGACTTACTGTATATGGTTCTAGTAGACCTACTGTATATAGTTATAGCAGACCTACTGTATATGGTTATACTAGACCTACTGTATATAGTTATAGCAGACCTACTGTATATAGTTATAGCAGACTTACTGTATATGGTTATAGCAGACCTACTGTATATGGTTATACTAGACCTACTGTATATAGTTATAGCAGACCTACTGTATATAGTTATAGCAGACTTACTGTATATGGTTCTAGTAGACCTACTGTATATAGGTATAGCAGACCTACTGTATATAGTTATAGCAGACCTACTGTATATGGTTATACTAGACCTACTGTATATAGTTATAGCAGACCTACTGTATATAGTTATAGCAGACTTACTGTATATGGTTCTAGTAGACATAATGTATATAGTTATAGCAGACTTACTGTATATTGTTATAGCAGACTTACTGTATATGGTTCTAGTAGACCTACTGTATATAGTTATAGCAGACCTACTGTATATAGTTATAGCAGACTTACTGTATATGGATCTAGTAGACATAATGTATATAGTTATAGCAGACTTACTGTATATAGTTATAGCAGACCTACTGTATATAGTTATAGCAGACTTACTGTATATGGTTCTAGTAGACCTACTGTATATAGTTATAGCAGACCTACTGTATATAGTTATACTAGACCTACTGTATATAGTTATAGCAGACCTACTGTATATAGTTATAGCAGACTTACTGTATATGGTTCTAGTAGACCTACTGTATATAGTTGTTATTCTCCCACAGCATATAGTTATACTAGACCTACTGTATATAGTTATAGCAGACTTACTGTATATGGTTATAGCAGACCTACTGTATATAGTTATAGCAGACTTACTGTATATGGTTCTAGTAGACCTACTGTATATAGTTGTTATTCTCCCACAGCATATAGTTATACTAGACCTACTGTATATAGTTATACTAGACCTACTGTATATAGTTATACTAGACCTACTGTATATAGTTATAGCAGACTTACTGTATATGGTTCTAGTAGACCTATTGTATATAGTTGTTATTCTCCCACAGCATATAGTTATACTAGACCTACTGTATATAGTTATACTAGACCTACTGTATATAGTTATACTAGACCTACTGTATATAGTTATAGTAGACCTACTGTATATAGTTATAGCAGACTTACTGTCTATGGTTATAGCAGACCTACTGTTCAAGGCAGAGTTCATCTCCGCCTATGTCTCCCTCCAGTCCCTCGACTTCTTGGCACTGACGGAAACATGGATCACCACAGACAACACTGCTACTCCTACTGCTCTCTCTTCGTCTGCCCACGTGTTCTCGCACACCCCGAGAGCTTCTGGTCAGCGGGGTGGTGGCACCGGGATCCTCATCTCTCCCAAGTGGTCATTCTCTCTTTCTCCCCTTACCCATCTGTCTATCGCCTCCTTTGAATTCCATGCTGTCACAGTTACCAGCCCTTTCAAGCTTAACATCCTTATCATTTATCGCCCTCCAGGTTCCCTCTGAGAGTTCATCAATGAGCTTGATGCCTTGATAAGCTCCTTTCCTGAGGACGGCTCACCTCTCACAGTTCTGGGCGACTTTAACCTCCCCACGCCTACCTTTGACTCATTCCTCTCTGCCTCCTTCTTTCCACTCCTCTCCTCTTTTGACCTCACCCTCTCACCTTCCCCCTACTCACAAGGCAGGAAATACGCTCGACCTCATCTTTACTAGATGCTGTTCTTCCACTAACCTCGTTGCAACTCCCCTCCAAGTCTCCGACCACTACCTTGTATCCTTTTCCCTCTCGCTCTCATCCAACACTTCCCACACTGCCCCTACTCGGATGGTATCGCGCCGTCCCAACCTTCGCTCTCTCTCCCCGCTACTCTCTCCTCTTCCATCCTATCATCTCTTCCCTCTGCTCAAACCTTCTCCAACCTATCTCCTGATTCTGCCTCCTCAACCCTCCTCTCCTCCCTTTCTGCATCCTTTGACTCTCTATGTCCCCTATCCTCCAGGCCGGCTCGGTCCTCCCTCCCGCTCCGTGGCTCGACGACTCATTGCGAGCTCACAGAACAGGGCTCCGGGCAGCCGAGCGGAAATGGAGGAAAACTCGCCTCCCTGCGGACCTGACATCCTTTCACTCCCTCCTCTCTACATTTTCCTCTTCTCTCTCTGCTGCTAAAGCCACTTTCTACCACTCTAAATTCCAAGCATCTGCCTCTAACCCTAGGAAGCTCTTTGCAACCTTCTCCTCCCTCCTGAATCCTCCTCCCCCTCCCCCCTCCTCCCTCTCTGCAGATGACTTCGTCAACCATTTTGAAAAGAAGGTCGACGACATCCGATCCTCGTTTGCTAAGTCAAACGACACCGCTGGTTCTGCTCACACTGCCCTACCCTGTGCTCTGACCTCTTTCTCCCCTCTCTCTCCAGATGAAATCTCGCGTCTTGTGACGGCCGGCCGCCCAACAACCTGCCCGCTTGACCCTATCCCCTCCTCTCTTCTCCAGACCATTTCCGGAGACCTTCTCCCTTACCTCACCTCGCTCATCAACTCATCCCTGACCGCTGGCTACGTCCCTTCCGTCTTCAAGAGAGCGAGAGTTGCACCCCTTCTGAAAAAACCTACACTCGATCCCTCCGATGTCAACAACTACAGACCAGTATCCCTTCTTTCTTTTCTCTCCAAAACTCTTGAACGTGCTGTCCTTGGCCAGCTCTCCCGCTATCTCTCTCAGAATGACCTTCTTGATCCATATCAGTCAGGTTTCAAGACTAGTCATTCAACTGAGACTGCTCTTCTCTGTATCACGGAGGCGCTCCGCACTGCTAAAGCTAACTCTCTCTCCTCTGCTCTCATCCTTCTAGACCTATCGGCTGCCTTCGATACTGTGAACCATCAGATCCTCCTCTCCACCCTCTCCGAGTTGGGCATCTCCGGCGCGGCCCACGCTTGGATTGCGTCCTACCTGACAGGTCGCTCCTACCAGGTGGCGTGGCGAGAATCCGTCTCCACACCACGTGCTCTCACCACTGGTGTCCCCAGGGCTCTGTTCTAGGCCCTCTCCTATTCTCGCTATACACCAAGTCACTTGGCTCTGTCATAACCTCACATGGTCTCTCCTATCATTGCTATGCAGACGACACACAATTAATCTTCTCCTTTCCCCCTTCTGATGACCAGGTGGCAAATCGCATCTCTGCATGTCTGGCAGACATATCCGTGTGGATGACGGATCACCACCTCAAGCTGAACCTCGGCAAGACGGAGCTGCTCTTCCTCCCGGGAAGGACTGCCCGTTCCATGATCTCGCCATCACGGTTGACAACTCCATTGTGTCCTCCTCCCAGAGCGCTAAGAACCTTGGCGTGATCCTGGACAACACCCTGTCGTTCTCAACTAACATCAAGGCGGTGGCCCGTTCCTGTAGGTTCATGCTCTACAACATCCGCAGAGTACGACCCTGCCTCACACAGGAAGCGGCGCAGGTCCTAATCCAGGCACTTGTCATCTCCCGTCTGGATTACTGCAACTCGCTGTTGGCTGGGCTCCCTGCCTGTGCCATTAAACCCCTACAACTCATCCAGAACGCCGCAGCCCGTCTGGTGTTCAACCTTCCCAAGTTCTCTCACGTCACCCCGCTCCTCCGCTCCCTCCACTGGCTTCCAGTTGAAGCTCGCATCCGCTACAAGACCATGGTGCTTGCCTACGGAGCTGTGAGGGGAACGGCACCTCAGTACCTCCAGGCTCTGATCAGGCCCTACACCCAAACAAGGGCACTGCGTTCATCCACCTCTGGCCTGCTCGCCTCCCTACCACTGAGGAAGTACAGTTCCCGCTCAGCCCAGTCAAAACTGTTCGCTGCTCTGGCCCCCCAATGGTGGAACAAACTCCCTCACGACGCCAGGACAGCGGAGTCAATCACCACCTTCCGGAGACACCTGAAACCCCACCTCTTTAAGGAATACCTAGGATAGGATAAAGTAATCCCTCTCACCCCCTCCCCTGAAAAGATTTAGATGCACTACTGTTCCACTGGAGGTCATAAGGTGAATGCACCAATTTGTAAGTCGCTCTGGATAAGAGCGTCTGCTAAATGACTTAAATGTAAATGTAAATGTATATAGTTATACTAGACCTACTGTATATAGTTATAGCAGACTTACTGTATATGGTTATAGCAGACCTACTGTATATAGTTATAGCAGACCTACTGTATATAGTTATAGCAGACTTACTGTATATGGTACTAGTAGACCTACTGTATATAGTTGTTATTCTCCCACAGCATATAGTTATACTAGACCTACTGTATATAGTTATACTAGACCTACTGTATATAGTTATAGCAGACCTACTGTATATGGTTCTAGTAGACCTACTGTATATAGTTGTTATTCTCCCACAGCATATACTTATACTAGACCTACTGTATATAGTTATACTAGACCTACTGTATATAGTTATAGTAGACCTACTGTATATAGTTATACTAGACCTACTGTATATAGTTATACTAGACCTACTGTATATAGTTATAGTAGACCTACTGTATATAGTTATACTAGACCTACTGTATATAGTTATACTAGACCTACTGTATATAGTTATACTAGACCTACTGTATATAGTTATAGTAGACCTACTGTATATAGTTATACTAGACCTACTGTATATAGTTATACTAGACCTACTGTATATAGTTATACTAGACCTACTGTATATAGTTACACTAGACATACTGTATATAGTTATACTAGACCTACTGTATATAGTTATACTAGACATACTGTATATAGTTATACTAGACCTACTGTATATAGTTATACTAGACCTACTGTATATAGTTATACTAGACCTACTGTATATAGTTATAGTAGACCTACTGTATATAGTTATACTAGACCTACTGTATATAGTTATACTAGACCTACTGTATATAGTTATAGTAGACCTACTGTATATAGTTATACTAGACCTACTGTATATAGTTATAGTAGACCTACTGTATATGGTTATACTAGACCTACTGTATATAGTTATAGTAGACCTACTGTATATAGTTATACTAGACCTACTGTATATAGTTATACTAGACCTACTGTATATAGTTATACTAGACCTACTGTATATAGTTATACTAGACCTACTGTATATAGTTATATTAGACCTACTGTATATAGTTATAGCAGACCTACTGTATATAGTTATAGCAGACTTACTGTATATGGTTCTAGTAGACCTACTGTATATAGTTGTTATTCTCCCACAGCATATAGTTATACTAGACCTACTGTATATAGTTATAGCAGACTTACTGTATATGGTTCTAGTAGACCTACTGTATATAGTTGTTATTCTCCCACAGCATATAGTTATACTAGACCTACTGTATATAGTTATAGCAGACCTACTGTATATAGTTATAGCAGACTTATTGTATATAGTTATAGCAGACTTGCTGTATATAGTTATAGCAGACTTACTGTATATAGTTATAGCAGACTTACTGTATATAGTTATAGCAGACTTACTGTATATAGTTATAGCAGACTTACTGTATATAGTTATAGCAGACTTACTGTATATAGTTATAGCAGACCTACTGTATATAGTTATAGCAGTCTTACTGTATATGGTTCTAGTAGACCTACTGTATATAGTTATAGCAGACCTACTGTATATAGTTATAGCAGACTTACTGTATATGGTTCTAGTAGACCTACTGTATATAGTTATAGCAGACCTACTGTATATAGTTATAGCAGACTTACTGTATATGGTTCTAGTAGACCTACTGTATATATTTGTTATTCTCCCACAGCATATAGTTATCCTAGACCTACTGTATATAGTTATAGCAGACTTACTGTATATGGTTCTAGTAGACCTACTGTATATAGTTGTTATTCTCCCACAGCATATAGTTATACTAGACCTACTGTATATAGTTATAGCAGACTTACTGTATATAGTTATACTAGACCTACTGTATATAGTTATACTAGACCTACTGTATATAGTTATAGCAGACTTACTGTATATGGTTCTAGTAGACCTACTGTATATAGTTGTTATTCTCCCACAGCATATAGTTATACTAGACCTACTGTATATAGTTATAGCAGACCTACTGTATATAGTTATACTAGACCTACTGTATATAGTTATAGCAGACTTACTGTATATGGTTCTAGTAGACCTACTGTATATAGGAATAGCAGACCTACTGTATATAGTTATACTAGACCTACTGTATATAGTTGTTATTCTCCCACAGCATATAGTTATACTAGACCTACTGTATATAGTTATAGCAGACTTACTGTATATAGTTATAGCAGACCTACTGTATATAGTTGTTATTCTCCCATAGCATATAGTTATACTAGACCTACTGTATATAGTTATAGCAGACTTACTGTATATGGTTCTAGTAGACCTACTGTATATAGTTATAGCAGACCTACTGTATATAGTTATAGCAGACCTACTGTATATAGTTATAGCAGACCTACTGTATATAGTTATAGCAGACCTACTGTATATAGTTATAGCAGACCTACTGTATATAGTTATAGCAGACTTACTGTATATAGTTATAGCAGACCTACTGTATATAGTTATAGCAGACTTACTGTATATGGTTCTAGTAGACCTACTGTATATAGTTGTTATTCTCCCACAGCATATAGTTATACTAGAGCTACTGTATATAGTTATAGTAGACCTACTGTATATAGTTATACTAGACCTACTGTATATTGTTGTTATTCTCCCATAGCATATAGTTATACTAGACCTACTGTATATAGTTATAGCAGACTTACTGTATATGGTTCTAGTAGACCTACTGTATATAGTTATAGCAGACCTACTGTATATAGTTATAGCAGACCTACTGTATATAGTTATAGCAGACCTACTGTATATAGTTATAGCAGACTTACTGTATATAGTTATAGCAGACCTACTGTATATAGTTATAGCAGACTTACTGTATATAGTTATAGCAGACCTACTGTATATAGTTATAGCAGACTTACTGTATATAGTTATAGCAGACCTACTGTATATAGTTGTTATTCTCCCATAGCATATAGTTATACTAGACCTACTGTATATAGTTATAGCAGACTTACTGTATATGGTTCTAGTAGACCTACTGTATATAGTTATAGCAGACCTACTGTATATAGTTATAGCAGACTTACTGTATATAGTTATAGCAGACCTACTGTATATAGTTATAGCAGACCTACTGTATATAGTTATAGCAGACCTACTGTATATAGTTATAGCAGACCTACTGTATATAGTTATAGCAGACCTACTGTATATGGTTATAGCAGACCTACTGTATATAGTTATAGCAGACCTACTGTATATAGTTATAGCAGACTTACTGTATATGGTACTAGTAGACCTACTGTATATAGTTGTTATTCTCCCACAGCATATAGTTATACTAGACCTACTGTATATAGTTATACTAGACCTACTGTATATAGTTATAGCAGACTTACTGTATATGGTTCTAGTAGACCTACTGTATATAGTTGTTATTCTCCCACAGCATATACTTATACTAGACCTACTGTATATAGTTATACTAGACCTACTGTATATAGTTATAGTAGACCTACTGTATATAGTTATACTAGACCTACTGTATATAGTTATACTAGACCTACTGTATATAGTTATAGTAGACCTACTGTATATAGTTATACTAGACCTACTGTATATAGTTATACTAGACCTACTGTATATAGTTATACTAGACCTACTGTATATAGTTATAGTAGACCTACTGTATATAGTTATACTAGACCTACTGTATATAGTTATACTAGACCTACTGTATATAGTTATACTAGACCTACTGTATATAGTTACACTAGACATACTGTATATAGTTATACTAGACCTACTGTATATAGTTATACTAGACATACTGTATATAGTTATACTAGACCTACTGTATATAGTTATACTAGACCTACTGTATATAGTTATACTAGACCTACTGTATATAGTTATAGTAGACCTACTGTATATAGTTATACTAGACCTACTGTATATAGTTATACTAGACCTACTGTATATAGTTATAGTAGACCTACTGTATATAGTTATACTAGACCTACTGTATATAGTTATAGTAGACCTACTGTATATGGTTATACTAGACCTACTGTATATAGTTATAGTAGACCTACTGTATATAGTTATACTAGACCTACTGTATATAGTTATACTAGACCTACTGTATATAGTTATACTAGACCTACTGTATATAGTTATACTAGACCTACTGTATATAGTTATACTAGACCTACTGTATATAGTTATAGCAGACCTACTGTATATAGTTATAGCAGACTTACTGTATATGGTTCTAGTAGACCTACTGTATATAGTTGTTATTCTCCCACAGCATATAGTTATACTAGACCTACTGTATATAGTTATAGCAGACTTACTGTATATGGTTCTAGTAGACCTACTGTATATAGTTGTTATTCTCCCACAGCATATAGTTATACTAGACCTACTGTATATAGTTATAGCAGACCTACTGTATATAGTTATAGCAGACTTATTGTATATAGTTATAGCAGACTTACTGTATATAGTTATAGCAGACTTACTGTATATAGTTATAGCAGACTTACTGTATATAGTTATAGCAGACTTACTGTATATAGTTATAGCAGACTTACTGTATATAGTTATAGCAGACTTACTGTATATAGTTATAGCAGACCTACTGTATATAGTTATAGCAGTCTTACTGTATATGGTTCTAGTAGACCTACTGTATATAGTTATAGCAGACCTACTGTATATAGTTATAGCAGACTTACTGTATATGGTTCTAGTAGACCTACTGTATATAGTTATAGCAGACCTACTGTATATAGTTATAGCAGACTTACTGTATATGGTTCTAGTAGACCTACTGTATATATTTGTTATTCTCCCACAGCATATAGTTATCCTAGACCTACTGTATATAGTTATAGCAGACTTACTGTATATGGTTCTAGTAGACCTACTGTATATAGTTGTTATTCTCCCACAGCATATAGTTATACTAGACCTACTGTATATAGTTATAGCAGACCTACTGTATATAGTTATACTAGACCTACTGTATATAGTTATAGCAGACTTACTGTATATGGTTCTAGTAGACCTACTGTATATAGGAATAGCAGACCTACTGTATATAGTTATACTAGACCTACTGTATATAGTTGTTATTCTCCCACAGCATATAGTTATATTAGACCTACTGTATATAGTTATAGCAGACTTACTGTATATAGTTATAGCAGACCTACTGTATATAGTTGTTATTCTCCCATAGCATATAGTTATACTAGACCTACTGTATATAGTTATAGCAGACTTACTGTATATGGTTCTAGTAGACCTACTGTATATAGTTATAGCAGACCTACTGTATATAGTTATAGCAGACCTACTGTATATAGTTATAGCAGACCTACTGTATATAGTTATAGCAGACCTACTGTATATAGTTATAGCAGACCTACTGTATATAGTTATAGCAGACTTACTGTATATAGTTATAGCAGACCTACTGTATATAGTTATAGCAGACTTACTGTATATGGTTCTAGTAGACCTACTGTATATAGTTGTTATTCTCCCACAGCATATAGTTATACTAGACCTACTGTATATAGTTATAGTAGACCTACTGTATATAGTTATACTAGACCTACTGTATATTGTTGTTATTCTCCCATAGCATATAGTTATACTAGACCTACTGTATATAGTTATAGCAGACTTACTGTATATGGTTCTAGTAGACCTACTGTATATAGTTATAGCAGACCTACTGTATATAGTTATAGCAGACCTACTGTATATAGTTATAGCAGACCTACTGTATATAGTTATAGCAGACTTACTGTATATAGTTATAGCAGACCTACTGTATATAGTTATAGCAGACTTACTGTATATAGTTATAGCAGACCTACTGTATATAGTTATAGCAGACTTACTGTATATAGTTATAGCAGACCTACTGTATATAGTTGTTATTCTCCCATAGCATATAGTTATACTAGACCTACTGTATATAGTTATAGCAGACTTACTGTATATGGTTCTAGTAGACCTACTGTATATAGTTATAGCAGACCTACTGTATATAGTTATAGCAGACTTACTGTATATAGTTATAGCAGACCTACTGTATATAGTTATAGCAGACCTACTGTATATAGTTATAGCAGACCTACTGTATATAGTTATAGCAGACTTACTGTATATAGTTATAGCAGACCTACTGTATATAGTTATAGCAGACCTACTGTATATAGTTATAGCAGACCTACTGTATATAGTTATAGCAGACCTACTGTATATAGTTATAGCAGACCTACTGTATATAGTTATAGCAGACCTACTGTATATAGTTATAGCAGACTTACTGTATATAGTTATAGCAGACCTACTGTATATAGTTTTAGCAGACCTACTGTATATAGTTATAGCAGACCTACTGTATATAGTTATAGCAGACCTACTGTATATAGTTATAGCAGACCTACTGTATATAGTTATAGCAGACCTACTGTATATAGTTATAGCAGACCTACTGTATATAGTTATAGCAGACCTACTGTATATAGTTATAGCAGACTTACTGTATATAGTTATAGCAGACTTACTGTATATAGTTATAGCAGACCTATTGTATATAGTTATAGCAGACTTACTGTATATAGTTATAGCAGACCTACTGTATATAGTTATAGCAGACTTACTGTATATAGTTATAGCAGACCTACTGTATATAGTTATAGCAGACCTACTGTATATAGTTATAGCAGACCTACTGTATATAGTTATAGCAGACTTACTGTATATGGTTCTAGTAGACCTACTGTATATAGTTATAGCAGACCTACTGTATATAGTTATAGCAGACCTACTGTATATAGTTATAGCAGACCTACTGTATATAGTTATAGCAGACCTACTGTATATAGTTATAGCAGACCTACTGTATATGGTTCTAGTAGACCTACTGTATATAGTTGTTATTCTCCCACAGCATATAGTTATACTAGACCTACTGTATATAGTTATACTAGACCTACTGTATATAGTTATAGCAGACTTACTGTATATGGTTCTAGTAGACCTACTGTATATAGGAATAGCAGACCTACTGTATATAGTTATACTAGACCTACTGTATATTGTTGTTATTCTCCCATAGCATATAGTTATACTAGACCTACTGTATATAGTTATAGCAGACTTACTGTATATGGTTCTAGTAGACCTACTGTATATAGTTATAGCAGACCTACTGTATATAGTTATAGCAGACCTACTGTATATAGTTATAGCAGACCTACTGTATATAGTTATAGCAGACCTACTGTATATAGTTATAGCAGACCTACTGTATATAGTTATAGCAGACTTACTGTATATAGTTATAGCAGACCTACTGTATATAGTTATAGCAGACTTACTGTATATAGTTATAGCAGACCTACTGTATATAGTTATAGCAGACTTACTGTATATAGTTATAGCAGACCTACTGTATATAGTTGTTATTCTCCCATAGCATATAGTTATGCTAGACCTACTGTATATAGTTATAGCAGACTTACTGTATATGGTTCTAGTAGACCTACTGTATATAGTTATAGCAGACCTACTGTATATAGTTATAGCAGACTTACTGTATATAGTTATAGCAGACCTACTGTATATAGTTATAGCAGACCTACTGTATATAGTTATAGCAGACCTACTGTATATAGTTATAGCAGACCTACTGTATATAGTTATAGCAGACTTACTGTATATAGTTATAGCAGACCTACTGTATATAGTTATAGCAGACCTACTGTATATAGTTATAGCAGACCTACTGTATATAGTTATAGCAGACCTACTGTATATAGTTATAGCAGACCTACTGTATATAGTTATAGCAGACCTACTGTATATAGTTATAGCAGACTTACTGTATATAGTTATAGCAGACCTACTGTATATAGTTTTAGCAGACCTACTGTATATAGTTATAGCAGACCTACTGTATATAGTTATAGCAGACCTACTGTATATAGTTATAGCAGACCTACTGTATATAGTTATAGCAGACCTACTGTATTATAGTTATAGCAGACCTACTGTATATAGTTATAGCAGACCTACTGTATATAGTTATAGCAGACTTACTGTATATAGTTATAGCAGACTTACTGTATATAGTTATAGCAGACCTACTGTATATAGTTATAGCAGACTTACTGTATATAGTTATAGCAGACCTACTGTATATAGTTATAGCAGACTTACTGTATATAGTTATAGCAGACCTACTGTATATAGTTATAGCAGACCTACTGTATATAGTTATAGCAGACCTACTGTATATAGTTATAGCAGACTTACTGTATATGGTTCTAGTAGACCTACTGTATATAGTTATAGCAGACCTACTGTATATAGTTATAGCAGACCTACTGTATATAGTTATAGCAGACCTACTGTATATAGTTAAAGCAGACCTACTGTATATAGTTATAGCAGACCTACTGTATATGGTTCTAGTAGACCTACTGTATATAGTTGTTATTCTCCCACAGCATATAGTTATACTAGACCTACTGTATATAGTTATACTAGACCTACTGTATATAGTTATAGCAGACTTACTGTATATGGTTCTAGTAGACCTACTGTATATAGTTATATTCAGACCTACAGCATATAGTTATACTAGACCTACTGTATATAGTTATAGCAGACTTACTATATATGGTTCTAGTAGACCTACTGTATATAGTTGTTATTCTCCCACAGCATATAGTTATACTAGACCTACTGTATATAGTTATACTAGACCTACTGTATATAGTTATGAGTTATCTGTGACCAACAAATACATATCCATAGATTAGGGGCTATTGAATTTTTTTCAATTGACTTATTTCCTTATTTGAACTGTAACTCAGTAAAATCTTTGAAATTGTTGCATGTTGCATTTATATGTTTGTTCAGTACATGTTCCTCAGTGGAGTGTGAAATTAGTAATCATTGTGTGTATGACTATATTTGTTATTGTGTCTACTCTGTGGTCTTCATGTTCTAGAACCGTCTGGACATTAAGAATGGCTGCATTCTCCGTCTGACCAAGGCACCGGTGAGTCTGCAAACAAGAGCCTAACAAACCAACCATGCTCTGTTCCTTACATAATTCCCTCTTGGCTGTGTGTGTGTGTGTGTCTGCACGCTATGTATGCCTATTGCAATTGTATTACATTATGGGTATATCTACTTCATTCATCCTTTGTCTGTGTGTTTTTATGCTGTGTGTGTTGTAGGGCCGTTGTGCCGAGGACCTCTACAAGGGCATCCAGAGCTCAGACTCAGGTGTGCGCTGTGATTCGCTGAAGCAGCTGGCCTGCGTGTCCACTGACGTCACTTTTGCCCAGGAGTTTATCAGCCGTGATGGCCACTCTCTGCTGGTGAAGATCGTAGAGGACGCTGACGAGTCAGTTCCCTTCTCTGTATCTCTCTATATGTCTATGTGTCTCTTATAATGTCACTATGTCTTTGTGTGTGTCTCTGTCTCTCTCTACTCTCTCTTCAACTAACCTTATATAGCAGAGACAGCAGACTCACATAAGTGAGCGCTTCTCTGTCTGTCCTGTTCTCCTAGCAGACTGTGTGGTTATTTAGGGGGATGGGGGAAATGCAGTGCAGTAGTGCATATTTCTGCTGGCTGCAGTTGAATGCTGTGCTTTGATAGATGCTGCTGCAGAGATATGAGACGATTACCTCACGTGGGAACACGTCCCTGGGTGAAGTATGGGCTGAGTCTGGCCTTCCCCTCATACTGTTAGCATAGTTACTGTGGAGGAATTCAAGGATGCTGTAGTTGGGTTTGTCTGTTGAATTCTAGAATAACATTGAGTTGGCATGGAGAATTGGCTAGGAAGAATATGCAGCTGTGTTGCGTAGTTAGTGATTTGGTTAGTTTGATGAAAATCAACATGGGATGGAGAGATCCAAGGATATGAGTCTGACCTCATGCTTTTGAAGATGTAACATGTCTTATAGTCCCAAATCAATTATACCTCTATTATACCACTTGAATCCCAGGGAAGGCATGAAACACATTCCTACCAAACCTGAGAAAACATTTCAGCCTGGTATAGTCTAGTCTCTCCTAATCTCGCCACCTAGAACCAAATCAGTGGAAATACTCAGTGGCGTCTGTGGTTTTCTTTGTCAATGTTGTATTTGCTGAAGTTGTAATATTCTGTTCTGAGTTGTGTGTATTGTCTGTTAGGGCCCCTCTGATCATGACCCACACACTGACAGGCTTCATGGAGTTGATGGACCATGGGATTGTATCATGGGAGAATCTCTCTGCTGTCTTCATCAAGAAGGTAGGTTCCTAAACTATTGGCTTCTTTAACCTAAGTGGAGGAGGAGAAATAAAGATATGTCAGGAGTAAGAAAGTAAGGCACATTTAGGGTTGGTTCCCAGGACTAGGCTTAATCTTTGTCTGGGAAACCGTCCCATAATCTTAATGTGTGTAATGTTTGACCATGAGAAATGTCTGATAGGAGCTCTGGTGACCACTAGTCATGGGACTGACTCTCCGCACTCAGTTTCAACCTATTATATCCCCATCGCATTCTATCCCACTACTATCCTACTCTGCTATTTGTGCTCTTCTATACTAACTGTATCCTGTGTCTATTTCCTGGTACCTGTCAGATTGCTAACTTCGTCAATGCCAAGGTGCTGGACGCGTCCATCCAGCAGGTGTCCCTGGCCATCCTGGAGAGCATGGTGCTGAGCAGCAGCAGCCTCTTCCAGCAGGTCAAGCAGGAGGTCACTCTGGAGAGACTCCTCTCACATCTGCAGGTGTAAGTGTGTGTCATCCATGGATAGAATTGTAGGAAAAACCTGCATTACCTCCAATGAATGAGTGTGCGTATACCTGCTTACACACATAGACCCTCATCTCTAAATCATATTACGGTTAAATGTACCTCAGGAAAATGTAATGATAAGCTTGTCCAGGGTCTGAAGTCTACAGTTCATCTAAGAAATACACACACATACTACTCTCTCCCATCTCTCATTATGCCCACCCATACGCTCTCTTTTATTCCAGGACAAACCAACAGATTCAAACCAAAGCCATGGCCCTCCTCATGGCTCTGCTACAGACTGCTGGAGATGCAGACAGACAGGTAAGAATGGTCTCTATTTCCCCTCTCTCTCTCTCTCTTTCTCTGTCTGGATCTCCCTCTGTCTCTCCCTCTGTCTTTCTCCCTGTCTCTCTATCTCTCTCTCAATTTAATTTAATTCAATTTGCTGTGTAACAATGTACATATTGCTTACTTTGGAGATTTACAATATTAACATAATTAATAATAATAATCAATATTCTCAACGGGACAACAGTAACAACAATAACCAAGGGTCAAAATAACCAGACATTGGACAATAACAATAAACATAGAGGACATGTGCAGGTTGGTTGGTCTGTCAGACATTGTCCCTCATCTTATGGCAAGCAGCAATGTAGTGTGCTGCCATCCCACAGCTCTCTGCTTCCTCCCCCAACAGGACAGAAAGCCTATCCTCATCAGAGAGGTCTTTGAAACCTTGAATACAGGTTTTTGTCAGGAATTGCAGCTCTGTCTTGGGTTCTGCTGTGGTGCAGTGGTTGCACAGCCTTTCCTCTACAGGGAGCCATGTTTTCCTGTGTCTACCCTTCTCAATGGCAAGGCTGTGCTCACTGAGCCTGTACTTTCTCAAGGTTTTTCCAAGGTTTTGATCACTAACCATGGTCGCATAGTTTGCCATGGTGTACTGTCGATTTAGGGCCAGATAGCACTGCATTTTGCTTTGTGCTTGTGTTTGCATTTCCCAATAGGTAATGTAGTTTTGTTTTGACTGTGTTGTAATTTGGTTTGATCTGATTGATTGGATGTTCTGGTCCTGATGCTTCAGTGTGTTAGTAGAGGCTTGAGTGTGTTAGTAGAACAGGTTTGTGAACTCAGCCCCAGGACCAGCTGGATGAGGGGACTCTTTTCTTTGCTCAGCTCTTGGTATTGAAGGGCGTGGTAATGATATGAGAGGGGATCACTGTATTTGAGATGTTTCCAAAACTTAATTGCTTTTTAAAAAGTTTTTATTATTAGTGGATATTGTCTTAATTCTGCCCTGCATGCATTGTTTGTAGTTTTCTTCTGGACATGTAGGAGAATCTTACAGAACTCGGAATGCAGGGTTTCAATGGGGGGTTTGTCCCATTGGGTGAAATCTTGTTTTTCAAGTGGCCCGCACTCCTCGCTGCCATAAAGTGCAATTGGTTCAATGACACATTCGATTAGGTATTTCAATTTGAATTTGTTTTTTAATGGCGTAGAATGCCCTGCTTTCTCTCTCTGTCTCTGTCTCTGTCTCTCTCTCTCTCTCTCTCTCTCTCTCTCTCTCTGTGTGTATCGCTCTCTCTCTCTGTCTCTTCTCTGTGTATCGCTCTCTCTTCTCTGTGTATCGCTCTCTCTCTCTCTCTCTCTCGCTCTCTCTCTGTGTATTGCTCTCTCTCTCTTTGTCTCTTCTCTGTGTATCGCTCTCTCTCTCTCTCTCTCTCTCTCTCTCTCTCTCTCTCTCTCTCTCTCTCTCTCTCTGTCTCTGTCTCTCTCTCTCTCTGCCTGTCTGTCTGTCTGTCTGTCTGTCTGTCTGTCTGTCTGTCTGTCTGTCTGTCTGTCTCTCTCTCTCTCTCTCTCTCTGTCTGTCTCTGTCTGCCTGCCTGTCTGTCTGTCTGTCTGTCTGTCTGTCTGTCTGTCTGTCTGTCTGTCTGTCTGTCTGTCTGTCTGTCTGTCTGTCTGTCTGTCTCTCTATCTCTCTCTCTCTCTCACTCACTCTCTCTTTCTCTCTGTGTATTGCTCTCTCTGTCTCTCTCTCTATCTCCCACTCTCTGTCTGTCTCTTTCTTTCTTCTCTCCCTCGCCTGCTCTGTTTTCCAGAGGGAGGTACAAGTTAATCAGTTTAACCAGCCTGAGTGAGTCTGTTCAAAACAAAGGGTTTTGTTCAGATTTATGTGACCATTACTGGTGGCAGAGTCCTGACCTGATTTGTGACTGTATCGCTTTTACCGCCTACTTATGGGGAAGTAGTGTCACTGCATTTCAGTAATAACTGATATAGCCAGTGGTAGTTATTTGGTGATGACACACATGATATTGGTTTTCAGGAGCTGTTTGCCTTCTTAGGAATGAAGAATCTTCGACAGTACATCTATAAGGTAAACCATCTTGAATGTTCAAGATTGAGGTACAAGGGCACCTTACTGTCATTGCATCCAGTAGAATGTCAAATTGGGGAAATGCAATTGTCTTTCATTAAATGTAGCAATTTTTTGGTCTTCCAGTCATTTTATCCATAGTAAATACTCTACTGTCTTGATCCTATGTCTCATGGTTTGTTGTGACCCACAGAACATTATCCATAGTTCTGCCTCCGTGGGGGATGAGATGGCCCACTACCTGTATGTCCTCCAGTCTGTCACTCTGAACCACCTGGAGCCTCGCATGAGGATGCCCCTGGACTCCTACAACCAGGTGAGATAGATGACCTCCCTGACTTCTGACCCCTCCCACACCTGGAAACCACTGCCTCTTCGCACCCCAGGAGAGAGTGCTGACTAGTGCTTACTAAGTATCCTTGAAATCCACTTAGTCATATAGTACCATACTCCCTTATATTGGACCATTGTGTCTCTCTACTGTTATCTTTCCATCCTTCCCCTTCCTCCCTCAGGACCAGAGGGAGATTCTACACGGCCTGCGGCAGGCAGCCTTCGAGACGGAGAGTGAGAACAGCTTGAGTCATGAGCGACGGCGCTCTCTCTGTGCCAAAGAGTTCAAGAAGCTGGGCTTCTCTGTGAGTCTACTCTATGGGATTCTACTTACCACCACCTCAATCAGTCACTCTCATTCGGCCTCTGTGTGTCCTACATATACTGTACATATTAATAAACTTCTCTGAGTCTTGCTCTTGTCTATCCAAACCATTATCTCCCTCCATACAGAGTGTGTTTAATTCCTGTTCTGTCTTCTCTCTCTAAAGAACAACAGTAACCCAGGTCAGGACCTGCTGCGGGCCCCTCCTGGCCTGCTGGCTCTGGACACCATGGCCTACTTCGCCTCCCGCTACCCCGATGCCTACAGCAGGGTGAGCAGAGGGAGGGGAAAGGGAAGAACGGGGAGGAACAGAGGGCGGGAGGGAGTTAAAGGGACAATCATGGGTTTTTGTTCGGGAGAGGGTTAAGTATTTGTCATCCTCTGACTATTTATTTCTCTCTCGTTTTATTTCTCTCTCTGTTTCTCTCTCTCTCTGTCTGTCTCTTTCTCTCAGTTTGTTCTAGAAAACAGCAGTAGGGAGGATAAGCACGAGTGTCCATTCGCCCGCAGCAGCATCCAGCTGACTCTAATCTTGTGTGAGATCCTACGCATCGGAGAGCCCCGTAAGTCAACCTGAGCTCGTACATGTAGGCCTACATGTATTTAAGACAGGTTAAGCCAGGTCTGGCTCTTTTCCCCACTGATGTCAGGCATGTTTCCTCTACTTATGACATTCAGCTGTTAGTGTCTACATGCTGGTGTGAGTTCACACAGTATGGATACGTCTGTGTATGGGTGCATTGGGTCTGTACTGGAAGCATACAGTACCAGTCATGAATTTGGACACACCTACTCATTCAAGGGTTTTTCTTTATTTGTACTATTTTCTACATTGAAGAATAATAGTGATGACATCAAAACTATGAAATAACACATATGGAATTATGTAGTAAACAAAAAAGTGTTAAACAAATCAAAATATATTTTGTATTTTATATTCTTCAAAGTAGCCACCATTTGCCTTGATGACAGAATGCACACTCTTGGCATTCTCTCAACCAGCTTCACCTAGAATGCTTTTCCAACAGTCTTGAAGGAGTTCCCACATATGCTGAGCACTTGTTGGCTGCTTTTCCTTCACTCCAACTCATCCCAAAACATCTCAATTGAGTTGAGGTCGGGTCATTGTGGAGACAGGTCATCTGATGCGGCACTCCATCACTCTCCTTCTTGGTCAACTAGCCCTTACACAGTCTGGACGTGTGTTGGGTAACTATTTGTTAACCTCTCTGGGATATTCGGGACGGTAGCGTCCCACCTCAACAACAGTCAGTGAAAGTGCAGGGCGCCAAATTCAAAACAACAGAAATCCCATAATTCAAATTCCTCAAACATACAAGTATTTCACACCATTTTAAATATAAACGTGTTGTATATCCAGCCACAGTGTCTGTTTTCAAAAAGGCTTTATGACAAAAGCACACCAAACGATTATGTTAGGTCAGTACCTAGTCACAGAAAAACACAGCCATTTTCCAGCCAAAGAGAGGAGTCATAAAAAGCAGAAATAGAGATAAAATTAATCACTAACCTTTGATGATCTTCATCAGATGACACTCATAGGACTTCATGTTACACAATACATGTATGTTTTGTTTGATAAAGTTCATATTTATATAAAAAAATCTCAGTTTACATTGGCGCGTTACGTTCAGCAGTTCCAAAACATCCGGTGATTTCGCAGAGAGCCACATCAATTTACAGAAATACTCATAATAAACATTGCTAAAAGATACAAGTGTTATGTGTAGCATTTTAGATCCACTTCTCCTTCATGCAACCACTGTGTCAGATTTCAAAAAAGCTTTACCGAAAAAGCACACCATGCAATAATCTGAGTACAGCGCTCAGACAACAAAGCAAGCCATACAGATATCCACCATGTTGTGGAGTCAACAAAGTCAGAAATAGCATTATAAATATTCACTTATCTTTGATGATCTTCATCAGAATGCACTCCCAGGAATCCCAGTTCCACAATAAATGTTTGATTTGTTCGATAAAGTCCATAATTTATGTCCAAATACCTCCTTTTTGTTCACGCGTTTAGCCCAGTAATCCAAATTCATGAGGCGCGAGCAGATGAAAAGTCAAAAAGTTCTGTTACAGTCCATAGAAACATGTCAAACAATGTATAGAATCAATCTTTAGGATTGCCAGCAAAGCACCCCCACACCAATACACCTACTCCTCCAATGCTTCACGGTGGGAACCACCTACTCTGCGACTCACAAACGGTTCGAATCAAAAATCTCAAATTCGGACTCATCAGACCAAAGGACAGATGAGTAGGCCCTCATTGTGAATAGGCCGGAGTAGGCCCTCATTGTAATTAAGAATTTGTTCTTAATTAACTGACTTGCCTAGTTAAATAAAGGTTAAAATATTTTCCATTGCTCGTGTTTCTTGGCCGAAGCACGTCTCTTCTTCTTGTTGTTGTCCTTTAGTAGAGTGTTGAATGAAGGCTTGATTCACACAGTCTCCTCTGAACAGTTGATGTGGAGATGTGTCTGTTACTTGAACTCTGTGAAGCATTTATTTGGGCTGCAATTTCTGATGTTGGTGACTGTAATGAATTTATCCTCTGCAGCATAGGTAACTCTGGGTCTTCCTTTCCTGTGGCGGTCCTCATGAGAGCCAGTTTCATCATAGCACTTGATGGTTTTTGCGACTGCACTTTCATTGATTATTTGAGCTGTTCTTGCCATAATATGTACTTGGTCTTTTACCAAATAGGGGTATCTTCTGTATACCACCCCTAGCTTGTCACAACTGACTGGTTCAAACGTATTAAGAAGGAAATAAATTCCACTTTTGAACTTTTAACCTTTCTAGCGCAGGCGTTCCACTAGCAGAACAGAACCCCTCGACAACATTCCGCTGGAAAGGCAGTGCGCGAAATTCAAAAATATTTTTTTGAAATATATAACTTTCACACATTAACAAGTCCAATACAGCAAATGAAAGATAAACATCTTGTTAATCTACCCATCGTGTCCGATTTAAAAAATGCTTTACAGTGAAAGCACAACATATGATTATGTTAGGTAATAGCCAACCGCTGTGTCATATTTCCCAAAAACTTTATGGAAAAAGCATAATCTGAGAATGGCGCTCAGAGCCCAATCCAGCTAGAGAAATATCCGCCATTTTGGAGTCAACAGAAGTTAGAAATAACACTATAAATATTCACTTACCTTTGATGATCTTCATCAGAAGGCACTCCCAGGAATCCCAGTTCGACAATAAATGACTGATTTGTTCCATAAAGTTTAATAAAGTACATCATTTATGTCCAAATAGCCACTTGTTGGTAGCGTGTTCAGCCCAGTAATCCATCTTCATGAGGCGCGAGCACTTCGTCCAGACAAAAACTCGAAAAGTTCCGTTACAGGTCGTAGAAACAAGTCAAACGATGTATGGAATCAATCTTTAGGATGTTTTTAACATAAAACGTCCATAAGCTTCCAACCGTTGAATTCCTATGTCTGAAGAAAAGCACTGGGACAAGAGCTAACTCTGTCGGGAGCGCACGTCACGAGCCTGAGATACTCTGCCAGACCACTGACTCAAACAGGTCTCATGAGCCCCTCCTTTATCGTAGAATCCTCAAACCAGTTTCTAAAGATGGTTGACATCTAGTGGAAGCCGTAGGAAGTGCAACTTGACTCCATAGACACTGTGTATTCGGTAGGCCAAGCTTTGAAAAACTACAACCCTCAGATATCCCACTTCCTGGTTGGATTTTTCTCAGGTTTTCGCCTGCCATATGAGTTCTGTTATACTCACAGACATCATACAAAGAGTTTTAGAAACTTTAGAGTGTTTTCTATCCAATAATAATAATAATATGCATATATTAGCATCTGGGACAGAGTAGGAGGCAGTTCACTATGGGCATGCTATTCATCCAAAAGTGAAAATGCTGCCCTCTATCCCAAAAAGGTTAACAAGGCACACCTGTTAATTGAAATGCATTCCAGGTGACGACCTCATGAATCTGGTTGAGAGAATGCCAAGAGTGTGCAAAGCTTTCATCAAGCCAAAGGGGGGCTACTTTGAAGAATATAAAATATGTTTTGATTTGTTTAACACTTTTCTGATTACTACATGAATCCATATGTGTTATTTCATAGTTTTGATGTCTTCACTATTATTCTACAATGTAGAAAATAGTAAGAATAAAGAAAACCCTTATGTATATGTATATGTGTACAGTATACAGTATATCTTAAACTACTGATTAAGAATATACTGAAGCTATGTGTAGCTCTATAAAGGTATGCTGATACAGGGCTGTGTTCATTAGGGTTTGCAACGGAAAACATTTAAAAACATTTTGCAACAAAAAACTAAAATGAACGTTTCTTAAAGGTCTCATATTGTTCCTCTCGCTCTCTCTCCCCTAGCCTCAGAGACTGGTTCAAACTACCACCCCATCTTCTTCTCTCAGGACCGGCTGCTAGAGGAGCTTTTCTGCGTCTGCATCCAGCTGATCAACAAGACCTGGAAGGAGATGAGAGCCACGCAGGAGGACTTTGACAAGGTAACACAGCCTGTGTTACCCATCATACACCTGTCTGTGTCTCACAGCAACTTTTTTCTCACTCTTTCCCCATATCTAACTTTCATCTATGAGTACAAGCAACCGCTTCTTAGATAGTAAGAATTTGTGTGGCAAAGCAGTAATCTAATTTAGAAAATCTAACTTCAAAGCAGTCCATGGCATCTGGAGTGGACACTGTCTATTTGACTGCATACACTACACTGAAAACAATAACAAGCGCCCTGTGTCCTATGAGCCACCATAAGCCACTACAGTATCCAAGAACAGTATACAGGACAGTGACAGGCAACCCGCTGGGGTATATTAGTCAGACGGAAATGTTAGAACGGAACATTGATTAGTCAAAGTCTAGATGGTAGACACGGATGTAGAGCTATAGCCTTTGAAGCGTTTTTATTTCCCAATAACCATCCCTAGGTGATGGCCATCTCCTTTCTAATACTAACTGCACTGGGCTCCCTCAGACAGAACCATTCAAGAACACTCAACAACAACAAAACAGCCTCACAACAGGGCCATATTTTACAAAGGAGTCATTCCATGTCATTTGAGCAAGCCATGACACCCACCATCTCAGATTGTTCTTAAATTGTTTCTGTAGTTAGAAACAGGTAAGATTGTCATTCCTGAAACATTATTTTGTTGAAATGTTATTTTATATATGAGAAATTAAGCTAATTGATTGCACCCAAATGGGCCATTTTAATTTATAGGATTCAGATCATATTCAACAAATATAGTACCCAACATCTGACATTTCCTAGCCACAGATTAAGCGTAAAAGAAGGCCAAACTGATTTGCTTTCATAGAGGACTAGCTTGAATTAAGAGGATGACCACAAAATATATTTTCATAATGAGCCAAATCTATTGGTTTTCTACCCAAAGTATAGCATGAACTGTGGCATCTAGTGGTCAAAACCTGATACTTTCACACTACTTTATGGTAAATAATACAAGCGACTTCAATGACTAATTTCTCTGAAAAGTTCAATTTTTATTTTTTTAATTTACCTGGATTTTTGCATAAATTGGTCATGACATTTGATCTGATCTTCATCTAAGTCACAACAATAGACAAACACAGTCTGCTAAAACTAATAACACACAAACAATTATGCGTTTTCATGTCTTTATTGAACACACCATGTAAACATTCACAGTGCAGGGTGGGAAAAGTATGTGAACCCTTGGATTTAATAACTGCTTGACCCTCCTTTGGCAGCAATAACCTCAAACAAACATTTTCTGTAGTTGCGGATCAGACCTGCACAACAGTCAAGAGGAGTTTTGGACCATTCCTCTTTACAAACTGTTTCAGTTCAGCAATATTCTTGGGATGTCTGGTGTGAACCGCTCTCTTGAGGTCATGCCACAGCATCTCAATCGGGTTGAGGTCAGGACTCTGACTGGGCCACTCCAGAAGGCATTTTTTCTTCTGTTGAAGCCATTCTGTTGTTGATATACTTCTGTGTTTTGGGTCATTGTCCTGTTGCATCACCCAACTTCTGTTGAGCTTCAATTGGCGGACAGATAGCCTTATATTCTCCTGCAAAATGTCTTGATAAACTTGGGAATTCATTTTTCTATTGATGATAGTAAGCTGTCCAGGCCCTGAGGCAGCAAAACAGCCCCAAACCATGATGCTCCCTCCACCATACATTACAGTTGGGATGAGGTTTTGATGTTGTTGTGCTGTGGATTTTTTTCTCCACACATAGTGTTGTGTGTTCCTTCCAAACAACCCAACTTTAGTTTAATCTGTCCACAGAATATTTTGTCAGTAGCGCACCTGGAACATCCAGGTGCTCTTTTGCAAACTTCAGACGTGCAGTGTTTTTTTTGGACAGCAGTGGCTTCTTCTGTGATGTCCTTCCTGAACACCATTCTTGTTTAGTGTTTTATGTATCGTAGACTCGTCAACAGAGATGATAGCATGTTCTAGAGATTTCTGTAAGTCTTTAGCTGACACTCTAGGATTCTTCTTAACCTCAGTGAGCATTCTGCCTCTGAGCTTTTGCAGTCATCTTTTTTTTGTGTTAATTAATATAAAAAAAAAATATTTGGGATTTTTACATTTGCAAATATATATATATATATAATTTACCCCTCCACCATGTTGCTTGTGAGCTCAATTATAATATTCTATATATTTTCCAAAAAGTTGTGGATCATCATTATTTGGCCCATATAGATGATTTAGCCAGATCTGTTTTTGGTCCAATAGCATATTTAAAATAATCCATCTTCCTTGAGGATCTGTTTGCACAGTTTGCACAATCGGACCAGAATGTGTATTAATTAGTATAATCACTCCTTTTGAGTTTCTTTGACCATGACAAAAATATACATTCTCCCTCCCAGTACTTTTTCCACCCAACCCGATCTATTTTTGTAGAATGAGTTTCCTGTAGACAATATATATTATATTCTTTCTCTTTTAACCATGTAAAAATGTATATTATTTTTTATGATCTGCTGAGCCATTACAATTATATCTTGCTATACTTATTTCCCCACTTACCATAATGATACCCAAGTTTCAATTATACTTACCACAACCAATGTTTGTAAACGTACCATTATAAAGCACCATGATGATTAAGTGTCCATATACAGTGGGGCAAAAAAGTATTTAGTCAGCCACCAATTGTGCAAGTTCTCCCAATTTAAAAGATGAGAGAGGCCTGTAATGTTCATCATAGGTACACTTCAACTATGACAGACAAAATGAGAAAAAAAATCCAGAAAATCACATTGTAGGATATTTAATGAATTTATTTGCAAATTATGGTGGAAAATAAGTATTTGGTCAATAACAAAAGTTTAACTCAATACTTTGTTATATACCCTTTGTTGGCAATGACAGAGGTCAAACGTTTTCTGTAAGTCTTCACAAGGTTTTCATACACTGTTGCTGGTATTTTGGCCCATTCCTCCATGCAGATCTCCTCTAGAGCAGTGATGTTTTGGGGCTGTTGCTGGGCAACATGGACTTTCAACTCCCTCCAAAGATTTTCTATGGGGTTGAGATCTGGAGACTGGCTAGGCCACTCCAGGACCTTGAAATGCTTCTTACGAAGCCACTCCTTCATTGCCCGGGCGGTGTGTTTGGGATCATTGTCATAGTTGAATTGTACCTATGATGAAAATTACAGGCCTCTCTCATCTTTTAAATTGGGAGAACTTGCACAATTGGTGGCTGACTAAATACTTTTTTGCCCCACTGTAGCTGTACCATAATAATTTGCACTGTTAAGCATACTGTAGATGCTACTTTGTAAACCTCCAATTGTCCTAATATTCCACCCACTAAAACCTCCCCGCATATCTAGGTCTGTTGTCACTAAGACCATCAGACCATCTCCCTGACTCATGACACACCTTTGCGTCCTAAGGCAAATCCTTGGCCTCCAATTGGTGTTGGCCAGAGGGAAATATGGGCAATCCTATGATAACATAATTATCTATGAGGATGCCTAAGAGAACTAACCAAATAACATGGAAAACAGTCAGAAAAAGTAGTAACAATAATAGATAGTATTAATATGAATAATAACAGCACACATCTAACAGCATGCTCATATTTGAAAGTCCTAGCAAGGCTATAAGCATGTCAGCCCAGCCTGCTCAGTTCATTGGATTCAATTGTTGGTAAAAAATAAAATATAAATTGAAACAAAGAAGAGAAAACAACCTAAATATATCTCAAGACGACCCCAGGCACTCCCTTATTCCGGCACAGCCACGCACAACAGCCAAGAACACATGCAGTACTGACAATCCAGAGCGAGTAAACCTGTAAAACCAACCTGTTATGTGCCTCCTTGAAGGAGGGAGGTGCAGGAATCAAGAGCAGGAGAGCAAGGAAGTCCCAGTGGCACAATAGTTTATTTCCGAAAGTCCCAACTCAACAACATCATGGGGGGGGGATACGCCCAAACGAGGTCGCCACACACAGGGAAAATAAACGATACCCACGGGGGAGAAACCTCTACTCCTACACACATACCAAACCGGTACAACTGCCGTGTGAAAGAAAAAAACCTGTGGTGCAGACACACATCCCTAACACAGTAACCACAGCAAAACAATCCCGCACAGACTAACAGGCAGCGGAGGTACTGTAAATAAACCCACCGAAATCAACTAACAGGACACAGGTGTAAACAATACAGACAGACACAATCAAAAAGGAAAAATGGATCGGTTGCAGCTAGTAGGCCGTCGACGACGACTGCCGAGCACCGCCCGAACAGGGAGAGGAGCCACTTTCGGTGGAAGTCGTGACACAACCCTCTCTCCACCCTATACATTATGTTTTTTTATTCCAGGGTCATTGCTCTATCACCTTGGCTGTTTTACACCATTTAAGTCATTTAGCAGACGCTCTTATCCAGAGCGACTTACAAATTGGTGCTTTCACCTTATGACATCCAGTGGAACAGCCACTTTACAATAGTGCATCTAGGTCTTTTAAGGGGGGGGGGGAGGGTGAGAAGGATTACTTTATCCTATCCTAGGTATTCCTTAAAGAGGTGGGGTTTCAGGTGTCTCCGGAAGGTGGTGATTGACTCCGCTGTCCTGGCGTCGTGAGGGAGTTTGTTCCACCATTGGGGGGCCAGAGCAGCGAACAGTTTTGACTGGGCTGAGCGGGAACTGTACTTCCTCAGTGGTAGGGAGGCGAGCAGGCCAGAGGTGGATGAACGCAGTGCCCTTGTTTGGGTGTAGGGCCTGATCAGAGCCTGGAGGTACTGAGGTGCCGTTCCCCTCACAGCTCCGTAGGCAAGCACCATGGTCTTGTAGCGGATGCGAGCTTCAACTGGAAGCCAGTGGAGAGAGCGGAGGAGCGGGGTGACGTGAGAGAACTTGGGAAGGTTGAACACCAGACGGGCTGCGGCGTTCTGGATGAGTTGTAGGGGTTTAATGGCACAGGCAGGGAGCCCAGCCAACAGCGAGTTGCAGTAATCCAGACGGGAGATGACAAGTGCCTGGATTAGGACCTGCGCCGCTTCCTGTGTGAGGCAGGGTCGTACTCTGCGGATGTTGTAGAGCATGAACCTACAGGAACGGGCCACCGCCTTGATGTTATTTGAGAACGACAGGGTGTTGTCCAGGATCACGCCAAGGTTCTTAGCGCTCTGGGACGAGGACACAATGGAGTTGTCAACCGTGATGGCGAGATCATGGAACGGGCAGTCCTTCCCGGGAGGAAGAGCAGCTCCGTCTTGCCGAGGTTCAGCTTGAGGTGATGATCCGTCATCCACACTGATATGTCTGCCAGACATGCAGAGATGCGATTCGCCACCTGGTCGTCAGAAGGGGGAAAGGAGAAGATTAATTGTGTGTCGTCTGCATAGCAATGATAGGAGAGACCATGTGAGGTTATGACAGAGCCAAGTGACTTGGTGTATAGCGAGAATAGGAGAGGGCCTAGAACAGAGCCCTGGGGACACCAGTGGTGAGAGCACGTGGTGAGGAGACGGATTCTCGCCACGCCACCTGGTAGGAGCGACCTGTCAGGTAGGACGCAATCCAAGCGTGGGCCGCGCCGGAGATGCCCAACTCGGAGAGGGTGGAGAGGAGGATCTGATGGTTCACAGTATCGAAGGCAGCCGATAGGTCTAGAAGGATGAGAGCAGAGGAGAGAGAGTTAGCTTTAGCAGTGCGGAGCTCCTCCGTGATACAGAGAAGAGCAGTCTCAGTTGAATGACTAGTCTTGAAACCTGACTGATTTGGATCAAGAAGGTCATTCTGAGAGAGATAGCGGGAGAGCTGGCCAAGGACGGCACGTTCAAGAGTTTTGGAGAGAAAAGAAAGAAGGGATACTGGTCTGTAGTTGTTGACATCGGAGGGATCGAGTGTAGGTTTTTTCAGAAGGGGTGCAACTCTCGCTCTCTTGAAGACGGGAGGGACGTAGCCAGCGGTCAGGGATGAGTTGATGAGCGAGGTGAGGTAAGGGAGAAGGTCACCGGAGATGGTCTGGAGAAGAGAGGAGGGGATAGGGTCAAGCGGGCAGGTTGCTATATCATTAGGATCAAGAATATAAAAGGTAGCATAAATAGCTTATATAGAAATATATAATATACTTTTCTCTCGCTTAGAGAAGTGCTTCCATAAGCCAATTATTGTGATAGTTCTACCGTTAACTTTAATCACTTTATCCCAGTGTTAACCAGCCCACACACACACTAGAGACAACAACCCTGTTGACAATATCTAATCCATCCATTCGCCAGTGTGTATCAGAAGAATAATCATCCTTTACATTTTTTCTTTTGAGATTTATTTTTTAAATGTAAAAGGTTAATACCAATTACTTTAGTATAGTTTAGTATCGTATAGGCCTATTCCAATTGAGAACCTAGGCAGAAATGTAAATGATATAATCCTTTATCCTAGCCCTATAATACATCTATTCATATTTATAAAGTTTTATTTTAAAAGCTAATCCTTCTGATTCACATTGGCGAACAAGGGCGGCACTATATAACAGCTTTTAAGCCATATTATACCCAACCTCTGCAATTAGGACATACAGTTGAAGTCGGAAGTTTACATATACACTTAGGTTGGAGTCATTAAAACTAGTTTTTCAACCACTCCACAAATTTCTTGTTAACAAACTTTAGTTTTGGCAAGTCGGTTAGGACATCTACTTTGTGCATGACACAAGTAATTTTTCCAACAACAGATTATTTCACTTATAATTCACTGTTTCACAATTCCATTGGGTCAGAAGTTTACATACACTAAATTGACTGTGCCTTTAAACAGTTTGGAAAATTGCAGGAAATTATGCATGGCTTTAGAAGCTTCTGTTAGGCTAATTGACATCATGTGAGTCAATTGGAGGTGTACCTGTGGATGTATTTCAAGGCCTACCTTCAAACTCAGTGCCTCTTTGCTTGACATCATGGGAAAATCAAACGAAATCAGCCAAGACCTCAGAAAAATAATTGTAGACCTCCACAAGTCTGGTTCGTCCTTGGGAGCAATTTCCAAACGCCTGAAGGTACCATGTTCATCTGTACAAAAAATAGGAGGCAAGTATAAACACCATGGGACCACGCAGCCGTCATACCGCTCAGGAAGGAGACGCGTTCTGTCTCCTAGAGATGAATGTACTTTGGTGCGAAAAGTGCAAATCAATCCCAGAACAACAGCAAAGGACCTTGTTAAGATGCTGGAGGAAACAGGTACAAAAGTATCTATATCCACAGTAAAATGAGTCCTATATCGACATAACCTGAAAGGCCGCTCAGCAAGGAAGAAGCCACTGCTCCAAAACCGCCACAAAAAAGCCAGACTACGGTTTGCAACTGCACATGGGGACAAAGATCGTACTTTTTGGAGAAATGTCCTCTGATCTGATGAAACAAAAATAGAACTATTTGGCCATAATGACCATCGTTATGTTTGGAGGAAAAAGGGGGAGGCTTGCAAGCCAAAGAACACCATCCCAACCATGAAGCACGGGGGTGGCAGCATCATGTTGTTGGGGTGCTTTGCTGCAGCAGGGACTGGTGCACTTCACAAAATAGATGGCATCATGGGGTTGAAAAATTATGTGTATATATTGAAGCAACATCTCAAGACATCAGTCAAGTTAAATCTTGGTAGCGAATGGGTCTTCCAAATAGAAAATTACCTCAAGGATACTTCCAAAGTTGTGGCAACATGGCTTACGGACAACAAGGTATTGTTGAGGTATTGAAGTCAAGGTATTGGAGTGTCCATCACAAAGCCCTGACCTCAATCCTATAGAAAATTTGTGGGCAGAACTGAAAAAATGCGTGCGAGCAAGGAGGCCTACAAACCTGACTCAGTTACACCAGCTCTGTCAGGAGGAATGGGCCAAAATTCACCCAACTTATTGTGGGGAGCTTGTGGAAGGCTACCCAAAACGTTTGACCCAAGTTAATCAATTTAAAGGCAATGCTACCAAATACTAATTGAGCGTATGTAAACTTCTGACCCACTGGGAATGTGATGAAAGAAATAAAAGCTGAAATAAATCTTTCTCTCTACTATTATTCTGACATTTCACATTCTTAAAATAAAGTGGTGATCCTAACTGACCTAAGACAGGGAATTTTTTCTAGGATTAAATGTCAGGAACTGTGAAAAACTGATTTTGGTGTATGTAAACTTCCTACTTCAACTGTATGTTATTGAACAAACAAAAAACGACCTTGATATTTCTAATGTACAATCTTCAAATTAAATACATAAAAAATCATAAAGAAAAAAAAGGTCAGCCTTACCCATCCCCGCCTTCCCCTAAATCAAAACTTGATATTACGTCCATATAGTTCAAAGTTCCATATTGCCTAGATAGAAAAATGATAAGTTCATCATACCCATTCTGCATTACCATAAATCCAACCTTATTTTAAGTCCACATAGTCCACGGTTCCATAGTGCATGAAACATGTTTGTTGTTGTTGTAAAAAAACAATAAATCCATATTTGTACTGTGTAATGCAGTGCAAATATGTATTGGGGACTACTTCAACAGGAGGTAGCTACACTCACAGCCACGTTGTAATCTTCCAGTCCTTGAACATTTGATTATTTACATGTAATTTATCGACCACTAGACAAACATTCTGCTTCTCTGCTCAGAGCCTTTTGAAAGTGGGGTACAGGGCACGTCGTCTCTCCACTATTTCATGAGGAAATTGTTCATTAATAGAGAATGGGGAGTTCTTCAATTCCCTACCCTGTTGTAAGAAGGCAATTTTCATTTCGTAGTGGGTTAGCATAGCTACGATCGGACAGGGCCTTCCCTCTGTTCTTCCACCAAAACGGTGAGCCCTTTGAAAATCAATTGTTTCCACATGTTGGTCCGTCATCTTGAGATTACTTTTCATGAACACTGACTTTTTCCTCCGTTGACTGATAGATTTAGTTTTCATCCTCCTTTATTCCCATTATAACAATATTATTTATCCTACTTCTGCACTTTAGATCAAGTAATTCTGCTTTCATTGTTTTATTATCATACCGTAGCCTCTCTGTAGTGTCTTTTAGGGAGTCCAATATTTTCAATATTTTATTTTCCGCTCGTATTTCTTCCATATTTTTATTACTGTAATCCATTCCTGTTTTTAAAGCCTCAACCTCCCCCAGTAGCCCAGGCAATAGATCCAGTTTTTGTTAACTGATCGCTCATGCTTGTAAGCAATGCTCTATCTTCTGGAGACATAGTTATAAAAACATCCCCCTCCAATGTTAAGTTTGGAATTTTTGAAGGCAGCTTTCCTCCCGTTTGGCTCGCAGAACTCGAAGAAAGATCTTCTCTTGTTCGATTCGATGTATCCGTTTCTTTTTCGAGCATATCAAAATGCTGATCAATAAATAGTTCCAGATTCACTATAGTATCCAGAATGTTTGTTTCGTAGTTATCAGCTATTTTTTTGTGATTAATTCATGGGACAAGCTGTGCCTACCATGCTGCCACCTGCCACATCATCACCCCCCTTGCAGTCATCTTTGCAGGACGGTCACTCCTAGGGAGAGTAGTAACAGTGCTAACTTTCTCCATTTATAGACAATTTGTCTTACTGTGGACTGATCAACATCAAGGCTTTTAAAGATACTTTTGTAACCCTTTCCAGATTTTGCAAGTCAAGAATTCTTAATCTTAGGTCTTCTGAGATCTCCTTTGTTTGAGGCATGGTTCACATCAGGCAATGCTTCTTGTGAGTAGCAAACTCAAATTTTGTGAGCGTTTTTTATAGGTCAGGGCAGCTCTAACCAACATCTCGTCTCATTGATTGTACTCCAGGTTAGCTGACTCCTGACTCCAATTAGCTTTTGGAGAAGTCATTAGCCTTACATACTTTTTCCAACCTACACTGTGAGTGTTTAAAGTATGTATTTTATGTAGACAAGAAAAATACAATAGTTTGTGTGCAATTAGTTTAAGCACAATGTGTTTGTCTATTGTTGTGACTTAGATGAAGATCAGATCAAATTTTATGACCCGTTTATGCAGAAATCCAGGTATTTCCAAAGGGTTCACATACTTTTTCTTGCCACTGTAGTATGGAGAAGCAATACTCCAAGCCACAGCTTCATACTACTTGGTGTGGGGGTACATGGGCGTTTTTTGACAATTTTGGGGATTCCTCATGTCTTACTCATTCGTATGAAGAAGTTTGGTCCACATTGGATGTTGGGTACTATATTTTGGTCATAAGTCCCTAACCTTGTGTAACGATCTTCTTCATCTGAGGAGTATGAAAGATCGGACCAAAACGCAGCGTGGTAAGTGTCCATTTTAATGAAATATAACTGAACACTGAAATACAAAATAACCAAAGTGAAACAATGAAAATCGAAACAGTTCTGTATGGTGAAACACAGACACAGAAAACAACTACCCACAAACCATAGTGGGAAAACAGACTGCCTAAGTATGGTTCTCAATCAGAGACAACGATTGACAGCTGCCTCTGATTGGGAACCATACCAGGCCAAACACATAGAACTATGACACACACATAGAGCAAAAACATAGAATGCCCACCCCAACTCACACCCTGACCAAACTAAAATAGAGACATAAAAAAGGAACTAAGGTCAGGACGTGACACCTTGTGTCATTGTGTTGCACAGCTTGTGCCCACAACTCCCTTCCACAGTCCCGTGGGGCAGGGACAATGGGGCATTAGAAGCACAAAGAGAATCCTGCTCCATAGCAGAATCATAGCAAGGGATAAAGGCCCCACACAATCGCTTGTTTCCATCAGCAGTAATTACACAAGAGAAAAACCTCTGGACGCCGACAATGGAGAGATGGACAGTGGTCACCCATGTTAGAAAGAGAGACAGAGAGAGGGGGGATACAAAATTAAGGCATCTTCCTATGTTGCTTGTGTTATTCTTCTCTCCGCTTTAGATTAGTTCACCCTTTAGTCAGCTACTTGTTAGGTCTGATGAGAAATATTAAGGGAATGAATGCAGACTACTGGTGCTGAGCGAATGTGTTGTTTACTGCTTGAAGAGTGACTGGTGTCTGTCCCGTCCATGCTTGTCTCACAGGAGCAAATTCAACACCTCAGTTAGACTGTCAACAAGCCATAATGAGAGTCTATATTTGGCTTTTACTACCATGTACCTCAGACTCACCTCTCATCCTCTACCGCTCTGTTGCAGTCTCGCTGTTTCTCTTCTCATTCAATCACAAACCCTGTCTCTCCATCTCTTTCTCTCTCTCCCCCTTCTCTCCAATAAACCCCTAACTGTGCTGTCGATTTCAGCCGTTAATCGCTACCGGCAACACGCTGCTGCCAGCTGGGGGCCTCCAACTAGCTCTGTGTGTATGTGTGTGTGACGACCCCCCCACCACACACACACACACACACTTTTCCCGTGCACACACACACTGCTGGGTAGTAAGGGAACAGAGACAGATGCTCCTCACTATGGCTGAGGTAACAGTCTCCTGTACTAGGGTTCTCTTTCTATTGGCTAAACCAGAGGAGTGACGGCAGGGAGAGAGGCACCGGACGGGAGTGTTTGTGACTATGTGTTTACAAAATAACCTTAGCTCTGGACTATGATGCCATAAAGGTGCTACTCTCTCTTATTCCCCCCTCGGCTGTCCTCTCCTCCATTTCTCTCCTCTCATATCTCCATTTCTCTCTCTCTTGACCCTGGAACTAACATTGTTGGCCTCTGGGTTGTACTTGAAGGACACACTATGGAGGTGAGATACTGTATTTTTGTTAATTTATCATTTATAGGTGGTATGTACACAGAATGTGGATAATGTTGTTACACAGGGTGGAGCTTGGGGGCATTTAAGCAAGGTGTCAATTATAGCTTTGTTTTGTTCAAGTATTTATCAGAATATAAAATTACTGTCTGAATTTCGGTTACAGTTTTAGTGCCATTGTCCTTGGATGTGTTGTTATAAAGATATTTTTGTGCCTACATGGATTCATTAAGTAATAAGGCCTGAGGAGGTGTGATATATGGCCAATATACCATGGCTAAGGACTGTTCATATGCACGACCAAATCTGGAGTGCCTGGACACAGCCCTTAGAACCCCCGAGGTGCCTTATTGCTATTATAAACTGGTTTCCAACGTAATTAGAGAAGTAAAATGAAATGATTCGTCATACCCGTGGTATACGGTCTCATATACCACAGCTGTCAGCCAATCAGCATTCAGGGCTCGAACCACCCAGTTTATAATACATATTATATTACATGGCTATCACATATTAGTACAATTCTGGGCTTTAAAAAAAAATATGATTTTAGAATTGTGTGATTACTATACCATAAAGTGCTGTGTATGTAATGTACAGTAGTTGCTGTGTTGTAGTGTAGCCTTGTCCAGTTCTGTGTTTAACACAGGATATTTGTTTAACGGTCACTGGTTGTAAAGTTATATTGTTTTTATGTATTTTGTTACAGGTGTTGCATTCTATTTCCTTTCATTTCTGTTATTGAGGCTTGATTATTTTGGATTTAACATCAGCACGACAGGCATTGGGATGAATTGGTCCAATAGACTTGCTGCTGACAAATACAACTATGTGCCTCATGAGTACTGTATGCACAGCAGATAGATGATGAGTTCCCCATTGCTATACACTGTTTGCTCCTTGCTTCTTACTCCATAGATACTGGGGTCTCTATAGACACTGTAACTTAGAGCCTGTCATCCTTCATGGGTCATGGTTATTGTGCCCTTCACATATCTGTACACATTATTTCATAAAAGGGCTCCATACTGTGGTGCTGTGGAGCTTTTGAGAGGGCAGGTTACCATGACGCACAGAAAAATGACATTCCCATGGCGACGGCTGCTTGGGGTCAAGAGCAGTGTTGAGACACATTCCAAGTAGGGACACGCTGAGAGGAAGAGAGATGAAGATAAAGTGAGTGAGACAGAGGAGGGGAGGAAAGAGGGAGATTGAATTCAATTGTGTTGGGTTTGGTGTGTTCTCATAGATTTCTTTAATGAATTTTTAAACTGTGGCCACAATGGTAGAGAGAAACATAGATTTTCCTCTCTCACATACAGACACACACCAGCGGCGGTCGGTGCCATTTAAGATGATGGAGGATGATCATTTTTTTATGAGCTTGGCCTTATTTCTATTAAAGCATATTGGATGACTGTCATTCATATTCCATTCACCCAGATACATGTGACATTGATAGTTTTAGGCTACTACATGATACTCAACATGTTCCCTATACCCATCATGATGTTGCTACAACCTAGCCTATGAATGAAAGTTTACAAGGTAGGTGCACAGGTTGAGAGAAGAATTTGAGTAATCAAGGTGACAGACAGTGACACATTCAATACTGCATTGCACACTCTTGCCTGCATCTAGTTGATCTAGGCCCTAGAGTGTAATCATTAGTCCAACAGTGGCAAACTACAGTTTCTATTGGACAAATTCAGGTATGTTTATCCCTGTTTCGTTCCGTTTAAGAAACGTTTTTCAACAGAATTGGGGGAAGAATACACCCATGACCACACGCAAACACAGTTCACTTTCATAGCAGCCACATACAAACAGCATGTACACTTTGCTCATTGTATATTCCTCCTCTCACCTTTTCCCTTCACTTGTGGACTTCAATGTACAACACATCAGCTGTCTGTGACCAGGCTAAAAAAGCTTTCCAAGCCAAACCTTCATATCACAACCGCTAACCGCTACACACAGCCTACATCATTGTCACCAAATGAGCTAATGTCATAGTCAACATAGCTACTAGAACTAACACCTTAGTAAACTCGCCACAATCATGCAGTACAGTGTACGATCGGCAAGCATGTTATGCAGTTACACCGGCAGGCCCCGGTGGCAATACATTAATACAATCAAAAGCTTACTTGGAAAGGTTCCAATGTTGGATAACCATAGCCAGCTAGGTAACATAGCATCCCTCTCTGTTTGAGCTGGGTGTTTGAATAGGCTAAACTAGCTAGCTGCATTCACTAGATAAGTGTAAATAAATATAATACAACAAAATATAGCTAGCTCTCTCTCGCTTCTCTTTCTTTTTTGAATAAAAGTATTTGTTCAAAACTAGGCTAGCTAGCTGTAGCTTATGCTTTCAGTACTAGATTAATTCTCTGATCATTTGATTGGTTGGACAACATGTCAGTCCTCCAGAAGCTGTCATAATTACTGTGTAAGTCTATGGAAGGGGGTGAGAACCATGAGCCTCCTAGATTTTGTATTGAAGTCAATGTACCCAGAGGAGGACGGAAACTAGCTGTCCTCCGGCTACCCCATGGTGCTACCATACAGAATGTTGTTAAGGTTACTGTTGACCTTCGCTGCAAAACAGTGTGTTTTAATCAATTATTTGGTGACGTGAATTTATTTAGCATAGTTTTATCTAAAAGGTGTGTAAAGCCTTGTGTAAGCATCACTGTGTCCAGCTCTCTCTCAACTCATACCCATATTCACTCAAATGGCTAGCTACTGAAATATATTCAAACATACATAAATTATGATATACAGTACTGCATACGTTTGAATAGTGTAACCCACCAGAGAAACCATTTCTACAGCCATAACATAGCTGGTATTTTTTCCATTTAAATAATCATTGTTGACTCTCTCTGTACATCTTTAGGTAATGCAGGTTGTGCGTGAGCAGATCACTAGGACTCTGTCCAGCAAGCCCACGTCTCTGGAGCTGTTTAAGAACAAGGTGAATGCTCTGAACTACAGTGAGATCCTCAAACTACGCCAGACAGAGCGGCTGCACCAAGAGGAGACCCTCGCCCCGCCTGTATTGTGAGTCCTTTAACTGTTTGAGCAGAATTTTCTTCTCTCTATCTCGCTCTCTCACTCTCTCTATGACACACACACACACACAACCCCTTGTCAGCCTGTACTTCCCCCAAAGGCCTCTAGAGGGCAGCGATCAGCCCCCGTAGTGTGTGTATGTGTGTATACTTCAGTGTGTATCAAAATCAAATCAAATCAAATTGTATTTGTCACATGCACCGAATACAACAATGCTTTAAAACCTTAACCAACAATGCTTTAAAACATTAGAGAAAAATAACTGATAAGTTAAAAATAGATAAGTAAAAAAGTAACAAATAATGAAACAGCAGCAGTAAAATAACAATAGCGTGGCTGTATACAGGGGGTACCGGTACGGTACAGATACAATGTGCGAGGGCACATTGAGATAAATGAGGTAATATGTACATGTAGGTAGAGTTATTAAAGTGACTATGCATAGATAATAAACAGAGAGTAGCAGCAGCGTAAGGGGGGGGGGGGGGGGGGGGGGTGATTAGATGTTCAGGAGTCTTATGGCTTGGAGGTAGAAGCTGTTAAGAAGCCTTTCGGACCTAGACTTGGCGCTCCGGTACTGCTTGCCATGTGGTAGCAGAGAGAACAGTCTATGACTAGGGTTGTCTTTTACAATTTTTAGGGCATTCCTCTCACCGCCTGGTATAGAGGTCCTAGATGGCAGGAAGCTTGGCCCCAGTGATGTACTGCGCCGTACGCACTACCCTCTGCAGTGCCTTGCGGTCAGAGGCCGAGCAGTTGCCATACCAGGCAGTGATGCAACCAGTCAGGATGCTCTCGATGTTGCAGCTATAGAACCTTTTGAGGATCTGAGGACCCATGCCAAATCTTTTCAGTCTTCAGAGGGGGAATAGGCTTTGTTGTGCCCTCTTCACGACTGTCTTAGTGTGTTTGGACCATGATAGTTTGTTGGTGATGTGGACACCAAGGAACTCTCAACCTGCTCCACTACAGCCCCGTCGATGAGAAGGGGGGGTGTGCTCGGTCCTCCTTTTCCTGTAGTCCACAATCATCTCCTTTGTCTTGATCACTTTGAAGGAGAGGTTGTTGTCCTGGCACCACACGACCAGCTCTCTGACTTCCACCATAAAGGCCAGGGGTGCACAATTAGAATTCAAAGAGGCCCAGTGACTAACATTTTCTCCCCCCAAAGGTCCAAACCATTAAAATGTCTAACATGCGCTATGATTTGAGTTTGAGTTTATTTTATTTTTACAGGGACAGTGCACATTAATCAACGTTTCAGTAAAAGTGCCGGTTTTAGCCAGTCGGCTAATTTTCAACCGCAGTCCCTGGGCAGGTTATTAAAAACAATTACAATATAGACAATCATTGAGCAGTGAGCACATGCAGAGCAACATAGGACAAGCAAGACGTAGCATACAGACAGAGCAACATAGGACAAAAAGCAACAAGACAAAATTCATAAAAGCAACAAAGTGTTTCCACACCTCACAAGCTACAGACAACAGACAACATGGAAAGCGGCAACACACAGCTAGGGATTATGATCACAAATCTGATTGACCTTTAGCCATGTATTCATACATTTTGTGAAAGTGTGATAGGTGGTGCAGTTATGTGTGTCTGATGGCAGTGTATTCCAGACATGGGAAGCTCTCACAGAGAAAGCGGATTTACTAAAGGTGCTTATCCTTAAGGGAACTATACAGTCACCTCATACAGTCAACTATACAGTCATTTGGGGGCATATGTAGTTCTTGAATATGTATAGCTAATAAACACAGTACCTAATTTCAATAACATTTCAACAATATTTATTGCACATTTTCAATGCAGACACATTAAACATGAGGTAAAAATAAATATGCAGCCAAATCATAAATAAAAGTAGGCCTATCACAAATGTTCTTATTTCAAGTTAAACAAGACTGCATCTTCATCTAGTGCCTGTTTCTGAAAAAAGTGCTTTGATTTTTGAACAAATAAGAAACCACAGGTTTAATATTCATCTTTCCTTCTCTCTCACACTTCACTTCTCCATATCTCTTCTTTAGTGAGAGAAATTAGCTTTTGCTTGCCCTGCCAGTATTTGAACCTTGGCTGGAATGGAGTCAGTGCCATTCTTATGCACATATGTAGGTGCTCATTGGTGAGTCTAGAATGGTACTTATTTTTAATGATGTTCATAGTGGAGATAGAAGACTCACAACTGTATGTGGAGCCAAACATGGTCAAGGTGTGTAGTGATACTTTGGTTAGACCAGGGAAAACAGTCTCAGACACAGTCTGCAGCCAGAAAGGGTCATGATCAGTTAGTTGAAAGTGCTCTCGCAGTGCAACATTTGCTTGCAGATCAATCAGTTCCATCTGTAGAGATCCAGCATGTGCCCACTTGAAGGTCTTTGTCACCTCCTTTAAAAATCCCCTGACATCTATGATGAGGAATTGATTCTCAATTAGAAGAAGGAGCTGCTGTCCAAGGCTGAAGCTGTCAAAGCGATTTCTGAAGTTTCCTATCAGCTTATCTATGAATTCAACATGAGGAGAAACATCTCTCTCACCCTGAATCTGTTCCTGGACTTTTGGGAAGTGTGCACAGTTTCCTTGAAGATCTTCCTTGAACACTTCCAGTTTCCTCTGGAAGGACCAGACAGATGTTATCAAATCACAAACTGAATTGTTCTTTCCCTGTAGTCTCACGTTGAGCTCATTAAGGTGTGATGTGATGTCTACCAAAAAAGCAACAATATCCATTTAGCTCTTGTCTTGCAAAAATAGTGAAAACTATGTTGCCTTCTGACTCCTGAGCTGTACTAGGAAAGCTGTTATTTCCTTTCGAATGGACCAAAAGCGTTCCAACACCCTGCCTTTACTGAGCCATCTTACATTGTTGTGCAGCAGTTGGTCATTTGCATTTGCCTCAACTCCTTTCAGGAATTCTCTCAGCAGGCGATGTTGATGAGATGAGGATGCCCTGAGGAAGTTGATGAGTTTCATCATTGTATTCATCAGTTCAGCATACTCTTCTGATAGATTGGTGCACAGGACAGACTGATGAATGCAGTGGTAAGCAGTGAATTCAGGGTTGTCCTCTTTCAGCCGTGCCACAGCTCCTCTCTTTCTTCCTGTCATGACAGGGGCCCCGTCTGAGGTGATAGAGACCAATTGTTTTAGATCTATCCCCCTCTTTCTCAACTTCTCCTTTATGGCTTTGTGTATGTGTCCTTTCCTCTTGTATGTGTCTCGAGTGGTGTTACACCTAACAGGTCTTCACAGAATTCCTTCTTCTCTGTGTGGTAAAATCTAACATACACCAGAAGCTGGGCCTTATCACTCACATCAGTAGGTTATGCTATGCTCTGCATGGTGCACTCTGAATAGCTTCATCAAGCTGTGTTAATACATCCTCTGTTAGTATTTCACTCTTTCTTGCTGATGTTTTATGTGACAGTGGGATTTGCTTGATCTTTTCACACAGCTCGTCTTTTTGTTTACCATCAAGTAAAGTTTCAGCAACAGCATTCATGCACTCCATCACCACTCCCCTGTCAGTAAATGGCTTTTGGTGTTGACCCAAAATCCAAGCAATCTTTTGTGAACATTCATTTGCACGTTGTTGGGCAGTGAATGCATGGAAGAGGACCGATCATACTGGGCTTTGAGTTCATTTATTTTGCGTGCCCTCACCTCAGACTGATGTGGATATGTTTGCTCAAAAGATCTGTGATTTGTCACGTAGTGGCGCTTCACTTTGACACGTTTCATTAGAGCCACGGTCTCTGAACATATCAGGCAGAGTGATTTGACACTCGCTGCGGGAAGGATAAATGCATATTTGTCTGTCCACTCCTCTAAGAAAGATACATTTTCTGGATCGACTTTCCTGACTTTTTCGCATGCCATTCTATAAGTTCTCCCCTCGCTTCTGCTTTTGCGTCTCTCGCTGTCTCTCTCTCTGACAACATCAGTCTCCTAACATGCATTGTAAACATTCACTTTGATTGGCTGAGTTTTGTGAAGTGATTTAAATAGCACACTTGATTGGACAACACACAGTAGTATGGGACGCTGTCTGGATGTTTAGCTCAGTGTGGATGTTGCCTGTAATCCATGGTTTCTGGTTGGGATATGTACGTACGGTCACTGTTCGGACGACGTCATCGATGCACTTGTTGATGAAGCCTGTGACTGATGTGGTGTACTCAATGCCATCGGAAGAATCCCGGAACATATTCCAGTTTGTGCTAGCAAAATAGTTCTGTTTAGCATTTGCTTCATCTGACCAGTATGCAAGTGTAAATGAATGACCACCATTCTTCTCTGGTCCAGAATGCTTTCAACCCCTATGAAATCAGGGGTGTTGCTATATTCTGTCCTTGCTTTAGCAATGCAAGATACTCACTTATCAGTATCAGGTCAAATAAAGCTCATTGAAATGAATAGAATGATGTTAAGTGTGTTATGGGTATGGGAGAACTGGGACAAAAGTAACACAGTTTTCTTCCTAAATACTCAGTGATCGATAGAGCTAGAGAGACCATATTTTATGACAAACAACGTATATATCTCCTCTGCCATTAGTAACTGTAATTTAATTTCTAGGGTAAATGAGTTGAAATTAAATAGACAGAGAACAGAACTACCGCAATGTTACTTTTGTACCTGCCGGCGGGGCAGGAGTAACAGCCTTGGAACGGAAGTAACAGTTTGCGAGAAGCGCACAATATCTGTCTTATCTCCATGTTTCTGGTTTGTAATGCTCGTTACGTTCAACAAATGTACTATCAGCCATAATTTTATGTTTGTGTCGATTTGAATAATTAATTAACTATGCATCAACATCACAATGTTGTGCAACCACAATATTTTGCCTTACAATATTAATCAGACTAAAATGGATGACATAATAGCTGTATTAACCATCCTTTTCTCGTCTCACTTTAATGGGAATGTAGAAGGATATGTTTCTCACCATTTTCATTGACTATTCATGCTTAGCCATAGCTCGGCGAAACATTGTAGGACTTTGTTTTTTTTTGCAGAGAGCTCGTCCTATGCATTAGGAACATACTGACTTCACTACGTCATTCTAGCTTCTATCTTATCTGAGAAATTGAGTGCATTACTTTAGACCCGTAGTACTTTCACCCTGGCTCTCCCCTACTTGCAGTGTGTGTGACTCTTTCTTTGTCTCTGCCCCTGCAGAGAGCTGAAGGAGCGTCTGAAACCTGAGCTGTTGGAGCTGATTCGCCAGCAGAGACTGAACCGCCTGTGTCAGGGAACACTCTTCCGCAAGATCAGCAGTCGACGAAGACAGGGTGAGACTCTGAGCACCTCTGTGAGGGGTGGACAGGCATTTACATTAGAAAGAGAGAGAAAAGTAAAAGGGGAAGCTACCAGGAGAGCCCAACCCCCAGTGAAAAATAGGGAGACAAATGAAGGATGGGAGATGAAGAGACAGATGCCCTTTCTTTAATCATGCTGATGATTTGTTATTATTGGTCATTTCAGATAAGTTGTGGTACTGTCGTTTGTCACCCAATCACAAAGTCCTGCACTTTGGCGATGTGGAGGAGGACACAGAAACACCCCCCATTGAGAGTCTCCAGGAAAAGAGTGAGTTTTTAACAACAGCAACACTATGAGTGACTGTAACCTTCCATTGTAGCCTTGACACTCCTTTGACATCACCCTCTTGTCATTGGCTCTGTGTTCAATGCTGAAGTGTGCCGCTAAACATGCTTTTCCTATTTTCCTCTCTCAGTTCCTGTTGCAGATATCAAAGCACTGCTGACAGGGAAAGACTGCCCTCACATGAAGGAGAATAAGGGCAAACAGACCAAGGTTTGTACGATAAGATAAAAGGAATGGATATGTGTCTTCTGCTTTTATCCAACCCCCTCCCCCGATATATACACCTACACACACATGGTTGGAGAGGCAGGAGCAGAGGGCAGCGCAGCAGCCAATGAGAAATTTAGGGGGTTAAATTGAACATCAGCAGAAGGTGGAAACTGAGATATTGATCAAAGCAACCCTCCAGTTGCCGGCTCACTTGCCCGCTAGACCCCGCCCCCCATAAGCATTGGCTACCACTGCCCCTACTGACAACGTCCCCTGAACACACCTTTAGCCCTACAGCTAATTTCCTCTTTCACACTATGTACAGCGGGGAAAAAAGTATTTAGTCAGCCACCAATTGTGCAAGTTCTCCCACTTAAAAAGATGAGAGAGGCCTCTAATTTTCATCATAGGTACACTTCAACTATGACAGACAAAATGAGGGAAAAAAATCCAGAAAATCACATTGTAGGATTTTTAATGAATTTATTTGCAAATTATGGTGGAAAATAAGTATTTGATCACCTACAAACAAACAAGATTTCTGGCTCTCACAGACCTGTAACTTCTTCTTTAAGAGGCTCCTCTGTCCTCCACTCGTTACCTGTATTTAATGGCACCTGTTTGAACTTGTTATCAGTATAAAAGACACCTGTCCACAACCTCAAACAGTCACACTCCAAACTCCATTATGGCCAAGACCAAAGAGCTGTCAAAGGACACCAGAAACAGAATTGTAGACGTGCACCAGGCTGGGAAGTCTGAATCTGCAATAGGTAAGCAGCTTGGTTTGAAGAAATCAACTGTGGGAGCAATTATTAGGAAATGGAAGACATACAAGACCACTGATAATCTCCCTCGATCTGGGGCTCCACGCAAGATCTCACCCCGTGGGATCACAAGAACGGTGAGCAAAAATCCCAGAACCACACGGGGGGACCTGGTGAATGACCTGCAGAGAGCTGGGACCAAAGTAACAAAGCCTACCATCAGTAACACACTACGCAGCCAGGGACTCAAATCCTGCAGTGCCAGACGTGTCCCCCTGCTTAAGCCAGTACATGTCCAGGACCGTCTGAAGTTTGCTAGAGAGCATTTCGATGATTCAGAAGAAGATTGGGAGAAAGTCATATGGTCAGATGAAACCAAAATATAACTTTTTGGTAAAAACTCAACTCGTCGTGTTTGGAGGACAAAGAATGCTGAGTTGCATCCAAAGAACACCATACCTACTGTGAAGCATGGGGGTGGAAACATCATGCTTTGGGGCTGTTTTTCTGCAAAGGGACCAGGACGACTGATCCGTGTAAAGGAAAGAATGAATGGGGCCATGTATCGTGAGATTTTGAGTGAAAACCTCCTTCCATCAACAAGGGCATTGAAGATGAAACGTGGCTGGGTCTTCCAGCATGACAATGATCCCAAACACACCGCCCGGGCAACGAGGGAGTGGCTTCTTAAGAAGCATTTCAAGGTCCTGGAGTGGCCGAGCCATTCTCCAGATCTCAACCCCATAGAAAATCTTTGGAGGGAGTTGAAAGTCTGTGTTGCCCAGCAACAGCCCCAAAACATCACTGCTCTAGAGGAGATCTGCATGGAGGAATGGGCCAAAATACCAGCAACAGTGTGTGAAAACCTTGTGAAGACTTACAGAAAACCTTTGACCTCTGTCATTGCCAACAAAGGGTATATAACAAAGTATTGAGATAAACTTTTGTTATTGACCAAATACTTATTTTACACCATAATTTGCAAATAAATTCATAAAAAATCCTACAATGTGATTTTCTGGATTTCTTTTCTCATTTTGTCTGTCATAGTTGAAGTGTACCTATGATGAAAATTACAGGCTTGTCTCATCTTTTTAAGTGGGAGAACTTGCACAATTGGTGGCTGACTAAATATTTTTTTGCCCCACTGTACCTGGCCCTCCATAAACTATGTTGTGCTGTGTCCTGCAGGAAGGGTTGGACCTGGCTTTCAGCATCACTTATGACGTGGAGGAGTACAGCCTCAACTTTATTGCCTCATCCAGAACAGATGTGAGTAGTCATGTCACAGGAGCTAGTGTCTGTATTGTCCACATCCTTCTCCCACTCTCTTTTCCCAGAGTTAAATCACACATCTCTCTTTCTCTCTGTTTATCTTTCTCTCTCAATTCAATAACTTAATTGGTGTGTAAATTTAAAGCATTTACAGTACATTGCCAAAGTAAACATAAAGTATAACAAAGATGGTCAAATAACAAGATGATATCTCTGTCTCCCTCCTTCAGTTCTGCCTGTGGACAGATGGACTGAGCGTGCTCCTGGGGCGGGACATGAGTAGTGAATGCATGAGGAGTGAGCTGGATATCCTGCTTTCCATGGAGATCAAGCTCCGCCTCCTGGACCTGGAGAACGTGCCCATCCCAGACTGCGCCCCCCCGGTGCCCAAACCCCCCAGCAACTTCAACTTCTGCTACGACTTAAGCCAGGCTGAGCAGTAGGCCTGGAGAGAGGTCAAGGCATGGTAGAGGAGGAGACCTGGGGCTTGTTCAGGAGGATGTAACGTTACAGAATGTTCGGATAGAAATGCATGAAGTAGAACATACATGATCATCTGTCCTATGGAATAGGGGCATATGTCAGTTCTATTCATTCTATTTCTATCTGCAACATTCAGAATGTTTCATGTCACTGAATGTACCCCAATAACGACCAAGCATGTGGACATAGCTAGATACACAGCAGGAACAGTGGCAACATGGAGGCCTGGATGGATATAAAGATGATCTAAAGCAGAGGCAAAGATGTCTTCTTATATGGGCGGAGTAATGTGGAAGACGAGAGGCTGAACGTGATTCCTTAGGTACTATTAGAGTGGTCATCTTTTGGGGTGTGGTCTGGGAACACAAGTGTATTGTAACTGTAGAAATGAAAAACAGAAAGGAAAACGCTGCACACTGCTGCTCCCAGGTGATATTTAACGTTTCAACCCTTAGGTCTTCATCAGGCATCCATATCCCAGGTGGGGGTGGAAGGTCCTATATATAGGGGCAGTTCTCAGTGACATCACTTCCTGAAACGGGAGGTAAAAAATATATAACATAGGTTGACAATATTAACATTCAATGTATCAAAATATATGATCATACACAATGTGATCAATATTTACGGTAATATATATATATATATATATATATATATATATATATACACACAATACAATATTAAATTAGGATAAAAAAAACACAATCATTTGGACATTTTGAAACTATAAAAACGGTTTTCAAGAAATTACCCACAAAATGACAAGTGGCTAATGAAGGGAGTTATGTTTTCTATAGTTGAATGCTTCATACTTTAGCATTACTTGTCTTCAGCGTTTCTCCCATTCTTACTTCGGGCGTCACCTCTCCATGGCTCCAGTCCTTCACAGTCCTCTGTGTATTGTGTTTGGGCAGAGTTCATGTTTCGTTTTGGTCATATCTGTGTTTAAGTTTTTCTAGTTTTTCAACTTTTTGGGGGTTTTCTATAAACTGATACCTTTGTGAAACAGGCAGCATGACAGCTCTTCTGAACGTACTGAACCAAAGGATTGAAACAGAACAAAACAATACATATATATTTTTGTATATATATATGCCTCTGAGACAGAATCACTTGTTTTGATGTTTACATTTTACATTTCAGTAATTTAGCAGATGCTCTCATCCAGAGCGACTTACAGGAGCAATTACAGTTAAGTGCCTTGCTCAAGGGCACATCGACCCTTGAGCACCTAGTTGACATGGTACTTAACAACTTGACCTCCTACACCAACAGAATCCTGTCTCGCAGATTGTAACGGGTTTTATTAGTCTTTACAGGATAGGTACAGTTTGGCGTAGCACATAGCATTTTCCACCAACCTTAAAGGGATTCTCTGGTACTTTTCTATACTTTTTAGACAGTAGTTCTGAAAGTAGCACCCATGAGCCAAAAGTGGTCCCCGAATATTGCGTAATACATCACATGTGCAGATATGTGTACCACGTCATTGCTCTTTCTCACTCTGCTGTGTATGATTCTTGCTAGTAGTCACTCAAGTGGCTAGGGGGTCAATCTCATTAGCTGGAACTGGAATTGCTAGGGACTGGCCCACAAAGGGGAAAATGGTGCAGATAGTATCGCCAAGTTAAGGTTGGTCGAAAATTCTCTGTGCTATGCCTAACAGTACTTATTCTGTAATGGCTAATGGAGCATCACATTAGCCCGTTACAATCTGCTAGCTAGCAGAATCCTAACTCCCTGTTCTAAAGTGGTACTTTAATAATTTGAAGACAGAAACAAGAAAATAGAGGTAACCAAGATAATCAGGCTCCAAGCCTGGTAGAATCCCTATTTATAATATATGAAATATCCTTTATATGTACAGTGCCTTCGGAAAGTATTCAGACCCAGTGACTTTTTCCACATTTGGTTATGTTACAGACTTATTCTAAAATGAATTAAAAAATAATAATAATCTCAGCAATCTACACACAATACCCCATAATGACAATGTGAAAACAAGTTTTTAGACATTTTTGCAAATGTATTAAAAATAAAAAACAGAAATGTGCATAAGTATTCAGATCCTTTGCTATGAGACTCGAAATTGATCTCCGGTGCATCCTGTTTCCATTGATCATTGTTTCTACAACTTGATTGGAGTCCACCTGTGATAAATTCAATTGCTTGGACATGATTTGGAAAGGCACACACCTGTCTATATAAGGTCCCACAGTTGAGAGTGCATGTCAGAGCAAAAACCAAACCATGAGGTTGAAGGAATTATCTGTAGAACTCCAAGACAGGATTGTGTCGAGGCACTGATCTGGGGAAGGGTACCAAAAAATGTCTGCAGCATTGAAGGTTCCCAAGTACACAGTGGCCTCCATCATTCTTAAATGGAAGAAGTTTGGAACCACCAAGACTCTTCCTAGAACTGGCCGCCTGGCCAAACTGAGTAATCAGGGCACAAGGGCCTTGGTCAGGGTGGTGACCAAGAACCCGATGGTCACTTTGTGGAGATGGGAGAACCTTCCAGAAGGACAACCATCTCTGCAGCACTCCACCAGTCAGGCCTTTATGGTAGAGTGGCCAGACGGAAGCCACTCCTCAGTAAAAGTACATGACAGCCTGCTTGAGGCACCTAAAGACTCTCAGACGATGAGAAACAAGATTCTCTGGTCTGATGAAACCAAGATTGAACTCTTTGGCCTGAATACCAAGTGTCACATCTGGAGGAAACCTTGCACCATCCCTACAATGAAGCATGGTGGTGGCAGCATCATGCTGTGGGGATGTTTTTCAGCGGCAGGGACTGGGAGACTAGTCGGGATCAAGGCAAAGATGAACGGAGCAAAGTACAGAGAGATCCTTGAAGACCTGCTCCAGACCTCAGACTGGGGTGAAGGTTCAGCTTCCAACAGGACAACGACCCTAATTATACAGCCAACACAACGCAGGAGTGGCTTCGGGACAAGTCTCTGAATGTCCTTGAGTGGCCCTGCTAGAGCCCGATCTAACATCTCTGGAAACCTGAAAATAGCTGTGCAGCAACACTCCCCATCCAACCTGACAGAGCTTGAGAGGATCTGCAGAAAAGAATGGTAGAACCTCCCCAAATACAGGTGTGCCAAGCTTGTAGTGTCCTACCCAAGAAGACTTGATTCTGTAATCGTTGCCAAAGGTGCTTCAACAAAGTACTGAGAAAAGGGTCTGAATACTTATGTAAATGTGATATTTAAATTTTAAATTGTTAAACTGTTTTTTATTTGTCATTATGTGGTATTGTGTGTAGATTGATGAAAAAAAAAAAAAGATTTATTCAATTTTAGAGTAAGGTGTAACAAAATGTGAAAAAAGTCAAGGGGTCTGAACACTTTCCGAAGGCACTGTATGTGCAGATAGCATTTTAATTAGTTCCATTTGCTTATGAGCCCTTTGATGAGAATACCTCAGAGATACTCACATGGGCTGATGATCATGATTGATCTTCTGTACGCTTTATTTAAGGTTGTCCTAAGGTTTGATGGCTAACATTCAAACGGTTCTGTCTTAGGCAATGGGCTTTTGTGCTTTTATTGGTGTTGAGAGCTTGATCAACGATACAATCACCTTCCATATGCTCTTTATTGTAGGTACTATTCAAGCTACAGATAAGGTAGCTTAAGATACAGATAATGTAGCTAAGGTACAGATAAGTATTTTGTATCACTGACAAATGATTTAGCTTCAAGCACCATATATTTATCTCTGCTATTAATTCATTTTGCCTGGTAACCATTTTTGCTCTGGAGCTGAGGGCAAATGCTCTAAAAGGTCCACTATGAATTTCAGTCCATACTAAATGGATATTAGTTCAACATTGATATTGTTGTAGGGTACTTAGGATTTATTTTCATGACAATATGAATGATTCTAATAAATAAATCTGACCTCATCAAATCTGACTGTAATATATTGTAAAACAGTAAACCAATGTGCTATTAGTATGGTGGACCTTCAACTTTACATATTCAAAATCTCAATGGCCTGTGAGACGGGTGAAAAGGTCAACTCATAATAATGGATTTTTGTAGCCAGTTCCTTAGCCAGTGATCTGGGCTTCTCTGAAATTGGTGGTGATTTTGCTGTTCATTGCACGTGTGTTCATGTTAAACACACAATAATCTCCATAGTAACCCCTAATTTATGCTTTACTAAGATTAGGGTTGACATGAATAAATATGATTTATACAGATTGTCTTTGTCTAGCTTGGTTCATGGTCTGGTGGAATTGTAGAATAAACAAATCTACTCCAACTCATGGATGATTCCAAGCAACAGATAAACAAGAGATAAATGTACATTTATTGATATAATTAAATATTAAATAAATACATATGTAATTTTACACAAAGAAACATTTGAACTAGTTTGCTTCCTTCAGTGGCAGTGTTAAATTAAGTTGAATACAAAATGACTTAAGCCTGCTCAACTAAAAACATGATGATTAAGGGCCAGGGTCCTCAGACACAGATTAATTATGTTCCTAGACTAGATAAAATACTTTATTAGTCCATACAGGATGGAAATGTGTCTTCTGCTTTCCCCCCCAACCTCTCCCACACATACTCATTAGGTTGGAGGGGCTGGAGCAGACTACAGCCAGGATGTAATCTGATCGTGCTTTGTCTGCTAAGCACCTTTTGAAGGCAATGTTCCCGCATTCGCGAGAACGCATTCATGGTAAATGCTCCATATGTCGGCTCAACCGTGAATTACTTGGAAATTGCACATAGCCTACAAAGCGCTATCAGAATGAATCCTGGCCTAAAATGCATTTACATGGGAGATTCTCCAATGAGAAGGATTTTTAATCCAGCACTAGACAATTTGACTCTAAGAAATTGGCTCTATGAGGCCTACTAAGTGTCTAACTGCTGGAACCTGCTAGTTTTAGAGTTCACATGGGTTTGAAACTAAAATAAACTACTGAATCTATTACAAATAAACTCTGGATAATAGGAGCAAGTAGGTGCGTAATGCAATTACTGAAATGTGATTCAAGCAGCTGGGGAGAGAAAAAATCAGAGATGGAGGGTCAGGTCAGTTCCACCCACAAAGCGGCAGTGGACGTTCTCTATGAATGGAAGCTGTGATTGAAGGAGCTCAACCATTGTTAGGGAGATGTATTTACACATGGAGATGTCCAGTGTCCGTGTCGTAGATAATTGTTACAGAAATATAATACTCTCAGAAGAAACTGTTGAATTCAATGTAGACTTTAATGCAAGTTATTAAAGCCGTGCTGGTCCGCGGGAAAGCCGCCGCGTCTCAACCCTGGCTTCACTTTTATACATACATAGTACTGGGGTACATCACATATGTAAATAGAGCTACTCCCCCTTAGTATCCGGTTTTGGTAACAACGATGGCAGAACTCTTTCCATGTTCTAAAAATAATGTATATACTGCATGCCCATGTTTTATGTGTTAGTCATCAGTTATCTTGCCTACATCTTTCTTCCTATACCCTGCTGACCACAGCACGTTCAGCTGTCATGAATGCACGTATGGTCTTGGTTAATGTATTCCTACAAAAATAGAGTATGGTCTGGGTGTCATATGGCCTGGATATCATCTTCTCTTAATGTGCATGTGCTTGCTACTTCAGCCTAGCAGCCAAACCTATCTACATGCAATGCTGAGCTCACTTCAATGGTTTGCTCCAACATCCGCAGTCTCTTACAGTGTTGGACGAGCATGGATAGAGACCTGTGGGAGCATAAGTTTACTGCTGTCACACACTGATATACAGATAACATAATTTATTTATCACAGTCTAGTTCTAGTTACTCAACTTAAACAATGCTTCACTGTTTCATAGTACTGGCTTAGTTTTACATTCTGTCTGTGTGTATGTTGGTGTGTGTCTCACCTATCTGTGAGTGCATTGCAGCAGGACAGGTAGAGGTGCTGCAGCCTGGCGAGGTAAGGGGCGGCACGGGCGATACCCTGGTCACTAATGCGGGGGCAGTGGCTGAAGTCCAGGCTGGTGAGGCTGCGGCATTGGTAGGCCACCGACGCCAAGCTGTCATCACTGATCTCAGGCAGCATGGAGAGAGAGAGGCGCTGGAGGTCTGGATAATGCAGCACATGCTCACAACAACAAAGGCCCGGGTTAACTAGGGTTCCCCATTCAATGGTCATCAACCACTCAATCACTTTATGGAGTTTTTCCTAACCTGACCAGGAAAAACTATTGGCATTGATAATAACCTAAAACTAGGGCCAATAGTTAATCCTGCCTCATCAGGAAAAACTCCTAGGCTTAACCATAGCCTGTATATATACAGTGGGGCAAAAAAGTATTTAGTCAGCCACCAATTGTGCAAGTTCTCCCACTTAAAAAGATGAGAGAGGCCAGAAAATCACATTGTAGGATTTTTAATGAATTTATTTGCAAATTATGGTGGAAAATAAGTATTTGGTCATCTACAAACTAGCAAAACGTCTGGCTCTCACAGACCTGTAACTTCTTCTTTAAGAGGCTCCTCTGTCCTCCACTCGTTACCTGTATTAATGGAACCTGTTTGAACTTGTTATCAGTATAAAAGACACCTGTCCACAACCTCAAACAGTCACACTCCAAACTCCACTATGGCGAAGACCAAAGAGCTGTCAAAGGACACCAGAAACAAAATTGTAGACCTGCACCAGGCTGGGAAGACAGAATCTGCAATAGGTAAGCAGCTTGGTTTGAAGAAATCAACTGTGGGAGCAATTATTAGGAAATGGAAGACATACAAGACCACTGATAATCTCCCTCGATCTGGGGCTCCACGCAAGATCTCACCCCGTGGGGTCAAAATGATCACAAGAACGGTGAGCAAAAATCCCAGAACCACACGGAGGGACCTAGTGAATGACCTGCAGAGAGCTAGGACCAAAGTAACAAAGCCTACCATCAGTAACACACTACGCCGCCAGGGACTCAAATCCTGCAGTGCCAGACGTGTCCCCCTGCTTAAGCCAGTACATGTCCAGGCCCGTCTGAAGTTTGCTAGAGAGCATTTGGATGATCCAGAAGAAGATTGGGAGAATTTCATATGGTCAGATGAAACCAAAATAGAAGTTTTTGGTAAAAACTCAACTCGTCGTGTTTGGAGGACAAAGAATGCTGAGTTGCATCCAAAGAACACCATACCTACTGTGAAGCATGGGGGTGGAAACATCATGCATTTTGGGCTGTTTTTCTGCAAAGGGACCAGGACGACTGATCCGTGTAAAGGAAAGAATGAATGGGGCCATGTATCGTGAGATTTTGAGTGAAAACCTCCTTCCATCAGCAAGGGCATTGAAGATGAAACGTGGCTGGGTCTTTCAGCATGACAATGATCCCAAACACACCGCCCAGGCAACGAAGGAGTGGCTTCGTAAGAAGCATTTCAAGGTCCTGGAGTGGCCGAGCCAGTCTCCAGATCTCAACCCCATAGAAAATCTTTGGAGGGAGTTGAAAATCTGTGTTGCCCAGCAACAGCCCCAAAACATCACTGCTCTAGAGGAGATCTGCATGGAGGAGTGGGCCAAAATACCAGCAACAGTGTGTGAAAACCTTGTGAAGACAGAAAATATTTGACCTCTGTCATTGCCAACAAAGGGTATATAACAAAGTATTGATAAACTTTTGTTATTGACCAAATACTTATTTTCCACCATAATTTGCAAATAAATTCATTAAAAATCCTACAATGTGATTTTTGGATTTCTTTTCTAATTTTGTCTGTCATAGTTGAAGTGTACCTATGATGAAAATTACAGGCCTCTCTCATCTAGTATTTGCATCTTTTACTTTCAGTTTTGTACACCAGCTTCAAACAGCTGAAAATTCAATATTTTTGCTTATTGAAAATATATTTCACAGTAGTTTAGATTGTACAATGATTCTCTACACTATGCATTGCTTGTTTTGTCACATGAGCTGAAATTAGGCGAACAATTAGAATTTTTGAAACCAGGAAATAGAGAAGCGATTTCTGCATATGGAACCTTTAAGGGTTGCCTGTCTTCCTAGTAGCCGATTTGGTGTGTGAACTGCTGACTCCTCATGACCTGTAGATGATTTTTGACACATCAACCAGGATAAAGGGGCAGGGCAATTTGTGACTGTTGTTGTTTTGGTAATTAGTGGCTGTTAGAAGGGGAGTGGTTGCTCCTCTCCTACGCAATCAGCAATTAGTACCGGGAGATGTGCTTTCCTTGGCTCATTACGTTCTTGTAACTCCTTGTGGCGGGCTGGGCACTTGCAAGTTGACTTTGGTCGTCAGTCAAATGGTATTTCCTCTGACACATTGGTGCGGCTGGATTCTGGGTTAAGCAAACAGTGTCTTAACTTCTTATGGCTGCAGGGGCAGTATTGAGTAGCTTGGATGAAAAGGTGCCCAGAGTAAACCGCCTGCTCCTCAGTACAAGTTGCTAATATAGGCATATTATTATTATTAGTATTGGATAGAAAACACTCTGAAGTTTCTAAAACTGTTTGAATGATGTCTGTGTATACCAGAACTCATATGGCAGGCAATAACCTGAGAAGAAATCCAACCAGGAAGTGGGTATTCTGAGGTTGGTCGATTTTCAACTCAGCCCCTATTGAAGTTACAGTGGGATATTGGTCATCTCTCACTTCCTAAGGCTTCAACCGTCTTTAGAAACTTGTTTGAGGCTTCTTTTGTGAAGTGGGGCCAAATGAGAGTGGATTGAGTCAGAGGTCTGGCAGCAGTCACGGGCTGGTCACGAGCATTTCACATGAGAGGTAGCTCTCGTTCCATTGCTTTTCTACAGACAATGGAATTCTCCGGTTGGAATATTATTGAAGATATATGTTAAAAACATCCTAAAGATTGATTCCATGCATCGTTTGACAAGTTTCTAAGGTCTGTAATGGAACTTTTTGACATTTTGTATGCAACTAGTGAACGTGCTTCGTGAGTTTTGATTTGTTTACCAAACGCGCTAACAAATGTAGCTATATGGACATAAATGATGTACATTATCGAACAAATCAAACATTTATTGTGGACCTGGGATTCCTGGGAGTGCATTCTGATGAAGATCATCAAAGGTAAGTGAATATTTACTATGTTATTTCTGACTTCTGTTGACTCCAACATGGCGGATATATGTATTTGTTCTCTGAGTGCTGTTCTCAGATTATAGCATGGTTTGCTTTTTCCATAAAGCTTTTTTAAATCTGACACAGCGGTTGCATTAAGGAGAAGTATATCTTTAATTCAATGTATAACACTTGTATTTTCATCAACATTTATGATGAGTATTCCTGTAAATTGATGAGCCTCTCTGCAAATTGACCGGATGTTTTTGAACTACTGAACATAACGCGCCCAATGTATACTGAGATTTTAAAAATATAAATATGAAATTTACCGAACAAAACATACATGTATTGTGTAACATGAAGTCCTATGAGTGTCATCTGATGAAGATCATCAAAGGTTAGTGATTCATTTGACCACTATTTGTGCTTTTTGTGACTCCTCTCTTTGACTGGAAAAAGGGCTGTGTTTTTCTGTGGCTTGGCTCTGACCTAACATAATCGTTTGTGGTGCTTTCGCTGTAAAGCCTATTTGAAATCGGACACTTTGGTGGGATTAACAACAAGATGACCTTTAAAATGGTATAAAATACTTGTATGCTTGAGGAATTTTAATTATGAGATTTCTGTTGTTTTGAATTTGGCGCCCTGCACTTTCACTGGCTGTTGTCATATCGATCCTGTTAACGGGATTGCAGCCCTAAGAAGTTTTTAAGAAGCAGCGGGTCATGTTTCGCAGGATGCATGTCTCGACCTTTGCCTCTCGCCAATAAAAATAAAATATTAAGATGGAAAAAAGAACACAGACACTGTACAGAGGAACTCTGCCGAGAAGGCCAGCATCCTGGAGTTGCCTCTTCACTGTTGACGTTGAGACTGGTGTTTTGCGGGTACTATTTAATGAAGCTGCCAGTTGAGTTTCTCAAACTAGACGCTAATGTACTTGTCCTCTTGCTCAGATGTGCACTGGGGCCTCCCACTTTCTATTCTGGTTAGGGACAGTTTGTGCTGTTCTGGGAAGGGAGTAGTACACAGTGTTGTACGAGATCTTCAATTTCTTGGAAATTTCTCACATGGAATTGCCTTCATTTCTCAGAACAATATAGACTGACGAGTTTCAGAAGAAAGTTATTTGTTTCTGGCCATAAGAGCCTGGAACCGAACCTACAAATGCTGATAAATAAATGACTTAATTCAATGTTTTTTCAATAAATAGTTTAACAACACTAATCTTTTAAATGATACTCTGTTCATCTTTTCCAGTGATGAAGACATGGATGTCTCATGGTATGGTGGTTTATGCAAAATGGGTCAACTTTGAGCACCTTTATCACTAGTCCAATAATGGACTAAAGGAGCCTAACGTTATTCCTTATAGTCAAAGGACCTTACATGTTCTGTTCAAAGGCAAAACAGCCAAATACTCTATCTAAATGTGAATAGATTCTCAATTGAGGTATGATTCTAGAAACATACAGTTGTAGTCGGAAGTTTACATACACTTTGTTTGGAGTTATTAAAACTAGTTTTCAACCACTCCACAAATTTCTTGTTAACAAACTATAGTTTTGTCTTTTCCAACAATTGTTTGCAGAGAGATTATTTCACTTACAATTCACTGTATCACAATTCCAGTGGGTCAGAAGTTTACATACAATAAGTCTGTTATAGCTTTAGAAGCTTCTGATATCATTTTAGTCATCATTTGAGTCAATTAGAGGTGTACCTCTGGATATATTTCAAGGCCTACCTTCAAACTCAGTGCCTCTTTGCTTGACATCATGGGAATATCAAACGAAATCAGCCAAGACCTCAGAAACCCGTTGGGGAGTTGCAGCAATGAGACAATATCGTAACTACCAATTGGGGAGAGAAATGGAAACCAACACTCTACTCCTCTGACGTCAAACTACAGACCGGATTCCCTTTCCTTTTCTTTCCAAAACACTTGATCATGCGGACTCTGACCAAGTCTTTTGCTATCTCTCTCAGAACGATCTTCTTGACCCTAATCAGTCAGGCTTCAAGACTGGTCACACAACTGATGTTGATGTGCCACGGAGGCTCTCCTCAATGCCAAAGCTGAATATCTCTTTCTCATCCTCATAGAACAATCCACTGCCTTCAACACCGTGAACCCCCCTCCCCCAACTGACACCCAGGTACCCACAAAACACCAGTGTCAATGTCAACAGTGAAGAGGCGACACCGGGATGTTGGCCTTCTAGGCAGAGTTGCAAAGAAAAAGCCATATCTCAGACTGGCCAATATTAAGATGGACAAAAGAACACTGGACAGAGGAACTCTGCCTAGAAGCCCAGCATCCCGGAGTCGCCTCTTCACTGTTGACTTTGAGACTGTACAAACAATAGTACGCAAGTATAAACACCATGGGACCACACAGCCGTCATACCGCTCAGGAAGGAGACGCGTTCTGTCTCCTAGAGATGAATGTACTTTTGTGTGAAAAGTGCAAATCAATCCCAGAACAACTGCAAAGGACCTTGTGAAGATGCTGGAATAAACAGGTAAAAAAGTATCTATATCCACAGTAAAAACGAGTCCAATATTGACATAACCTGAAAGGCCGCTCAGCAAGGAAGAAGCCACTGCTCAAAAACCGCCATAAAAAGCCAGACTACGGTTTGCAACTGCACATGGGGAGTTTGAGAAATATCCTCTGGTCTGATGAAACAAAAACAGAACTGCTTGGCCATAATGACCATCGTTATGTTTGGAGGAAAAAGGGGGAGGCTTGCAAGCTGAAGAACACTATCCCAACCGTGAAGCACGGGGGTGGCAGCATCATGTTGTGGTGATGCTTTGCTGCAGGAGGGACTGGTGCACTTCACAAAATAGATGGCATCATGAGGATGAAAGTTATATGGATATATTGAAGCAACACCAGTCAGGAAGTTAAAGCTTGGTCTCAAATGGGTCTTCCAAATAAACAATGACCCCAAGCATACTTCCAAAGTTGTGGCAAAATGGCTTAAGGACAACAAAGTCAAGGTATTGTATTGGCCATCACAAAGCCCTGACCTCAATCCTATAGAAAGTTTGTGGGCAGAACTGAACAAGCGTGTGCGAGCAAGGAGGCCAACAAACCTGACTCCGTTACACCAGCTCTGTCATGTGGAATGGGCCAAAATTCACCCAACTTTTTGTGGGGAACTTGTGGAAGGCTACCTGAAACGTTTGACACAAGTTAAACAATTTAAAGGCAATGATACCAAATACTAATTGAGTGTATGTAAACTTCTGACCCACTGGGAATGTGATGAAAGAAATAAAAGCTGAAATTAATCCCTCTCTAATATTATTCTGACGTTTCACAGTCTTAAAATAAAGTGGTGATCCTAACTGACCTAAGACAGGGAATTTTTACGAGGATTAAATGTCAGGAATTGTGAAAAACTGAGCTTAAATGTAATTGAGTAAGGTATATGTAAACCTCCGACTGTAAATCCATCAACTTCAAAATAAACATGTCAATTTCACAAATGCAAAATACACTGTTATATCCAGTTTTAACAGTTGCAGCCAACATTATTTTTCAGGCACAACGTGTTTGTGGCCTCCATCTTCTGTTAATACACAGGTGTTCAGCGAAGCAGATAGCTAACTATTTTAGCACAGGTAACTCTGTTTTCCCTAAACAAACGCTGTAACATGGAAATATGTGGTGTGGTGAATCCTAAACCCAAACTTATAAAAAGGTGTGTATTATTTAAACATTTTCGTTTTATTATTATTTCTTGCTAATGTGAAAGATAAGGTTCATATGCTTCCAAAACCATACCGCAAGCTATACATTATAATGTTCAGCCCGAGCGTAGGGGTCTTAACAAAACTCCTCCATACAGAATATGCCTTTGTCCAACGACTCGTGTAATGTAATGGAACAGAGTCATGGTTAAGGGCTACTTTACCTACTGAATGTTTTGGCATTCAGGTCCAAAAAGTCAGTTTCTGACCACTTCTTCCATGGGGAAACATGTCTGGAAAGTTAAAAACCTTTTCATCAACATATACTACATGATAACACATATCGAGTTGTCAAGACACCCAAAGCATTGACAACCACATCATTGAAACTTACTTTTTATTTAACCAGATAGGCCAGTTGAGAACAAGTTCTCATTGACAACTGCGACCTGGCCGAGATAAAGCAAAGCAGTGCGACACAAACACAGTGAAACATGGGATAAACAAACGTACAGTCAATAACATAATAGAAAAATATATATACAGTGTGTGCAAATGTAGTAAGATTAGGGATGTAAGGCAATAAATAGGCCATAGTGGCAAAATAATTACAATTTAGCAATTAAACACTGGAGTGATAGATGTGCAAGTAGAGATACTGGGGTGCAAAGGAGCAAAAAAATAAACAACAATATGGGGATGAGGTAGTTGGGTGGGCTATTTACAGATGGGCTGTGTACGGGTGCAATGATCGGTAAGCTGCTCTGACAGCTGCAGATGCTTAAAGTTAGTGAGGGAGATATAAGACTTCAATGATTTTTGCAATTTGTTCCAGTCATTGGCAGCAGAGAACTGTAAGGAAAGGCTGCCAAAGTATGTGTTGGCTTTGGAGATGACCAGTGAAATATACCTGCTGGAGCGTGTGCTACAGGTGGGTGCTGCTATGGTGACCAATGAGCTGAGATAAGGCGGGGCTTTACCTAGCATAGACTTATAGATGACCTGGATCCAGTGGGTTTGGCGACGGATATGAAGCGAGGGCCAGCCAATGAGAGCATACAGGTCGCAGTGGTGGGTAGTATATGGGGCTTTGGTGACAAAACGGATGGCACTGTGACCCACTACATCTAATTTGCTGAGTAGAGTGTTGGAGGCTATTTTGTAAATGACATTGTCGAAGTCAAGGATCGGTAGGATAGTCCGTTTTGCGAGGGTATGTTTGGCAACATAAGTGAAGGATGCTTTGTTGCGAAATAGGAAGCCGATTCTAGATGTAATTTTGGATTGGAGATGCTTAATGTGAGTCTGGACAGAGAGTTTACAGTCTATCCAGATACCTAGGTATTTGTAGTTGTCCACATATTCTAAGTCAGAACCGTCCAGAGTAGTGACGCTAGACGGGCGGGCAGGTGGGGGCAGCGATCGGTTGAAGACCATGTATTTAGTTTTACTTGTATTTAAGAGCAGTTGGAGGCCACGGAAGGAGTGTTGTATGGTATTGAAGCTCGTCTGGAGGTTTGTTGTCACAGTGTCCAAAGAAGGACCGACATTAACTGAGTTATAAAATAGCAATTTTAGCAATGAAGTAGGCTACTAGCCTATTAGTCTTACCTCGAGGTAACTCAGGCGTTTCCATGGTTATTTCACTGATCCCAAATCATATCCTTGGATTACACGATTGAGTTTAGTCCTTTATAGCTACAACATCCAGATGACCTCCGTTGATGCATTTCAAATATTGTTTACACTTCAACAACAGTCATTTAATTTAGAGCACGAAGAAGATGTCATCACCCTCTTTACTTTGCAATTTACAGATGGTCCATCAGCTGACTGCAGATCAAAACGAACCCTCTGATGTCACACTAAAACCGAGGGGCTCTCTGGGTGACGTAGTTGTTCACTGCTTTATTATTTTATTTTCTCTGCAACATTTAAAGACTCACATCAAATATTGTCTATTGTATTGACAAGATAGTCAAGTGACTGAAATACATGTCCTCCATAGAGATCCTATTAAACTACTAGAGGGGCTATGTCATAAACCCTCAAAGGTCCAGAATGGTGTAAAAATTGCACCCATAGAAATCCAAACCAGAAAAATATGGGAGGTGCATAAAGATGGATGGACCCTGTTTGTGGGTGCCTTCAGGACAATGCCTGTTGAGGCATTGCAGGTGGATAGTGGGGAACTGCCATTGAGGATAAGGCGGGACAAACTTGTGTACTGGGTGAGGTTGAAAGGGAGTTCAGAAGGACATCCTGCAGTCATGGCGAAGAGGGGGTAAGCAGAGGGCGTACTGGTGGACAATCGGGCAGAAGGTGGTATAATATGGACTGGGGGAGAGAGAGATAGGGCTGACTGTTTCTGAAACCAAGTGTAGATGTGGACATGATTGAGGGCAGGAGGCTGAAGAAATTTGGCTTGTCACCGAAAACACTCACAAACTTTTACAGATGCACAATCGAGAGCATCCTGTTGGGCTGTATCACCACCTGGTACGGCAACTGCTCCGCCCACAACCGTAAGGCTCTCCAGAGGGTAGTGAGGTCTGCACAACGCATCACTGGGGGCAAACTACCTGCCCTCCTGGACACCTACAGCACCCGATGTCACAGGAAGGCCAAAAATATCATCAAGGACAACAACCACCCGAGCCACTGCCTGTTCACCCCTCTATCATCCAGAAGGCAAGGTCAGTACAGGTGCATCAAAGCTGGGACTGAGAGACAGAAAAACAGCTTCTATCTCAAGGCCCTCAGACTGTTAAACAGCCATTGAGTGGCTGCTGCCAACATACTGCCTCAAATCTCTAGCCACTTTAATAATAAAACATTGGATGTAATAAATGTAATCACTAGTCACTTTAAACAATGCCACTTTATATAATGTTTACATACCCTACATTACTCATCTCATATACATATATTGTATTCTATACCATCTACTGCATCTTGCCTATGCCGCACGGCCATCGCTAATCCATATATTTATATGTACATATTCATTCCTTTACACTTGTGTGTATAAGGTAGTTGTTGTGAAAATGTTAGATTACTTGTTAGATATTACTGCACGGTCAAAACTAGAAGCACCAACATTTCGCTACACTCACATTAACATCTGCTAACCATGTGTGTGACCAATACGATTTTATTTGAGAGAATGGGTTGAGGACGAGAGACGGAGTATGGAGAGATATATCATCTATTTATTCATTTTTAAGAATATATGCATATGGTTCAAAGGATCCAGTCAGTGGTAGGGTAGGGGCAGGGGTGTATATCCCAGATTTAGGGGAGACTTGTTTGTGGAGATGATGGTGTTGTTAATGGGATTAGAGAGGATGGGAGTGGTGGTAAGATTTTGCAGGATTCTCGCCCATATGGATGTAGAGGGTAATAAGAAGGCTGATTTGGTGGCTAAGAGTGCTGTGAGGAGAGAGGGGGTAGATATTCAGATACCGCTGGGCCATATGGAAGTCAAGTCCTTGATCTGGGGAAAAGGGCTTGATCTTTGGCAGTGGGATGCTAGTAGTAAGGGGAGGCAATTTTAACACGTGCACCGGTCAGTAAAGGAAGAAGTGGGGAGTATGGGATGTAGGAGAGAAGAAGTTCGGTGGAGTAGACTACAGTTTGGGCACACAGGTTTGAATGCCATGTGGTGGATGATAGGGAGACATGAAACAGGTCTGTGTGATGAGCATTTAGTGGAGGAAACGGTGGAGCATGTGTTTTGATATTTTGTGAACTGTATGACGTAGATGGGGAGAGATTGACGATGAGACGGCCTATAGGGAGGAGGTCAGAGAACTGGCTGTGTGGTGCCAGGACAACAACCTCTCCCTCAATGTGAGCAAGACAAAGGAGCTGATCGTGGACTACAGGAAAAGGCGAGCCGAAGAGGCCCCCATTAACATTGACGGGGCTGTAGTGGAGCGGGTCAAGAGTTTCAAGTTCCTTGGTGTCCACATCACCAATTAACTCTCATGGTCCAAACATACCAAGACAGTCGTGAAGAGGGCACAACAAAACCTTTTCCCCCTCAGGAGACTGAAAAGATTTGGCATGGGTCGCCAGATCCTCAAAAGGTTCTACAGCTGCACCATTGAGAGCATCTTGACCGGTTGCATCACCGCATGGTATGGCGCTACAGAGGGTAGTGCGAACGGCCCAGTACATCACTGGGGTCAAGCTCCCTGCCATCCAGGACCTATACAATAGGCGTGTCAGAGGAAAGCCCATAAAACTGTCAGAGACTCCAGTCACCCAAGTTATAGACTGTTTTCTCTGCTACCGCACAGCAAGCTGTACCGGAGCGCCAAGTCTAGGACCAAAAGGTTCCTCAACAGCTTCTACCCCCAAGCCATAAAACTGCTGAACAATTCATAAAATCGCCACCCGACAATTTACATTTACCCCTCCCTTTTGTACACTGCTGCAACTCGCTGTTAATTATTTATGCATAGTCACTTCACCCCCACCTACATTTACAAATTACCTCAACTAACCTGTACCCCCAAACACTGACTCAGTACCGGTGCCCCCTGTATATAGCCTCGTTATTCTTATTGTGTTACTTTTTATTATTACTTTTTATTTTAAATATTTTCTTAACACTTCTTGAACTGCACTGTTGGTTAAGGGCTTGTAAGTAAGCATTTCACATTAAAGTCTACACTTGTATTTGGCGCATGTGACAAAGTTTGATTTGATATTGATTTGATTGTGTGAAAGGGTTAGAGACGGGGTTGGGGTTTGGGTGGTGTAGTGGGGGTTGGGAAGTGGTGTCTGAGGCTCTTTCACATTCTTAGAGGAACAGGACTAAATGAAGTAAATTTTATCTATAGTCGTGGCCAAAAGTTGAGAATGACACAAATATTCATTTTCACAAAGTCTGCTGCCTCAGTTTGTATGATGGCAATTTGCATATACTCCAGAATGTTATGAAGAGTGATCAGATGAATTGCAATTAATTGCAAAGTTCCTCTTTGCCATGCAAATGAACTGAATCCCCCCCAAAACATTTCCACTGCATTTCAGCCCTGCCACAAAAGGACCAGCTGACATCATGTCAGTGATTCTCTCGTTAACACAGGTGTGAGTGTTGACGAGGACAAGATTGGAGATCACTCTGTCATGCTAATTGAGTTCGAATAACAGACTGGAAGCTTCAAAAGGAGGGTGGTGCTTGGAATCATTGTTCTTCCTCTGTCAATCATAGTTACCTGCAAGGAAACATGTGCCGTCATCATTGCTTTGCACAAAAAGGGCTTGACAGGCAAGGATATTGCTGCCAGTAAGATTGCACCTAAATCAACCATTTATCGGATCATCAAGAACGTCAAGGAGAACGGTTCAATTGTTGTGAAGAAGGCTTCAGGGCGCCCAAGAAAGTCCAGCAAGCGCAAGGACCGTCTCCTAAAGTTGATTCAGCTGCGGGATCGGGGCACCACCAGTACAGAGCTTGCTCAGGAATGGCAGCAGGCAGGTGTGAGTGCATCTGCACGCACAGGGAGGCGAAGACTTTTGGAGGATGGCCTGGTGTCAAGAAGGGCAGCAAAGAAGCCACTTCTCTCCAAGAAAAACATCAGGGACAGACTGATATTCTGCAAAAGGTACAGGGATTGGACTGCTGAGGACGGGGTTAAAGTCATTTTCTCTGATGAATCCCCTTTCAGATTGTTTGGGGCATCCGGAAAAAAGCTTGTCCCTAGAAGACAAGGTGAGCGCTACCATCAGCCCTGTGTCATGCCAACAGTAAAGCATCCTGAGACCATTCATGTGCGGGGTTGCTTCTCAGCCAAGGGACTGTGCTCACTCACAATTTTGCCTAAGAACACAGCCATGAAAAAATAATGGTACCAACACATCCTCAGAGAGCAACTTCTCCCAACCATCCAGAAACAGTTTGGTGACGAACAATACCTTTTCCAGCATGATGGAGCACCTTTCCATCAGGCAAACATGATAACTAAGTGGCTCGGGGAACAAAACATTGATATTTTGGGTCCATGGCCAGGAAACTCCCCAGACCTTAATCCCATTGAGAACTTGTGGTCAATCCTCAAGAGGCGGGTGGACAAACAAAAACTCACAAATTCTGACAAACTCCAAGCATCGATTATGCAAGAATGGGCTGCTATAAGTCAGGATGTGGCCCAGAAGTTAATTGACACCATGCCAGGGCGGATTGCAGAGGTCTTGAAAAAGAAGGGTCAACACTGCAAATATTGACTCTTTGCATCAACTTTATATCATTGTCAATAAAAGCCGTTGACACTTATGAAATGCTTAATTCAGTAACATCTGACAAAAATATCTAAAGACACTGAAGCAGCAAACTTTGTGGAAATTAATATTTGTGTCATTCACAACTTTTTGCCACGACTGTAGATAGGCCATGACTGGCCTCACACTCCAGTACAGTTGGAGGCGATCCACCAACCCAATCCCAAAGAAGGAGCCCCCCCCTCCCCATGCATTTACCACAAATTCCTCGTTTTGCTGTATTGTACATTGCTCTGTTACTCTTGTTTGTATGTTCATTAGCACAGTATACATGATGCCAATAGCTAGGTTTCCATCCAACTGGCGACAGATTTTCTTGCGAATATTCTAAAATCCATATACAAACAATATGCCCACTTTCCCAGCAGATATTTTTCTATCAAATTGACTTGTTGATAAAAGGCTGTGCGTGTTGATGTAGTGCACATAAAAATACCTTTTGCGGAATAAATGTACCAAATTAAAAATACAAGTTAAATGGGTTTCCATCGCATTTTCAACTCTCCTGGTGATTTACTCACAAAATGGTTTCATTATATAGCGAGTGTGCTCACTCTAGCATTGGCGCCCGCAGTCCACCTAACTGCTCGCAGATACAGTGCCTAGCCTACATGATGAGATTATTATGGACAAAAGAGCAAATCATTCGATGATCCTGACACCAGAATAAGACCGTCAACATTTATTGTAAAGGAGCATCAAGCTCATCACCTCATTTATTTCAGCTGTAGCCGTATAAACTGCACTCTTTCCTGTTGAGTCCCAGTGGGAGGACCACACGTCATCACGTGACTCCAAGTTTACTTCTAAACTCAGCAAAAAAGAAATGTCACTTTTTCAGGATCCTGTCTTTCAAATATAAATCGTAAAAATCCAAATAACTTCACAGATCTTCATTGTAAAGGGTTTAAACACTGTTTCCCATGCTTGTTCAATGAACTATGAACAATTAATGAACATGCACCGGTGGAACGGTCGTTAACATTTACATTTACATTTAAGTCATTTAGCAGACGCTCTTATCCAGAGCGACATACAAATTGGTGCTTTCACCTTATGACATCCAGTGGAACAGCCACTTTACAATAGTGCATCTAGGTCTTTTAAGGGGGGGGGGGGGTGAGAAGGATTACTTTATCCTATCCTAGGTATTCCTTAAAGAGGTGGGGTTTCAGGTGTCTCCGGAAGGTGGTGATTGACTCCGCTGTCCTGGCGTCGTGAGGGAGTTTGTTCCACCATTGGGGGGCCAGAGCAGCGAACAGTTTTGACTGGGCTGAGCGGGAACTGTACTTCCTCAGTGGTAGGGAGGCGAGCAGGCCAGAAGTGGATGAACGCAGTGCCCTTGTTTGGGTGTAGGGCCTGATCAGAGCCTGGAGGTAAGACACTAACAGCTTACAGATGGTAGGCAATTAAGGTCATAGTTATGAAAGCGTAGGACACTAAAGAGGCCTTTCTACTGACTCTGAAAAACACAAAAAGAAAGATGCCCAGAGTCCCTGCTCATCTTCATGAAAATGCCTTAGGCATGCGGCAAGGAGGCATGAGAACTGCAGATGTGGCCAGGGCAATAAATTGCAATGTCCGTACTGTGAGACGCCTAGGACAGCGCTACAGGGAGACAGGACGGATAGCTGATCATCCTCGCAGAGGCAGACCATGTGTAACACCTGGACAGGATCGGTACATCCGAACATCACACCTGCAGGACAGGTACAGGATGGCAACAACTGCCCGAGGTACACCAGGAACACACAATCCCTCCATCAGTGCTCAGACTGTCCGCAATAGGCTGAGAGAGGCTGGACTGAGGGCTTGTAGGCCTGTTGTAAGGCAGGTCCTCACCAGACATCACCGGTAATGTCGCCTATGGGCACAATTCCACCGTCGCTGGACCAGACAGGACTGGCAAAAAGTGCTCTTCACTGACGAGTCACGGTTTTGTCTCACCAGGGGTGATGGTCAGATTCGCATTTATCATCGAAGGAATGAGTGTTACACCGAGGCCTGTACTCTGTAGCGGGATCGATTTGGAGGTGGAGGGTCCGTCATGGTCTGGAGTGGTATGTCACAGCATCATAGGACTGAGCTTGTTGTCATTGCAGGCAATCTCAACACTGTGCATTACAGGGAAGACATCCTCCTCCCTCATGTGGTACCCTTCCTGCAGGCTCATCCTGACATGACCCTCCAGCATGACAATGCCACCAGCGATACTGCTCGTTCTGTGCGTGATTTCCTGCAAGACAGGAATGTCAGTGTTCTGCCATGGCCAGCTAAGAGCCCTGTTCTCAATTCCATTGAGCACGTCTGGGACCCGTTGGATCGGAGGGTTAGAGCTAGGGCCATTCCCCCCAATAATGTCCAGGAACTTGCAGGTGCCTTGGTGGAAGAGTGGGGTAACATCTCACAGCAAGAACGGGCAAATCTGGTGCAGTCCATGAAGAGATGCACTGCAGTACTTAATGTAGTTGGTGGCAACACCAGATACTGACTGTTACTTTTGATTTTGATCCCCCCTTTGTTCAGGGACACATTATTCCATTTCTGTTAGTCACATGTCTGTGGAACTTATTCAGTTTATGTCTCAGTTGATGAATCTTATGTTCATACAAATATTTACACATGTTAAGTTTGCTGAAAATAAACACAGTTGACAGTGAGAGGATGTCTTATATTATTATATTTTTTAAATCAATATTCATATCAAGTGTTTCCACCAACATTTCTCTCATTATTTTTTACCAATACAAAAAGATCCCACCCTGTCTAGCATATTTTTTATTTTAAACATTTGGAAAGCTAGCATCCACAATTCCCCGACCTCAACCAAATTGAGATGGTTTGGGATGAGTCGGACCGCAGAGTGAAGGAAAACCAGCCAACAAGTGCTCAGCATATGTGGGAACTCCGTCAAGACGGTTGGAAAAAACATTCCAGGTGAAGCTGGTTGAGAGAATGCCAAGTGTGCAAAGCTGTCAAGGCAAAGGGTGGCTATTTGAAGAATCTCAAATATAAAATATATTTGGTTACTTTATGATTCCACGTGTTATTTCATAGGTTTGATGTCTTCACTATTATTCTACAATGTAGAAAATAGTAAACAATCCAAAGTGTTAATCCCTCGAAGCCGATGTTCTGAGGATATATTGGCACGGTTTGTCAGCCCTCAACTTTATCTCGGGCCTAACAACACCGTGCCAATATATCCTCCAAACGCCGGCTTCTCTGGCATTATCACTTAAACAAAATCAAGTCCTGCGCAACTATGAGGCAAAACAGACGCGGTTGGCTTAAATTGTTGACAATGTAAACTATATTGTCTCCAATGTTTATTGAAAACATAAATATATTTGCACAATGAGCATTTGATAACTGTTGTTGGTTAGCTAGGTAGTGAATTTGAGCCATATTAGCATTGACATGAAATCAGCCAAAACAAGGCATCAAGAACAAGATGAAACAGGTCACTCGCGATACCCCACATGGCAGTTTCTTGTCATTGTTGGTAGCTACATGGCGATCCAGAATCACAACAACTCATGGACTTCTGCCCCATTGAAGCGTGAACATTGTTAGCTAACCCATCTATTAAAAGCAGGTGTATCACAAAAGTTTTTTTCTCAGCATCTGTTGCATGACAGCTTTTGTCACCTACACTATATACACAAAGAAGGTAATCAACAACCAACATAACAATATTCACATACAAGCTACACATTGTCTGGCAGTTTCGGTAGCTAGTTTATAGACCCTATGTATTCCATTGGTGAATTTAGGATCTATACAATTATGTTACACCTTGCATTGCTTCCTGAAAAACTACATTTAGGGGTTTAAGTATTTTCCTATTTACAAAATTTTGAAAACAGCATTTGGTTAATAGTATGATTAAAAAGTATATCCAACAGATAAGAAAACCTCTAACTTAAAAACATGTACTGTTCATGTATAAATTGTGGACATGAGTCGTCTTCTGATCTGTCAAGTTAGTATTTTTTTTAAATAAACAGTCATTTTAAACATACGTGTTATTTTAAACATACCAATCAGTGTCAAAAGCTGTTGTAACTGTCATTTGTTCAGCTAAATTAAAAATGATTTTGTAAGGTATAGCTGCCGACTAAAAGTAAATCTTTGATTGTCTGGCATGGTGAACTCATGATTGACAGTTTACCAGTCTTGATGAAATTATTAGCTGCACTTCTACCTTTCTGCATACAAAACAATATGTACATTGACAAGCTGACCGTTATAAAAATTGTACACTCATTTCAACATTTTCAGATGAAAAATATATACATCATTGACCCATTCACCCCAGAAACACTATCAAGGGCCATGATAAATAAGGCAATAATAACATTCCATTGAACAAAACTATAAATAACTGGTCATCTTTACAAAACGTAAACATTTCAAAATATTTCCTCAGATTCCAACATTTTTATAGTATTTCCCATTCACACCCCCCACTCACTGAATGAATACATTTGAAAAAAGGAATAAAATGAAAAAAAAAAACTAGGGTTTAGAAGGCATTTGTTTTTCCGAAAACAGAGAACAGAAGACTTGGAGAGGACCTCCCCCAAACACACAGCTGTAACCTGGGTGACCACCTTGTCATACCCCTGATGAGATGATGTCTGTGTCAATTATTGCTGATTGGTACATTTACCTCTGGGATTGTAAACACAAACATATACTGAAATATCAAAGACATCAGTTTAGCACCCGTTTCTCCATCCCTGTGGAATTAGGTCGCCTAGGCCCTATACACTGAGTATACACAACAACATTAAGAACACCTGCTCTTTGCATTACATAAACTGACCAGGTGAATCCAGGTGAAAGCTATGATCCCTTATTAAATCCACTTCAATCAGTGTAGATGAAGAGGAGGCAACAGGTTAAAGGATTTTTAAGCCTTGAGACAATTGAGAAATGGATTGTGTATGTGTGCATTTCAGATTGTGAATCGGCAAGACAACATATTTAAGTGCCTTTGAACGGGATATGGTAGTAGGTGCTGGGCGCACCGGTTTGTGTCAAGAACTGCAACACTGGGTTTCACACAACAGTTTCCTGTGTGTATTAAGAATCGTCCACCACCCAAAAGACATCCAGCCAACTTGACACAACTGTGGGAAGCATTGGAGTCAACAGTGGCCAGTATCCCTGTGGAATGCTTTCGACACTTTGTAGAGTCCATGCCATGAGAAATTGAGTCTGTTCTGAGGGTGAAAGGGAGCGGTTGAACTCAATATTAGGAAGGTGTTCCAAATTTGGTAAACTCAGTGTACTGAGTATCAAAGGGTTAGCTAAAAGAAGAGTCTATGGGTATAAAGGAACAGAAACTGAGTCTGTGACTCCTGAGACATAATTGGATGATCTTGAGGAACCATGGCTCTTCTCTCTCTGGTCTCCCTCTCTGCAGTAGAGTACAGAGGGACAAAAAAGTGCATCCCTTTCTCCACATGAAGACAGCTTTTAAAGCTTTTGGAGACAACTCATGCCTTTCTCTTTTCTTTCTTCTTCCCACTCTCTCCTGCAACTTCTCCCTCCACTTGGCCCTGCTCCTTGGAGAGTGTCTCATCTCCGTGACAATGGGAGACGGGGCAGAGCAGCGTGGAGCTGTCTAAGGTTGGTGACGTGGCGTCAGCCTTGCGCTCTGGGTCCAGACTGGAGACTGGGGACAAGGGAGGCAGGGAGGAGGACATGGAGGGCTGTGGGGAAACTGGGAGGTTAGCTCATTCAGAGCAGACAAGTGTGTGTGTAGATAATGTGGGTGTTTTATTTTTTTCACAGCAAATGCCATACCTGTAGAGAAACGCTGGATTTGTTGATCTTCTCCTTAATCTTGGCGAGGGTCCCTTTGAGGCCTGTTTTCTGATGCGCCACATCCAGAGCAGCTTTGAATAGCTTGGGCGTGACCGTTCGAGGAGGGATCACCTGGGCCGGCTCCTTCGGAGGCTTCTTATCTTTCGTGAGCATCTTCCTGATTCCGGAAACAACAAACAATCACAAATTCTTATACATGAAAAATGGTGAACTGAATAGTAGTCTTTATTCCCCTGTCTAACCTGGCCTTCTTGCGGAGCAGCTTCTGGGACTCGGGGTAATGCACTAGAATCTCATTGAGGTCCTTCTTGTCCAGGATGAACAGGTTGGCGAAGCCATGAGCCACCACGTTTGCTGTTCTCCTGTTCCCTCCACCAACTGCCAGCAAGCTTTCAACCCAAAGAGAAGAAATCCAACTAGAAAAAGTACATTTCCTGAAGAAAATGTGTGTGCTTGCTTCAGTGAAACAAAGAGCATACGTCAGACCTGACATCATGCTCACCTGATTTCCCCAAACACTGACCCCGCCCTCAGTGTGACAAACACAGTCTTCCCGTCTGGCCCGCCCACCACCTGCACCTCTCCGGCTTTGATGATATACATTTCCCGCCCAACTTCACCCTGAAACACAGAGCGACAGTCAGACATCTCCTGCTCTTAACAGTTTACCTTACACAAATAAGACGCAGAGTGCATACAAACTACACATTAAATACATTCAAACAGAGAAGCACGCTCGCGCACACGCGCATGCACGTGGACACAAACAAGCTAGATAGGCGGCTTTAACCTTTACCTTTTTGCAGACATAGTCCCCTGGGAGGTAAACAACAGACCTCAGTCTCTTCAGCATGTCAAAGATCATCTGTCTATCGCAACCCTGAGAGGGAGAAGTAGGGCTGAGTGAGAACTACAGAGAGATAGAGCTCGTCAAATCTTCTGTGTTCTGAGACAGCCTGGAGAGGCCCTAAGACTTACGCACCTGGAAGAGAGACACTTTACTGACAATGTCATAGTTGACATCCACAGCGATGTCCAGCCTCATCTTGTCTGGGAGCTGAACCAGAAGCTCCTGTTCATCTGTATAGAGACAGACACAAATAGAGAGTAAACAAACACAACACAACACAAGGCAATGCAGCACAATGCAACAAAACAACACAACACAGCACAAAGTGACATGTGCCTACCCAGCATGCCCTGGGACTGCCAGGTGTAGTTGTACCAGGTTTTAACCCGGTTCTGCACGTCTTTAGGGATACGGTAGGAGGCCATGTATTTGACAGTGTTGTCCATGCATGCTCTGTAGTACGTCTGTCCTGCTGTGGCTGCACCAACCACATCTCTCATCTGAAAGAAACGGTCATTGGCCAATCAGGAGTTGACACTAATCACAACAGCCAACACAATAATTAGCTTATAATAGAACAGATGTTCAGATAATGATTCAGAGCTAGATAACAAGTAGTAGTCTTATCAATCAACAAATCTAGATATTTCATCCTTAAACACATGATCATATTTTACATTATACACAGATATTGGTAATGTGGTAACCAACCTGTCCAATCATGATGGAAAAGGCAAACACTCCAACAAAGTAGTTTATGAGCTGAAAGATGATTTCAAAGAGCGTTGTGGGGTCCGGCAGTCCACCAATGGTGATTAGGGTCTTCACAGCAAAGTAGTAGCAGCGGATGTAACTGAAAAACATGATTGCAGGGACAATTCAATGATAGTGTGAAGATATGATTATGATGAATATAAGTTTATTGAAGGTGAATCCTCACACCTGTTGCCCTGTCCGTCATAGACCCACTGCGTGGAGCCCAGACCTTCATACGCAGAGCCCCAGTAGTACAGACAGGCATTACAGTGCAGGCAGTACAGCAGGTAGGTGGTGGTCCGGATCACTCTGATCAAACCAGACAGAAGGAGAGAGAGAGTGGCTTTTACATACTGAGCTGCTCCTCATGTCCCTAAGAAAGACCAGGGCCTGAGTCTCAGAATAGGAGTGCTTATCTAGGATCAGGTCCCCCCTGCCCATATAATCCTATTCATTGTGACCTGAGCATGATGATGCAGATAAAACACTGTGCTAAAAATGTAACAAGTTGGTTGTGCTCACCTGTAAACGTAGGCTTTGGTAAGGATGCCCTCAAGACGGTCGTTGAACTCAAAGAAAGACATTATCTGGAGAATGGAGGAAAGATGACATTTTAATTGCTGTCTGAATAACATGATGGTATGTTTCACAGTAGCCATCAATTGTCCGATTAACAAATCACCCTTATTAGTGAACTTATTTCATTTCAAACTTTCTAGTATAGGCTACTTATTGTAATGAACGATATCGGCAAAATGCCTGCGATAAGTGATCAGTGCCGATCATTTTTGGTTAATCTCAGCTCTATATCACAGTCAAACCAGGTAGACCACACAGGTGGCAGGTAAGCTTTACCTTAAGTAGTCGTGGGAAGCGGAGGAGTGGGTTGATCCCAGTTTTAAAATAGAACAACTCCAGTGGAACAAGACTGATGACATCCATCTGGAACCCAGAGAAACACAGTCAGAGACATGGTCTGTAAATAAACTGACATCATCACATGGCTAAAAAACATGATCTTTCTCAAAGCTATTCAGTAGTAAGTATATAGCCTTGCACAAGCCGGAAAGGTAGGCCCTGTTTCTGTAGCGTGAGGCAGCTTAATGTACAAGTACACACCCTGGGCAGGACGCTATCACAGGGCCTTACCACAAAACTATCTCCTTAATGCTGAGTGCCAAGCAGAGACTCATCAGGTCCCATATTTACAGTCTTTGGTATGACTCAGCCAGGGATTGAACTCACAACCTTCCAATCTCAGGGCATACATTCTAACTAGAAGGCCACAGAGTAGTCATTCAGTAGTGAACACTGCAAAATCATTTTCAAGTGAAACCTTACCTTGAACCGGAAGGTTTTCATGTAATTCACTCTCATGTCCTTTTTGTCAAACTGCAATGAGAACAAACAAAAAACACATACATCAATGATTTTGACACGTGTATTTCTGTGTGTGTATCTGGAAAATCTATTTGAGATGTAACCCCTCGTCTGGCAACATGGTCTCATTAGAATGCCAAAATAGGGACATTTCACAATTGTAGTCTCAATCTCACCACTATGTCTCCACTGCGGACAAACTGCAGGCGGGGCTGGAAGACCAGGATGTCCAGGATGTAGATGAGGTCACACAGATAGTCAGTGAGTAGCCACAGGTAGATGTTACTGGGGGTCTGGTAGGGGAAGGCCCAGCGCACCGGGATAAGCCACATGTTCCAGTTCCACGCCAAGGTGACGAAAAACAGCCACAGCACATAGACCAGATCTAGAGGGAGAGATGCATCATCCCCATAAAGCAAAAGAAAGAGCAGGTATGACAAAGATCAACCAATTAGGTCACTAACGTAGCCAAACTAACATTCAGATCAAAGCAGGAAGTTGTGACTAGTTACCACAGCCACAAGAGTCATAATTATGGCTAAACCCTGCCTATTTCTACAATTTCTCTTCTTAAAATTGATTTTTAAAAAACCTAACCTTAACCACACTGCTAACCTTGTCTATTCTTAACCTTAAATTAAGACCAAAAAGCAAATGTCTGTTTTCAGGAATTTTTACAATGTAGCCAATTTTGACTGTGGGTGTGGTAACTAGTGACAACCATCAGGAGATGACAAAATTGGAGTAGAAAAAGTAATAGAGAAGGAGGAGGGATTAATACAAGAATCGGAGGAGGAAAGCAGGAGGAAGAGAGGAGGGTTAAAGGAGGAGGAGATAGTGAATGCTAGGCGGAGGGGGAGCTCACTGGTGAAGGGGTCGATGCTAGCGGGGAAGCGGTAGTGCAGCAGAGCTCTGATCCAGCGAGGAGGCATCACCTTGCAGCATAATGTAGGCTTGGGTTGCTGCTCCTCTATCTCCTCCTCCTTCGGCTCCTCTGGAGGCGCAGGAGGTGGTGTTGGAGCTCTTGCAGGGGCTGCAGGTGAAAGAGCAGAGGAGAGTCACGGGTCAGAGGTGAAAGGTCGGGTTAAAGAGGTCGTTGGCCACAGCTGTGCTGATGCAGCTCACCTGTATGTGAGCGGACGGTCCGAGTTTTGATATGTTTGGCTGTGCGTTTGCACTTGGCAATAAAAGGTACTGTAACCCTTCACTTGAAAAAGAAAAAGGAGAGCCTCACACTCTAGGAGCTCAGATGCAATAATTTTATAACCAAAACTTCGACAGCCAAGCTGTTTTCAGTGTACAATGACAAACACTGCGGGTCACTAGTTTATATATACTGAACAAAAATATAAACGCAACATGTAAAGTGTTGGTCCCATGTTTCATGAGCTGAAATAAAATATGTTCCATACGCACAAAAAGCTTATTTCTCTCAAATTTTGGGCACAACTTTGTTTACAACTTTAAAACTACCATTTCAGTGTTTTACTTGCTATATTGTATTTACTTTGCCACCATGGCCTTTTTTGCCTTTACCTCCCTTCTCACCTCATTTGCTCACATTGTATATAGACTTGTTTATACTGTATTATTGACTGTATGTTTGTTTTACTCCATGTGTAACTCTGTGTCGTTGTATCTGTCGAACTGCTTTGCTTTATCTTGGCCAGGTCGCAATTGTAAATGAGAACTTGTTCTCAACTTGCCTACCTGGTTAAATAAAGGTGAAAAAAACCACACAAAAAAACATACCTGTTAGTGAGCATTTCTCCTTTGCCATGATAATCCATCCACCTGACAGGTGTGGCATATCAAGAAGCTGATTAAACGGCATGATCATTACACAGGTACACCTTGTGGTGGGGACAATAAAAGGCAGTTTTGTCACAACACAATGCCACAGATGTCTCAAGTTAAGGGAACGTGCAATTGGCATGCTGACTGCAGGAATGTCCACTAGAGTTGTTGCCAGATAATTTAATGTTAATTTATCTACCATAAGCCGCCTCCAATGTCATTTTAGAGAGTTTGACCGTACGTCCAACCAGTCTCACAACCGCAGATCACGCGCAGCCACGCCAGCCCAGGACCTTCACTTCCGGCTTCTTCACCTGCAGGATTGTCTGTGACCAGCCACACGGATAGCTGATGAAACTGATGAGTATTTCTGTCTGTAATAAAGCCCTTTTTGTGGAGAAAAACAAATTCTGATTGGCTGGGCCTGGCTCCCCAGTGGGTGGGCCTATGCCCTCCCGGGCCCACCCATGGCTGCACCACTTCTCAGTCACCACCCTGGATGGTTCCGACCTTGAATATGTGGACATCTATAAGTACCTAGGTGTCTGGCTAGACTGCAAACTCTCCTTCCAGACTCACATCAAACATCTCCAATCGAAAATCAAATCAAGAGTCGGCTTTCTATTCCGCAACAAAGCCTCCTTCACTCACGCCGCCAAGCTTACCCTAGTAAAACTGACTATCCTACCGATCCTCGACTTCGGCGATGTCATCTACAAAATGGCTTCCAACACTCTACTCAGCAAACTGGATGCAGTCTATCACAGTGCCATCTGTTTTGTCACCAAAGCACCTTATACCACCCACCACTGCGACCTGTATGCTCTAGCCGGCTGGCCCTCGCTACATATTCGTCGCCAGACCCACTGGCTCCAGGTCATCTACAAGTCCATGCTAGGTAAAGCTCCGCCTTATCTCAGTTCACTGGCCACGATGGCAACACCCATCCGTAGCACGCGCTCCAGCAGGTGTATCTCACTGATCATCCCTAAAGCCAACACCTCATTTGGCCGCCTTTCGTTCCAGTACTCTGCTGCCTGTGACTGGAACGAACTGCAAAAATCGCTGAAGTTGGAGACTTTTATCTCCCTCACCAACTTCAAACATCAGCTATCCGAGCAGCTAACCGATCGCTGCAGCTGTACATAGTCTATTGGTAAATAGCCCACCCATTTTCACCTACCTCATTCCCATACTGTTTTTATACTGTTTTTTTTATTTATTTATTTACTTTTCTGCTCTTTTGCACACCAATATCTCTACCTGTACATGACCATCTGATCATTTATCACCCCAGTGTTAATCTGCAAAATTGTATTATTCGCCTACCTCCTCATGCCTTTTGCACACATTGTATATAGACTGCCCATTTTTTTCTACTGTGTTATTGACTTGTTAATTGTTTACTCCATGTGTAACTCTGTGTTGTCTGTTCACACTGCTATGCTTTATCTTGGCCAGGTCGCAGTTGCAAATGAGAACTTGTTCTCAACTAGCCTACCTGGTTAAATAAAGGTGAAATAAAAAAATAAATAAAAAAGTCATGTGAAATCCATAGATTAGTGCCTAAAGAATTTATTTGACTTATTTCCTTATGTGAACTGTAACTCATTCAAATTGTTGTATGTTGTGTTTATATTTTTGTTCAGTATAGTTTGAAAGGAACACACACAGGTGTCTGTAATCATGGCTGGCTGTTGCTTGATTTCATTGGTTGATTTAGAAATATAAATAGAACATATAAAAAAGCATGAATGGTTAACATAAGATTATAGATACCATTTGGCTACATAGGCCTACAAACATTATTTACAATGGATAGCAAAAACACAATCACAAGAATGGCTTCAGATCAAAGTCTACGCCGAGACCGAAGGGAGCAAGGGTCTTTAAATTAAAGATCCAGGCGGCCTCTCGTTTTAACAATAAATTGTCAAGGTCACCCCATCTTCTAGGAAGGGTGACGTATTAGATGCCGAAATAGCGAAGGGACAAAATATAGAGTGGTTAGCTTCCAAAAAGTGGTCCGCAACTGGGTACGTCAAGTTCTTGCACCTAACTGTAACCCTTCACAACAGGTGTCTTTCTTAGTCATGGAACGAATGAGGTTGCTTTGTAATTCAAGACAACTGATACACAAGGGACTGAATTGTATCTACTGTGTTGCATTCTAACAGTGTGCAGATTACTGCTGCCTGTCAGGTTTTTAAGAAAATGTAACTACAAGTATTGGGAGTATTAGTATTTCTTCTTTTTTTGCTCACTTGTTGCTAGCATTGTCAAAATCAGGCCCATTGTCTGTAAGCCATGTGTGTTTGTAACTGTATTTGTGGCATGTGTACATTGGACATTGAGCACATGACCAGACCTAAGTGTAACTGTTATGTGTTACCCACAGGCAGTTGGACTGTCATCATCAGAGTGATCTGGGTCTATGAGTTTCTCTTTGGCCCTTTCTGTCCTCTCCTTAAACATCTTGACCAGCTCCTGTAGGCGCTCGTTCACCACGTAGCTGGCCTGGCTAGCGGAAGACGCAGGGCGCTCCTTTAGCCTTCAAACACAAAACATCCATAGGTAATTAACACACACACACACCAAACAGTTTCTCTGAAACCACACATCAATGTTATTTTGAAGTGAATATAACAACACTTGTGTTGGTGTGAATAAAAGCACAGTGAAAATGGAAAATGTCTCCCGTACACACATTTTTATCTCTGCACCTTTATTGTGCCTGAATTTCAGTCAATATGATCTTTCTCAAGACATTCACTGATAGTATGAGAAAGGCTATTCTGACCACATTGTCGATACCCAACGACTAACACATTTTGTGCAGTAGACATATGTAGCTAGCTAACAGTTGTGATGTGGAGGTATCCGTATTCACCCATCGTCTCCACTGAGGATGCTGGACTGGCTAGGCCATGCCCTCACTGCGATCTCCATCTCCTCTTCATCCTCCTCACTCTGAGAGTACAACTTCTTTCTGTGGAGGCGAGGCAGGGAATAACACTGTAGCAGTGCCTGATACACAGACAGATGGAAAAACTAAGGCTGCTATCATTTGGAACCTGCTCTGTTATTAGAGTGCTCCCTGCAGTCTTGGCCTTACCACGGTGCATTACAGTTTACACAGGAAGGGAATGGCAGTATAGGGAATACAGTATGTGGAACATGGTGAAATGATGTTGTCTGACATTCAACACAAATCTCATGTACACTGAATGAGGTCCTGAACAATCTTGAGCATCAGCTTTTTCAAGCAGTATACATTTTAACAGAGAACCACACAGGTTAGGAAGGGGTGAAGGAGTGAGGATGCAGTAAGGGTGATGTAACGATGTACGCTGAGAGTCGGGAAGCAAGTTCAGGGAGTGAATGCATTTAATTAACAAATGAACAAAACAAGAAACACAAACAGCACACGGACATGAAACAGCAACAATGATGACTGGGGAAGAAACCAAAGGGAGTGACATATAAAGGACAGGTAAATCAAGGAGGCGATGGAGTCCAGGTGAGTGTCATTATGCGCGTAAACGCTGGTGACGAGCAGCCTGGTCACCTAGAGGCCAGAGAGGGAGCACACGTGACAGGTGAATTTCTGATGATGGGATGAATGTTGATGGTTGGATGGATCCTTGATGTGACAATGATTACACATCTTACATATTGGTCCAGATATTCTTGGGTTTCTTCTCACTAGGTCAGTCCATGGTTCCATCAACAGGGGCAGGGAAGTATGTGTGTGTGTGTGAGAAACAGAATGAGATGGGAGAGGTAGAGAATCACAATGACAACAACAATCACTAACAGCATTCATACAATTAGTCACAGACGGAACACACAACCAGATGACAGGTTGAAGATAGTGCAAGATACTCTTGTTGTACTTACTTATCCATTTATTGCACTTACTATTGACATGACTCGCAGCGGTATCAGACTACAGAACAGACACATAACAACAGAAAACAGCACAAGATAGAACAGCACAGCAACACAACACAATAAAACAGAGCAGAACAAAAGACTACAAACATAGATGAACATGCTATTGAGAGACAGACAGTAGATGGACAAGTAAAGGGACACTAAACACTGTCTAAAGAGGTTGGGGGTGTGGGGGGGGCTTTCAATCAACAAAATAAAATATAAATATAAATAAAATAGAAAAAATAGAAATAGAAACTAAGATGCACTGTATTTTATAGACGTTCTCCATTCTTACTCTTTTTCAGCAACTTTACTGTTGACCAAAGCAATATAGAAGGAAAAAAGAAAACACCAATTTAGAGGATATCAGAGGTTGGGAAATAAATTTGGACAATATCTTTATGTGGAGGCAATTTCATTTGGGAGTATGCGCTCACCACTGACGGCTGGTTTTGGACACTCCGGGTACGGTCAGGGTCTTGAAGTTGGGGTCCTGTAGGGTAAGGATTTGGGGAATGTGGTGGCGGTGGTGCTCCCCTCCGCCACCTCCTCCCTCTCCGCCGGAATCCACATCCTCCACACTGACAGCTGGGTGCACACTGAGCCTGGAGCTCACTGGGGAAGCAACAGGAACACATTGAGTGACTCAACTGTTCTCCAGTGGAACACAGCTAGTAATAAGGCTTATGTACTGTGGTACTCTACACACATATACTAGACCAGTGGTATTCAAAGTTGGGGACTTGACCCCTAGTGAACTGCAGTGGGGTTGACAAAACCTTTAAAAATATAGATTTTTTTTTAGAGGGGTGGACAACAAAAATACAGATTATTGTATGGGTTATTGGTTTCCTTTCATTTTGATAAGAGATTAAAATGCAATGAATTTAAGGTTATTTGTTGACGTAAAAATCCAAATTTACAGATTTTAAGGCTGTGACATTAGATTTGCTATGGGGTGGGGTCGCGAGAAATTCTTGGGGAAAAAAATGGGGTCCCCATTGAAAAGGTTTGAATACCACTGTACTAGACGCTTCAACGCTCTAAGTGTCAACACAAAATAGGACACTAAGTGTCAAATACTCTTGGCGGCAGGTAGCCAAACGGTTAAGAGCGTTGGGCCAGTAACCGCTGGTTCGAATCCCCAAGCTGACTAGGTGAAAAATCTGTTGATGTACCCTTGAGCAAGGCACTTAACTCTAATTGCTCTGGATAAGAGTGTCTGCAAAATGACAAATGTACTCTCTCTTCTATTTTTGTCAGCGCTTCAAGTGCCACTTGAAGGCTTGCCTATCACAAAACAGACAGCTGAAACTATTATATAACAAACAAACATACAGAGAACAAACAGACCATTTAAAGCAAGAGCTTCCTGAAACCACAAGATCCTAAGCTTCTAGGTTTTTCTGAGAAACATGCTACAGTACATACAAAACAGACATGTCACAGACAGAAACAACAACAAAGAACAACTGACTGCAACACAAGCCCAGCAAAACACAGCATCATAGCAAAGTATCACAGCACAGGACAGCAACACAGCACAGCACTGAACAGAGCAGGATGTCTGTGTGGGCTGCTGCTGAATCACCTGAGGGTAGAGCGGACGTGGGGTCGTCCTCAATGTGGAAGGTGGGGTTGAAAAGCCCTGACAGCTGCCTGGACAGGCTAATGGGTGGCAGGCGGGGGTAGGAGGGCACGTTGGGCAGCTCTAGGGTCCTGTTGGGGGAGGACGGTGAGGGGCTGCGAGTCGGAGGGTGGTGTTGGAGAGGGACCTGGCGGACCAGGCGGTCCAACTCCAGGTCCCGGTTTTGCTGCTGCTGCTTAGGCATCCTGGGGCTTAAGGCTGTTCAGGCGGTTCTGCACGTTGGCGTAGGACTGTCCCACTCGCTGAGGTAAGTTGTATATCTGGCTGGGAAGATTGGCCAGGGTTTGGGGTAAGCTGGATAACTGCTGGAGTAGGTTGGTGGGTAGACCAGGTAACTGCAGAGGTATTTAAACTTGGAGCTGGTGGGGCAGTTGGGACATCTGTTGGGGCAGTTGAGAGATCTGTTGGGGCAGTTGGGAGACACGCTGGGACATTTGGGTGAATGGCCGAGAGTACTGGAAGAACTCTTGGGAGAGTTCTGGGGGGAGAGAGGGCATTAGCTGGGTGACCTGGGAGGTGAACTGGGAGAGGTTGGTGGGGAGCTGGGGCATGGGGGGAAGTTTAGGAGCGGTGATGTACTCTTTCAGCAGGTTATTGAAGCTGTTGAGGCACACAGGCGCGTGAGGGATATGCATGAGACAGCTCTTTACTGCATCGCAGCTGGCAGGGACTGGGAGGAGAGCACAGCACCGTCAGTCAGGCAGCACAAGACAACACTCATCCAAATGAACACTCTGACGTGAGCTTCTTCAGTCACATTGTCTGTCACCAGATAGCACTGTGAGAAAGCATGAATGCACGCACCCAAGCAAAATTCAGGCACACACACGTTGTGGTCACTGCATTCTCAGAAGAGAAAAGATTGGCCATCATGGGACTTACAAACCAGGATAGAAGATATGCATTCAAATGTGATTACAATATTATCCTTTCAAACATAAAAACAGTTGTATTATAATGAGCAAATACTTAATACCACAGTCGCCCTCCTCTACAGTCTTCCACTCCTCCTGCAGAGCCATAGAAGCAGCAGAGGAACAGGAACAGCCATGAGTGACAGAACAACAGCAGGGAATAGCATTTAGTGACAGGTAGTTACCACAGTTGCACAAGCCTCAAGAGAGACAGATAAATGTTGAGTCTTCCCATATGGAAAAGATATAGAAGAACCTAACACAATTGTTCTATGTTCTACCTGGAACTTGTAAGTAATGCATTTGGCAGCAAATACAAATAGAACATTCATAGAATATTCTTGTAATATCTGACTTACAGTTGAAGTTGGAAGTTTACATACACCTTAGCCAAATAAATTTAAACTCAGTTTTTCACAATTCCTGACATTTAATCCTAGTAAAAATTCCCTGTCTTAGGTCAGTTAGGCTCACAACTTTATTTTAAGAATGTGAAATGTCAGAATAGGAGAGAATGATTTATTTCAGCTTTTATTTCTTTCATTACATTCCCAGTGGGTCAGAAGTTTACATACACTCAATTAGTATTTGGTAGCATTGCCTTTAAATTGTTTAACTTGGGTCAAATGTTTTGGGTAGCCTTCCACAAGCTTCCCACAATAATTCCTCCTGACAGAGCTGGTGTAACTGAGTCGGGTTTGTAGGCCTCCTTGCTTGCACACGCTTTTCAGTTCTGCCCAAAAATTGTCTATGGGATTGAGGTCAGGGCTTTGTGATGGCCACTCCAATACCTTGACTTTGTTGTCCTTAAGCCATTTTGCCACAACTTTGGAAGTATGCTTGGGGTCATTGTCCATTTGGAAAACCCATTTGCGACCAAGCTTTAACTTCCTGACTGATGTCTTTAGATGTTGCTTCAATATATACGCAGAATTTTCTATTCTTATGATGCCATCTATTTTGAAGTGCACCAGTCCCTCCTACCGCAAAGCACCCCCAAACATGATGCTGCCACCCCCGTGCTTCCCGGTTGGGATGGTATTCTTCAGCTTGCAAGCCTTTCCCATTTTTCCTCCAAATATAACGATGGTCATTCTGGTCAAACAGTTCCATTTCTGTTTCATCAGACCAGAGGACATTTCTCCAAAAAGTACAATCTTTGTCCCCATGTGCAGTTGCAAACCGTAGTCTGGCTTTTTTGTGGCGGTTTTGGAGCAGTGGCTTCTTCCTTGCTGAGCGGCCTTTCAGGTTATGTCGATATAGGACTCGTTTCACTGTGGATATAGATACTTTTGTACCAGTTTCCTCCAGCATCTTCACAAGATCCTTTGCTGTTGTTCTGGGAATGATTTGCACTTTACGTACCGAAGTACGTTCATCTCTAGGAGACAGAACGCTCCTTCCTGAGCGGTATGACGGCTGTGTGGTCCCATGGTGTTTATACTTGCATACTATTGTTTGTACATATGAACGTGGTACCTAGGAAATTGCTCCCAAGGATGAACCAGACTTGTGGAGGTCTATAATTGTTTTTCTAAGGTCTTGGCTGATTTCGTTTGATTTTCCCATGATGTCAAGCAAAGAGGCACTGAGTTTGAAGGTAGGCCTTGAAATATATCCACAGGTACACCTCTAATTGACTCAAATTATGTCAATTAGCCTACCAAAAGCTTCTAAAGCCATTGCATAATTTTCTGGAATTTCCCAAGCAGTTTAAAGGCAGTCAACTTAGTGTATGTAAACGTCTTACCCAATGGATTTGTGATAGAGTGAATTATAAGTGAAATAATCTGTCTGTAAACAATTGTTGGAAAAATGACTTGTGTCATGCACAAAGTAGATGTCCTAACCGTCTTGCCAAAACTATAGTTTGTTAACAAGAAATTTGTGAAGTGGTTGAAAAACGAGTTTTAATGATTCCAAACTAAGTGTATCTAAACTTCTGACTTCAACTGTATGTGGGTGGGTAACATTTAGAAATAACAGAAATGTTACATGTACTATATAAAAACTGTGAAGGGGGAGATTTTCCCACCTTGGGGATTCGAACCAGCGACCTTTCAGTTACTGGCCCAATGCTCTTAACCGCTAGGCTACCTGCCGCCCCCAAAACATACAAGAGACATGTAAGCTAAGCCTTCTACGGTCTCATATACATGAGACATACACATTTCAAAGCACTTGCATATAACTGTCTGACGCCATTAACGCACGCAAAGTCACACTTATTGAACAAAGAAGCAAAGTCTGTCGCGAGGAGCAGGAAGGGGGAAAGCAGAAAGAGGAGAAGAGGTGGAAGTGGGGAGGACAGGAAGAGGAGGAGAGGGAGGACAGGAGGAAGACTGGAGAAGGAAGAAGAATATATTTTTGATAGCAGCAGTGACTCTATTTAGGTATTACATTTACATTACATTTAAGTCATTTAGCAGACGCTCTTATCCAGAGCGACTTACAAATTGGTGCGTTCATCTTAAGACATCCAGTGGAACAGCCACTTTACAATAGTGCATCTAAATCTTTTAAGGGGGGGGTGAGAAGAATTACTTTATCCTATCCTAGGTATTCCTGAAAGAGGTGGGGTTTCAGGTGTCTCCGGAAGGTGGTGATTGACTCCGCTGTCCTGGCGTCGTGAGGGAGTTTGTTCCACCATTGGGGGGCCAGAGCAGCGAACAGTTTTGACTGGGCTGCGCGGGAACTGTACTTCCTCAGTGGTAGGGAGGCGAGCAGGCCAGAGGTGGATGAACGCAGTGCCCTTGTTTGGGTGTAGGGCCTGATCAGAGCCTGGAGGTACTGAGGTGCCGTTCCCCTCACAGCTCCGTAGGCAAGCACCATGGTCTTTTATTAAGTTGAGATCGCTCAACAATCATTCTCACGATAGCACATTGGTAGTAATCAGTGACAAATATCAAAGATAAGCTGGGCTTGGTTAAAATCCTGGATAGTTGCCCAAAGGCATAGCTGTAGATACAGTATATCAACTGTCCAGTAGGAGCCCAGCATTAATTTTGTATTTTTCTTACGGTAATTGTCATGTTTTTGTTTTATAATAGTCATAGATGACTCATACTCATGTATTTTGTCACATATGTCATACAATGTCCATGTAGGAAAGTGGCCACTCATGTATTTGATTGTGTTTGTCATACAAAGCCAAACATACACCATTTCAATGTTGATATAGAAGATACATGTACAAATCATTATTTGTATCTTACCTGATTCTTACTAGATTTTTGTACAAATAATCTACTTCTGCCATACAAGGTTATCATTTTAATTTCATGATTCTTTTCCATATGCGTTATGACGAAAACCATGGCTTTGACATTACCTTGGTAGTGGTGTTAGGTTTGTTGCAGTCCTCTGCTTTCTGTGGTTGTTGGGTCACCGGTTCAGGTGCTACTTTGGCGTCCTGGGCCTATGGTTTAGGTTCAGGCTCTACTGTCTTAAATCGCTCTGGCTCTGGGCTTGAACGAGGGGATGGAGAGGCCCTCTGGGGCTCTGGCTCCTCCTGGGGTTCTGGTTCAATGTCGGGTGATGCAGCCTCTCTGGGCTCTGTCTGAGGGGTACTCTCTGCTGCCTCCACTGGGTCCTCCTCAGCAGGACACACCTGGCACCTACTGTATAGTACAGGTGCAGTTAGGGGCCACATCAAAGAAATGTGCATTCAGTGATATGAACAAATAAAAATGAACACAGCATGGGGGAAAAAAGTTATTCGATAGCGTCATGGTTGCCCCATTATTACAGTGAAAACTGATTTCTTCTAGCCCAACCAGGTCAAAAGATCTGACCTATATATTTCCTACAGAACATTTTTTATCTTCCTATAGCGGATCGCCGCGTTGTCATTAGTTACCACAGCCACAAAATAAAAATGGTCTATATATAAAAATTCATGAAAACAAAAATGTGCTTTTTGGTCTTCATTGAAAGATGCCCTTAGCAGAAATCGCTCCGGCATTTCCTGGTCGCTGAAATTGTAATAGTTTGCCTAATTTCAGTTTATATGACAAAACAAGCAAGTATGTGTAGAGAATCATTGTACCATCTAAACCATTGTAAAATATATTGTCCATAATCAAAAATATTGTACTTTCAGCTGTTTGAAGCTGGTATACAAAACCGAAAGGGAAGGACGCAAAAACGGAACTTAAGCATGGGAAGCATTATGTGGCGTACAGCAGGTCAGCCACCAGGGGGAGACTCATCAAGGCCTGATGGCAGACAAGAGTACACATCACGAGGCAATGGTTCCATCTGCTGGACGTGCCAGGTCTCGACGGATCTCCGGACAGGACTAATTGGGGCTGATTGGGGATTGTTGAGTAATCAAGGGCTGATTCCTCACCAGCTATACAAGTCCCATAAAGCTGCCAGAAGGGCAGCACACAGGGGAGAGACTGGGGGAGGAAAGGACTGACGTATAGTTGGGGACGGTACCAGAGGTAACAGGAGGGAGTTTAGTTTTAATCCCCACAGGACACAGCAAGACCCGGAACACCAAGGACGGTATCCCGGAGACGGTCTCTTGGGGGAGACTACTTCTTTTAGATTATTATTTTAATAAACACCTTTGAAATGAGCTAATCCTACTCTGTCCGTGTCTGATCTGTGTAAACGTTTTGACCCAACCCCTTGGTCTGCCACAATAAAAATAACTTTGATTTTCTTTCAGTGAGAATGACATATCTATAACTCACATTTCTATGTGAATTTGGTCGAGTCACCCAAAAAGTTACATATTGCAGCTTTAAGGTTAGGCGTAAGGTTAACAGTGTGGTTACAGTTAAAGTTAGGTTAAAATCCGATTTTTAAGAAAATAAATGGGCAAGGTTTAGTCATTTGAGACTGTGGTAACTAGTGATGAACGGATCGCCATGTTGTGGGTTGTTCTAAAACTACTCAGTCATGTTACATGATTGGCTAGCTAGCTAACAGCCTGTTAACTTTACCAGTATATCCAAACATTTGGAGCATAGAAATTAGATCAATACTCATAGCAATGCATGATGCTGCGTTCACATCCTAGTCGGAACTAAGAAACTCAGACATTTCAGACTTGCTAACTGGTTGTAGTTATAGAGTACGAGTCATAATACCCATATAACCTAGCGGTCAAAAAGGGAAGTGGTTCCAATCGTTTTCCACCATTTCTCCCATAGGGGATTTTAGAAACACTTAAAATAAGAGCTGTGTACAGTAGGGTTACCCTGGCATGACGTTGTGATAACCGTGTAAATCTCTCTAGGACAACGTGACTTTCAATATATTCGCCTGTATTTACCCCCCAAAAATGAATCTGGGTGTAAATGGAGCCGAATATATTGATAAAAGTCACCTTATCCAAGAGAGATTTAGATGGTTATCAAAACGTCACACCGGGTTCAGCCTACACGAAACACAGCCCTTATTTAATCCCCTATGACGAAAATGAATGGTGGAAAAACTATTGGAACCATTTCCGTTCGACTTCTGGGTTTTATGGATATTATGACGCCTCCACTGTGGGGCTCTATACACATGCTGATTTTAACCAGTTAGCAAGTCAGACATTTCCTAGTTCCTAGTTCTGACTACGATGTGAACACGGCATGAATGACAGATCTCTTGCATGTTGTCATCGCAATACTTTTTAAAGAGACAGTGTACAGTGTAATGCGGTGTAGTATGATTCAATTTTAGTCCTGTATTGACGCTTTGCCTGTTTGATGATTCATCAGAGGGCATAGTGGGATTTCTTATAAGCTTCCGGGTTAGAGTTCCGCTCCTTCAAAGCGGCAGCTCTACCCTTTAGTTCAGTGCGGATGCTGCCTGTAATCCATGACTTCTAGTTGTAATATGTACGTACAGTCACTGTGGGGACGACGTCATCGATGCACTTATTGATGAAGCCAGTGACTGATGTGGTGTACTCCTCAATCAATCAACAACAAAAAATGAAATCGTATTTTCAGATCCTCCTACATTTCATGTGATGCTCCTAACTTTTTAAAGTTGGGAGCACCAATGACATTTTTTAATTTAGAACAATGGTCACAGCAAAATGTTGCTCCCAATGCCTCCCCCCTATAACCGCCTGACACTACTGCATAGGTAGAACAACATGTCACTTGCCAATCTTACTAATACCGTGCATTATCTAATCAACCTAGCTACCAGTTTAGTAGCCAATCAAGAAAATTCAATAGAAAAAATAAGTGTAAAGTTAAACATAAACAAAATATATTTTCAGACATTTAGTTTGTTGCCAGTAAACAGTTAGCAGCGGGTGTATTCAAAGTGTTACATCTGATAAGACTACGCATGGTCAAAAACAATTCGCTTGCAATATGGACAAGGCAGGCTTGAGGCTACTCACTTGAACACTCAAGAGATTTCGAGTGCATTCGGTAATAGTTTACCTCCCAAGACTCATCTTTGCGACATGAACGAATCGGTTGTCAAGTCAACGAACGTTTTGCTGTGTTTTAAAGTTTTGAAATAGAGAGATAATCGTCTACCTCTCAATGGATTCGCTCGAGCCCAAACCTTAGCCACCCTTCACCCGCGTCGAAGCGAAAAACAGGAAACCCGCTCAGTTACTACGCAACCGTCGAGAGGGGACCAGCGGTTGCCAGGGGAAGCGATGTCGTGGTTATGATTACATCAAATGTTTTGATTAGATGTGTATTTTGTCACATGCACAGGTTCGTTGATGAAGTTGCAGTGTACAGTGAAATACTTAATCTACGAGCTCCAACAGTGTAGGTGTGAATGAAACAATAAAACAACTATGATAATATAGACATATTTACAACTGTGACAATGCTACATATAAATGTCCATTAGGGTGTAGGCAGGGTAATTGTACGTTGAGGAGGGGGGAGAAACATTTAAATGTCCATGGGGGAGCAGCAGGAAGAGGTGGGTGCTTGGGGGGTTAGGAGTAGTGGTGGCTATTCAGAAGGATGTCTGTTGGGGAGGGGGCAAAGGGGGCAGGCCACATTTCTTCAGCCTCCTGTGGTTAAAGAGTCACTGTCGTGCCTTCTTCACATCTGTGTCCTTGTTATTTAACCATTTCAGCTCCTCGGAAATGTGTACGCCAAGGAACTTTACGTTTTTGACCATCTCTACATCGGCCATGTTGATGAGAATGGGGGCGTGCCCAGCCTGATTCCTCCTGAAGTCCACAATCAGCTCCTTTGTTTTGCTGACTTTGAGGGAGAGGTTGTTTACCTGACACCACAACGTTAGCATTCCTACCTCATCCCTGTAGGCTGTCTCATTGTTTTTGGTAATCAAATCAAATGTTATTTGTCACATGTTCATTTACCTAATAAACTCAAGGAAAAAAATGAATAAATAAATAACACAATAAAATAACAATACCTAGGCTATATACAGGAGGCACCGGTACTGAGTCAATGTGCAGGTGGTACAGGTTAGTCAAGGTAATTTGTACATGTAGGCAGGGGGAAATGGACTATGCATTGATAATAAACAGCGGGTCACAGCAGTTTAAAAACAAAGGGGGGGTTATCAATGTAAATAGTCCGGGTGACCTGCGATCAGGCCTACCATTTTTGTGTCGTCAGCAAACTTAATGATGGTGTTGGAGTCGTGCTTGGCCACGCAGTGAACAGGAGTACAGGTGGTCTGCTTAAAACATGTAGGTATTACAGACTTGGTAATCCGTCTGGCCCCGCAGCCTTGTGAATGTTGACCTGTTTAAAGGTCTTGCTCACATCGGCTATCGAGAGTGTGTGTCACTTATACTCCCTCTCCGGCGTTTAGCTCATCTGGTAGGCCTGTGTCACTGGGCAGCTCGCGGCTGGTTTTCCCTTCGTTGTCCGTAATAGTTTGCAAGCCCTGCCACATCTGGCGAGCGTCAGAGCCGGTGGAGGAGGATTCAATCTTAGTCCTGTATGACCCTTTGCCTGTTTGACGGTTCGTCGGAAGGCATAGCGGGAATGCTTATAAGCGTCCAGATTAGTGTTCCACTCCTTGAGAGCGGCAACTCTAGCCTTTAGCTCGGTGCAGATGTTGCCTGTAATCCATGGCTTCTGGATGGGATATGTACGTACGGTCACTGTGGGGACGATGTCGTCGATGCACTTATTAATGAAACCGGTGACTGAGGTGGTATACTCCTCAATGCAATTGGATGAATACCTGAACATATTCCAATCTGTGCTAACAAAACAGTCCTGTACCGTAGCATCTGCGTCATATGACCACTTCCGTATTGAGCAAGTCACTGGTACTTCCTGCTTAAGTTTTTTCTTGTAAGCAGGAATCAGGAGGATATAATTATGGTCAGATTTGCCAAATGGATGGTGAGGGAGAGCTTTGTATGCGTCTCTGTGTGTGGAGTAAAGGTGGCCTAGAGTTTTTTTCCCCTCTGGTTGCACATGTGACATGCTGGTACAAATGAGGTAAAACGGATTTAAGTTTGCCTGCATTAAAGTCCTCTGCCACTAGGAGCGCTGCTTCTGGATGAGCATTTTCTTGTTTGCTTATGGCCTTATACAGCTCGTTGAGTGCAGTGTTAGTGCAGGCATCGGTTTGTGGTGTTAAATGGACGGCTACAAAAACTATAGATGAAAACTCTTTGGTAGATAGTGTGGTCTACAGTTTATCATGAGGAACTCTACCTCAGGAAAGCATTACCTTAATACCTTGCGCACCAGCTGTTATTGACAAATAGACACACAGCCGCACCCCTCATGTTACCAGACGTAGCTGTACTGTTCTGCCAATGTACAGAAAACCCAGCCAGCTGAATATTATCAGAGTCATCAAAACATAAGATATTACAGTTAATGTCCCATTGGTAGGATAGTCTTGAGCGGAAATCATCCAATTTATTTTCCAGTAGAACGGATGGTAGAGGCAGGTTGCCCACTCGCCAACATATTCTCACAAGGCACCCCGATCTCTGCCCCCTGTATTTCTGTCTTTTCTTCACATGAATGACGGAGATTTGGACATGGTCTCGGAGAAGCAGTATATCCTTCGTTTCGGACTCATTAAAGAAATAATCGTTGCCAGTTTGAGGTGTGTAATCGCTGTTCTGATATCCAGAAGCTCTTTTTGGTCATAAGAGACGGTAGCAGCAATATTATTTACAAAATAAGTTACAAACAATGCAAAAAAAAACTAAATAGCACAGTTGGTTAGCAGCCCGTAAAATGGCAGCGATCCCCTCTGGCGCCATTGTATCAGGCCTGCTACTGTCGTGTCGTCAGGGAACTTGATGATGTAGTTGGAACTATGTGAGGCCGCACAGTCATGGGTATACATGAGGCGACTGAGGACGCACCCTTGTGGAGCCCCCATGTTGAGGATCAGTGTGGAGGAGGTAATGTTGCCTACCTTCACCCCCTGGGGGCAGCCCGTCAGGAAGTCCAAGACCCAGTTGCATAGTGAGGAGTTCAGTCCCAGGGCTGTAAGCTTTGTGGTGAGCTTAGAGAGCGGTAGGCGAATTGGAGGGTTGAGTGTGTAGGGAAGGGAGGAAGTGATGTCTTTGAATAGCATTTCAAAGCACTTCATGATGACGGAATATAGTGCTATGGGTCAGTAGTCATTCAATTCAGTTACTTCCCTTTTCTTTGGCAGGGGATGATAGTGGACATCTTGACGCAGCCTGAGCTGCTGACAAGCATTTTTCTCTGCTCATACAGGAGTAATAAAGGCCCAGTGCACTAATTTGGCAAAAAACATACACCCCCCAAAAATATATTTGTATATTATTATAATTTTTGGGGTGATTTATCAGCTACTTCCCGTAGCTATGCTCATGAGGATAAAATCAAAGACAGTACAGTAAAGATAGGCAGAAACTGCTTCTCCAACAGAAATCCCCAATCACACTTCTAGACGATGTCATGGCGAAGCTAGCTAGCTAAGATCATGCGCCGGAACATGTCACCGGGTCGTGAAGAGGGCACGACAAAGCCTATTCCCCCTCAGGAAACTAAAAAGACTTGGCATGGGTCCTGAGATCCTCAAAAGGTTCTAGAGCTGCAACATCGAGAGCATGACTGGTTGCATCACTGCCTGGTACGGCAATTGCTCGACAAGGCACTTCAGAGGGTAGTGCGTACGGCCCAGTACATCACTGGGGCAAAGCTGCCTGCCATCCAGGACCTCTACACCAGGCGGTGTCAGAGGAAGGCCCTAAAAATTGTCATAGACTGTTCTCTCTATTACCACATGGCATGAGGTACCGGAGTGCCAAGTCTAGGACAAAAAGGCTTCTCAACAGTTTTTACCCCCAAGCCATAAGACTCCTGAACAGGTAATCAAATGGCTACCCGGACTATTTGCATTGTGTCCCACAACCCGCCAACCCCTCTTTTCACGCTACTGCTACTCTCTGTTCATTATATATGCATGGTCACTTTAACCATATCTACATGTACATACTACCCCAAGAAGCCTGACTAACCGGTGTCTGTATATAGCCTTGCTACTCTTATTACTCTTATTTGGGTCTTTTAGAGACTTTGGGACAAGCAGTCATACAATATGTCACTGTCTGTGTCTGGACTGTTACAACTGATAAGACACCCAGAGTCAACATGGTAATGTGAACAATCAATTGTGTTTGATGTGTAGCATTTGATTTGAGAGGAAAAACTTTGAAATCAACAATTAAAATATGACATGCTCTTATTTTATTTTTCAATTATAAGCAATATGCTTAAACGAATACTATACACAAAATGTTTTGTAAGAATTTAATATCATCATCTCTTAACACAACAAAATATTTCAGATGATATCTTTATTATTATTATTTATTTAGTTATTTTAAACTTTTTTTACCCCCTTTTCTCCCCAATTTTTTGTGGTATCCAATTGTTAGTAGTTACTATCTTGTCTCATTGCTACAACTCCCGTACGGGCTCGGGAGAGACGAAGGTCGAAAGCCATGCGTCCTCCGCCAGGCCCACCACAGGAGTCGCTGGTGCGCGATGAGACAAGGATATCACTACCGGCCAAACCCTCCCTAACCCGGACGACGCTAGGCCAATTGTGCATCGCCCCATGGACCTCCCGGTCGCAGCCGGCTGCGACAGAGCCTGGGCGCGAACCCAGAGTCTCTGGTGGCACAGAGTGCCATAGAGCACTGCGCCACCCGGGAGGCCATCTTTATTATTTTTATAATATTTCACAACACGTTATTATAATGTCAGGGATACTTTTTAGGCATGATGTCATCATTTATCAACTTATTTGTAATAACTTGACTCCCTTGACTCTGTTTGTCAAATCCTCTTTTGTGGATTTCATTCCAAAAAAATCTATCAGATCAAAATAAACATAATTACAACTTTAGGCCACATTCATAGTTCAAGGCGATAAGAATAGGTCACGAGGGAAAACATGTACAATATGATTAAGTGTTTTTTTGTGTTAGCTTTTCAGGCCAGCAATAATCTTTACCGTCAAAAAAGTAGTTTAATATGGTATATTTAATGTACACAAACTATGAGTCACAATGTTGCCTCATAGCTCTATGTGTCTGTATGTATTTTCTAATATACTTAATCTTTTAATGCATCCAAATTACTTCAAATATTACTACAATGCAGACAAGACCCATTTCTTGCTACATATCGACAAGAGTTGAACAACTGACATTAACTGACAAACAGTTCCTTTTAATACATTGACTAAACACAATTAAAATCAAACAAAAATATCTGCATTCCATAAAGAGTAAGGTAAATTAAACATATTTTTTAAGCGTTGTCTCACAGCTGCCAGGTTGCTCAGTGGAGCTGTATAAATGTCGACAATCATCTATGTCGGTAAGTCTGTTTTTCTGCCTCTATCTCTTTGCTCTCAGTCTCAGTCTCTCTCACGGTTCCTCAGTCTTCTTTCTCCTTTTGTTTAAGGGGATCTCAGCGCTCCCACCCCCCCTGAAACAGAAGGAGAAGATGGACTGAGTTAGGGTGTCTCTAAACCGGACCAACAGAAGGAGAGGGTTACAGTCTCTTCTGTGACTGCAACACTTTATGGAATATATAAGAAATAGTACAAAATAAAAGAGAAATAGTAGGTCCCAAGCCTACACTTACTGCATGGCATAACATCTCAATTAACCTGAATTTGTCAAAATTGCTGACGGGTCTAACTGTGTCTAACTGACTCTGTAGTGAGTCCATTGTGTGATTTTAGATCTGCTTGTATTTTGAACTGAGAATGAGGCCTCGGTTTGAAGGTAAGAGGAAGAGAAAATGTGAAAAACAAACAAAAATAAATGTCTCATACCATTCGTCAGAACTTCAACATCATCTCTGGATCTCGCGACAGGCTGTGGCAACTTGAGGCCGAGGCCCGTCACGAACCAGCCCACGACACTGTGGGACACATAGAGAAACACCTTACTAACTGGCCAAAGGGAACACAGAAACATACAGACATACAGCTGTGCCTACATTCTAACGGCTGTAGCATAGTGCTGTCTGTGGGTTAAATTTACTTCGAGTTCTGTGAGTCCTCATCTCCTTTGAGGGACTCCGGAGATGGTGAGAGAACTGAGAGAAAATGAGAAGACAGGTGTACAACATTAGCATACACGCATAGCTAGTAGATTTGTATTATTGGGTGCAGGTTTTTGGACACAGATTAAGACAAGTCCGGGACAGGGCCTGCAAACCATTACAGACTACAAATGAAGCACAGCCGAGAGCTGCCCAGGGACACAAGCCTACCAGACAAGCTAAACTACTTCTATGCTCGCTTCGAGGCAAATAACACTGAAACATGCATGAGAGCACTAACTGTACCGGAAGATTGTGTGATCACGCTCTCCGCAGCCGATGTGAGTAAGACCTTTAGACAGGTCAACATTCACAAGGCCACAGGGCCAGATGGATTACCAGGATGTGTACTGCGAGCATGCGCTGACCAATTAGCAAGTGTCTTCACTGACATTTTCAACCTCTCCCTGTCCGAGTCTGTAATACCAACATTTTAAGCAGACCATCATAGTGCCTGTGCCCAAGAACACTAAGGTAACCTGCGTAAATGACTACCGACCCGTAGCACTCACGTCTGTAGCCATGATGTGCTTTGAAAGGCTGGTCATGGCTCACATCAACAGCATCATCCCAGAAACCCTAGACCCACTCCAACTTGCATACTGCCCCAATAGATCCACAGATGATGCAGTCTCTATTGCACTCCACATTTCCCTTTCCCACCTGGATAAAAGGAACCCCTATGTGAGAATGCTATTCATTGACTACAGCTCAGCGTTCAAGTGCCCTCAAAGCTCATCACTAAGCTAAGGACCATGGGACTAAACACCTCCCTCTGCAACTGGATCCTGGACTTCCTGACGGGCCGCCCCCAGGTGTTAAGGGTAGGTAACAACACATCCGCCAAGCTGATCCTTAACACAGGGGCCCCTCAGGGGTGCGTGCTCAGCCCCCTCCTGTACTCCCTCTTCACTCATGACTGCACAGCCAGGCACGACTCCAACACCATCATTGCATTTGCCGATGACACAACAGTGGTAGGCCTGATCACCAACAACGACGAGACAGCCTATAGGGAGCAGGTCAAAGACCTGGCTGTGTGGTGCCAGGACAACAACCTCTTCCTCAATGTGATCAAGACAAAGGAGATGATTGTGGACTACAGGAAAAAGAGGACCGAGCACGCCCCCATTCTCATCGACGGGGCTGCAGTGGAGCAGGTTGAGAGCTTCAAGTTCCTTGGTGTCCACATCACCAACAAATTAACATGGTCTAAGCACACCATGATAGTCGTGAAGTGGGCACGACAAAACCTATTTGGCATGGGTCCTCAGATCCTCAAAGGGTTCTACAGCTGCACAATCGAGAGCATCCTGACTGGTTGCATTACTGCCTGGTATGGCAACTGTTTGGCCTCCGACCGCAAGACACTACAGAGGTTAGTGCGAACGGCCCAGTACATCACTGGGGCCAAGCTTTCTGCCATCCAGGACAAATATACCAGGCGGTGTCAGAGGAAGGCCCTAAAAAGTGTCAAAGACTCTAGCCACCCTAGTCATAGACTGTTCTTTCTGCTACCACACGGCAAGCAGTACCGGAGCGTGAAATCTAGGTCCAAGAGGCTTCTTAACAGATTTTACCCCCCCCCCCACACCACTGCCACTCTCTGTTGTCATCAATGCATAGTCACATTAATTAACTCTACCTACATGCTACCTCAACTAACCGGTGCCCCCGTACATTGACTCTGTACCGGCACACTGTATATATTGATATTTTTTACTGCTGCTCTTTAATTACTTGTTACTATTTTCTGAAACTGCACTGTCGGTTAGGGGCTCGTAAGTAAGCCTGTGTATTCAGCACATGTGACTAATACAATTGGATTTGCTTTTGATTTGACTAACAAGTTATTTCAATTGAAATCCTCCATTGAGTAGGTTTCATACTCCAGGACTAGGCTTAATCTATGTTGAGGTAACTGGCCTCAAACGTTTAAACTCTGCTTCTACCTTTGTCAAGAGATGATCTCTTACCCTGGGCCTGTTGCGCCTTACTTAGGGCCTCTATGTAGCCTGCAGGGAGCATCACAGGCTGAGGAATAGCATTCTTAATCCAGTTAACCACACTGCAATGCAAGACAGATGGGAAGAAAACAGACAGAGAGGAATAAAGAGATGAGGGGTAGAAGCCAAGGGGTAGAGAGAGAGAGAGGGGGGGGGGGAATTAGGATTATGATACATTTTGTCAGCGTGATGGGGTGAAAGTGAAGTTACTGAAGTTGAATTTGGCTGTGTATATGTGTCTGTTCAGGTGGCAGAGGAGTGGGAGGGGGCTGTACAGTGGGGGGAGGCGTGTCTCTGTGTGACTCACTTGGGGGGGAACTGTGGTATCTGATCCTCTTCCTCATATTCTGAAAACATCTCCACCACAGGTATATGTGGGAGGGGCTCTGCGTCTAGAAAGAAAATAGACCAATCAGTGACCACATCAATAGTGAGTCAAAGCAGTTATAACATTTGTGACATACCGGTACACACAAATGGGATTGCTGTGTGACGAATTTAAACACATACCCGGCACATCTTTCATGTTATAAACCTGAAAAAGAGAAGTCAGCATTTGATTTACAGCAACATAATGTGAATAACTCAGCATCACAAACTTTTGTTTTTTACAATGGGTATATTAAATATTTACCATATAGTTGTTTTGATCATTTTATGTTATTACATTACAATAGTTTAAAATGCTCATCTACTGTCCAATTATACATTTATTTTTAAATGGGCTATTTGGTTATGAAAGGGTGCTGTTTTAAAGGAATTATGAATCTATTTATATAAATTGTTAAACAATTTACAATTTGAACCGTATCTATATCTGTCAAAGCAATGCTTTTAAAGTTTTCAGAAAAAAAAATTCAAACCCAAATCATCAAATGTACACTGAGTATACAAAACATTGAGAACACCTGTTCTTTCCATGATATGACTAACCAACTAACTAACCTGGTCAATCCAGGTGAAAGCTATGATCCCTTATTGATGTCACTTGTTAAGCTTAAAGCCATTTCACTCAGTGTAGATGAAGGGGAGGCAACAGGTTAAAGAAGGATTTTAAGCCTTGAGACAATTGACACATGGATTGTGTATGTGTGCCATTCAGAGGGTGAAGGGGCAAGACAAAAGATTTAAGTGTCTTTGAACAGGGTATGGTAGTAGGTGCCAGGCACACCGGTTTGTGTCAAGAACTGCAACGCTGCTGGGTTCACGCTCAACAGTTTCCCGTGTGTATAAAAAATGGTCCACCGCCGAAAAGGACATCCAGCCAACTTGACAACTGGGGGAAGCATTGGAGTCAACATGGGCCAGCATCCCTGTGAAATGCTTTCGACACCTTGTAGAGTCCATGCCCCGTAGAATAGAGGCTGTTCTGATGGCGAAAGGATGGGGTGCAACTAGGGCTGTGGCGGTCATGAAATTTTGTCAGCCGGTGATTGTCAAGCAAGTATCTGCCAGTCTCACAATAATTGACCGTTAATTAGCATAAAGAGGTTTGGCATCTCCTGGCTTCCACACATAGCCTACAAGCCATCAATGCAGACTTTTGGAACATCTACATTTTAAAAAGTGTAATAAATCCATTTAGTATAGCCTACACCAGTGGTTCTTAACCTTGTTGGAGGTACTGAACCCCACCAGTTTCATATGCGCATTCACAGAACCCTTCTTAAATTGGAAAAATACAATTATTTTTTTCAAATTCAAAACATAGGTATATATTTTACTGGTGCACAAAATGAACCGTGCATCAACATCACTGTGTTCAAAGAACAAAATCATCAAAACATGATTTTCACACAAAAACAAAAACAAAATAATGAATATTTACTGCAAGTCAGTGTGACTTCTGCTGTTGCCTTTCAGAGACCAGTTCAGAAATGCGCGGCTTCACCTTGGCAAGTGCCACTCTCGTGTCATTTTCACAAATGAGTCTGTTCCCTTTCTTCGTTTTTATGTCCAGCATCCTCGAAAAGGATTGCTCGCAAAGATATGTTGTAACAAACGGTATGAAAATCTCCAGAGCTTTCTTAGCAATAACAGGGTACGTTACCATTTGTTGACACCAAAATGTTGAAAGCGTTGTTGTTCTGAAGAGTTGCTGTTGAACCTGGCTCTGCTGAATTTCAATGATTTCATCGAGGTATTCATCATTGACATCTGTTGTCTCAACACTAAACGTGAACGGCTGTCTCACCCATGCTGGATATGACTCTCGTAGGGAGAGTCATATCCACCTTCCGGAGACACCTGAAACCCCACCTCTTTAAGGAATACCTAGGATAGGATAAAGTAATCCCTCTCACCCCCCCTCCCCCTGAAAAGATTTAGATGCACTACTGTTCCACTGGAGGTCATAAGGTGAATGCACCAATTTGTAAGTCGCTCTGGATAAGAGCGTCTGCTAAATGACTTAAATGTAATGTAAATGTAGGGAAGTATCCGTCGAGAGACTTTGCAAGCTCACCGAAGTGCGTGGCAATTGCTTGCTTCAGTTCCGCGGGTACAGAAATGTCTCCGATTCCAGATACATCTTCGATCTTACTTACAGTCGTCCAGCAGGGGAAAGTTTGCGAAGTTATCGTTCTCTGTTCGTCGTTTCCATAACGGTAGCTTTTTTTTTAAAAGCCTTCAGGTTTTCCTCCGCTTCGATGATGTTGACTCCACTGCCCTGCATCTTTTGATTGAGATGATTGAGAGCTGCGAAGATATCAGCCATGTACGCTAAAATGAGAATGACCTCAGAATTTTTGAAGCAATCTGCATGACAATGTTGGTGCTCTTGCAAAAACAGGGCTAATTCCAAACGCACGGCAAAAACACGATTCAGCACCTGTCCCCGGGATAACCACCGAACGTTAGAATGGTACAGAAGTACCTCGAATTCAGAGCCCATTTCTTTACATAGCTCACTGAAGATGCGGTGCCTCAGAGCACTAGTTGGCACATAGTTCACGCATTCCACTACAATTTGTAATACTTCTACCAGTTTTGGAGGCAATGTTTTTGTTGCCAACGCATGCCTGTGCAGAATACAGGCCTGTAATTTTTTATCATAGGTACATTTCAACTATGACAGACAAAATGAGAAAAAAATACAGGAAAATCACATTGTAGGATATTTAATGAATTTATTTGCAAATTATGGTGGAAAATAAGTATTTGGTCAATAACAAAAGTGTATCTCAATACTTTGTTATATACCCTTTGTTGGCAATGACAGAGGTCAAACGTTTTCTGTAAGTCTTCACAAGGTTTTCACACACTGTTGCTGGTATTTTGGCCCATTCCTCCATGCAGATCTCCTCTAGAGCAGTGATGTTTTGGGGCTGTTGCTGGGCAACGGACTTTCAACTCCCTTCAAAGATTTTCTATGGGGTTGAGATCTGGAGACTGGCTAGGCCACTCCAGGACCTTGAAATGCTTCTTACGAAGCCACTCCTTCGTTGCCCGGGCGGTGTGTTTGGGATCATTGTCATGCTGAAAGACCCAGCCATGTTTCATCTTCAATGCCCTTGCTTATGGAAGGAGGTTTTCACTCAAAATCTCACGATACATGGCCCCATTCATTCTTTCCTTTACACGGATCAGTCATCCTGATCCCTTTGCAGAAAAACAGCCCCAAAGCATGATGTTTCCACCCCCATGCTTCACAGTAGGTATGGTGTTCTTTGGATGCAACTCAGCATTCTTTGTCCTCCAAACACGACGAGTTGAGTTTTTACCAAAAAGTTATATTTTGGTTTCATCTGACCATATGACATTCTCCCAATCTTCTTCTGGATCATCCAAATGCTCTCTAGCAAACTTCAGACGGGCCTGGACATGTACTGGCTTAAGCAGGGGGACACGTCTGGCACTGCAGGATTTAAGTCCCTGGCCGCGTAGTGTGTTACTGATGGTAGGTTTTGTTACTTTGGTCCCAGCTCTCTGCAGGTCAGTCACTAGGTCCCCGCGTGTGGTTCTGGGATTTTTGCTCACCATTCTTGTGATCATTTTGACCCCACGGGGTGAAATCTTGCGTGGAGCCCCAGATCGAGGGAGATTATCAGTGGTCTTGTATGTCTTCCATTTCCTAATAATTGCTCCCACAGTTGATTTCTTCAAACCAAGCTGCTTACCTATTGCAGATTCTGTCTTCCCAGCCTGGTGCAGGTCTACAATTTTGTTTCTGGTGACAGCTCTTTGGTCTTGGCCATAGTGGAGTTTGGAGTGTGACTGTTTGAGGTTGTGGACAGGTGTCTTTTATACTGATAACAAGTTCAAACAGGTGCCATTAATACAGGTAACGAGTGGAGGACAGAGGAGCCTCTTAATGAAGGTCTGTGAGAGCCAGAAATCTTGTTTGTTTGTAGGTGACCAAATACTTATTTTCCCCATAATTTGCAAATAAATTCATTAAAAATCCTACAATGTGATTTTCTGGATTTTTTTCTAATTTTGTCTCATAGTTGAAGTGTACCTATGATGAAAATTACAAGCCTCTCTCATCTTTTTAAGTGGGAGAATATGCACAATTGGTGGCTGACTAAATACTTTTTTGCCCCACTGTAAAATAGAAAGGATATTTTCTCCAAACGATTTCAAAAGGAAGTGCGCACATGCGACTATTCTGTGTTGAGCGGTTATGTCAGGTTGTCGAATGATTGGAGACAGGTGCAGGAATACGTAATAGGGTTTTTTATTTACTCCACCCAAACAAAATACTGAGGTGTAAACCTCTAAATAATACACAGGACGAGGCCCGTAAAACAAGTGCACAATAGCACGTAGCATGGAAGCCGATACAACAGCACAGGTACTCTCAGGACCAACGGACACGGTAACAATAACCGACAAGGACAATGAGGAACAGAGTGCACATATATACCATACTAATCAGGGGGAATGGGAACCAGGTGTGCATAATAAGACAAGACAGTCCGTGGTAGTGAATCCAGTTCAGTGACGCCTAGAAAGCCGGTGACGTAGATCTCCGGAGCTGGTGAACGGAATGAGCAGCAGTACCGTGGGATCCGTGACAGGTTACCAAAAAAACTGGTCCTATATGCTTAATTTAGAGTTATTTATGCAACTTTAGTTGTGATACAAACGTTGGTCTATATGTTTAGATTTCTACTACATTCTAAGGCTGCATGATGGTACTCTAATGATGATTTGAAAACAGTTGCAAGATGCACACACTTCATCAGTCTCTCATTCACAATTTGACAAGCACTTGATAAATAATCTCACCAGACCTCAAATTTCCCAGTGGCATTCCCCTTGTGTGGCCATAATGCCCCCTAAAGAAATCCTTGACTTTTGCGGCCAAAGTGGCCATTGTGCCCTTTAGCTGAATATAATAGGCTAATCTTAATTCCCTCTTCCCAGCTGCGGTGCCCTGAAGCACTTCTCACTTACATGGCTCTCTCAGATGTAGTCAATGCCCGTCATGTGATCGGGTCCTACTCACAGACATTTCAGCTAAGAAGAAGCATACAAGTGAATGAAGACAGACACATCGGGGACGCACTGTCAGAACTGTCCACATTTACCTACTTTTAGTCAGCCAACAAGATGAGTAGGCCTAACGATCAGCAAAAGCACAAGCCTATGTCAATCTACTGTCCCTCATAATACAAAAGTTGACCTATTCTATTGGTCAACTTGTCCTTCTGTGCAAGAAATAAATATTCCAAACATACTCCCAAACAGCTTGAAATGTTGATTTGAATGCTATTTTTTCACATTATAAGTGCAGAAATGCACACATTGCAGTGGGATTTTTGCTCAAATGTTCCAAAATGCAATCAAACACTGTTCTCGAAAGTGACGGCAAATGTGATTACGCATCTAATGCTTTATTATAAAGGTGCATTTTTATGGTGAAAATGATCTTCCCCAAACGTAAAACTCACGCGCAGCCTATGTATGCCAATTAGGCTCTACAGTACACTGGTTATAAAGCGGATTAATGTGCTTAATTTTAATAAGTTATTTGGATACAAACCTTATCAAAACATATAGAACCATGGGCTAGGCTACATGAGGTGTTCGACTATGATTTGAAAAAGTCACAAAAGAAGGTATGCACTGTTTCTTGCCTTATGCTGGGCATCATTCACAAGTGATAGGCTAATATTGTCACCCATCAGACTATTCTTAATTTACTGTTGTCTTTACATATACTAAATAATATATGTGTGAAATGAGTTTTGATTTAGAAAGGACCATTATCTTGCACCTGTCTCGGAAAAGGGGCATGGGAGAAGAAGAAAAATGTAATCTATGCACTTAAATAGCGAATGGAAGAAGCTTTTCCTGTGGTTCATTTTCATGCAAGACAGGAGGTAGGCTGTACTCCTGTTGCAAAGAGAAGCAATGTGCTTAAAACCTGTTGAGTGTAGGGGGCAGTATTTTGATGTTTGGATGAAAAACATACCCAAATTCAACTGCCTATTTCTCAGGCCCAGAAGTTATAATTTGCCTGTCAGATTAGGATAGGATTCCAAAATGGTCAACATATTGTCTGTGAGCATAACAGAACTGATATTGCAGGCGAAAACCTGAGGAAAATCCAAATGGGAAGTGCCTCTTATTTTGAAAGCTCCCTGTTCCACTGCATGCATTCCCTCCATTTAAAGGGATATCAACCTGATTCATTTTCCTATGGCTTCCACATGATCTGAACAGTCTTTAGACATAGTTTCAGACTTTTATTGAGAAAAATGAGCGAGAAAGATCACATCGCATCAGTAGATGGCTGGGTGCCAGCAGCGTTTTGCATGCGCCAACAGAGTGGAGCAGACATTTTCTCTCTCAATCCTATTGAAAATGCTAAGGTCCGGTTGAAATATTATCGATTATTTATTGTAAAAACAACCTGAGGATTGATTATAAAAAACATTTGACATGTTTCTACAAACTTTGTGGATATTATTTGGAATTTTCGTCTGCCCCGTCGTGACCGCTTGAGCCTGTGGATTTCTGAACGCGCCAACCAAATGGAGGTATTTTGGATATAAAAATAATCTTTATGGAACAAAAGGAACATTTATTGTGTAACTGGGAGTATCATGAGTGCAAACATCCGAAGATCATCAAAGGTAAGCGATTAATTTTATTGCTTTTCTGACTTTTGTGACCAATCTACTTTGCTGCTAGCTGTTTATAATGTTTTGTCTGCTGAGAGAGATGTCCTTACATAAACACTTGGTATGCTTTCGCCGAAAAGCTTTTTTGAAATCTGATATGCCAGGTGGATTAACAACAAGCTAAGCTGTGTTTTGCTATATTGCACTTTTGATTTCTTGAAAATTAAATATTTTTAGTAATTTAATTTGAATTGGGCGCTCTGCAATTCAGCGGATGTTGACGAAAATGATCCCGCTAACGGGATGGGTGCATCAAGAAGTTAATATTAGGAAAGTTGAGAAATAAATATAGTAGGTCTAGCCAAAAGCACCAGCACCAAGTCCTCTTTTTAATAGAGGCCATCAAAACTATGTTTTCTCACGCGATTGCATAGCCTATAGAAATGTTGCACAATTTGAGCTCATGGGCTCTCATGAAGTGTTTGATGAGATTTTCAATTACATTTGCCTTGATGTCAGAGAGATTAGTGGCGGTTTCTAATGTTTGGTATACTCTGTGTATTGCACGTCTGTAAGATAAAGAGTACATTTCATCAATAATTGATATAATTTGTCCTTGATTTCTATCCTTTCATTAAAATTATTTTTTTATCCCTGGATTCCCACTGCAAACGGAACATTTTTCAGCTGGATCTTCACAACTAGCTAAACCGCAACCCCGGATGATTACTCCTGGCTAGCGTTTCCACCCACTTAGCTTGAAGCTAGCCCGGCCAGAGCCCCTGTGCTACCACCGTAGCATACTCCTGGGCTACAATACCCGGACCCACGACCGGTCTATCGATGTCACCGCATGAAGAGGAATAAACAGACTCACCCCATCGCGACGTCCCCCAAAGGCTAACTCTCTCTCTAGCCCTTGCTATCTCCTTGCTTGCTAATTCGGCCTGCTAACTGCTAGCTTGTTTAGCCCCGGTCCGCTAACTGCTACCTTGTTTACCCCCGGCCTACTAACTGTTAGCTTGTTAGCACAGGCCTGCTAACCGTCTGAATCGCCACATCCCAAACACTCACTGGACCCATATTTACTTTCTATCTCTTTTCGATTTTTAATTTGTTTATACCTTCCGGTAACCTGCCTCACCCAATGTGATACGGAATCGCTATTATTTTTAATTTTTAGAACACACTCAAGAACTTCCAGAAGCTAACCAGCTAACTAGCTACAAGCTATTTAGTCATTGTTCGTTTTTTAAAAACTGGATAACACTCGCCAGTCCAGCTTCCCTGCCCCATCCACCGCTGCCCCTGGACACTGATCACTTGGCTACATAGCTGATGCACGCTGGACTGTCCATTAATCACGGTACTCCATTCTGCTTGTTTATGTTTTATCTGTCGGCCCCGTTGCCTAGTCAACGCCATTTTACCTGCTGTTGTTGTGCTAGCTGATTAGCTGTTGTTGTCTCACCTACTGTTTTAGCTAGCTCTCCCAATTCAACACCTGTGATTACTGTATGCCTCGCTGTATGTCTCTCTCAAATGTCAATATGCCTTGTATACTGTTGTTCAGGTTAGTTATCATTGTTTTAGTTCACAATGGAGCCCCTATTTCCACTCTTCATACCCCTGATACCTCCTTTGTCCCACCTCCCACACGTGCGGTGACCTCACCCATTACAACCAGCATGTCCAGAGATAAAACCTCTCTCATCATCACCCAGTGCCTGGGCTTACCTCCGCTGTACCCGCACCCCACCATACCCCTGTCTGTGCATTATGCCCTGAATATATTCTACCATGCCCAGAAACCTGCTCCTCTTATTCTCTGTCCCCAACGCTCTAGGCGACCAGTTTTGATAGCCTTTAGCCGCACCCTCATAGTACTCCTTCTCTGTTCCACGGGTGATGTGGAGGTAAACCCAGGCCCTGCATGTCCCCAGGCACCCTCATTTGTTGACTTCTGTGATCGAAAAAGCCTTGGTTTCATGCATGTCAACATCAGAAGCCTCCTCCCTAAGTTTGTTTTACTCACTGCTTTAGCACACTCTGCTAACCCTGATGTCCTTGCCGTGTCTGAATCCTGGCTCAGGAAGGCCACCAAAAATTCGGAGATTTCCATACCCAACTATAACATCTTCCGTCAAGATAGAACTGCCAAAGGGGGAGGAGTTGCAGTCTACTGCAGAGATAGCCTGCAAAGTAATGTCATACTTTCCAGATCCATACCCAAACAGTTCGAACTACTAATTTTGAAAATTACTCTCTCCAGAAATAAGTCTCTCACTGTTGCCGCCTGCTACCGACCCCCCTCAGCACCCAGCTGTGCCCTGGACACCATTTGTGAATTGATTGCCCCCCATCTAGCTTCAGAGTTTGTTCTGTTAGGTGACCTAAACTGGGATATGCTTAACACCCCGGCAGTCCTACAATCTAAGCTAGATGCCCTCAATCTCACACAAATCATCAAGGAACCCACCAGGTACAACCCTAACTCTGTAAACAAGGGCACCCTCATAGACGTCATCCTGACCAACTGGCCCTCCAAATACACCTCCGCTGTCATCAACCAGGATCTCAGCGATCACTGCCTCATTGCCTGTATCCGCTACGGAGCCGCAGTCAAACGACCACCCCTCATCACTGTCAAATGCTCCCTAAAACACTTCTGTGAGCAGGCCTTTCTAATCGACCTGGCCCGGGTATCCTGGAAGGACATTTACCTCATCCAGTCAGTTGAGGATGCCTGGTCATTCTTTAAAAGTAACTTCCTCAGCATTTTAGATAAGCATGCTCCGTTCAAAAAATGCAGAACTAAGAACAGATACAGCCCTTGGTTCACTCCAGACCTGACTGCCCTCGACCAGCACAAAAACATCCTGTGGCGGACTGCAATAGCATCGAATAGTCCCCGCGATATGCAACTGTTCAGGGAAGTCAGGAACCAATACACGCAGTCAGTCAGGAAAGCTAAGGCCAGCTTCTTCAGGCAGAAGTTTGCATTCTGTAGCTCCAACTCCAAAAAGTTCTGGGACACTGTGAAGTCCATGGAGAACAAGAGCACCTCCTCCCAGCTGCCCACTGCACTGAGGCTAGGTAACACGGTCACCACCGATAAATCCATGATTATCGAAAACTTCAACAAGCATTTCTCAACGGCTGGCCATGCCTTCCGCCTGGCTACTCCAACCTCGGCCAACAGCTCTGCCCCCCCCGCAGCTACTCGCCCAAGTCTCTCCAGGTTCTCCTTTACCCAAATCCAGATAGCAGATGTTCTGAAAGAGCTGCAAAACCTGGACCCGTACAAATCAGCTGGGCTTGACAATCTGGACCCTCTATTTCTGAAACTATCCGCCGCCATTGTCGCAACCCCTATTATCAGCCTGTTCAACCTCTCTTTCATATCGTCTGAGATCCCCAAGGATTGGAAAGCTGCCGCAGTCATCCCCCTCTTCAAAGGGGAGAAACCCTGGACCCAAACTGTTACAGACCTATATCCATCCTGCCCTGCCTATCTAAGGTCTTCGAAAGCCAAGTCAACAAACAGGTCACTGACCATCTCGAATCCCACCGTACCTTCTCCGCTGTGCAATCTGGTTTCCGAGCCGGTCACGGGTGCACCTCAGCCACACTCAAGGTACTAAACGATATCATAACCGCCATCGATAAAAGACAGTACTGTGCAGCCGTCTTCATCGACCTTGCCAAGGCTTTCGACTCTGTCAATCACCATATTCTTATCGGCAGACTCAGTAGCCTCGGTTTTTCGGATGACTGCCTTGCCTGGTTCACCAATTACTTTGCAGACAGAGTTCAGTGTGTCAAATCGGAGGGCATGCTGTCCGGTCCTCTGGCAGTCTCTATGGGGGTGCCACAGGGTTCAATTCTCGGGCCGACTCTTTTCTCTGTATATATCAATGATGTTGCTCTTGCTGCGGGCGATTCCCTGATCCACCTCTACGCAGACGACACCATTCTATATACTTCCGGCCCGTCCTTGGACACTGTGCTATCTAACCTCCAAACGAGCTTCAATGCCATACAACACTCCTTCCGTGGCCTCCAACTGCTCTTAAACGCTAGTAAAACCAAATGCATGCTTTTCAACCGATCGCTGCCTGCACCCGCATGCCCGACTAGCATCACCACCCTGGATGGTTCCGACCTTGAATATGTGGACATCTATAAGTACCTAGGTGTCTGGCTAGACTGTAAACTCTCCTTCCAGACTCATATCAAACATCTCCAATCGAAAATCAAATCAAGAGTTGGCTTTCTATTCCGCAACAAAGCCTCCTTCACTCACGCCGCCAAACTTACCCTAGTAAAACTGACTATCCTACCGATCCTCGACTTCGGCGATGTCATCTACAAAATTGCTTCCAACACTCTACTCAGCAAACTGGATGCAGTTTATCACAGTGCCATCCGTTTTGTCACCAAAGCACCTTATACCACCCACCACTGCGACTTGTATGCTCTAGTCGGCTGGCCCTCGCTACATATTCGTCGCCAGACCCACTGGCTCCAGGTCATTTACAAGTCCATGCTAGGTAAAGCTCCGCCTTATCTCAGTTCACTGGCCACGATGGCAACACCCATCCGTAGCACGCGCTCCAGCAGGTGTATCTCACTGATCATCCCTAAAGCCAACACCTCATTTGGCCGCCTTTCGTTCCAGTACTCTGCTGCCTGTGACTGGAACGAATTGCAAAAATCGCTGAAGTTGGAGACTTCAAACATCTGCTATCTGAGCAGCTAACCGATCGCTGCAGCTGTACATAGTCTATTGGTAAATAGCCACCCATTTTCACCTACCTCATCCCCATACTGTTTTTATTTATTTACTTTTCTGCTCTTTTGCACACCAATATCTCTACCTGTACATGACCATCTGATCATTTATCACTCCAGTGTTAATCTGCAAAATTGTAATTATTCGCCTACCTCCTCATGCCTTTTGCACACAATGTATATAGACTGCCCCTTTTTTCTACTGTGTTATTGACTTGTTAATTGTTTACTCCATGTGTAACTCTGTGTTGTCTGTTCACACTGCTATGCTTTATCTTGGCCAGGTCGCAGTTGCAAATGAGAACTTGTTCTCAACTAGCCTACCTGGTTAAATAAAGGTGAAAAAAAAAATACAAAAAATAAGTGGTTGATGAAATGTGAAGCTTTAGAGCAAATACTATTCTGGATTTATTGAAGGTGTTTGTAAGACTACTCAGACCACTAAGGGGGTGGGTGGGTGTCTGGCCCAGATACAGCCCATTACCTAGCTGTACTTACACATGGCTCTGCGATATACTCCTCATGTGTTTTAACCAGATAGAGGAACATAAAGGGGAAAAGATGAATTACCGGTATTAGAAAATGAAACTCCAGCACAATGGAATTCTTGTTAGACAACTGGACTTTCTTTAACTGGACTTTTATTTGTCTAATCAGCACCACCCTGCTGATTTCCAAAAGCTGAACTAGAATACAATTCAAACTACAGTAGGCGGACCTGGGGAGAGACTGGTAAACCATAACCACTCAATGCTTTTAAAAGGGTTCAATGCTTTTACAACTAACAGTTGGCATACTATAAAATAATCATTAAACGTTACTTGATGAGATAATGATGAGATGAAATCTATAGTGTCTTAACATCCTTGATATTATCACAGACTATTTGTGTATAAACCTCTCTCATTTGTAGATCTCTGAAAGCCCTGTGAACAATTTTCTTTGATTAAGCTAGTTATTCAAAAGTTTGTTCTAACATTATAGACCATCTCCGGTTATTCATCAAGCAGGGAGCAGAATTATTTTACAAAAGGATTTTAAGTGAGAATATTCAGTTATCATGGGAGGTAAGGGTTTAATGTAGCATTAATGTAGTAATCATGTTTCAATGCAACTGGAGCACTTTTAAAGTTATTATACTGTTTAAAAGCCTTGAGGCAACCTGAAAAACATGATTTTTATCATCTCTTTTTAAGAACAAAGTCTTAACTCATTGAGCACCACGTGCTCTCCTGAAAACAAAGCTACCATGACATGATGGTGTCACCTCACCTCTGTTTCATCCTCCTCCTCTCGATTATCCTCTCTGTACTTTTCATCTGGCTGGGGTACCACTTTACTCAGTCCATCTGCAATCCACTTAATCACCCCATTCCTGTTGGAAAGAGGACTCTTCAGTCAATTTTTAGAACTATCAAACGTCTTTCTTTTTGTTTTATATATTTCCACATTTCAACATACCTTGTATATTACTTAAAGAAAAAAATTATACAGAATAAACCAATTCAACACTTTGATAAAGTCCTCCCTTCATACCTTTCATCATCCTGCAGTGACTGATGGATTGAAGCAGAAAGTGGAGGGAGAGAATGAAAGAGTCACACATTAACCCTTTATACAGCAACAAAAAACATTCCACTGATGAAATCACAGGCTGGTTGATACAGGTAGTGTTGTCTGCCACTCACCTTGGATACAGAGTTGGATCTGCTGAGGTTAGGTGTGCCTGCTGGTTGAGGAAGAGCACTTGCGAATCCATTGGAGAGCCAGGTCATCACTCCACTCTGAATACTGAGAGAGAGAGAAATTACATCAATAAAATCATCACTTTCATCATCATCATTGGTTGAATACTGTATGCAAGCAGACCAACCAGCTCACAGGTCCAATTTAACACACATACCTGTTGTCCTCAGAAATATCATCTTCCTTCTGTTTGGCTGGTTGTGCCTTGACTGTTGAGAAGCATTTACATAAAACAGAAGTGAAGAAGAGGATCAACAAATTGCATAAGCAATTATAAAACACACTTATTCACAGTTCTTTCATGGTGTTACAAAGCTACGATACAACGTTTGTAGAACAGGAGCATTACCTTTTTTCACTTCATCTTTAGACACGTTTCTCTTTGGGAGAGAAAGATTAAGAGAGACAATCAGGTAATGTGAAAAGGACAAAAGTCATAAAGAAAAAAACATATCTTTGGTAATGTCATGAGAGTTTTTCAGATATACATGTGAGTTGATCTGTGAGCAGGCATAATTAGTGTGGTCTTACTGGTGCGGGATTGGCCGTCTCCTCTCCCAGAGAACCAGGGGCGTCAGGGGGCTGAGGAACCACCTTCACCACCCAGTGAAACATCCTGAGACAGGACCAGGACAACAGCTCAGTAACACCTGCCGAGGTGAGCATTCCATAATATGAATAAACCAGATTTGTTACTATGGTACCTTGAGGTCAGACAAAGTCAGAATGTCAGATAAGCTATAATGGAACATACAACTATTGAAGGTTAATCTAGTCAATCCAGAGACCATAATGATTATAATAGTCACGATCACATACAGTTGAAGTCGGAAGTTTACATACACCTTAGCCAAATACATTTAAACTCAGTTCTTCACAATTCCTGACATTTAATCCAAGTAAAAATTCCCTGTCTTAGGTCAGTTAGGATCACCACTTTATTTTTAGAATGTGAAATGTCAGAATAATAGTAGAGAGAAAGATTTATTTCAGCTTTTATTTCTTTCATCACATTCCCAGTGGGTCAGAAGTTTACATACACTCAATTAGTATTTGGTAGGATTGCCTTTAAATTGTTTAACTTGGGTCAAATGTTTTGGGTAGCATTCCACAAGCTTCCCACAATAAGTTGGGTGAATTTTGTCCCATTCCTCCTGACAAAGCTGGTGTAACTGAATCAGGTTTGTAGGCCTCCTTTCTCACACACACTTTTTCAGTTCCTCCAGCATCTTCACAATGTCCTTTGCTATTGTTCTGGGATTGACTTGCACTTTTCGCACCAAAGTACATTCATCTCTAGGAGACAGAACGCGTCTCCTTCCTGAGCGGTTTGACGGCTGCGTGGTTCCATGGTGTTTCTACTTGCCTACTATTGTTTGCACAGATGAATGTGGTACCTTCAGGCGTTTGGAAATTGCTCCCAAGGATGAACCAGACTTGTGGAAGTCCACAATTTATTTTTCTGAGGTCTTGGCTGATTTCTTTTGATTTTCCCATGATGTCAAGCAAATAGGTACTGAGTTTGAAGGTAAGCCTTGAAATACATCCACATGTACACCTCCAATTGACTCAAACAATGTGTGGAGAGGGGAGGGGGGCAATGCAAATGGCCTGGGCAGCCATTTGACTAGATGTTCAGGAGTCTTATGGCTTGGGAGTAAGAAGCTGTTTAGAACCCTCTTGAACCTAGACTTCGCACTCCGGTACCGCTTGCTGTGTGGTAGCAGAGAGAACAGTCTATGACTAGGGTGGCTGGAGTGTTTGACAATTTTTAGGGCATTCCTCTCACCGCCTGGAATAGAGGTCCTGGATGGCAGGAAGCTTGGCCCCAGTGATGTACTCGGCCGTTCGCAATACCGTCTGTAGTGCCTTGCGGTCGGAGACCGAGCAGTTGCCATACCAGGCAGTAATGCAACCAGTCAGTATGCTCTCGATGGTGCAGCTGTAGAACCTTTTGAGGATCTCAGGACCCATGCTAAATCTTTTCAGTCTCCTGAGGGGGAATAGGTTTTGTCGTGCCCTTTTCACGACTGTCATGGTGTGCTTGGACCATGTTAGTATGTTGGTGATGTGGACACCAAGGAACTTGAAGCTCTCAACCTGCTCCACTGCAGCCCCGTCGATGTGTATAGTGTATATTACTAAAAACTCGCCTGTTGCCGACCCCTGATTTACAATGTCATGTCAGATCTTGTGGGGAGCTTTGACTTTGGCTCTTGCTGGCAGCAATTATGTTGTCAATAAACACTCTCCACATGCTGCTTCAAGATAATAGTTGCCAGTGCTTGAGCCTGTGATCAATACAGCACAGCTACTTTAATATTTTTACGGAAATCAAGATCAATGAAACGTCAGCCACCTTGTTAGGCAAAACCTGACTTTGACTGTTAAAGAGATGTTTAAATAGAATAGCATGTTGCAGGGCATAACGTTCAACACCACACCACTAATAAGCTGCTTTAGAGGACAAGCATGTTAACACAGAACAGAAGATGGGAACAAGAGCAAGAAAACATATTTAAATCAACAGTGAGAGAACATGCAGAAAACATCATTATCCCAGTGTGTTTCTTCTGCCTTTTGTTTTTCTCTAAAACAACCATATATTATAATGAATATAATTCAATTCAACAACAATTTATTCTGTAACATGTCATCCCATGTACAGGTCAAATGAATTAATGTTGCACCTACAAAACCTACACTCTGCCACACTAGTATACCTGTAGAGAACCTGTGCATGCTGGCCATTTAATCCCAGGCTAATTTCTAACTAAATTTCTCAATCTTGAAAGATTATCCATTGCCACCTGATTTTTGGCCTAATCTGAGGATCATAGCTCAATCATAGCTTTGATTTCTTTGCATTGAAGCAGGCACCAGTAAATTACTATACTATAAAGTCACAAAAACATGCTCCACTGGTGCAGCCTAAACATGCTATGCAAAAGCAGAGGATTTTATCCTGCTGACAATAGTGCTAGCAGTGGTCTGTACAAACTTCTCTGTAACCAACAACCTCGCAAACATCATCAAAATGAACTATTCCAAACTTGCATTATCTCAACTACTAAGTATTATAAATTTGCACAACACCACTATAACTACTCTTAAATAATAACATATACCTGTAAAATATTTACACATAAGCATCACAATTTCAGTTTACAAGATCAGCACACCACAACACTGACATCTCAGCAGAAAATGTGAAAATAAACCCATTAGAAAATCCATTCAGAAATATTAGGTGAAGAGTTAGTATGAATATATCTTACCTGTATGTTCAGCGGTGGTGCAGCTGCATACCTGAGGGAGCCCAGGATGGACAGCAGTGTTCTGTCTGGATTAGGATGGAGAGAGGCGCTGCTAAAGGGATTATGGACCTGAAGGACGGCACTACTTTGCTGAGATTAGCAATAAAAACCTCAGGCCATACATGAACCCCAAAGCCTCAGGCCCAAACTGACAAGATTCTTTGTAGAAATTTAAGCTGTTTAAATAAATGTAGTTGTTTGAGTTGCATGAATAAAATCAGGGCTCACTGAGGAATGAAGGGTCACTGTGAGTGGAGTCATTTGGCGGGTACTTATGACAAAATACTGTATGTAAATCATAGATAGCAAGATATAGTACAAATTACACACTATACAATAAAAACTAAATCACAATCAAACATATTCTATACTTTCTCACCCTCTCTTAAAATACCGGTGCTCCAACCTTTTAGCCCGTAATTTCTCTCTTTGTATGTTTTTGTGTGCCCCCGTCATGGAGCGGCACACTTCCTGAAAGATTATCTTGGCAGTTAGCTAAAACTGTTGCTATTACAGTATGTAAAGTAGAATTGTCTATAACTGTCTTTCAGATTGTTTCTAGTATATCTGTTTATTCTCATTATTGTTAAATGTGCATAGCAACAGACAGCAACACTTGTTGACGTAACTGTTGTTGTGGTGTGTGGTCACCGAAAGGCCAAAAAAAGGTGTCCTTGCAGTACCCAGTGGTAGGCAGTCCTTAAGCTAATTACTGAATCTGAGAATCAGCGATCCCTGTACTTATCCCTGTATCACACGCCAGGGGATCATTACTTGTGATGCATGTCTGTCAGGGACAGTCAGGGACGGGACCACTGCCAGGAACGGGACTTGCACTCAACACGACATTACCCTAGGTTTGCCTTAGGTAAATGAAAGGCCATTGGTCCCCGAGTTTAATACTGTGTTTCCAGGAAGATTACCATGGAATGAGTCTGTCACGACGTGGCCCTTTAAGGGTGTATATCGTGGCTCCTCCCCTCTCCCCACCACAAGTTTTATGACTTTACGACAGGTCATAAATACCCAATGCTGGAACTAGAGTTTTATACATGGGGTGGCCAAGGCTACTTCAGGGGGTCCATAGAGCATGACAGAAAAGGAGTGTGTAACCCTAACCTGGCATCTAAGGAGCATGAATGAATCCTATAATTGCTGATTAGAGGTAGAAGTGATAATTAACTTAACCCAGAGTTCTTCAATGTGGCAGATAGTGTGGTCCAAAAGGGTTACTTCACTAGAATTCTTTAACATACTATGAAGTCAGTGTCTGTACCTCGGAACTGCAGCTCAATTTCTTTCTCTCACACACACACACAGGAGAGATTGGGTCACTCTGTTTTCATTCATATATAATCTGGGTCTATAAGTGTTGAACATCCAAAATATTTTCAGAAAATAAAGCTCAAGCACCAAGGAGATAAGATAGCATGTGTGTTACATAAATTGCATAGTTTATTTACAAAAAAATTAATTTACAAAAAATAAACACTGCAATTTGACACACAAGGTATCAAGCAGAAATGGACATGAAAAATAAAAAATATTTTGGTACCCATCAATATTACAAAGACTATGATATTTATTCTCATATATATTATGTTAACTAATAGCAAAGAAACGTTAGTACACAGTGCAGGTTTTAATCATGACCAGAGGGGCAGCCTAAGTGCCAAATTATCCTAGGTAGATTTAAAACAGCATAATTCTGCAGATCTGGTGAGAACTGGCTAAATGTTTCAAACTCATCCATGTTGAGGGAGCATGCCCTCCTTGACATAACCTGTCATCAACCATTGTTGTCCTAAGGTGGGTTTTAATCCGTTTTAAAGCTGAGAAGCTTCTCTCGCAAGAAGCACTGCTGATTGGTGTAACAACAGAAATCTTACAAAGTCGAAATAGCTCATGGAATACCTCTTTATAAGGTTCTAGAAACACAACAAAGCCAGGGAGAGTAGACAGTCTGTCCCTTTCACTTTTCTCTCTCCTATGAAGAAGCCTCTTGGTTTGATGAACCTCATGTTTGCGGTCCTCTAAATCAGATTCAAAGTTCTGAGCAAAGGCATACAGAGGCTCCTCATTCAAGAATGTTGTGCTCTTTGGGTTTTAAGAGACTGGACCCCTTGCATTATCTCGCAATTCTTTGAAAAACACCTCTGCAGCTCAGCTGTGAGACTGTCAAGCACCTGATAAAGGATAGCTCTTTGGAAGCTCTCACCATCAATTTGGTCACTATTTTCTGTTCTACAGTGCTCATCATCAGTGAGTCGTGAAATCTTAAGCTTGTTTTAGGCTGTCTTTTACACACTGTTTGTACACTTATTTTTCAGTGCTCTGCAATCTCTTCAACCTCTTTCCATAGTTCTCCAAAGTAACCCTCACTTCTGTAGTCCTGTAATGTGTCTGTAAGGGCACCTACTAGATCCACAGGCCTTCCTGTAATGTGTCTGTAAGGGCACCTACTAGATCCACAGCCCTTCCTGTAATGTGTCTGTAAGGGCACCTACTAGATCCACAGGCCTTCCTGTAATGTGTCTGTAAGGGCACCTACTAGATCCACAGCCCTTCCTGTAATGTGTCTGTAAGGGCACCTACTAGATCCACAGGCCTTCCTGTAATGTGTCTGTAAGGGCACCTACTAGATCCACAGCCCTTCCTGTAATGTGTCTGTAAGGGCAACTACTAGATCCACAGCCCTTCCTGTAATGTGTCTGTAAGGGCACCTACTAGATCCACAGCCCTTCCTGTAATGTGTCTGTAAGGGCACCTACTAGATCCACAGCCCTTCCTGTAATGTGTCTGTAAGGGCACCTACTAGATCCACAGCCCTTCCTGTAATGTGTCTAAGGGCACCTACTAGATCCACAGCCCTTCCTGTAATGTGTCTGTAAGGGCACCTACTAGATCCACAGCCCTTCCTGTAATGTGTCTAAGGGCACCTACTAGATCCACAGCCCTTCCTGTAATGTGTCTGTAAGGGCACCTACTAGATCCACAGGCCTTCCTGTAATGTGTCTGTAAGGGCACCTACTAGATCCACAGTCCTTCCTGTAATGTGTCTGTAAGGGCACCTACTAGATCCACAGCCCTTCCTGTAATGTGTCTGTAAGGGCACCTACTAGATCCACAGCCCTTCCTGTAATGTGTCTGTAAGGGCACCTACTAGATCCACAGGCCTTCCTGTAATGTGTCTGTAAGGGCACCTACTAGATCCACAGTCATTCCTGTAATGTGTCTGTAAGGGCACCTACTAGATCCACAGCCCTTCCTGTAATGTGTCTGTAAGGGCACCTACTAGATCCACAGCCCTTCCTGTAATGTGTCTGTAAGGGCACCTACTAGATCCACAGCCCTTCCTGTAATGTGTCTGTAAGGGCACCTACTAGATCCACAGCCCTTCCTGTAATGTGTCTGTAAGGGCACCTACTAGATCCACAGCCCTTCCTGTAATGTGTCTGTAAGGGCACCTACTAGATCCACAGCCCTTCCTGTAATGTGTCTGTAAAGGCACCTACTAGATCCACAGCCCTTCCTGTAATGTGTCTGTAAGGGCACCTACTAGAATCACAGACCTTGCTAGGTTAAGAGAGCTTGATTGGAGCATGTCAGAAAGACATTTGGCATCACCAAGCACTTTACAAAAGGTAACCAAAAGCCCTATGACATGTAAATCTGAGAAAGAAGGCCCCATGCATTCATCCTTTTCTCTATGAGAGGAAGATTGTCAAAAAAATGACCCTGGTTGTGAGTCATCAAAGAGTCATCAGACTCTCGATGACCTCTCTATGCTATATTTTGAGTGGCAGTTAATAGGAGCACATCTGCAATTGTTTTAATGCAAGTACAGTTTACCTCCACTTTCTTTTTCTGGTCCTCATTTATGACATCTAACATTGATGAGTTGCTGTCAATAGCCCTTTTATGCTGATTCCAAGCATACATAGCATAATGCTCTGCCTTCGAATGGAGCTTAAACCCAGAATCTTTAAACAACGCCTTTTTCCAGTAACAAAAACCTAACTGTGATGTGAAGGCAGATTCAGGTGTATTGGGCAGAGAAAAGTGCCTACTGGCGAAACATTAAGTTGAATCTTGACTTACAGAATATTCAAGCCATGAATTGTCCTTACATCATCAGGAGCTGTTGAAAGCCCTTTTCCTATTACCATGCTGAGTTCTGGGAAATGTTTTTAAACACGGCTGTACAGGACCCTCTTCTCTGGATCATGAAATGTCTGAAATACACATTAAATAATGTGTCATATCTCTATGGAAATATATAATTAAGGGTTCCACAAGATTAGATACTAACAGCTGCTAACTAAAATGTGTAGTTTAAGGTATAGGACTGGCCTACCATTGGGTCCTTTTGGAACTGCATATCTGGTGTTTGATGCAGTTGGGAGGGGCTAGATGACATCTCCTGGCAGCTCTGGCTCACTGTCTAGCTCAGAGCCAGAGGTCTCGGTGTCATCCTTTGATACATCTACTACATTAAAATAACACAAGAACCATTAGTGTATAATCAAAATGAAAATGCCACAGCCATCAAAACAAGAACACACATGAATCAACAACGAACATTTTAAGATGCAAGGGCTGGGGTCTGTTTTCACCTGATCTGCCTGGTTGTGCTTCTTTAAAAAGAAGTCTGATATCTCTCCCTTTCTTTTCCTTTTTGTATAGGGTCAATTAAACATAAGACAGTCTATGGTTACATCTAAGCATGCAATTACCCACAATTTAGTCCAATCTCAATCACAAATCTCCATTATCATAACTGTGCCTTAAAATCAACTACCAGCTTAAGTTACTAGTTAGATCATGGCAAGCCCTACTCTGCAGTAAGTAACTTAGCTAGCTAAAATTTCTTACACCTTTATGATAGCAAACAGGCTATCTGCAACTTGTAGTACTCTTTGGAGTAACGTTAACAGATTGATAATAACAATTGTTTTGTTTTGAGTTCAAGTACGAAAATCTAACTGAATTAATGGATTTCAAATTGCTGAATGTTAACTTGCCGAACACTGACAGCTGTAGCCTACTAGTTACCCCACATAAGCTAAACATTCGTATATTGTTACTTGCGACACTGCACTGTATGTGTGTATTACTAGCACAGATGTAAACATAATGTTAGGATAAATTGGGAACCGATCTCTCTTATCTGATTAACTGTCTGTTAATGGAGCCAAAGGTCTAACGTTAACTTACACAGCGACTCAACTTTCGTAAAGTTTTTCAGGAAACCTAAACCCAATGCTAAACCTTAAAACTTACTTTAAATATGATGCTTTCGCCAATCGCGAAAAGAGCTTGTGGAGCTGTGGAAATATGATATTTTCTTCTTCTATATGTTCTTCTCATTCTTCTGTATCTCGCAACCAACGTTAATATTCTATCTTCCTCGTTCTCGATTTGAAAACGTCTAAGTAAATGCTTCTTTCAACAAGAGTTGAAATGTGATGTCAATCAGCATTAAACCTCCAATACCGAATGAAATTTGGGGAGGCTCCTGGAGTGGCTAATCAGATGTCAGGGTTATCTAGTGCCACCCCGGACACCCCTCTGGCTCCGCTCCTGTAAATACCTGGTATAAACTGCCATGCAGTAGAGGGAGAGAGTCTACCAGAACAAAGAGCTTCTCTTAGTTCAAAACTCCCGATTCCCAAAATGGGAGAACTAAACAATATTTCTACTTCAGAATGTGGGAATGGGCCGTAGACACTTAAGGGACATTCATGACGAGTGTGTTTCATTTGGTGATCTCATGAAGGACAGGAAACACACAAAACGGTATCTCTTAAAGTGTACATTTCCCAGCTGTCAGGTTAAAATCAAATCAAATCAAATCAAATTTATTTATATAGCCCTTCGTACATCAGCTGATATCTCAAAGTGCTGTACAGAAACCCAGCCTAAAACCCCAAACAGCAAACAATGCAGGTGTAAAAGCACGGTGGCTAGGAAAAACTCCCTAGAAAGGCCAAAACCTAGGAAGAAACCTAGAGAGGAACCAGGCTATGTGGGGTGGCCAGTCCTCTTCTGGCTGTGCCGGGTAGAGATTATAACAGAACATGACCAAGATGTTCAAATGTTCATAAATGACCAGCATGGTCGAATAATAATAAGGCAGAACAGTTGAAACTGGAGCAGCAGCACAGTCAGGTGGACTGGGGACAGCAAGGAGTCATCATGTCAGGTAGTCCTGGGGCACGGTCCTAGGGCTCAGGTCCTCCGAGAGAGAGAAAGAAAGAGAGAATTAGAGAGAGCATATGTGGGGTGGCCAGTCCTCTTCTGGCTGTGCCGGGTGGAGATTATAACAGAACGTGGCCAAGATGTTCAAATGTTCATAAATGACCAGCATGGTTGAATAATAGTAAGGCAGAACAGTTGAAACTGGAGCAGCAGCATGGCCAGGTGGACTGGGGACAGCAAGGAGTCATCATGTCAGGTAGTCATGGGACATGGTCCTAGGGCCCAGGCCAGTTGAAACTGGAGCAGCAGCATGGCCAGGTGGACTGGGGACAGCAAGGAGTCATCATGTCAGGTAGTCCTGGGGCATGGTCCTAGGGCTCAGGTCCTCCGAGAGAGAGAAAGAAAGAGAGAAGGAGAGAATTAGAGAACGCACACTTAGATTCACACAGGACACCGAATAGGACAGGAGAAGTACTCCAGATATAACAAACTGACCCTAGCCCCCCGACACATAAACTAATGCAGCATAAATACTGGAGGCTGAGACAGGAGGGGTCAGGAGACACTGTGGCCCCATCCGAGGACACCCCGGACAGGGCCAAACAGGAAGGATATAACCCCACCCACTTTGCCAAAGCACAGCCCCCACACCACTAGAGGGATATCTTCAACCACCAACTTACCATCCTGAGACAAGGCCGAGTATAGCCCACAAAGATCTCCGCCACAGCTCAACCCAAGGGGGCGCCAACCCAGACAGGCCGACCACAACAGTGAATCAACCCACCCAGGTGACACACCCCCCAGGGACGGCATGAGAGAGCCCCAGTAAGCCAGTGACTCAGCCCCGTAACAGGGTAGAGGCAGAGAATCCCAGTGGAAAGAGGGGAATCGGCCAGGCAGAGACAGCAAGGGCGGTTCGTTGCTCCAGAGCCTTTCCGTTCACCTTCCCACTCCTGGGCCAGACTACACTCAATCATATGACCCACTGAAGAGATGAGTCTTCAGTAAAGACTTAAAGGTTGAGACCGAGTTTGCGTCTCTGACATGGGTAGGCAGACCGTTCCATAAAAATGGAGCTCTATAGGAGAAAGCCCTGCCTCCAGCTGTTTGCTTAGAAATTCTAGGGACAATTAGGAGGCCTGCGTCTTGTGACCGTAGCGTACGTGTAGGTATGTACGGCAGGACCAAATCAGAGAGATAGGTAGGAGCAAGCCCATGTAATGCTTTGTAGGTTAGCAGTAAAACCTTGAAATCAGCCCTTGCTTTGACAGGAAGCCAGTGTAGAGAGGCTAGCACTGGAGTAATATGATCAAATTTTTTGGTTCTAGTCAGGATTCTAGCAGCCGTATTCAGCACTAACTGAAGTTTATTTAGTGCTTTATCCGGGTAGCCGGAAAATAGAGCATTGCAGTAGTCTAACCTAGAAGTGACAAAAGCATGGATTAATTTTTCTGCATCATTTTTGGACAGAAAGTTTCTGATTTTTGCAATGTTACGTAGATGGAAAAAGCTGTCCTCGAAATGGTCTTGATATGTTCTTCAAAAGAGAGATCAGGGTCCAGAGTAACGCCGAGGTCCTTCACAGTTTTATTTGAGACGACTGTACAACCATTAAGATTAATTGTCAGATTCAACAGAAGATCTCTTTGTTTCTTGGGACCTAGAACAAGCATCTCTGTTTTGTCCGAGTTTAATAGTAGAAAGTTTGCAGCCATCCACTTCCTTATGTCTGAAACACATGCTTCTAGCGAGGGCAATTTTGGGGCTTCACCATGTTTCATTGAAATGTACAGCTGTGTGTCATCCGCATAGCAGTGAAAGTTTACATTATGTTTTCGAATAACATCCCCAAGAGGTAAAATATATAGTGAAAACAATAGTGGTCCTAAAACAGAACCTTGAGGAACACCGAAATTTACAGTTGATTTGTCAGAGGACAAACCATTCACAGAGACAAACTGATATCTTTCCGACAGATAAGATCTAAACCAGGCCAGAACATGTCCGTGTAGACCAATTTGGGTTTCCAATCTCTCCAAAAGAATGTGGTGATCGATGGTATCAAAAGCAGCACTAAGGTCTAGGAGCACGAGGACAGATGCAGTGCCTCGGTCCGTTGCCATTAAAATGTCATTTACCACCTTCACAAGTGCCGTCTCAGTGCTATGATGGGGTCTAAAACCAGACTGAAGCATTTCGTATACATTGTTTGTCTTCAGGAAGGCAGTGAGTTGCTGCGCAACAGCCTTCTCTAAAATTTTTGAGAGGAATGGAAGATTCGATATAGGCCGATAGTTTTTATATTTTCTGGGTCAAGGTTTGGCTTTTTCAAGAGAGGCTTTATTACTGCCACTTTTAGTGAGTTTGGTACACATCCAGTGGATAGAGAGCCGTTTATTATGTTCAACATAGGAGGGCCAAGCACAGGAAGCAGCTCTTTCAGTAGTTTAGTTGGAATAGGGTCCAGTATGCAGCTTGAAGGTTTAGAGGCCATGATTATTTTCATCATTGTGTCAAGAGATATAGTACTAAAAGACTTGAGCGTCTCTCTTGATCCTAGGTCCTGGCAGAGTTGTGCAGACTCAGGACAACTGAGGTTTGGAGGAATACGCAGGTTTAAAGAGGAGTCCGTAATTTGCTTTCTAATAATCATAATCTTTTCCTCAAAGAAGTTCATGAATTTATCACTGCTAAAGTGAAAGTCATCCTCTCTTGGGGAATGCTGCTTTTTAGTTAGCTTTGCGACAGTATCAAAAAGGAATTTCGGATTGTTCTTATTTTCCTCAATTAAGTTAGAAAAATAGGATGATCGAGCAGCAGTAAGGGCTCTTCGGTACTGCACGGTACCGTCCTTCCAAGCTAGTCGGAAGACTTCCAGTTTGGTGTGGCGCCATTTCCGTTCCAATTTTCTGGAAGCTTGCTTCAGAGCTCGGGTATTTTCTGTGTACCAGGGAGCTAGTTTCTTATGAGACATTTTTTTAGTTTTTAGGGGTGCAACTGCATCTAGGGTATTGCGCAAGATTAAATTGAGATACTCAGTTAGGTGGTTAACGGATTTTTGTCCTCTGGCGTCCTTGGGTAGGCAGAGGGAGTCTGGAAGGGCATCAAGGAATCTTTGTGTTGTCTGTGAATTTATAGCACGACTTTTGATGTTCCTTGGTTGGGGTCTGAGCAGATTATTTGTTGCAATTGCAAACGTAATAAAATGGTGGTCCGATAGTCCAGGATTATGAGGAAAAACATTAAGATCCACAACATTTATTCCATGGGACAAAACTAGGTCCAGCGTATGACTGTGACAGTGAGTGGGTCCAGAGACATGTTGGACAAAACCCACTGAGTCGATGATGGCTCCGAAAGCCTTTTGATTTCCGAAAGCCTTTTGATTTACATCTAAATATATTGAAACTTATGTGATTAAACTATTTGTGAAAAGATGTCATGTGATATTAACCTTCTAAATGAGAGTATGTATTTTCATATAAAGATGAACTAGTCAGTTGCCACACCCCCGTGAGCCCAGACATCACTTTAGGCCTCATAGAACAGCCCCTTCTTCCACAAGTTTAAAAAACAAGCCTACAAAAAATACATTAAGTCAGAGATCGCCGGGACAGAGTCCCCACGTTAGAATGGCTACAATTCTATAGGCCACGGAGACCATACAGCTGTAGTTTTGGCTACACGGCCGGAAATGGTTCAACTCTGAGACTATCGATCACTATTGAATAAGAGTAAATCTTGGACGTATAATTACTAGTCTGCAGCTAGAAATGACGTAAGTCTAGAACAAGAATGCCGACAACCGCTGAAGCATCTATTCTATGACAACATTTTCGAATGGTACTGAAGTATTCATTCTAACCACCTACAACCACAAAAGACATTGTGACTCCTGGGAAAGTTAACCAGAGACCATGATGAACTCTACAGGACAATTGAGGATTCCAACAGAGAAGACAACAAGACATACGGGTGGAAATTCAGTTGAAGTCGGAAGTTTACATACACTTAGGTTGGAGTCACTCCACAAATTTCTTGATAACAAACTATAGTTTTGGCAAGTCGGTTAGGACATTTACTTTGTGCATGACACAAGTAATTTTTCCAACAATTGTTTACAGACAGATTATTTCATAATTATCTGTATCACAATTCCAGTGGGTCAGAAGTTTACAAACACTAACATGCTGACCAGACCGGACACGTTGTGTGCGTCGCAAAATAAATTTAGAAATCCATGTTATTCAATTATTGCACCCACACTGCTCGCGAGCATCTGCATTGCCAAGGGCTAGAATAGAAGTCCTTCCTATTTCTGACACAGATCACGTTACAAGTCCTGCCTCTCCCATCTCCTCATTGGTTTATAGAAGCAGGTACCCACGTGCTATCTCCTCATTGGTTATACCCACGTGGGTGATTGAAAGACTAAATGTTTTGCCAGTCGTCGTGGTAATACTATGAAAGTGTAGATGCCAATCACCATATAAGTTCAAATATGAAAAAGCCTGGAAGGAGGAGATGACTAGAAACGATTCGGTTTATCGTTTTATGTGTGGATTAATTGTCGGAGTAGAGGGCCTTGTGCATTTCAGGTAAAATAACAACTCAATGTTTATATCCCAGGACAAATTAGCTAGCAACAGCAAGCTAGCTAAATAGGAGAAATTAGCTAGCAAGTGCAAGCTAACTAGCTAAATTGCCATAAATATTTAATGCTTTTCGACCTGTCCCCAAATTAATGTCATTGGTTCATAGTTTGTTTTGATATTTTAAGGGGGACAAAATAAATGTATACACGATAGCGTGCGCGCAACCGGTTTGGGTTCCGTGTAAGTTGACTGTGCTTTTAAACAGCTTAGAAAATTCCAGAAAATTATGCAATGGCTTTAGAAGCTTCTGATAGGCTAATTGACATAATTTGAGTCAATTGGAGGTGTACCTGTGGATGTATTTCAAGGCCTACCTTCAAACTCAGTGCCTCTTTGCTTGACGTCATGGGAAAATCAAACGAAATCAGCCAAGACCTCAGAAAAACAATTGTAGACCTCCACAAGTCTGGTTCATCCTTGGGAGCAATTTCCAAATGCCTGAAGGTTCATCTGTACAAACAATAGTACGCAAGTATAAACACCATGGGACCACGCAGCCGTCAAACCGCTCAGGAAGGAGACGCGTTCTGTCTCCTAGAGATGAACGTACTTTGGTGCGAAAAGTTCAAATCAATCCCAGAACAACAGCAAAGGACCTTGTCAAGATGCTGGAGGAAACAGGTACAAAAGTATCTATATCCACAGTAAAACGCGTCCTATTTCGACATAACCTGCAAGGCCGCTCAGCAAGAAAGCCACTGCTCAAAAACCGCCATAAAAAAGCCAGACTACGGTTTGCAACTGCACATGGGGACAAAGATCATACTTTTTGGAGAAATGTCCTCTGGTCTGATGAAACAAAAATAGAACTGGTTGGCCATAATGACCAGCGTTATGTTTGGAGGAAAAAGGGAGAGGCTTGCAAGCCGAAGAACACCACCCAACCGTGAAGCACGGGGGTGGCGGCATTATGTTGTGGGGGTGCTTTGCTGCAGGAGGGACTGGTGCACATCACAAAATAGATAGCATCATGATGAGGGAAATTATGTGGAAGTAACATCTCAAGACATCAGTCAGGAAGTTAAAGCTTGGTCGCAAATGAGGCTTCCAAATGGACTTTGACACCAAGCATAATTCCAAAGTTGTGGCAAAATGGCTTAAGGACAACACAGTCAAGGTAGGACAACACAGCAATCTTGGAGTGGCCATCACAAAACCCTGACCTCAATCCTATAGAAAATTTGTAGACAGAACTGAAAAAGCGTATGCGAGCAAGGAGGCCTACAAACCTGACTCCGTTACACCAGCTCTGTCAGGAGAAATTGGCCAAAATTCACCCAACATATTGTGGGAAGCTTGTGGAAGACTATCTGAAAAGTTTGACCCAAGTTAAACAATTTAAAGGTAATACTACCAAATAATAATTGAGTGTAAATGTATTTGGTTAAGGTGTATGTAAACTTCCGACTTCAACTGTATATATTGTACATTGCAATTATTATCGAATGAGCGTCCGTTCATGTGCAAAGGATTAGCATTTCAATGAATATAATTATAGACTGTGTGTAGTGAATCCATTTTGTCTTTCCCGCTCTCTCAGTCCCCTCCCCTTTCCTTTTTCTACCATGCCGTCATATCGGCTTAGCCCACTAGGGACTTTTCTATCATTGTTAGTAACCAATATCTACTGTTTGTTTAGTATTTCTGTGATTAGTTAGTAAATAATTAAGCCAATTTGTATATTGATGATTCATTATGGAAACTAGGGTTCGTGCAGATAACCAAGAATTTTACAGCGTTTGGAATGAGACTAACGAAGGTAACAATTAATAATCATTAATGGAAGACTGTAATTGAAAAAAATATTAAAATATCTGAAGAGTTATAGTCGGGAAAATATAACTCTGTAACTCTAAACATTTGCCCATGGTGCCCCGATTTCCTAGTAACTTAATGTTTACATGATTCATTTAATCACATAATAATTAAACCTAGAGAACTGATTTGATATGAATAAGTCTTCACATTTAATGATAAACCAGACACGACAAGTCACACGTGCATCACGAGGGAACCTTCAGCATCAGCAGAACAGGGGATTGAGCAGCCAGGTTAAACCCAGAACAATCTAGAACATCCAAGACAGGGGTGTCAAACTAATTTTTTTAAATGCATTTTATTTCACCTTTATTTAACCAGGTAGGCTAGTTGAGAACAAGTTCTCATTTGCAACTGCAACCTGACCAAGATAAAGCAAAGCAGTTCGACACATACAACAACTGAGTTACACATGGAATAAACAAACATAAAGTCAATAATACAGTAGAAAAAGTCTATATACAGTACGTACAAATGAGGTAGAATAAGGGAGGTAAGGCAATAAATAGGCCATGGTGGCAAATTAATTACAATATAGCAATTAAACACTGGAAAGGTAGATGTGCAAGTTGAGATTCTGGGGTGCAAAGGAGCAAGATAAATAAATAAATACCGTATGGAGATGAGGTAGTTGGATGGGCTTTTTACAGATGGGCTATGTACAGGTGCAGTGATCTGTGAGCTGCACTGACAGCTGGTGCTTAAAGCTAGTGAGGGAGATATGAGTCTCCAGCTTCAGAGATCTTTGCAGTTCTTCCAGTCATTGGCGGCAGAGAACTGGTAGGAAAGGGGGCCAAATGAAGAATTGGCTTTGGGTGTGACCAGTGAGAGATACCTGCTGGAGGGCGTGCTACAGGTGGGTGTTGCTATAATTTTGACGCAGGACACCGGGCGGACACCTGGTAAATGTAGTCTCTTATGGTCAATCTTCCAATAATATGCCTACAAATACGTCACAATGCTGCAGACACCTTGGGGAAACGACAGAAAGTGCAGGCTCATTCCTGGCGCATTCACAGCCATATAAGGAGACATTGGAACACAGCTCCTTCAGAATCTGGGGCATTTCCTGTATGAAATTTCATCTTGGTTTCGCCTGTAGCATTAGTTCTGGGGCACTCACAGATAATATCTTTGCCGTTTTGGAAACGTCAGAGTTTTTTCTTTCCAAAGCTGTCAATTACATGCATAGTCGAGCATCTTTTCGTGACAAAATATCTTGTTTAAAACGGGAACGTTTTTATCCAAAAATTAAAAGTGCGCCCCCTATCTTGAAGAAGTTAATGTGTGGAGGTTAAATATTTCTAAGAATATTTTTGCATTCCCTGCGCCACCGTTTCAGCTGAACGGGGGGGGGGGGGGGGGGTGGAGTTCCTGTAGGGGAACCTATAGCCTTAAGAAGTTTTAAGACAGTGTCCAAAGAAGGGCCAGAGGTATACAGAATGGTGTTGTCTGCGTAGAGGTGGATCAGAGAATCACCAGCAGCAAGAGCGACATCATTAATGTATACAGAGAAGAGAGTCGGCCCGAGAATTGAACCCTGTGGCACCCCCATAGAGACTGCCAGAGGTCCGGACCACAGGCCCTCCGATTTGACAAACTGAACTCTATCAGAGAAGTAGTTGGTGAACCAGGTGAGGCAATAATTTGAGAAACCAAGGCTGTTGAGTCTGCCGATAAGAATGTGGTGATTGACAGAGTCGAAAGCCTTGGCCAGGTCGAAAGCCTTGGCCAGGTCGAGGAATACGGCTGCACAGTAATGTCTCTTATCAATGGCGGTTATGATATCGTTTAGGACCTTGAGCTTGGTTGAGGTGCACCCCTGACCTGACCAACTCTGAAACCAGATTGCATAGTGGAGAAGGTACGGTTGGATTCGAAATGGTCGGTAATCTGTTAACTTGGCTTTCGAATACCTTAGAAAGGCCGGGTAGGATAGATATAGGTCTGTAGCAGTTTGGGTCTAGAGTGTCTCCCCCTTTGAAGAGGGGGATGACCGCGGCCGCTTTCCAATCTTTGTGAATGTTAAGAGAATATGTTCTCAATGTTCATAAACCCAATTCAATTAACTACTCAGCCTGAAACCAAGAATTGTGAGAAACTGGTTGGAATGAATCAGACGGAGGCCCAGCTACGATAGTCAGAAAATGTATTTACGAGAGCGCGCTCCTCTATTGTACAAAACAATTCATTTTATACTGGCTTCTCACGCACACACATTCACACTAACATACGCACACACATTCACACTAACATTAGCGCACAATGTCCTGCTACCCAGCCGACAAAGATTGGGGGATTCCGGGAGACTTACTCCCCATCCTCCCTCAAGATAGGGAGACGCTGGGAAGTACTCTGTGGCCCCAGCCAAGGTCGGCACTGAATCTTGCTCAGACAGTCTGTCTGTTATTCAAATAACGTTTATAGACATATTGTACAGACTATGGTTATACATCATTCTAATACATTTCATACTCATACGATTATACGGCTTCAGGGTTCAGGATGGATTATTCTAGTCATTCATATAAATTCCATCGACAGGGAATCTCAGATGATACGAAAGAGAGGTTGAACAGACTAGTAACAAGGGTTGCAACAATTTCGGCAGATCATTTTAGAAAGAGAGGGTCCAGATTGTCTAGCACGGCTGATTTGTAGGGGTCCAGATTTTGCAGCTCTTTCAGAACATCAGCTATCTGGATTTAGTTGGAGAAATGGGGGAAGCTTGGGCGAGTTGCTGTGGGGGGTGGAAGACTGTTGATCGGGGTATGGGTAGCCAGGTGGAAAGCATGTCCAGCTGTAGGAAAATGCTTATTCAAATTCTCAATTATAGTGGATTTATTTCTGCTTGAAAAAGCTAGCCTTAGCTTTCCTAACTGCCTGTGTATATTAGTTCCTAACTTCCCTGAAAAGTTGCATATCACGGGGGCTATTTGATACTAATGCAGAACACCAAAGGATGTTTTTGTGCTGGTCAAGGGAAGTCAGGTCTGGAGAGAACCAAGGGCTATATCTGTTCCTGGTTCATTTTTTTGAATGGGGCATGCTTATTTAAGATGGTGAGGAAGGCACTTTTAAAGAATAACCAGGCATCCTCTCCTGACGGGATGAGGTCAATGTCCTTCCAGGATACCCGGGCCAGGTCGATTAGACAGGCCTGCTCGCTGAAGTGTTTTAGGGAGTGTTTGACAGTGATGAGGGGTGATCGTTTGACTGCAGACCCATTACGGATGCAGGCAATGATCGCTGAGATCTTGGTTGAAAACAGCAGAGATGTATTTGGAGGGCAAGTTGGTTAGGATGATATCTATGAGGGTGCCCGTGTTTATGGATTCAGGGTTGTACCTGGTGGGTTCATTGATCATTTGTGTGAGATTGAGGGCATCAAGCTTAGATTGTAGGATGGCCGGGGTGTTAAGCATGTCCCAGTTTAGGTCACCTAGCAGCACAAGCTCTGAAGATAGATGGGGGGCAATCAATTCACATATGGTGTCCAGGGCACAGCTGGGGGCAGAGGGTGGTCTATAGCAAGCGGCAACGGTGAGAGACTTGTTTCTGGAAAGGTGGATTTTTTAAAGTAGAAGCTTGAATTGTTTGGGTACAGACCTGGATAGTAAGACAGAACTATGCAGGCTATCTCTGCAGTAGATTGCAACACCACCCCCTTTGGCAGTTCTGTCTTGTCGGAAAATGTTATAGTTAAGGATGGAAATTTCAGGGGTATTGGTGGTCTTCCTAAGCCAGGATTCAGACACGGCTAGGACATCCGGGTTTGCAGAGTGTGCTAAAGCAGTGAATAAAACAAATTTAGGGAGGAGGCTTCTAATGTTAACATGCATGAAACCAAGGCTTTAACGGTTACAGAAGTCAACAAATGAGAGCACATGGGGAGTAGGAGTGGAGCTAGGCACTGCAGGTCCTGGATTAACCTCTACATTACCAGAGGAATAGAGGAGAAGTAGGATAAGGGTACGGCTATAGGCTATCAGAACTGGTCGTCTAGTACGTTCGGAACAGAGAGTAAAAGGAGCAGGTTTCTGGGTGCAATAGAATATATTCAAGGCATAATGTACAGACAAAGGTATGGTAGGATGTGAGTACATTGGAGGTAAACCTAGGCATTGAGTAATGATGAGAGAGATATTGTCTCTAGAGACGTTTAAACCAGGTGATGTCACCACATATGTGGGAGGTGGAACCAAATGGTTGGTTAAGGCATATTGAGCAGGGCTAGAAGCTCTACAGTGAAATAAAACAATAATCATTAACCAGAACAGTAATGGACAAGGCATATTGACATTAGGGAGAGGCATGTGTAGCCGGGTGATCATAGGGGTCCAGCGAGTGGTTGGGCTGGCTGGAGACTCAGCATTTCAGACAGCTAGCAGGCCGGTGCTAGCAAGCTAGCAGAAGGGCCTTAGAGGGACGTAGAGGAAAGTCTGTTTTAGCCTCCGCGTGCGGTGACGTCGATAGACCAGTCGTGATGGATTAGTAGGGTTTCGAGTAGCAGAGGGGTCCAAGTCTAATTGGCAAAATAGGTATAGTGGCTCAAGAAATTGGCCGATGGATCAATTCAGCTAACAGTCCAATATGCTCTACACAGTTAGCGGGCTGCGGCTAGCAGGCTAGCAGATTGGCATTCAGGGGACGTTGCGATTTAGGGGCCAGTTGAGTACCCCCTTGAGCAGATTACGTTGTAATCCAGTCGTGAAGGATCGGTAGGGTTCCGTGCCCCGTACTGGCAGTAGAAGGGGTCCAGGTATTGTAGCCCAGGAGTGGCTGATGGGCCTCTTCAGCTAGCTGGGAGAATGGGCATAGCATGGGCTAGCTCCAGGCTAATTGGTGCTTGCTTCGGGACAGATGATTAGCCAGGAGTAGTCACTTGCTAGCTAGCTGCGATGATCCAGGTGAAAAGGCCCAGCGCTTGCGGTTGGAATCCGGGGACATGGAGAGAGAATAGGTCCGGTATGCTCTGGTTTGAGTTGCATTGTACAAACTGGCGAGACCTTTCCGAGCTAAAGGTGGTTAGCAGTGGTTAGCTGACTACTAGCTAGTAGCTAGTGAGCTGCCTAGCTTCTGTTGGGGGATTCCGGTTCCGAGGTGAATAAAAATACTTCAGAAAAAACAGATCCACACCACATTGGGTGAGGAGAATATTTTGAAGTTGAGGTTCTACGGAGGGCAGAGTGTCTGCAGGTTTTTGATTTTTTCCTTTCAATTAAGACCTAGAAAATCAGATGAGAGGAGTTTCTTACTAGTTAGTGACCTTAATTCATCAATCAAGTACAAAGGTGGAGCGAAAACCCACAGACACTCTGCTGTCCGTGGAATGAGTTTGACACAGTAATCTCAAATGGCTGCATCTTTTCCAGAAATCTGTGGATGGTTTATATCATCTGCAGAAGTCAATTAATAGTCCCTGTCTACAGGGGCCTTTTGTAGGGTATGTTAGATCCTCTATAACTCCGGTCCTCGAGTACCCCCAAGTTTGCACATTTATTTTTCTATCCCCACATAGGCAAATCTGATTAAACTACTCAACTAATCATGAAACCCTTGGGTTAGTGGAATCAGCTGTGCTTGTGTGGTGCTAGAAAAACAATGTGCAAACTTGCAGAGTATCCACAAGTGGAGAAAATGAAAAACTATTTTCTATGGCTCTGTCCCTAGGTGGAGTTGGATAGGACTGAGCAGCTAAAAGGCAGGAGATCCCATAAAGAGATAAAGAAAGGATAAGCCAGGAGGAATAAGGCTATGACACAACCTCTGGGTCATGACCAGAATGGAAGAACGAACATGGTGGTGCAATTACTGTCCTTGCATCTGATTGGATAACATGTAGTGGAGACAGGTTACCGTTAGCCAGTTCCATTAAATATGGGAAAAATAAGCATGCCAGAAAGGGACTCCTGAGAGAGAGAGAGAGAGAGAGAGAGAGAGAGAGAGAGAGAGAGAGAGAGAGAGAGAGGACAGCAGAGAGCAAGAGAGAGAGAGAGAGAGAGAGAGAGAGAGAGAGTAAAATGACAGCAGAGAGCAAGAGAGAGAGAGCGAGAGAAAGTGCATATGTGATCTGTAAAGTACGAAAAGAGAAAGGGGCTGGCGCGCCTGAGCTTGGTGATTTGTGAGATCGAAGCAAATCCTGATTCACTGTGGCATTAAAGAGATTATCCGCTACTTTTGTATACTTTTTAGCGAGTAATTCTGAAAGTAGCGCTCACAGGCCAAAAGTGGTCCTGGAAAATTGCATACTCTGTCACATACAGTGCCTTGCGAAAGTATTCGGCCCCCTTGAACTTTGCGACCTTTTGCCACATTTCAGGCTTCAAACATAAAGATATAAAACTGTATTTTTTTTGTGAAGAATCAACAACAAGTGGGACACAATCATGAAGTGGAACGACATTTATTGGATATTTCAAACTTTTTTAACAAATCAAAAACTGAAAAATTGGGCGTGCAAAATTATTCAGCCCCTTTACTTTCAGTGCAGCAAACTCTCTCCAGAAGTTCAGTGAGGATCTCTGAATGATCCAATGTTGACCTAAATGACTAATGATGATAAATACAATCCACCTGTGTGTAATCAAGTCTCCGTATAAATGCACCTGCACTGTGATACTCTCAGAGGTCCGTTAAAAGCGCAGAGAGCATCATGAAGAACAAGGAACACACCAGGCAGGTCCGAGATACTGTTGTGAAGAAGTTTAAAGCCGGATTTGGATACAAAAAGATTTCCCAAGCTTTAAACATCACAAGGAGCACTGTGCAAGCGATAATATTGAAATGGAAGGAGTATCAGACCACTGCAAATCTACCAAGACCTGGCCGTCCCTCTAAACTTTCAGCTCATACAAGGAGAAGACTGATCAGAGATGCAGCCAAGAGGCCCATGATCACTCTGAATGAACTGCAGAGATCTACAGCTGAGGTGGGAGACTTTGTCCATAGGACAACAATCAGTCGTATATTGTACAAATCTGGCCTTTATGGAAGAGTGGCAAGAAGAAAGCCATTTCTTAAAGATATCCATAAAAAGTGTAGTTTAAAGTTTGCCACAAGCCACCTGGGAGACACACCAAACATGTGGAAGAAGGTGCTCTGGTCAGATGAAACCAAAATTGAACTTTTTGGCAACAATGCAAAACGTTATGTTTGGCGTAAAAGCAATACAGCTCATCACCCTGAACACATCATCCCCACTGTCAAACATGGTGGTGGCAGCATCATGGTTTGGGCCTGCTTTTCTTCAGCAGGGACAGGGAAGATGGTTAAAATTGATGGGAAGATGGATGGAGCCAAATACAGGACCATTCTGGAAGAAAACCTGATGGAGTCTGCAAAAGACCTGAGACTGGGACGGAGATTTGTCTTCCAACAAGACAATGATCCAAAACATAAAGCAAAATCTACAATGGAATGGTTCAAAAATAAACATATCCAGGTGTTAGAATGGCCAAGTCAAAGTCCAGACCTGAATCCAATCGAGAATCTGTGGAAAGAACTGAAAACTGCTGTTCACAAATGCTCTCCATCCAACCTCACTGAGCTCGAGCTGTTTTGCAAGGAGGAATGGGAAAAAATTTCAGTCTCTCGATGTGCAAAACTGATAGACATACCCCAAGCGACTTACAGCTGTAATCGCAGCAAAAGGTGGCGCTACAAAGTATTAACTTAAGGGGGCTGAATAATTTTGCACGCCCAATTTTTCAGTTTTTGATTTGTTAAAAAAGTTTGAAATATCCAATAAATGTCGTTCCACTTCATGATTGTGTCCCACTTGTTGTTGATTCTTCACAAAAAATACAGTTTTATATCTTTATGTTTGAAGCCTGAAATGTGGCAAAAGGTCGCAAAGTTCAAGGGGGCCGAATACTTTCGCAAGGCACTGTATGTGCAGATACACTACATTACCAAAAGTATGTGAACATCTGCCTGTCTAACATCTCATTCCAAAATCATGGGCATTAATATGGAGTTGGTCCCCACTTTGCTGCTATATCAGTCTCCACTCTTCTGGGAAGGCTTTCCACTAGATGTGGAACATTGCTGCAGGGATTTGCTTCCATTCAATCACAAGAGCATTAGTGGGGTCGGGCACTGATGTTGGGCGATTAGGCCTGGTTCTAGTAAGGCCTAGCTTTCACTCAAATGGCGAGGGGCTGAACCTCATTGGCTGGAACTAGGGCTGTTACGGTGACCATATTACCGCCACACCGGCAGTCGCTAATAGCCAGTACTAAAGCTGTATTGTCCCTCTAATCACTCTGACATCAAAGAAAATGCAATTGAAAATCAAACACTTCATGAGAAACCTGGCATTTAGAGTTTGAGCGGAATAGGATCACCTGTTGCGCAGTGAGAGCCAGCTCCTCATAGCTGGTTGATGCATGGAATAAAATAAGTGTTCCTGTTGAGCAATATTTCTATAGGCTATGCTATGGAATTGTATGAGGAAACTGAGTTTTGATGGCCTCTATTAAAAAGAGGAGGATCCAGTCAGATTTCTATAGGCTTATAATATTTATTTACCAATTTTACATATATTAAGTGCATTTCTTTGCTTACAACCGGAGTAGCCTACCTGGCTGGCATGAAAATGAGCTGCGGGAAAAGTGTCCTCCATTTGGTATTCGTCTTTTTTTTTAACGTGCTCCTGTTCCGACAGGTGCAGGATAATGGCCCATTCTAAATTCAAACTAATTTAACACATATTATTTAGTATATGACCAGTGCTTAATTTGTAAATCAGGAGGTGCTGGAACAAAAAGTAAGCTTGAGAGGGGGGTAACCTGGGGAGTTGTGCAGCACCTAGAAAAAAAAATACTTAAAAAAATAAATCCCCTTTATAATTAAGCCTTGCATGCATATATCATTGCATTTGCTTAGTGGCATATAGAAGTTGCGGTACTTACACGAAGTTCCATACATTGGGAACATTTTTAGCAGCCTAGGATCCCGGGAAAAATGTGTCCTTTAATAAAGCCACTTCATGCAATTCCTATATATACATATATATATATATATATATTTAAAAAAAATGTTACCTCTTTTTTCTCCCCAATTTTTTGATATCCAATTGGCAGTTACAGTCTTGTCCCATCGCTGCAACCCCCATACGGACTCGGGAGAGGCGAAGGTTGAGAGCTGTGTGATCTCTGAAACACGAACCCGCCCTGCTTCTTGACACAATGCTCACTTAACCCGGAAGCCAGCCGCACCAATGTGTCGGAGGAAACACCGTACACCTGGCGACTGTGTCCGCGTGCATTGTGCCCATCCCGCAACAGGAGTCGCTAGAGCGCGATGGACAAGGATAACCCGTCCGGCCAAACCCTTCCCTCACCCGAATGACGCTGGGCCAATTGTGTGCTGCCTCATAGGTCTCCCGCTCGCAGCCGGCTGCGACACAGCCTAGTGATTGAACCAGGATCTGTAGTGACATAGACCGCTGTGCCACTCAAGAGGCCACTTCATGCAATTATGCAGTTACTTTACATGACTGGAGACTGGCAGAATAATTTTTAATACAGCACAAATTATCGATATGACAGGCTACTTTGACACGGGTAATCTGAGATCAATAAAACGACCTAGTCTTGAATCCAACAATAACTTCGACCTAGGTGTGTGGAGACGCACATATTGTACAATATGAGGAAATTATAGTCCTAAAAATGTTTCCAGTGTCACTGACTCACCCAATGATGCACAGCTCACTCGCTGGTGATGACCGATGTGCTTGTGCCAAAAGCCTCTTTTTCGCAATATTATATTTGGAAGTGAAGCAAATATATGTATTAGACTCTTCTCTTTTCATCAGGAGCCATTTCCTTTCCAACCTGTGTTTTCCCGCGATTGTATTTTAAATACTGCGAAAGGCCTGATTTGTCTGTGCGTTCCCGATTGTAGGTTATGCCTTGTTATTGGGCTACACACAATCCACAGGTAGGCAATTTTTTAAAAGAAGCTATTGATCCTCTGTGGCTAAATTATAGGCCTTCTCATGGTGTAGTAGGATATTCAGAATTATATCATTTCTTTCTGAACAGACAGCAGTAATCCTATAATGTTGGCAAATTTTTTCAATTTATAAGCCCAGTCATTGAGCAATTGCGTGTGAAAGCAGAGTTTTGACTGGCCAACATATAATAAAAGTGGATACCAACTTTCTTGTGCTGCTAAATGTATTGCTCAATTGTTAAAAAATTAAGCACATTAATCCGCTTTACAAACGGTGTAGCATACCTGGCATATTAAAAAAGTAACTGCACATGAACTCCATTCGCTATTCCAGTGCAGGCTATGGATGACGTTTTTTTGTGGGCCATTCTAAATTTAAAAAATAATTCCACACATATATTAGTAGGCCATTTGTAAAGACCAGATTAAATTGAGAATAATGCGTGAGCATTATATCAAGTGCTTGTCGAATTGTGAATGAGAGACTGATGAAGTGGGTGCAGCCTGCACATGACACAGAGCAGAGCGCTACCCTTTCATGCAAATTTTCAAATCATCATTGGTCGCATCATGCAGCCTTAGAATGTAGGCCTACTAGAAATCAAAACATATAGCCAGCCTACTGTTTGTACCACAACTAAAGTTGCATAAATATGTTCCAATTAAGCATATAGGAGGCCCTGTTTCATTGTTAACCGCTCAGCAAATCAAATCAAATGTGATTCAAATCAAATTTTAATTGGTCGCACAAGTGTTTAGCAGATGTTATTGTGGGTGTAGCGAAATGCTTGTTACAGAATAGCCACATGTGCGCACTCCCACGAAAATCTTTTGGGGAAAAATATACTATTTTAATCAGCCATGTTCAATTGTATTGTTCTTACTATAAAATAATGCCACAGGAATTACAGTGCCTTGCGAAAGTATTCGGCCCCCTTGAACTTTGCGACCTTTTGCCACATTTCAGACTTCAAACATAAAGATATAAAACTGTCTTTTTTTGAGAAGAATCAACAACAAGTGGGACACAATCATGAAGTGGAACGACATTTATTGGATATTTCAAACTTTTTGAACAAATCAAAAACTGAAAAATTGGGCGTGCAAAATTATAAAATAACTAAATAAAATGATAAATTAACTACCTGAGCCACTTGTGTGGGTTATAGACTCCGTCTCATGCTACCACTAGAGTGAAAGCACCGCCAGCATTCAAAAGTGACCAAAACATCAGCCAGGAAGCATAGGAACTGAGTGGTCTGTGGTCACCACCTGCAGAACCACTCCTTTATTGGGGGTGTCTTGCTAATTGCCTATAATTTCCACCTGTTGTCTATTCCATTTGCACAACAGCATGTGAAATGTATTGTCAATCAGTGTTGCTTCTTAAGTGGACAGTTTGATTTCACAGACGTGTGATTGACTTGGAGTTACATTGTGTTGTTTAAGTGTTCCCTTTATTTTTTTGAGCAGTGTATATTGATTGCAATTATTCCCAAATGAGTGAGCGTTCATTGTGCAAAGGATTAGCATTTCAATTGTTAGAATGATCAACTGTGTAGTGTCTTTTGTCTTTCGTGCCCTTCAGTCCCTTTGTCTACCAAGCCACCATACCGGTTTAGCCCACTAGGGCACATTCCCTATCATTTCCCTGTGACCATATCTACTTTGTTTGTTTGTTTATGCATTTATGTGATTATTTAGTTAGTTAGTAAATAAATGATTGAGACAATTGATTTATGGATGATTCATAGTGAAGACTGGGTTCGTGGAGATAACCAACAATTTACGGCGTTTGGAATGAGACTAAACGTCAGGTATAGAATAATTCATTAATTAGAAGACTAATTGATCAGATATTAAAATATCTGAAAGTTACATTAGGAAAATGATAACTTTGTAATCTGAATATTTTCATTGTTGTCCAAACTTCCTAGTTAATTACATTTACGTGATTAGTTTAACTTCTTATGGGCAGGTGGGACGGTAGCCTCCCACTTGGCCAACATCCGGTGAAATTGCAGTGCGCGAAATTCAAACTACAGTATTATAAATATTTAACTTTCATAAAATCACAAGTGTAATACATCAAAATAAAGCTTAACTTCTTGTTAATCCATCCGCTGTGTCAGATTTCAAAAAGGCTTTACAGCGAACGCACACCATGCGATTATCTGAGGACAGCGCCCCACATACAAACACATGAAAAACATATTTCTACCAGGCAGATGCGACACAAAAGTCAGAGATAGCGATTAAAAAAATGCCTTACCTTTGATGATCTTCTAATGTTGACACTCCAAAAGGTCCCAGTTACATTGCAAATGGTCCTTTTGTTCGATCATGTCCTTTATATCCATAAAAACTCATCTTAGCCTGTGCACTTCAGTCAATAATCTACCCAGTTTCCTTCCCTCCATCAAAATGCATACAAAATGAATCCCAAACGTTACTAATAAAAACTTTTCCAAACAAGTCAAACAACGTTTATAATCAAACCGTAGGTACCCTAATACGTAAATAAACAATAAAATATAAGATAGAGAATCGTTATTGGCATTACCAGAGAAAAATACTAAAGAACGTGCTCTCTTCCACTCGCTTGGAAACACTACAGCCAAAATGGGAGCCACCATTTTAGAAAAACTACAATTTCTGGCTCATTTTTCCAAAAACCAGCCTGAAACTCTTTCTAAAGACTGTTGACATCTAGTGGAAGCCCTAGGAACTGCAATCTGGGAGGACTTGGCCTTATAATAAAAGTGATAGCCATTGAAAATAGTGGTGGGCCCAAACTTTTTTTGGGGGGTGGGTGGTTTGTCTTCTGGGTTTCACCTGCCATATCAGTTCTGTTATACTCACAGACATAATTTTAACAGTTTTAGAAACTTTGTGTTTCCTATCCAAATCTATCAATTATATGCATATCCTAGCTTATGGGCCTGAGTAACAGTTAGTTTACTTTGGGAACGCTTTTCATCCAGAGGTCAAAATACTGCCCCCTACCAAAGAGAGGTTAATCACGTAATAATAGTTACAGAGAATTGATTTGATAAAATAACAGTCTTCAGTTTAATGATGCCAAAAACACGACATGGCGGTTTTGGAGCAGTGGCTTCTTCCTTGCTGAGCGGCCTTTCAGGTTATGTCGATATAGGACTCGTTTTACTGTGGATATAGATACTTTTGTACCTGTTTCCTCCAGCATCTTAACAAGGTCCTTTGCTGTTGTTCTGGGATTGATTTGCACTTTTTGCACCAAAGTACGTTCATCTCTAGGAGACAGAACGCGTCTCCTTCCTGAGCGGTATGACGGCTGCGTGGTCCCATGGTGTTTATACTTGCCTACTATTGTTTGTACAGATGAACGTGGTACCTTCAGGCGTTTGGAAATTGCTCCCAAGGATGAACCAGACTTGTGGAGGTCTACAATTGTTTTTCTGAGGTCTTGGCTGATTTCCCCATAATGTGTTTTTTCCCAAAGAGGCACTGAGTTTGAAGGTAGGCCTTGAAATACATCCACAGGTACACCTCCAATTGACTGAAATTATGTAAATTAGCCTATCAGAAGCTTCTAAAGCCATGATATCATTTTCTGGAATTTTCCAAGCTGTTTAAAGGCACAGTCAACTTGGTATATGTTAACTTCTGACCCAATGGAATTGTGATACAGTGAATTATAAGTGAAATAATCTGTCTGTAAAAAATTGTTGGAAAAATTACTTGTGTCATGTACAAAGTAGATGCCCTAACCGACTTGCCAAACTATAACTAGTTTGTTAACCAGAAATTTGTGGAGTGGTTGAAAAACGAGGAGTGGTTAATGGAGTGGTTAATGACTCCAAACTAAGTGTATGTAAACTTCCGACTTCAACTGTATGTATAAATACATTGAATGCACTATAGTCTGCCTACTCCTAATAGCATTTTCACCCAGTATTGCATGCAAAGACTGGTTTGCCTTAATTCATGTTTTATTGCAAAATCTTTATATATTTGTGTAAAAGCTTTACAGAGCATGTCCTGCACGCATCATTTAACTCTGCTAACGGACAGAGAGCACAATACAAATGTACAAATTCAAAAACTGTAATAAAAACATTTTTTTGTGCAACTACAATTTTAAGTATTCCTTCCTCTCCAACAGCCAACCAATACAAAACACAAACAATAAATGACAGAACACTGTTGATACAAAATTGACCACAAACCTGAAGTATATACGACCATTGTTTTTTACATGTGATAGTGTCTTTGCTGAGGAAAAACCTTTAACTATTGGTCTTCATCTGTCAATTGCACAATACAACAATTGCACTGTTGTATAAAAGTATTTGGCCTCTGAATGAGAGAAGTTGGCACACAAAGAGTTGGTAACAAAGGGAGAGGGTGCAAAGAGGGGCATTTCCATTTCTTTAAATGACAAGAAGATTTATGGGACATCACTTATGGTTAAGTTCAAAATGAATACCAACTTTTCTCATCACAAACCCATGTGACATATCATCACAGACTAGCATTAAAGCCTCTCCTAGGCAGACAGTGGAGAGCAGACTCCCAGATAAAGAGAGACTGCAGATGGAGTATGTGAAACATATAGTGAAACATGACAGCATGGGAGAGGGGGAGTCCCACAGGAAGATATCTCCAGCCAAACCGCTTTGGAAAAAAGTATGAAAAAATAGGAGTGTGACTCGTTAATCTAGTTCATGTAGCACAATGCCAATGGAGCTCCGACCCTTCCCTTCGTGCCACCTCCCTCCCACCCCTTCGTCCCACCTCCTTCCCTCCTCGTCTCCCCTTGCCTCCCTCCTAAGAAAAGAGAACTCTAACTCGGGCAAAGGAAATGCTGGCAGGCCTCCTAACCCCTCCCTGGCTCTGCACCCAAAACAACTAAATTAGCAGCATCTGGGAAATGTAACCCAGACCCAGCTCTGTTCTAGCAGGCTTTAACCCTTCCTAAATATGTGCACGATGTATATGATAATAACCCCTGCATTTAATCTCGCCCGAGGGAGTCTATCAAACTTTTCCCCTTTGTGGATAAAGTCTGGGCTGTTGTGGTCGAGGGGGTAGACTAGAGGAAAGACACAGTGGGAGACGGTGGTCTTGTGTTTACAGCACACACAACTGTTAGACATTCACGCACCACCACTCTGTTTTATAAGGACATTCACGGAAATCTTTAGCTAAACACGCTTAAAACTACAACCGCAACTAACAAAAATCTAAACACGGGACGTTAAAAGTGCATATTATCTTTTATAAACAGGCTTAAATCAAGATTGGGTAATGCACCATGGAGGAAAGATAGGGAAACTGTGTGCTTGTATTTTTATGTAATGCTTGTGTGTATATATGTGTTCAAATGGAATGTGCCTATGTATGGTGTGTGTGTGTGTTTGCGTGTGTGTGAATCCATTTCTGGAGCAGATCAAACCCACTCCTGCAGGGATCGTTTGCAGTGGACCAAAAGTCTGGGCGCCTCTTTCTTCTGCAGGGTGTTGATAATAGCATAGATCAATAGTAGGATGAACAGCACCAGGACCAGGGGCACGGTCACTATGATCAGGGTCATAACCTTGGCCACGTTCTCAGCCATCCTCACCACCACATCCACCCCTTTGTCCTTCGCATCAGGTTCATAATCCACATCGTTGGTGTAATCCTAATTGGTCTCTGTCCACCTCATCCGGGACTGAGCCAACTGGTGGTTGTGGTTTTGGCTGGTCCACTGTTGGCCACTTGCGGCCTGTAACTGTGTCATCTGTATCTGGGTTCACGTCTGGGGCTCCATCACAGCCCATAAAGTCTTTAAGGATGGATCTGGGGTAGTCTGGGTCGTCCTTCATCTTCTGGTTATCAAACCTCCAGTACTTGGAGCCCTTGTAGAAGTATGTGTAAGCTGGGTAGGGAAGACAAATATTGTTGATGCAAATGTTGAAAAGCACCGAGGGAATTTACTGTGGAAATGCTATTTGTTCATTTTTTTCAAGTTTGAGTCATTAGTCTGTTAACCTGCTTTGGGTTTGCATCTTCTGCTCCAACTCTTGACAAGTTCATCACACTTCACAGGATACTGTCATTGCAGACCTGTGCTAGTCCTGTTCACCATTAGTAATAGTTACAGTACTGTGAAGGAGAAGCCTTCACTTGGACTAGATATAAGTCAGGGGGCTTATAAGGTGAAAGCACCAATTTGTAAGTCGCTCTGGATAAGAGCGTCTGCTAAATGACTTAAATGTAAATGTAAATGTAGAGACTATTTTTAATTCTCCTTCACAAGTACCTATCCCTTTTGATGAAAATGGAAAAATGAAAAACTCCTTATCTGGAAGACATTTGACCATCATAGTTGTTTATTCACTATAGGAAACAGCTTTGAAAAGCATTAGCTGGGGTGGGACTTTGGTGGGAGAGGAGGAATTATGAGATACCTGCGTTAGACAACCTTTGCCAGGCATTCCATGTGTCCAAACCCTTTCCCCTCTCAGCTCAGTATCTATAGCCTCCCTCCATTTTTTAAAGCCATTATTTTACATTTACATTTACATTTAAGTCATTTAGCAGACATATTTTTTATTTCACCTTTATTTAACCAGGTAGACTAGTTGAGAACAAGTTCTCATTTGCAACTGCGACCTGGCCAAGATAAAGCATAGCAGTGTGAACAGACAACACAGAGTTACACATGGAGTAAACAATTATCCCCTATAACAACTCACTCACCGCCATCATCGCTGAGGAAGACTCCTTTAGGAGAGGATGGGACCTTGCCCCACCTGGAGACAGGTTTCGGGTAGTCGCTGTCACCGGTGCGAAACGATCATGAAACCGTGTGGTACAAAGGACTAATGACTAATCTCACAAGAAACTCCCTTTTCTTCAGGTCTCCGTCTTTCAACACTCAGGGCTAAATCTGTTTTACCTTGACTAGATGAATGATATTTATCAATAACATTTAAGATTTAAAAAGATAAATCATCAGTCAGTCAGTTGAGATCAGTTATGGTAGGGTAAATAAAATGAAATAAAATGGTATTGGTCACATACACAGATAGGAAGAGAAGAAAGAAAGAAAAAGAATATCAAAAGATATCAATAGGATATTCATTTTGAACAAGGAAATAGTAGCGGTAATAGTGATTGAGGGGGAAATGGGGGCAAACGGGACGTGGTTGTCAAGGATCCAGGATTCATCAGCGTCAAAGTGCGTGTCTCCGCCCATCCCGGACCCTGGGTAGTAGGCATGAGCCAGAGACCCCCCCTCGCCCTCAAACAGAGACATGTCTCCATGGAAACCAGATGCAAACAACAGCATGATCTCTAGCGTGTCCTGGCTGCTGTTAGTGATGTCTTGGAAAGCGACATCTTCAAAGCTCAGTGGAGTCACGCGCTCCCACACCTCGAAAGCTCTGCGGATGGCCTCCAGTGTCCGAACCTCACCAACCTTTGGGGTGGTGTTCATAATGCTGGGAGAGGGGGTTGAGGATAAGACTAAATATTCTTAGCACATACACTACCGGTCAAAAGTTTTAGAACACCTTCTAATTCAAGGGTTATTCTTTATTTTTTACTATTTTCTACATTGTAGAATAATAGTAAAGACATCAAAACTATGAAATAACACATATGGAATCATGTAGTAACCAAAAAATGGTTAAACAAACCAAAATGTATTTTACATTTGAGATTCTTCAAATAGCCACCCTTAGCCTTGATGACAGCTTTGCACACTCTTGGCAGTCTCTCAGCCAGCTTCATGAGGTAGTCACCTGGAATGCATTTCAATTAACTTCTTGCGTCGAGCCATCCCGGATCCGGGATCGTGAATACAGCCTCAAGCTCATTACCATAACGCAACGTTAACTATTCATGAAAATCGCAAATGAAATGAAATTTATCTATTTGCTCTCAAGCTTAGCCTTTTGTTAACAACACTGTCATCTCAGATTTTCAAAATATGCTTCTCAACCATTGCAAAACAAGCATTTGTGTAACAGTATTGATAGCTAACGTAGCATTTAGCGTTAGCATTCAGCAGGCAACATTTTCACAAAAACCAGAAAAGCATTCAAATAAAATCATTTACCTTTGAAGAACTTCGGATGTTTTCAATGAGGAGACTCTCAGATAGCAAATGTTCAGTTTTTCCTGAAAGATTATTTGTTTAGGACAAATCGCTCCGTTTTGTGCGTCACGTTTAGCTACGAAAAAAAAACCTGTATCCAGGATTGTGTAAATCTATCCGCAAGCTCATTAGCATAACACAACGTTAACTATTCATGAAAATCGCAAATGAAATTAAATTAATCTATTTGCTCTCAAGCTTAGCCTTTTGTTAACACTGTCATCTCAGATTTTCAAAATATGCTTTTGAACCATAGCTAAACAAGCATTTGTGTAACAGTATTTGATAGCCTAGCATAGGATTATGCCTCTCTTTCAGCATGCAACATTTTCCACAAAAACCAGAAAAGAATTCAAATAAAATCATTTACCTTTGAAGAACTTCAGATGTTTTCAATGAGGAGACTCTGTTAGATAGCAAATGTTCCGTTTTTACAAAAAATATTATTTGTGTCGACTAAACGCTCCATTTTGTTCATCACGTTTGGGTAAGGAATTTTTTTTTTTTTTTTCAAAATTAACTCCATAATATCGACAGAAACATGGCAAACGGATGTTTAGAATCAATCCTCAAGGTGTTTTTCACATATCTATCGACGATAAAATCCATCGTGGCAGTTGACTTTCTCTTCTGAAGAAATGGAACGCGCAAGGACCTACAGATTACGCAATAATTTTGACACAGGACACCGGGCGGGACACCAGGTAAATGTAGTCTCTTATGGTCAATCTTCCAATGATATGCCTACAAACACGTCACAATGCTGCAGACACCTCAGGGAAATGACAGAAAGCGCAGGATCATTCCTGGCGCATTCACAGCCATATAAGGAGACATTGGAACACAGCGCCTTCAGAATCTGGGGCATTTCCTGTATGAAACTTCATCTTGGTTTCGCCTGTAGCATTAGTTCTGGGGCACTCACAGATAATATCTTTGCAGTTTTGGAAACATCAGAGTTTTGTCTTTCCAAGGCTGTCAATTCCATGCATAGTCGAGCATCTTTTCGTGACAAAATATTGCGCTTAAAACGGGCACGTCTTTTTATCCAATAATGACATAGCGCCCCCATAGGTTGAAGAGGTTAATCAGTTATTCATGGTTGAATTGCTGAAAAGAAACCACTACTAAAGGACACCAATAATAAGAAGAAACGTGCTTGGGCCAAGAAACACGAGCAATGGACATTAGACCAGTAGAAATTTGTACTTTGGTTTGGAGTCCAAATTGGAGATTTTTGTTTCCAACTGCCGTGTCTTTGTGAGACGCGGTGTGGGTGAATGGATGATCTCCGCATGTGTATTTTCCACCCTACAGCATGGAGGAGGAGGTGTTATGGTGTGGGGGTGCTTTAGAGGCGAGACTGTGATTTATTTAGAATTCAAGGCACACTTAACAAGCATGGCTACCACAGCATTCTGCAGCAATACACCATCCCATTTGGTTTGGGCTTAGTGGGACTATAATTTGTTTTACAACAGGACAATGACCCACCACACCTCCAGGCTGTGTAAGGGCTATTTTACCAAGAAGGAGAGTGATGGAGTGCTGCATCACATGACCTGGCCTCCGCAATCCCCTGACCTCAACCAAATTGAGATGGTTTGGGATGAGTCGGACCGCAGAGTGAAGGAAAAGCAGCCAATATGTGCTCAGCATATGTGGGAACTCCTTGGAAAAGCATTCCAGGTGAAGCTGGTTGAGAGAATGCCAAGAGTGTGCAAAGCTGTCATCAAGAAAAAGGGTGGCTACTTTGAAGAATCTCAAGTAGAAAATATATTTTTCACCGGTATATACAGAGGGTCATTACAAATGACGTATGTTGTCAGTGGTCTATACACATATGGGAATTCAGGTCTCTTTTCAGTGTTGTTTATACTGACGCTTTGCACGCCAGTCAGGGGAAATCTGTTTGAGATTCCCAACATGGTTTTCTTAGAATCCCCCAGCATACATAGGCCTACCACACACCTGTAAGTCAGAAGGTTCTTGTCCCACTTCTGGCCAGTGAGAGCGTAGCGTTTCCACCTCACACCATTCTCAGCCTGCTCAACAGATTTGTCTGGGACTCCACAGCGAGGCCTTCTCATGGCCCTAAAAGGGGAGTGAAAAACACAATTGAATAGAGCCCAGATAACCACATAGATATATAGGATCAGATACATTGTTCATTTAAGGCTAGAGTGGTTCCACAGTGCTAGACCAGGAGGTGCAACTTTTCTCTGTCTCAGAATAGCTCTATAATGTAATCATGACCTTACATTATTACATTATCTTGACATCATTATCAATTTAGTTTCTATCAGTCTGTACAGTATAACTGAGGCTGCCAGTAGCATCCATACTGCATGGTTGACATCTGTCTGCTGGCTTGAGACAGGTAGCCAAACCTCCGCAACCACGACTACAATTATACAACAGAGATAGATTGATGCCGTGAGAGATAGATAGATGGCGTGAGAGCTAGAGAAAGAGAGACAAATAGAGAGACAAGAGAATTGAGAGCAACATCAAAGGGAGAGCAGTTAAAATATATAGAGAGAGGACAGAGAAACAGATGGTTTCTATTACTTCATGGCATTACTCTTTGAGTCACACCTTCTTATTGGCAGTTTAGATAACCACAGGGTCGGCCCAACAGATAATAGGATAGAGCAGACGTCATTGGGTGTAAGAGTAAAAGCTTTGGAATGTAAGCATTTAACACAAAACAAAACACTTATACACAGATTTTAATCCATGTAAGTTACAAAAATTCTACATAAACCGTCTAAATTCGACTACAATATATACCATTAATATAGCCACAAGCAGACGTGTGTCTGGCTGTAAAGTCTGGCGTACAATATTAATATACCACTGATAATCCAATGGAAACAAGAGACCCAGCCAGCCAAGACAGCACAGAGAGCTTGCCTTGCAAAAGCCTTGACAGGGGAATTTAAAAACAAATGGGCCCACTGAGCACAACCAGAGAGCTCATACTTTCTCTGTAAACAAGCATGCACTGCACGCCATGCATGAAGTGGGAATGTTGCCCAATATCCATTATTGGAAAGGTCAAAGGTCATACATGTGTGCATCAAATACGTCCATGAATCAGTGCATGAGAAGTCATTAGATCACATAAAATGCTAAATCAGTTTAGATTACCTGACCAGGATAGAGATCATGGTCATGCAACGTTTCAGTTAAAGGAAACTAAGTTCATAAGGCGATGGCCACACGACACACGTACACAACATACTGTACCTCTGCGTTGAAATGGTCTTTGTTCGCATTGGTAACAAGGCTGTTGCACAAGAGCAAGACGATTGAGGCCATTATTTGTTTCCACAGCCCCGGAGAAGCACTTCTCCAGAGAGATGCCATTTTTATGCAGCCTCGTTCGCCCGTGCAATGGACTGTAATTCAGATGTGATTGAAAATTGCGTCAAGTGATGAGTGATCTGCTATGTGACTGCATAGTCAAACTCTTTGGTTGAGTTCAAAATCCAGTTTGTGTTTGTTAGTGTTTACATACCGGAGAGGGATTGCAAAACAATGACGCTGGACAGAGTGGAATCAGGTGTAGCAAAAAGGCAGTTTATTGAGTCAAAGATATCTTGTCCTGCCGTTTATCGTGCACGGACCTAAGCAATATGACTCTGTGAGGAGTCAGAATAATTAGGCTGCCTAGCCAGAGTTTACAACAGAATGTATACACAGAATAATGTAGGTGGAGTCTCATTGTGTTGGTCTTCTGACTGGTCCTGAAGAGTTGGAGGCGGGCCTGCTCTAGCCAGAGCGGGAGCCCCATTGGTGCACAGCAGAGTTCTCTGCTCACATCACCCGACCAGTAGGGGGGGGTGGAGTGTGAGTGAGCGTTGCTTCATGAGATGTGTGTGTGTCAAGGAAGCGTGGATTTAGGGACTGGTAATGTCTGCTTTAGGCTCAGGTGTTTCCTGTTTATGCAGGAGTGCATGTAAGGTTCAATGTCAGTGAGATAGTTTGGCACTCTAAGCTGGTTAGTGTTGCAGGCTGATCTTTGTAGTTATACAGGGGAGTATATTTGCGTGATGGCAGCTGTGTGTCCTTCGGATAATCATGTTATTGCACGTAGGCTCTAAACTTGACTGAGGACACAGGGCCCAGAGTTATCTGAGGGCATCCGGTTTAACCAGAGCTTTGGTCTGCTAGTAATGCTTGATATTAGATTTATATAACATGTTCAACCACTGGGCATTGGATCGTGGCGCGCTGAAATCGGATCGTTTGCGAAACAGCTCGGGTTAGAACTGGTAGAAATGATCCCCAAATATGTGATCATGGGTTATTTAAGGCCTGAGTCAGTTTTCCATTTATGCCCAGTTCCTAATGGCCAACACGAGCTATAGGTAAGAACAGCATTTCTTCTGGCATATTAGTATGTTACCTACTTCCCCTTCAGTCAATCGCTTTCCTGCACGTTGAGGGAAGAGTAGAGAGAACAAAGGTGTCAAGCGTCATATTTTGTTCTTGGTAAGATGTAGCCGTACTATACTCAGAACGTAATTGTGGAGGATACCCTCAAACAAAATACAATCGTCTTACAAGTTACTTCCAAGTACCCAGAAGGTCTGTAAGATTTTAGTTAAACCACCGCATGCCTCTTGCAGGCTATCCTGGATTACATTGATAGTCCAATAAACTCACTGCCTTCTGAGAATACAAACAGAGCAGTGACTGCTAGAGAGATCGGGAGGAAAATTAATGTAGCCTACATACTGTGGGAAGTCTATTAGACAAAGCAATTTCTCTTGAAAATAAACTCCGCTCCCCCTGGGGATGAATTATAGACCGACCCCTCAGTTGGCTCCTATTGCCATCTGCTGATAACTAAGAATCACTACACTATTTGATCAAATCGAGTGACACTATAATAGGAGTTGGTGTTTGATGAGACCAGTCATGATTTAAACCAGTAACTCATGTTTGAACTTGTTTGTAACCCACAGCCACATTGAACTACAGGGCTGAATGCTCAGAGCTCTGTGGTAAGTCATGTTTATAAAATGTCAAAGGCACAACATTTCTGCAGAGAGGGACTCATTTAATTGTCATAGAAATTATTATTTTTATTCATGTTGGATGTCAGCGGTTTGCTAGCTGTGACAGTCGTCGGTTTCCTGCCTTAGCGATGGTGATTAGGGCGAGGAGGAAGAGGCCCAGGACCCAGATGCCAGCCACAGGAATCATCAGCAGCAGCAGATCTGGAACAAAGTCAAGACTGTTGAAAACACCTCACACCACCCTGCCTCTAGCTGCAACATGAGCCCAGAGGGGTATACTACAATGTAGGATCAATGATTTAGCCAGCTAACGTGCCTAAAGTCTTACATAACCATTTTGAAAACTGAAAGAATGACTCAACCAAAAACATATACCCATGTTGAGCTTTTGTAGTATAGCCCTCTGGTCTACGTCACAATCATTTTTTAAAAATGCAGGCAAGTAGAGTGAGCAAGGGCAATATTTGAGCCCGGCAAGAATATATTTTAATCTTATGTAGATAACGAAACACAAATCCTTACTAGATTGGGGTCGGTCTTGTATGTCAATCCTGATTGGTCCATATGACAGTAGACCATGAGTTGGGTCTCCACGCACTGCTGCCCTCTTGGTTATAGATTTGCACTCCTGTAGCAGTAAAGCATTAATAAAAGACAATCTTGTATGCCATGCCAACTTCTGAAAAGGCATTTTCTTCATGAATAGAAATTATATTTGAGCATTTTTAACCCCTTTTGTCATCCCAATTTCATTGTATCCAAGTGGTAGTTAGTCTAGTCCCATTGCTGCGACTCCCGTACAGACTGTGGAGGCGAAGGGCGAGAGCTGTGCGTCCTCCGAAACACAACCCCGCCCGAACCGCACTGCTTCTTGACAATGCTTACTTAACCCGGAAGTCAGCCGCACCAACGTGTCGAAGGAAACACCGTACACCTGGCGACCGTGTCAGTGTGCATTGCGCCTGGCCTGCCACAGGAGTCGCTAGAGCACGATGGGACAAGGACAACCCGGCCAGCCAAACCCTCCCTAACCCGGACAACACTGGGCCAATTGTGCGCCGCCTCATGGGTCTCCCGTTCGCAGCGACTAAACCTGGAATTGAACCAGGATCTGTAGTGACACTGCTAGCACCGCTATGCAGTGCCTTAGCCCGCTGCACCAAAGGCCAGTGAACTTACAGGAATGCAGGGTTCGTCATCGTCCAGGGAGCACAAGCGCACTGCGCAGTGCAGGTACAGGTCATGAGGCTCCACAACAAAGCGGAACATGTCAAAGCTGTACCGGATGGTTGAGGCCTCTCCATTGGCGCCCATTGTCGTATTGAGAAAGGTGACAGTTTCGTCATTCACACACCTGTGAGGGGAGTGTCTTGGGTTGAGTAAATCCAAGACCTTCATCAAATTTAACACTATTCTGCCACAATTAGTCGGACATGCCAAATTGACCTCAGCTCAACTGAATTGCTCACAGCATGCTAAATGAATTGTTCATGCCATGTTTCAAGAGCAGAAGTAGGCGTACATGTTCCCAGGGATAAATGTTGATTGTCCACTCACCCATTGCGCAGCAGGGTGTGAACAGAGCTGTCTGTCTGGTTGGGTTTGGGGGACTGTGTGGCCCAGCATTCATTCACCCTCAAGTGGAAGACGTCCTCCAGCTCCACGACCTTGATCTCCACATACACCCTGTCCCGGAGGTGGATCAGCGGTGAGCTTTGGAACGCCTCTGTGTAGGTGTGATCTGTGAAGAGGGCCATCTCCACCTTGGCATCCAACTCACCCATCCGCATCACAGTCTCACTGAACCAAAACAGCACAGGATTACTGTGAGAGAAATGCTTGTCATATCCACATTACCTGAACCGGAAGAACTTCTGCTTATAAATCAGTGGTTAGTCCGACATTACTCGCTGTCCCAGATGGCGGTTGCTACCTAGGTAGTATTAATAAAGGTACAAATAAAACAAATTAAGGGTAAGCAAAATATTCTACCAACACTCACTAAGTGAATATTCCTCAATGCCCCACTTGAAAGCCACAACTGTCTTCTAAAAGTTCACGGCTAGGTGCAGGTGGTTTGTTGGAATTTAGAAAATGCCCAGTTAAAGTCAATACATTATCCTCGAGGAAGTAATGCAACAACGGTGTATGCCACTATCTTCCCCATTTCAAATCTTCTCCCATTGAGACAGACAAGTGTCATTCAACACAGCTTTTTTTTCTGAGTCACACTCATGACATGCAGCACTTGTGGACACCCACCGGTCTCAATCAATGAGAATAATTGAAATCAAGATTGCGTCACATGGCAAAAGTGAAATAAACAGCATTTCTCAATTCCAACCAACCACCTACAACTAGCCATGGAGGGTTACAAGACAGTGGTGGCTTTCACAAAGGAATTGAGAAATAATAACCAAGATTAGTATAACATTTACCTTTAACACCATCAACAGCTGGAACATCAGTAATGTCAGACTAGCAAGAATAACTCCTGGACCTATTGTACAGGCTCAAACTAGAGCCCAGAATTGTTCCTGGAGAGGAAACCCGAGTATCAAATAATAAGGCAATGTGACAAATTGCATCTCAAGTGAGTCTACTTGTTAGGTCGTTCCAGTAATAGACCAAGACAAACTTCAAGTACATTAAGTTGTGATCAAGTCAATTTTTAGAGAGTGGGCCTTACCTAGAGAAGGGGATGATGGGGTACGGCAAACTGACAGTGCGGATGTATGGGTAGATACACGTGTACTCAATTTTTATCATTGGGTCTCTTATTATATTTCCATAGACTTGAGGGGCCGACATGAGAGTTAAGGCATATGCAATGTGAGTGATGTTTTTCTGTTGTAAAAAGAGAGAGCACAATGCCAGTAAAAACAAACTTCCAGCTTCATAAATAAGTCACCACTTGGACTTGCTGCGATAACAAGGGTGAAAACCTCTGCCCTCAAATCGGCGCATGACAACTATAGATCAGTGTGTTGAGCCTTGAGATTAGGCCTTTTCTGAGACAGGATTATCAAAGGATAATATGAAGTGTGGGATGAATCATACTTACCTCCAGTGGTTTACCGCCACAGGAAACGTACTGATCCTTTGATATCCGCACAATGTAGTATGGGACATCAGACATAACCTCCTTTTGGGCACGACAAGACTCATTCTTCAAGTGCAGAGATTCCATAGGTACTTTGTAGTACTGGAAAAAGTCCTCATTCACCATGATAGTAATGTAGTCTTTGCCACACATGACATTGATGGTAGCAACTAAAATAAATTAAAACACAGTTTTAGAACAAATTCCAATAGAACTATTGTAGTTATTCTGGTCTACCAAAATGTTTAAACCTTTGTCACACAGGTCTCCATAGTAGCCAACAGCACATTTGCAGTTGCTTTTGTCGAGGGATAGCAAACACTTGGTTGTGTCAGTGCAGTGTGTGACAGTGCATATTCCTGAGAGAAAACATGACATCAATGGAGGCCACTCATGAAATTATCAAGTAAATACTCGCAAGCTATAGAAATCAGACAAATGTGTTTCTCACCAAGGACACGGTCACAGCAGAAAATGACGAGGACCAAAAATACCTGGTAAATTCCACAGTAATTAACCTACATGACATTTAACAAGTTTAATTAATTTTCTACATTGTAGTTTCTAAACGTGTCCTTTTGTTTCAATACAAGCATAACAGTATCTACACACCTTCAAGTTGAATTTGAGCGCCATTGGTTATTTGCAATCTGTTCCCAAAATATATATTTATTTTTGTACTGACTTGAATTACTGGAAGGTCAAAGTAACATAGCCCTGTCTGAAGAATACAAAAAAAAAAAAGTAGCCTTATATACTCAACAGATCGAAAGGCCTGGAGCTGTAATTACCATAGACCTAGGTGATTACCTGAATGTAAAACACCTGTTTATTTGTATCTGAGCAATAAGCCTACCTCCAGTCACACACCTTAATTTCCCTCGGAGTGCCCCAACTTCCATCGAGTAACCTCATTGGCCAAGCACAGAAATGAAGTCACCCCATCTTTCCCAGCCTATCAGCAACCTAATTGCACCAGTCAATTGCAGAACCCCTCCTATCCAGAAAAACAAACATTGCAGGGAGAGACATGGCTTAATAGAGAGGTTGATAATTTAGGGAATTTTAATTTCACAATGTTCGTCTCAATTTTTTATGGTCTTCCAATGGAGATGGCCTCGGCCAAATAGTCCCCCCCCCCCGAATCTATGCGGGGCGGGCTGTAGGCCTAGTCATCACCAGCGGATAGCATAGGCCACACTCCTGAAGATGGCCTATGCATTTTTGCAACACTAACCAAGTTTCCATCCAACCATTTCAGGTGGCCTAATTACCTGACGCTTTTAAATAAAAAATATTAAATAAAAAAAATAAAGTAATGCTGGGCTGATGGAAACAGGAAATGCTGGTACAAATTTATAAATACCAAACAGATCCATAGCTGATGCAATCTCTATTGCACTCCACACTGCCCTTTCCCACCAGGACAAAAGGAACACTTATGTGAGAATGCTATTTATTAACTACAGCTCAGCTTTCAACACCATAGTACCCTAAAAGCTCATCACTAAGCTAAGGACCTTGGGACTAAACACCTCCCTCTGCAACTGGATCCTGGACTTCCTGACGGGCCGCCCCCAGGTGGTGAGGGTAGGTAGGAACACTTATGTGAGAATGCTGTTCATTGACTACAGCTCAGCGTTCAACACCATAGTACCCTCAAAGCTTGAGGTGACACAACAGTGTCTGATCACTGACAACGACGAGACAGCATATAGGGAGGAGGTCCAGAGACCTGGCCGGGTGGTGCCAGAATAACAACCTAACCCTCAACGTAACCAAGACTAAGGAGATGATTGTGGACTACAAGAAAAGGAGGACCGAGCACGCCCCCATTCTCATCGACAGGGCTGTAGTGGAGCAGGTTGAGAGCTTCAAGTTCTTTGGTGTCCACATCAACAACAAACTAGAATGGTCCAAACACACCAAGACAGTTGTGAAGAGGGCACGACAAAGCCTATTCCCCCTCAGGAAACTAAAAGGATTTGGCATGAGTCCTGAGATCCTCAAAAGGTTCTACAGCTGCAACATCGAGAGCATGGTTGAATCACTGCCTGGTATGGGAATTGCTCGGCCTCTGACCTTAAGGCACTACAGAGGGTAGTGCGTACGGCCCATTACATCACTGGGGCTAAGCTGCCTGCCATCCAGGACCTCTACACCAGGCGGTGTCAGAGGAAGGCTATAAAAATGGTCAAAGACCCCAGCCACCCAAGTCATAGACTGTTCTCTCTATACCGCATGGCAAGCGGTACCGGAGTGCCAAGTCTAGGACAAAAAGGCTTCTCAACAGTTTTTACCCCCAAGCCACAAGACTCCTGGACTATTTGCATTGTGTGCCCCCACCAACCCCTCTTCTACGCTGCTGCTACTCTGTTTATCATATATGAATAGTCACTTTAACTATACATTCATGTACATACTACCTCAATTGGGCCGACCATCCAGTGCTCCCGCACATTGGCTAACCAGGCTATCTGCATTGTGTAATGGATATTGCTCTTATATGTCATTTCATAATGTAGTTAGCCTGTCCGAACTGTATTTGCCAGCTGTTGTCTGGAGCGCACATGCCAAGACCCCATTTGCTATATAACAGATTTTGTGACAAAACCATAGATGGAAACCCATTTAACTTGTATTTTTCAAACGTAAAATGGGAATTTAACAACAAAAGTAATTGTTATGTCCACTACACCATCGCTCACAGACTTCTATCCTCAATAAATCCGATTGGTAGAAATGCATTTCTGGTGGGAAATACAATTTTTTAAAAGCACACTTTAGAATATTCGCATGAAAATATGTCGCAAATTAGATGGAAACCTCGTTAGTGATTACGTGTATTGCACACCAGTGGCATCCAATTTCAAATGTAAACGTGGGGGGAAACTATTTTTGAGTTTCGATGCGTGTGTGCGCGTTGCCTATGTGAGATGTCATACCACAGATTTGACAGTGCTTCCATTTATTTGCACGTGCTGTTCAAAACAGATCTCCAGATCGGCGCTTGACTAGCCGCCCTTCAAGGAAGTCATGTGATCCGGGTAGTAATGGGTACATGAGCAAGCCTGTTAGGACGAAGCGCTGCATTTTGTCAATAGCTTTCCACGCGCAGTCGTAACAGGTTATGCAAATTATAATTTAAAAAAAGATAGCTTTGAAATACAATTCGGCTTCGAAGCCCGCTATTCTTAGTTTGGGTATCGCCGGATTATAGGGTGAATTTAACTAGCAAGTACACTTCCATCACCTAAACCAGTTCACCTACCCTACCCCCTGCTCGCTAAAAATGCTGTCTACAATGGGCGATATTGTATCGTTGTGTATTCAATTTGGCTTGTGTTCTATTTGGAGGAGGAAATGCGCTTCATTTGAACGAAAGCAGAATATGTAGGAAACGTCTGCGTGATATCATCAGACTAACGTTATATACAATTGAAAAATACGATTTTAAATGATGGTATTCGCTCATTTCATTACTTAAGTGACCTGTATCGGTATTAAATAGATTTAGGACGAGTTTATGAAAACGTGCACCTGATTATTAACCGAGCTGTCAAGTTCCCATTTAACAACTCTGAAAATGGTCACAAACTTCTCGCCTTTGCCTCCAGACGAGCTCTCTGAAAAGAGGAAGGTTGCTGCTCTAGAAAAGCAAGTCTTCTTCCTTGCACATGATTCTGGTGTTGTCTTTAAAAAATCTACTTATTTAACTAGGCAAGTTAAGAACAAATTCTTATTTACAATGACGGTCTACCCCAGCCAAACCTGGATGATGCAGAACGAGGGTCCGTCTCTCAACATCCTTCTGCTCTCCCTTTCCTCCACTGACACTGACCAAAAAGGGACACTGTCTTCCAGGTGATGGCAGTCTCTCTCTAGTCATGGTTTTAAAAGTTTCGAAATCTCACAGTAGCAATTTTGCCGTAACTTTATTTTACGGATGCTACGTAAAAATCGGACACAACGGAGTTTGACTACTGTTTGACGAGTACTGTGTTACCTGAAAATCGGGCACAACGGAGTTTGAGAAATTCTTTGTTCCCTGACAATGGTGTTCTTCTGTTTTTAGTCACTCCACTCTACTCGCATTGTTTGAGGCCGGGAACCCCTTTTAGTAGTCTATCTAAGCATTGGTGGTTCAGTGGTAGAATTCTCGCCTGCCACGCGGGAGGCCCGGGTTCGATTCCCGGCCAATGCATGTTCCATTTTAGGGCGGCAGGTAGTGTTTTCAGACCTCGCCAGTGACTGTTACTTGTAAAGGAGTCTTAGGGCTAGAGCGGAAGCCAAATTCCTTTTGGACCTTGTGTACATTTTTACTAACGACATGCCACTGACTTTGAGTAAAGCCATGTGTATGCGGATGACTCTACACTATACACGTCAGCTACTACAGCGACTGAAATGACTGCAACACTCAACAAAGAGCTGCAGTTAGTTTCAGAGTGGGTAGCAAGGAGTAAGTTAGCCCTAAATATTTATAAAACTAAAGACATTGTATTTGGAACAAAACACTCACTAAACCCTAAAGCTCAACTAAATCTTGTAATAAGTCACGTGGAAATTGAGCAAGTTGAGATGACTAAACTGCTTGGAGTAACCCTAGATTGTAAACTGTCATGGTCAAAACATATTGACGCAGTAGTAGCTAAGACAGGGAGAAGTCTGTCTATAATAAAGCGATGCTCTACCTTCTTAACAACACTATCAACAAGGCAGGTCCTACAGTTTTGTAGCACCTTGAATACTGTTTGATGAGTACTGTGTTACCGGAAAATCGGGCACAACGGAGTTTGAGAAATTCCTTGTTCCTTGACAATGGTGTTCTTCTGTTTTTAGTCACTCCACTCTACTCGCATTGTTTGAGGCCGGGAACCCCTTTTAGTATTCTTATCTAAGCATTGGTGGTTCAGTGGTAGAATTCTCGCCTGCCACGCGGGAGGCCCGGGTTCGATTCCCGGCCAATGCATGTTCCATTTTAGGGCGGCAGGTAGTGTTTTCAGACCTCGCCAGTGACTGTTACTTGTAAAAGAGTCTTAGGGCTAGAGCGGAAGCCAAATTCCTTTTGGACCTTGTGTACATTTTTACTAACGACATGCCACTGACTTTGAGTAAAGCCATGTGTATGCGGATGACTCTACACTATACACGTCAGCTACTACAGCGACTGAAATGACTGCAACACTCAACAAAGAGCTGCAGTTAGTTTCAGAGTGGGTAGCAAGGAGTAAGTTAGCCCTAAATATTTATAAAACTAAAAGCATTGTATTTGGAACAAAACACTCACTAAACCCTAAAGCTCAACTAAATCTTGTAATAAGTCACGTGGAAATTGAGCAAGTTGAGATGACTAAACTGCTTGGAGTAACCCTAGATTGTAAACTGTCATGGTCAAAACATATTGACGCAGTAGTAGCTAAGACAGGGAGAAGTCTGTCTATAATAAAGCGATGCTCTACCTTCTTAACAACACTATCAACAAGGCAGGTCCTACAGTTTTGTAGCACCTTGAATACTGTTTGATGAGTACTGTGTTACCGGAAAATCGGGCACAACGGAGTTTGAGAAATTCCTTGTTCCTTGACAATGGTGTTCTTCTGTTTTTAGTCACTCCACTCTACTCGCATTGTTTGAGGCCGGGAACCCCTTTTAGTAGTCTATCTAAGCATTGGTGGTTCAGTGGTAGAATTCTCGCCTGCCACGCGGGAGGCCCGGGTTCGATTCCCGGCCAATGCATGTTACATTTTAGGGCGGCAGGTAGTGTTTTCAGACCTCGCCAGTGACTGTTACTTGTAAAAGAGTCTTAGGGCTAGAGCGGAAGCCAAATTCCTTTTGGACCTTGTGTACATTTTTACTAACGACATGCCACTGACTTTGAGTAAAGCCATGTGTATGCGGATGACTCTACACTATACACGTCAGCTACTACAGCGACTGAAATGACTGCAACACTCAACAAAGAGCTGCAGTTAGTTTCAGAGTGGGTAGCAAGGAGTAAGTTAGCCCTAAATATTTATAAAACTAAAAGCATTGTATTTGGAACAAAACACTCACTAAACCCTAAAGCTCAACTAAATCTTGTAATAAGTCACGTGGAAATTGAGCAAGTTGAGATGACTAAACTGCTTGGAGTAACCCTAGATTGTAAACTGTCATGGTCAAAACATATTGACGCAGTAGTAGCTAAGACAGGGAGAAGTCTGTCTATAATAAAGCGATGCTCTACCTTCTTAACAACACTATCAACAAGGCAGGTCCTACAGTTTTGTAGCACCTTGAATATTGTTTGATGAGTACTGTGTTACCGGAAAATCGGGCACAACGGAGTTTGAGAAATTCCTTGTTCCTTGACAATGGTGTTCTTCTGTTTTTAGTCACTCCACTCTACTCGCATTGTTTGAGGCCGGGAACCCCTTTTAGTATTCTTATCTAAGCATTGGTGGTTCAGTGGTAGAATTCTCGCCTGCCACGCGGGAGGCCCGGGTTCGATTCCCGGCCAATGCATGTTACATTTTAGGGCGGCAGGTAGTGTTTTCAGACCTCGCCAGTGACTGTTACTTGTAAAAGAGTCTTAGGGCTAGAGCGGAAGCCAAATTCCTTTTGGACCTTGTGTACATTTTTACTAACGACATGCCACTGACTTTGAGTAAAGCCATGTGTATGCGGATGACTCTACACTATACACGTCAGCTACTACAGCGACTGAAATGACTGCAACACTCAACAAAGAGCTGCAGTTAGTTTCAGAGTGGGTAGCAAGGAGTAAGTTAGCCCTAAATATTTATAAAACTAAAAGCATTGTATTTGGAACAAAACACTCACTAAACCCTAAAGCTCAACAAAATCTTGTAATAAGTCACGTGGAAATTGAGCAAGTTGAGATGACTAAACTGCTTGGAGTAACCCTAGATTGTAAACTGTCATGGTCAAAACATATTGACGCAGTAGTAGCTAAGACAGGGAGAAGTCTGTCTATAATAAAGCGATGCTCTACCTTCTTAACAACACTATCAACAAGGCAGGTCCTACAGTTTTGTAGCACCTTGAATACTGTTTGATGAGTACTGTGTTACCGGAAAATCGGGCACAACGGAGTTTGAGAAATTCCTTGTTCCTTGACAATGGTGTTCTTCTGTTTTTAGTCACTCCACTCTACTCGCATTGTTTGAGGCCGGGAACCCCTTTTAGTAGTCTATCTAAGCATTGGTGGTTCAGTGGTAGAATTCTCGCCTGCCACGCGGGAGTCCCGGGTTCGATTCCCGGCCAATGCATGTTACATTTTAGGGCGGCAGGTAGTGTTTTCAGACCTCGCCAGTGACTGTTACTTGTAAAAGAGTCTTAGGGCTAGAGCGGAAGCCAAATTCCTTTTGGACCTTGTGTACATTTTTACTAACGACATGCCACTGACTTTGAGTAAAGCCATGTGTATGCGGATGACTCTACACTATACACGTCAGCTACTACAGCGACTGAAATGACTGCAACACTCAACAAAGAGCTGCAGTTAGTTTCAGAGTGGGTAGCAAGGAGTAAGTTAGCCCTAAATATTTATAAAACTAAAAGCATTGTATTTGGAACAAAACACTCACTAAACCCTAAAGCTCAACTAAATCTTGTAATAAGTCACGTGGAAATTGAGCAAGTTGAGATGACTAAACTGCTTGGAGTAACCCTAGATTGTAAACTGTCATAGTCAAAACATATTGACGCAGTAGTAGCTAAGACAGGGAGAAGTCTGTCTATAATAAAGCGATGCTCTACCTTCTTAACAACACTATCAACAAGGCAGGTCCTACAGTTTTGTAGCACCTTGAATACTGTTTGATGAGTACTGTGTTACCGGAAAATCGGGCACAACGGAGTTTGAGAAATTCCTTGTTCCTTGACAATGGTGTTCTTCTGTTTTTAGTCACTCCACTCTACTCGCATTGTTTGAGGCCGGGAACCCCTTTTAGTAGTCTATCTAAGCATTGGTGGTTCAGTGGTAGAATTCTTGCCTGCCACGCGGGAGGCCCGGGTTCGATTCCCGGCCAATGCATGTTACATTTTAGGGCGGCAGGTAGTGTTTTCAGACCTCGCCAGTGACTGTTACTTGTAAAAGAGTCTTAGGGCTAGAGCGGAAGCCAAATTCCTTTTGGACCTTGTGTACATTTTTACTAACGACATGCCACTGACTTTGAGTAAAGCCATGTGTATGCGGATGACTCTACACTATACACGTCAGCTACTACAGCGACTGAAATGACTGCAACACTCAACAAAGAGCTGCAGTTAGTTTCAGAGTGGGTAGCAAGGAGTAAGTTAGCCCTAAATATTTATAAAACTAAAAGCATTGTATTTGGAACAAAACACTCACTAAACCCTAAAGCTCAACTAAATCTTGTAATAAGTCACGTGGAAATTGAGCAAGTTGAGATGACTAAACTGCTTGGAGTAACCCTAGATTGTAAACTGTCATGGTCAAAACATATTGACGCAGTAGTAGCTAAGACAGGGAGAAGTCTGTCTATAATAAAGCGATGCTCTACCTTCTTAACAACACTATCAACAAGGCAGGTCCTACAGTTTTGTAGCACCTTGAATACTGTTTGATGAGTACTGTGTTACCGGAAAATCGGGCACAACGGAGTTTGAGAAATTCCTTGTTCCTTGACAATGGTGTTCTTCTGTTTTTAGTCACTCCACTCTACTCGCATTGTTTGAGGCCGGGAACCCCTTTTAGTAGTCTATCTAAGCATTGGTGGTTCAGTGGTAGAATTCTCGCCTGCCACGCGGGAGGCCCGGGTTCGATTCCCGGCCAATGCATGTTACATTTTAGGGCGGCAGGTAGTGTTTTCAGACCTCGCCAGTGACTGTTACTTGTAAAAGAGTCTTAGGGCTAGAGCGGAAGCCAAATTCCTTTTGGACCTTGTGTACATTTTTACTAACGACATGCCACTGACTTTGAGTAAAGCCATGTGTATGCGGATGACTCTACACTATACACGTCAGCTACTACAGCGACTGAAATGACTGCAACACTCAACAAAGAGCTGCAGTTAGTTTCAGAGTGGGTAGCAAGGAGTAAGTTAGCCCTAAATATTTATAAAACTAAAAGCATTGTATTTGGAACAAAACACTCACTAAACCCTAAAGCTCAACAAAATCTTGTAATAAGTCACGTGGAAATTGAGCAAGTTGAGATGACTAAACTGCTTGGAGTAACCCTAGATTGTAAACTGTCATGGTCAAAACATATTGACGCAGTAGTAGCTAAGACAGGGAGAAGTCTGTCTATAATAAAGCGATGCTCTACCTTCTTAACAACACTATCAACAAGGCAGGTCCTACAGTTTTGTAGCACCTTGAATACTGTTTGATGAGTACTGTGTTACCGGAAAATCGGGCACAACGGAGTTTGAGAAATTCCTTGTTCCTTGACAATGGTGTTCTTCTGTTTTTAGTCACTCCACTCTACTCGCATTGTTTGAGGCCGGGAACCCCTTTTAGTAGTCTATCTAAGCATTGGTGGTTCAGTGGTAGAATTCTCGCCTGCCACGCGGGAGGCCCGGGTTCGATTCCCGGCCAATGCATGTTACATTTTAGGGCGGCAGGTAGTGTTTTCAGACCTCGCCAGTGACTGTTACTTGTAAAAGAGTCTTAGGGCTAGAGCGGAAGCCAAATTCCTTTTGGACCTTGTGTACATTTTTACTAACGACATGCCACTGACTTTGAGTAAAGCCATGTGTATGCGGATGACTCTACACTATACACGTCAGCTACTACAGCGACTGAAATGACTGCAACACTCAACAAAGAGCTGCAGTTAGTTTCAGAGTGGGTAGCAAGGAGTAAGTTAGCCCTAAATATTTATAAAACTAAAAGCATTGTATTTGGAACAAAACACTCACTAAACCCTAAAGCTCAACTAAATCTTGTAATAAGTCACGTGGAAATTGAGCAAGTTGAGATGACTAAACTGCTTGGAGTAACCCTAGATTGTAAACTGTCATGGTCAAAACATATTGACGCAGTAGTAGCTAAGACAGGGAGAAGTCTGTCTATAATAAAGCGATGCTCTACCTTCTTAACAACACTATCAACAAGGCAGGTCCTACAGTTTTGTAGCACCTTGAATACTGTTTGATGAGTACTGTGTTACCGGAAAATCGGGCACAACGGAGTTTGAGAAATTCCTTGTTCCTTGACAATGGTGTTCTTCTGTTTTTAGTCACTCCACTCTACTCGCATTGTTTGAGGCCGGGAACCCCTTTTAGTATTCTTATCTAAGCATTGGTGGTTCAGTGGTAGAATTCTCGCCTGCCACGCGGGAGGCCCGGGTTCGATTCCCGGCCAATGCATGTTCCATTTTAGGGCGGCAGGTAGTGTTTTCAGACCTCGCCAGTGACTGTTACTTGTAAAAGAGTCTTAGGGCTAGAGCGGAAGCCAAATTCCTTTTGGACCTTGTGTACATTTTTACTAACGACATGCCACTGACTTTGAGTAAAGCCATGTGTATGCGGATGACTCTACACTATACACGTCAGCTACTACAGCGACTGAAATGACTGCAACACTCAACAAAGAGCTGCAGTTAGTTTCAGAGTGGGTAGCAAGGAGTAAGTTAGCCCTAAATATTTATAAAACTAAAGACATTGTATTTGGAACAAAACACTCACTAAACCCTAAAGCTCAACTAAATCTTGTAATAAGTCACGTGGAAATTGAGCAAGTTGAGATGACTAAACTGCTTGGAGTAACCCTAGATTGTAAACTGTCATGGTCAAAACATATTGACGCAGTAGTAGCTAAGACAGGGAGAAGTCTGTCTATAATAAAGCGATGCTCTACCTTCTTAACAACACTATCAACAAGGCAGGTCCTACAGTTTTGTAGCACCTTGAATACTGTTTGATGAGTACTGTGTTACCGGAAAATCGGGCACAACGGAGTTTGAGAAATTCCTTGTTCCTTGACAATGGTGTTCTTCTGTTTTTAGTCACTCCACTCTACTCGCATTGTTTGAGGCCGGGAACCCCTTTTAGTAGTCTATCTAAGCATTGGTGGTTCAGTGGTAGAATTCTCGCCTGCCACGCGGGAGGCCCGGGTTCGATTCCCGGCCAATGCATGTTACATTTTAGGGCGGCAGGTAGTGTTTTCAGACCTCGCCAGTGACTGTTACTTGTAAAAGAGTCTTAGGGCTAGAGCGGAAGCCAAATTCCTTTTGGACCTTGTGTACATTTTTACTAACGACATGCCACTGACTTTGAGTAAAGCCATGTGTATGCGGATGACTCTACACTATACACGTCAGCTACTACAGCGACTGAAATGACTGCAACACTCAACAAAGAGCTGCAGTTAGTTTCAGAGTGGGTAGCAAGGAGTAAGTTAGCCCTAAATATTTATAAAACTAAAAGCATTGTATTTGGAACAAAACACTCACTAAACCCTAAAGCTCAACTAAATCTTGTAATAAGTCACGTGGAAATTGAGCAAGTTGAGATGACTAAACTGCTTGGAGTAACCCTAGATTGTAAACTGTCATGGTCAAAACATATTGACGCAGTAGTAGCTAAGACAGGGAGAAGTCTGTCTATAATAAAGCGATGCTCTACCTTCTTAACAACACTATCAACAAGGCAGGTCCTACAGTTTTGTAGCACCTTGAATACTGTTTGATGAGTACTGTGTTACCGGAAAATCGGGCACAACGGAGTTTGAGAAATTCCTTGTTCCTTGACAATGGTGTTCTTCTGTTTTTAGTCACTCCACTCTACTCGCATTGTTTGAGGCCGGGAACCCCTTTTAGTAGTCTATCTAAGCATTGGTGGTTCAGTGGTAGAATTCTCGCCTGCCACGCGGGAGGCCCGGGTTCGATTCCCGGCCAATGCATGTTACATTTTAGGGCGGCAGGTAGTGTTTTCAGACCTCGCCAGTGACTGTTACTTGTAAAAGAGTCTTAGGGCTAGAGCGGAAGCCAAATTCCTTTTGGACCTTGTGTACATTTTTACTAACGACATGCCACTGACTTTGAGTAAAGCCATGTGTATGCGGATGACTCTACACTATACACGTCAGCTACTACAGCGACTGAAATGACTGCAACACTCAACAAAGAGCTGCAGTTAGTTTCAGAGTGGGTAGCAAGGAGTAAGTTAGCCCTAAATATTTATAAAACTAAAAGCATTGTATTTGGAACAAAACACTCACTAAACCCTAAAGCTCAACAAAATCTTGTAATAAGTCACGTGGAAATTGAGCAAGTTGAGATGACTAAACTGCTTGGAGTAACCCTAGATTGTAAACTGTCATGGTCAAAACATATTGACGCAGTAGTAGCTAAGACAGGGAGAAGTCTGTCTATAATAAAGCGATGCTCTACCTTCTTAACAACACTATCAACAAGGCAGGTCCTACAGTTTTGTAGCACCTTGAATACTGTTTGATGAGTACTGTGTTACCGGAAAATCGGGCACAACGGAGTTTGAGAAATTCCTTGTTCCTTGACAATGGTGTTCTTCTGTTTTTAGTCACTCCACTCTACTCGCATTGTTTGAGGCCGGGAACCCCTTTTAGTATTCTTATCTAAGCATTGGTGGTTCAGTGGTAGAATTCTCGCCTGCCACGCGGGAGGCCCGGGTTCGATTCCCGGCCAATGCATGTTCCATTTTAGGGCGGCAGGTAGTGTTTTCAGACCTCGCCAGTGACTGTTACTTGTAAAAGAGTCTTAGGGCTAGAGCGGAAGCCAAATTCCTTTTGGACCTTGTGTACATTTTTACTAACGACATGCCACTGACTTTGAGTAAAGCCATGTGTATGCGGATGACTCTACACTATACACGTCAGCTACTACAGCGACTGAAATGACTGCAACACTCAACAAAGAGCTGCAGTTAGTTTCAGAGTGGGTAGCAAGGAGTAAGTTAGCCCTAAATATTTATAAAACTAAAAGCATTGTATTTGGAACAAAACACTCACTAAACCCTAAAGCTCAACTAAATCTTGTAATAAGTCACGTGGAAATTGAGCAAGTTGAGATGACTAAACTGCTTGGAGTAACCCTAGATTGTAAACTGTCATGGTCAAAACATATTGACGCAGTAGTAGCTAAGACAGGGAGAAGTCTGTCTATAATAAAGCGATGCTCTACCTTCTTAACAACACTATCAACAAGGCAGGTCCTACAGTTTTGTAGCACCTTGAATACTGTTTGATGAGTACTGTGTTACCGGAAAATCGGGCACAACGGAGTTTGAGAAATTCCTTGTTCCTTGACAATGGTGTTCTTCTGTTTTTAGTCACTCCACTCTACTCGCATTGTTTGAGGCCGGGAACCCCTTTTAGTAGTCTATCTAAGCATTGGTGGTTCAGTGGTAGAATTCTCGCCTGCCACGCGGGAGGCCCGGGTTCGATTCCCGGCCAATGCATGTTACATTTTAGGGCGGCAGGTAGTGTTTTCAGACCTCGCCAGTGACTGTTACTTGTAAAAGAGTCTTAGGGCTAGAGCGGAAGCCAAATTCCTTTTGGACCTTGTGTACATTTTTACTAACGACATGCCACTGACTTTGAGTAAAGCCATGTGTATGCGGATGACTCTACACTATACACGTCAGCTACTACAGCGACTGAAATGACTGCAACACTCAACAAAGAGCTGCAGTTAGTTTCAGAGTGGGTAGCAAGGAGTAAGTTAGCCCTAAATATTTATAAAACTAAAAGCATTGTATTTGGAACAAAACACTCACTAAACCCTAAAGCTCAACTAAATCTTGTAATAAGTCACGTGGAAATTGAGCAAGTTGAGATGACTAAACTGCTTGGAGTAACCCTAGATTGTAAACTGTCATGGTCAAAACATATTGACGCAGTAGTAGCTAAGACAGGGAGAAGTCTGTCTATAATAAAGCGATGCTCTACCTTCTTAACAACACTATCAACAAGGCAGGTCCTACAGTTTTGTAGCACCTTGAATACTGTTTGATGAGTACTGTGTTACCGGAAAATCGGGCACAACGGAGTTTGAGAAATTCCTTGTTCCTTGACAATGGTGTTCTTCTGTTTTTAGTCACTCCACTCTACTCGCATTGTTTGAGGCCGGGAACCCCTTTTAGTAGTCTATCTAAGCATTGGTGGTTCAGTGGTAGAATTCTCGCCTGCCACGCGGGAGGCCCGGGTTCGATTCCCGGCCAATGCATGTTACATTTCAGGGCGGCAGGTAGTGTTTTCAGACCTCGCCAGTGACTGTTACTTGTAAAAGAGTCTTAGGGCTAGAGCGGAAGCCAAATTCCTTTTGGACCTTGTGTACATTTTTACTAACGACATGCCACTGACTTTGAGTAAAGCCATGTGTATGCGGATGACTCTACACTATACACGTCAGCTACTACAGCGACTGAAATGACTGCAACACTCAACAAAGAGCTGCAGTTAGTTTCAGAGTGGGTAGCAAGGAGTAAGTTAGCCCTAAATATTTATAAAACTAAAAGCATTGTATTTGGAACAAAACAACTAAACCCTAAAGCTCAACTAAATCTTGGTCAGGTGGAAATTGAGCAAGTTGAGATGACTAAACTGCTTGGAGTAACCCTAGATTGTAAACTGTCATGGTCAAAACATATTGACGCAGTAGTAGCTAAGACAGGGAGAAGTCTGTCTATAATAAAGCGATGCTCTACCTTCTTAACAACACTATCAACAAGGCAGGTCCTACAGTTTTGTAGCACCTTGAATACTGTTTGATGAGTACTGTGTTACCGGAAAATCGGGCACAACGGAGTTTGAGAAATTCCTTGTTCCTTGACAATGGTGTTCTTCTGTTTTTAGTCACTCCACTCTACTCGCATTGTTTGAGGCCGGGAACCCCTTTTAGTAGTCTATCTAAGCATTGGTGGTTCAGTGGTAGAATTCTCGCCTGCCACGCGGGAGGCCCGGGTTCGATTCCCGGCCAATGCATGTTCCATTTCAGGGCGGCAGGTAGTGTTTTCAGACCTCGCCAGTGACTGTTACTTGTAAAAGAGTCTTAGGGCTAGAGCGGAAGCCAAATTCCTTTTGGACCTTGTGTACATTTTTACTAACGACATGCCACTGACTTTGAGTAAAGCCATGTGTATGCGGATGACTTTACACTATACACGTCAGCTACTACAGCGACTGAAATGACTGCAACACTCAACAAAGAGCTGCAGTTAGTTTCAGAGTGGGTAGCAAGGAGTAAGTTAGCCCTAAATATTTATAAAACTAAAACATTGTATTTGGAACAAAACACTCACTAAACCCTAAAGCTCAACTAAATCTTGTAATAAGTCACGTGGAAATTGAGCAAGTTGAGATGACTAAACTGCTTGGAGTAACCCTAGATTGTAAACTGTCATGGTCAAAACATATTGACGCAGTAGTAGCTAAGACAGGGAGAAGTCTGTCTATAATAAAGCGATGCTCTACCTTCTTAACAACACTATCAACAAGGCAGGTCCTACAGTTTTGTAGCACCTTGAATACTGTTTGATGAGTACTGTGTTACCGGAAAATCGGGCACAACGGAGTTTGAGAAATTCCTTGTTCCTTGACAATGGTGTTCTTCTGTTTTTAGTCACTCCACTCTACTCGCATTGTTTGAGGCCGGGAACCCCTTTTAGTAGTCTATCTAAGCATTGGTGGTTCAGTGGTAGAATTCTCGCCTGCCACGCGGGAGGCCCGGGTTCGATTCCCGGCCAATGCATGTTCCATTTCAGGGCGGCAGGTAGTGTTTTCAGACCTCGCCAGTGACTGTTACTTGTAAAGAGTCTTAGGGCTAGAGCGGAAGCCAAATTCCTTTTGGACCTTGTGTACATTTTTACTAACGACATGCCACTGACTTTGAGTAAAGCCATGTGTATGCGGATGACTCTACACTATACACGTCAGCTACTACAGCGACTGAAATGACTGCAACACTCAACAAAGAGCTGCAGTTAGTTTCAGAGTGGGTAGCAAGGAGTAAGTTAGCCCTAAATATTTATAAAACTAAAGACATTGTATTTGGAACAAAACACTCACTAAACCCTAAAGCTCAACTAAATCTTGTAATAAGTCACGTGGAAATTGAGCAAGTTGAGATGACTAAACTGCTTGGAGTAACCCTAGATTGTAAACTGTCATGGTCAAAACATATTGACGCAGTAGTAGCTAAGACAGGGAGAAGTCTGTCTATAATAAAGCGATGCTCTACCTTCTTAACAACACTATCAACAAGGCAGGTCCTACAGTTTTGTAGCACCTTGAATACTGTTTGATGAGTACTGTGTTACCGGAAAATCGGGCACAACGGAGTTTGAGAAATTCCTTGTTCCTTGACAATGGTGTTCTTCTGTTTTTAGTCACTCCACTCTACTCGCATTGTTTGAGGCCGGGAACCCCTTTTAGTAGTCTATCTAAGCATTGGTGGTTCAGTGGTAGAATTCTCGCCTGCCACGCGGGAGGCCCGGGTTCGATTCCCGGCCAATGCATGTTACATTTTAGGGCGGCAGGTAGTGTTTTCAGACCTCGCCAGTGACTGTTACTTGTAAAAGAGTCTTAGGGCTAGAGCGGAAGCCAAATTCCTTTTGGACCTTGTGTACATTTTTACTAACGACATGCCACTGACTTTGAGTAAAGCCATGTGTATGCGGATGACTCTACACTATACACGTCAGCTACTACAGCGACTGAAATGACTGCAACACTCAACAAAGAGCTGCAGTTAGTTTCAGAGTGGGTAGCAAGGAGTAAGTTAGCCTAAATATTTATAAAACTAAAAGACATTGTATTTGGAACAAAACACTCACTAAACCCTAAAGCTCAACTAAATCTTGTAATAAGTCACGTGGAAATTGAGCAAGTTGAGATGACTAAACTGCTTGGAGTAACCCTAGATTGTAAACTGTCATGGTCAAAACATATTGACGCAGTAGTAGCTAAGACAGGGAGAAGTCTGTCTATAATAAAGCGATGCTCTACCTTCTTAACAACACTATCAACAAGGCAGGTCCTACAGTTTTGTAGCACCTTGAATACTGTTTGATGAGTACTGTGTTACCGGAAAATCGGGCACAACGGAGTTTGAGAAATTCCTTGTTCCTTGACAATGGTGTTCTTCTGTTTTTAGTCACTCCACTCTACTCGCATTGTTTGAGGCCGGGAACCCCTTTTAGTAGTCTATCTAAGCATTGGTGGTTCAGTGGTAGAATTCTCGCCTGCCACGCGGGAGGCCCGGGTTCGATTCCCGGCCAATGCATGTTACATTTTAGGGCGGCAGGTAGTGTTTTCAGACCTCGCCAGTGACTGTTACTTGTAAAAGAGTCTTAGGGCTAGAGCGGAAGCCAAATTCCTTTTGGACCTTGTGTACATTTTTACTAACGACATGCCACTGACTTTGAGTAAAGCCATGTGTATGCGGATGACTCTACACTATACACGTCAGCTACTACAGCGACTGAAATGACTGCAACACTCAACAAAGAGCTGCAGTTAGTTTCAGAGTGGGTAGCAAGGAGTAAGTTAGCCCTAAATATTTATAAAACTAAAAGCATTGTATTTGGAACAAAACACTCACTAAACCCTAAAGCTCAACTAAATCTTGTAATAAGTCACGTGGAAATTGAGCAAGTTGAGATGACTAAACTGCTTGGAGTAACCCTAGATTGTAAACTGTCATGGTCAAAACATATTGACGCAGTAGTAGCTAAGACAGGGAGAAGTCTGTCTATAATAAAGCGATGCTCTACCTTCTTAACAACACTATCAACAAGGCAGGTCCTACAGTTTTGTAGCACCTTGAATACTGTTTGATGAGTACTGTGTTACCGGAAAATCGGGCACAACGGAGTTTGAGAAATTCCTTGTTCCTTGACAATGGTGTTCTTCTGTTTTTAGTCACTCCACTCTACTCGCATTGTTTGAGGCCGGGAACCCCTTTTAGTAGTCTATCTAAGCATTGGTGGTTCAGTGGTAGAATTCTCGCCTGCCACGCGGGAGGCCCGGGTTCGATTCCCGGCCAATGCATGTTCCATTTCAGGGCGGCAGGTAGTGTTTTCAGACCTCGCCAGTGACTGTTACTTGTAAAAGAGTCTTAGGGCTAGAGCGGAAGCCAAATTCCTTTTGGACCTTGTGTACATTTTTACTAACGACATGCCACTGACTTTGAGTAAAGCCATGTGTATGCGGATGACTCTACACTATACACGTCAGCTACTACAGCGACTGAAATGACTGCAACACTCAACAAAGAGCTGCAGTTAGTTTCAGAGTGGGTAGCAAGGAGTAAGTTAGCCCTAAATATTTATAAAACTAAAGACATTGTATTTGGAACAAAACACTCACTAAACCCTAAAGCTCAACTAAATCTTGTAATAAGTCACGTGGAAATTGAGCAAGTTGAGATGACTAAACTGCTTGGAGTAACCCTAGATTGTAAACTGTCATGGTCAAAACATATTGACGCAGTAGTAGCTAAGACAGGGAGAAGTCTGTCTATAATAAAGCGATGCTCTACCTTCTTAACAACACTATCAACAAGGCAGGTCCTACAGTTTTGTAGCACCTTGAATACTGTTTGATGAGTACTGTGTTACCGGAAAATCGGGCACAACGGAGTTTGAGAAATTCCTTGTTCCTTGACAATGGTGTTCTTCTGTTTTTAGTCACTCCACTCTACTCGCATTGTTTGAGGCCGGGAACCCCTTTTAGTAGTCTATCTAAGCATTGGTGGTTCAGTGGTAGAATTCTCGCCTGCCACGCGGGAGGCCCGGGTTCGATTCCCGGCCAATGCATGTTACATTTTAGGGCGGCAGGTAGTGTTTTCAGACCTCGCCAGTGACTGTTACTTGTAAAAGAGTCTTAGGGCTAGAGCGGAAGCCAAATTCCTTTTGGACCTTGTGTACATTTTTACTAACGACATGCCACTGACTTTGAGTAAAGCCATGTGTATGCGGATGACTCTACACTATACACGTCAGCTACTACAGCGACTGAAATGACTGCAACACTCAACAAAGAGCTGCAGTTAGTTTCAGAGTGGGTAGCAAGGAGTAAGTTAGCCCTAAATATTTATAAAACTAAAAGCATTGTATTTGGAACAAAACACTCACTAAACCCTAAAGCTCAACTAAATCTTGTAATAAGTCACGTGGAAATTGAGCAAGTTGAGATGACTAAACTGCTTGGAGTAACCCTAGATTGTAAACTGTCATGGTCAAAACATATTGACGCAGTAGTAGCTAAGACAGGGAGAAGTCTGTCTATAATAAAGCGATGCTCTACCTTCTTAACAACACTATCAACAAGGCAGGTCCTACAGTTTTGTAGCACCTTGAATACTGTTTGATGAGTACTGTGTTACCGGAAAATCGGGCACAACGGAGTTTGAGAAATTCCTTGTTCCTTGACAATGGTGTTCTTCTGTTTTTAGTCACTCCACTCTACTCGCATTGTTTGAGGCCGGGAACCCCTTTTAGTAGTCTATCTAAGCATTGGTGGTTCAGTGGTAGAATTCTCGCCTGCCACGCGGGAGGCCCGGGTTCGATTCCCGGCCAATGCATGTTACATTTTAGGGCGGCAGGTAGTGTTTTCAGACCTCGCCAGTGACTGTTACTTGTAAAAGAGTCTTAGGGCTAGAGCGGAAGCCAAATTCCTTTTGGACCTTGTGTACATTTTTACTAACGACATGCCACTGACTTTGAGTAAAGCCATGTGTATGCGGATGACTCTACACTATACACGTCAGCTACTACAGCGACTGAAATGACTGCAACACTCAACAAAGAGCTGCAGTTAGTTTCAGAGTGGGTAGCAAGGAGTAAGTTAGCCCTAAATATTTATAAAACTAAAGACATTGTATTTGGAACAAAACACTCACTAAACCCTAAAGCTCAACTAAATCTTGTAATAAGTCACGTGGAAATTGAGCAAGTTGAGATGACTAAACTGCTTGGAGTAACCCTAGATTGTAAACTGTCATGGTCAAAACATATTGACGCAGTAGTAGCTAAGACAGGGAGAAGTCTGTCTATAATAAAGCGATGCTCTACCTTCTTAACAACACTATCAACAAGGCAGGTCCTACAGTTTTGTAGCACCTTGAATACTGTTTGATGAGTACTGTGTTACCGGAAAATCGGGCACAACGGAGTTTGAGAAATTCCTTGTTCCTTGACAATGGTGTTCTTCTGTTTTTAGTCACTCCACTCTACTCGCATTGTTTGAGGCCGGGAACCCCTTTTAGTAGTCTATCTAAGCATTGGTGGTTCAGTGGTAGAATTCTCGCCTGCCACGCGGGAGGCCCGGGTTCGATTCCCGGCCAATGCATGTTCCATTTTAGGGCGGCAGGTAGTGTTTTCAGACCTCGCCAGTGACTGTTACTTGTAAAAGAGTCTTAGGGCTAGAGCGGAAGCCAAATTCCTTTTGGACCTTGTGTACATTTTTACTAACGACATGCCACTGACTTTGAGTAAAGCCATGTGTATGCGGATGACTCTACACTATACACGTCAGCTACTACAGCGACTGAAATGACTGCAACACTCAACAAAGAGCTGCAGTTAGTTTCAGAGTGGGTAGCAAGGAGTAAGTTAGCCCTAAATATTTATAAAACTAAAGACATTGTATTTGGAACAAAACACTCACTAAACCCTAAAGCTCAACTAAATCTTGTAATAAGTCACGTGGAAATTGAGCAAGTTGAGATGACTAAACTGCTTGGAGTAACCCTAGATTGTAAACTGTCATGGTCAAAACATATTGACGCAGTAGTAGCTAAGACAGGGAGAAGTCTGTCTATAATAAAGCGATGCTCTACCTTCTTAACAACACTATCAACAAGGCAGGTCCTACAGTTTTGTAGCACCTTGAATACTGTTTGATGAGTACTGTGTTACCGGAAAATCGGGCACAACGGAGTTTGAGAAATTCCTTGTTCCTTGACAATGGTGTTCTTCTGTTTTTAGTCACTCCACTCTACTCGCATTGTTTGAGGCCGGGAACCCCTTTTAGTAGTCTATCTAAGCATTGGTGGTTCAGTGGTAGAATTCTCGCCTGCCACGCGGGAGGCCCGGGTTCGATTCCCGGCCAATGCATGTTCCATTTCAGGGCGGCAGGTAGTGTTTTCAGACCTCGCCAGTGACTGTTACTTGTAAAAGAGTCTTAGGGCTAGAGCGGAAGCCAAATTCCTTTTGGACCTTGTGTACATTTTTACTAACGACATGCCACTGACTTTGAGTAAAGCCATGTGTATGCGGATGACTCTACACTATACACGTCAGCTACTACAGCGACTGAAATGACTGCAACACTCAACAAAGAGCTGCAGTTAGTTTCAGAGTGGGTAGCAAGGAGTAAGTTAGCCCTAAATATTTATAAAACTAAAGACATTGTATTTGGAACAAAACACTCACTAAACCCTAAAGCTCAACTAAATCTTGTAATAAGTCACGTGGAAATTGAGCAAGTTGAGATGACTAAACTGCTTGGAGTAACCCTAGATTGTAAACTGTCATGGTCAAAACATATTGACGCAGTAGTAGCTAAGACAGGGAGAAGTCTGTCTATAATAAGCGATGCTCTACCTTCTTAACAACACTATCAACAAGGCAGGTCCTACAGTTTTGTAGCACCTTGAATACTGTTTGATGAGTACTGTGTTACCGGAAAATCGGGCACAACGGAGTTTGAGAAATTCCTTGTTCCTTGACAATGGTGTTCTTCTGTTTTTAGTCACTCCACTCTACTCGCATTGTTTGAGGCCGGGAACCCCTTTTAGTAGTCTATCTAAGCATTGGTGGTTCAGTGGTAGAATTCTCGCCTGCCACGCGGGAGGCCCGGGTTCGATTCCCGGCCAATGCATGTTACATTTTAGGGCGGCAGGTAGTGTTTTCAGACCTCGCCAGTGACTGTTACTTGTAAAAGAGTCTTAGGGCTAGAGCGGAAGCCAAATTCCTTTTGGACCTTGTGTACATTTTTACTAACGACATGCCACTGACTTTGAGTAAAGCCATGTGTATGCGGATGACTCTACACTATACACGTCAGCTACTACAGCGACTGAAATGACTGCAACACTCAACAAAGAGCTGCAGTTAGTTTCAGAGTGGGTAGCAAGGAGTAAGTTAGCCCTAAATATTTATAAAACTAAAGACATTGTATTTGGAACAAAACACTCACTAAACCCTAAAGCTCAACTAAATCTTGTAATAAGTCACGTGGAAATTGAGCAAGTTGAGATGACTAAACTGCTTGGAGTAACCCTAGATTGTAAACTGTCATGGTCAAAACATATTGACGCAGTAGTAGCTAAGACAGGGAGAAGTCTGTCTATAATAAAGCGATGCTCTACCTTCTTAACAACACTATCAACAAGGCAGGTCCTACAGTTTTGTAGCACCTTGAATACTGTTTGATGAGTACTGTGTTACCGGAAAATCGGGCACAACGGAGTTTGAGAAATTCCTTGTTCCTTGACAATGGTGTTCTTCTGTTTTTAGTCACTCCACTCTACTCGCATTGTTTGAGGCCGGGAACCCCTTTTAGTAGTCTATCTAAGCATTGGTGGTTCAGTGGTAGAATTCTCGCCTGCCACGCGGGAGGCCCGGGTTCGATTCCCGGCCAATGCATGTTACATTTTAGGGCGGCAGGTAGTGTTTTCAGACCTCGCCAGTGACTGTTACTTGTAAAAGAGTCTTAGGGCTAGAGCGGAAGCCAAATTCCTTTTGGACCTTGTGTACATTTTTACTAACGACATGCCACTGACTTTGAGTAAAGCCATGTGTATGCGGATGACTCTACACTATACACGTCAGCTACTACAGCGACTGAAATGACTGCAACACTCAACAAAGAGCTGCAGTTAGTTTCAGAGTGGGTAGCAAGGAGTAAGTTAGCCCTAAATATTTATAAAACTAAAAGACATTGTATTTGGAACAAAACACTCACTAAACCCTAAAGCTCAACTAAATCTTGTAATAAGTCACGTGGAAATTGAGCAAGTTGAGATGACTAAACTGCTTGGAGTAACCCTAGATTGTAAACTGTCATGGTCAAAACATATTGACGCAGTAGTAGCTAAGACAGGGAGAAGTCTGTCTATAATAAAGCGATGCTCTACCTTCTTAACAACACTATCAACAAGGCAGGTCCTACAGTTTTGTAGCACCTTGAATACTGTTTGATGAGTACTGTGTTACCGGAAAATCGGGCACAACGGAGTTTGAGAAATTCCTTGTTCCTTGACAATGGTGTTCTTCTGTTTTTAGTCACTCCACTCTACTCGCATTGTTTGAGGCCGGGAACCCCTTTTAGTAGTCTATCTAAGCATTGGTGGTTCAGTGGTAGAATTCTCGCCTGCCACGCGGGAGGCCCGGGTTCGATTCCCGGCCAATGCATGTTACATTTTAGGGCGGCAGGTAGTGTTTTCAGACCTCGCCAGTGACTGTTACTTGTAAAAGAGTCTTAGGGCTAGAGCGGAAGCCAAATTCCTTTTGGACCTTGTGTACATTTTTACTAACGACATGCCACTGACTTTGAGTAAAGCCATGTGTATGCGGATGACTCTACACTATACACGTCAGCTACTACAGCGACTGAAATGACTGCAACACTCAACAAAGAGCTGCAGTTAGTTTCAGAGTGGGTAGCAAGGAGTAAGTTAGCCCTAAATATTTATAAAACTAAAAGCATTGTATTTGGAACAAAACACTCACTAAACCCTAAAGCTCAACTAAATCTTGTAATAAGTCACGTGGAAATTGAGCAAGTTGAGATGACTAAACTGCTTGGAGTAACCCTAGATTGTAAACTGTCATGGTCAAAACATATTGACGCAGTAGTAGCTAAGACAGGGAGAAGTCTGTCTATAATAAAGCGATGCTCTACCTTCTTAACAACACTATCAACAAGGCAGGTCCTACAGTTTTGTAGCACCTTGAATACTGTTTGATGAGTACTGTGTTACCGGAAAATCGGGCACAACGGAGTTTGAGAAATTCCTTGTTCCTTGACAATGGTGTTCTTCTGTTTTTAGTCACTCCACTCTACTCGCATTGTTTGAGGCCGGGAACCCCTTTTAGTAGTCTATCTAAGCATTGGTGGTTCAGTGGTAGAATTCTCGCCTGCCACGCGGGAGGCCCGGGTTCGATTCCCGGCCAATGCATGTTACATTTCAGGGCGGCAGGTAGTGTTTTCAGACCTCGCCAGTGACTGTTACTTGTAAAGAGTCTTAGGGCTAGAGCGGAAGCCAAATTCCTTTTGGACCTTGTGTACATTTTTACTAACGACATGCCACTGACTTTGAGTAAAGCCATGTGTATGCGGATGACTCTACACTATACACGTCAGCTACTACAGCGACTGAAATGACTGCAACACTCAACAAAGAGCTGCAGTTAGTTTCAGAGTGGGTAGCAAGGAGTAAGTTAGCCCTAAATATTTATAAAACTAAAAGCATTGTATTTGGAACAAAACACTCACTAAACCCTAAAGCTCAACTAAATCTTGTAATAAGTCACGTGGAAATTGAGCAAGTTGAGATGACTAAACTGCTTGGAGTAACCCTAGATTGTAAACTGTCATGGTCAAAACATATTGACGCAGTAGTAGCTAAGACAGGGAGAAGTCTGTCTATAATAAGCGATGCTCTACCTTCTTAACAACACTATCAACAAGGCAGGTCCTACAGTTTTGTAGCACCTTGAATACTGTTTGATGAGTACTGTGTTACCGGAAAATCGGGCACAACGGAGTTTGAGAAATTCCTTGTTCCTTGACAATGGTGTTCTTCTGTTTTTAGTCACTCCACTCTACTCGCATTGTTTGAGGCCGGGAACCCCTTTTAGTAGTCTATCTAAGCATTGGTGGTTCAGTGGTAGAATTCTCGCCTGCCACGCGGGAGGCCCGGGTTCGATTCCCGGCCAATGCATGTTCCATTTCAGGGCGGCAGGTAGTGTTTTCAGACCTCGCCAGTGACTGTTACTTGTAAAAGAGTCTTAGGGCTAGAGCGGAAGCCAAATTCCTTTTGGACCTTGTGTACATTTTTACTAACGACATGCCACTGACTTTGAGTAAAGCCATGTGTATGCGGATGACTCTACACTATACACGTCAGCTACTACAGCGACTGAAATGACTGCAACACTCAACAAAGAGCTGCAGTTAGTTTCAGAGTGGGTAGCAAGGAGTAAGTTAGCCCTAAATATTTATAAAACTAAAGACATTGTATTTGGAACAAAACACTCACTAAACCCTAAAGCTCAACTAAATCTTGTAATAAGTCACGTGGAAATTGAGCAAGTTGAGATGACTAAACTGCTTGGAGTAACCCTAGATTGTAAACTGTCATGGTCAAAACATATTGACGCAGTAGTAGCTAAGACAGGGAGAAGTCTGTCTATAATAAAGCGATGCTCTACCTTCTTAACAACACTATCAACAAGGCAGGTCCTACAGTTTTGTAGCACCTTGAATACTGTTTGATGAGTACTGTGTTACCGGAAAATCGGGCACAACGGAGTTTGAGAAATTCCTTGTTCCTTGACAATGGTGTTCTTCTGTTTTTAGTCACTCCACTCTACTCGCATTGTTTGAGGCCGGGAACCCCTTTTAGTAGTCTATCTAAGCATTGGTGGTTCAGTGGTAGAATTCTCGCCTGCCACGCGAGAGGCCGGGTTCGATTCCCGGCCAATGCATGTTACATTTTAGGGCGGCAGGTAGTGTTTTCAGACCTCGCCAGTGACTGTTACTTGTAAAAGAGTCTTAGGGCTAGAGCGGAAGCCAAATTCCTTTTGGACCTTGTGTACATTTTTACTAACGACATGCCACTGACTTTGAGTAAAGCCATGTGTATGCGGATGACTCTACACTATACACGTCAGCTACTACAGCGACTGAAATGACTGCAACACTCAACAAAGAGCTGCAGTTAGTTTCAGAGTGGGTAGCAAGGAGTAAGTTAGCCCTAAATATTTATAAAACTAAAAGCATTGTATTTGGAACAAAACACTCACTAAACCCTAAAGCTCAACTAAATCTTGTAATAAGTCACGTGGAAATTGAGCAAGTTGAGATGACTAAACTGCTTGGAGTAACCTAGATTGTAAACTGTCATGGTCAAAACATATTGACGCAGTAGTAGCTAAGACAGGGAGAAGTCTGTCTATAATAAGCGATGCTCTACCTTCTTAACAACACTATCAACAAGGCAGGTCCTACAGTTTTGTAGCACCTTGAATACTGTTTGATGAGTACTGTGTTACCGGAAAATCGGGCACAACGGAGTTTGAGAAATTCCTTGTTCCTTGACAATGGTGTTCTTCTGTTTTTAGTCACTCCACTCTACTCGCATTGTTTGAGGCCGGGAACCCCTTTTAGTAGTCTATCTAAGCATTGGTGGTTCAGTGGTAGAATTCTCGCCTGCCACGCGGGAGGCCCGGGTTCGATTCCCGGCCAATGCATGTTCCATTTCAGGGCGGCAGGTAGTGTTTTCAGACCTCGCCAGTGACTGTTACTTGTAAAAGAGTCTTAGGGCTAGAGCGGAAGCCAAATTCCTTTTGGACCTTGTGTACATTTTTACTAACGACATGCCACTGACTTTGAGTAAAGCCATGTGTATGCGGATGACTCTACACTATACACGTCAGCTACTACAGCGACTGAAATGACTGCAACACTCAACAAAGAGCTGCAGTTAGTTTCAGAGTGGGTAGCAAGGAGTAAGTTAGCCCTAAATATTTATAAAACTAAAGACATTGTATTTGGAACAAAACACTCACTAAACCCTAAAGCTCAACTAAATCTTGTAATAAGTCACGTGGAAATTGAGCAAGTTGAGATGACTAAACTGCTTGGAGTAACCCTAGATTGTAAACTGTCATGGTCAAAACATATTGACGCAGTAGTAGCTAAGACAGGGAGAAGTCTGTCTATAATAAAGCGATGCTCTACCTTCTTAACAACACTATCAACAAGGCAGGTCCTACAGTTTTGTAGCACCTTGAATACTGTTTGATGAGTACTGTGTTACCGGAAAATCGGGCACAACGGAGTTTGAGAAATTCCTTGTTCCTTGACAATGGTGTTCTTCTGTTTTTAGTCACTCCACTCTACTCGCATTGTTTGAGGCCGGGAACCCCTTTTAGTAGTCTATCTAAGCATTGGTGGTTCAGTGGTAGAATTCTCGCCTGCCACGCGGGAGGCCCGGGTTCGATTCCCGGCCAATGCATGTTCCATTTCAGGGCGGCAGGTAGTGTTTTCAGACCTCGCCAGTGACTGTTACTTGTAAAAGAGTCTTAGGGCTAGAGCGGAAGCCAAATTCCTTTTGGACCTTGTGTACATTTTTACTAACGACATGCCACTGACTTTGAGTAAAGCCATGTGTATGCGGATGACTCTACACTATACACGTCAGCTACTACAGCGACTGAAATGACTGCAACACTCAACAAAGAGCTGCAGTTAGTTTCAGAGTGGGTAGCAAGGAGTAAGTTAGCCCTAAATATTTATAAAACTAAAGACATTGTATTTGGAACAAAACACTCACTAAACCCTAAAGCTCAACTAAATCTTGTAATAAGTCACGTGGAAATTGAGCAAGTTGAGATGACTAAACTGCTTGGAGTAACCCTAGATTGTAAACTGTCATGGTCAAAACATATTGACGCAGTAGTAGCTAAGACAGGGAGAAGTCTGTCTATAATAAAGCGATGCTCTACCTTCTTAACAACACTATCAACAAGGCAGGTCCTACAGTTTTGTAGCACCTTGAATACTGTTTGATGAGTACTGTGTTACCGGAAAATCGGGCACAACGGAGTTTGAGAAATTCCTTGTTCCTTGACAATGGTGTTCTTCTGTTTTTAGTCACTCCACTCTACTCGCATTGTTTGAGGCCGGGAACCCCTTTTAGTAGTCTATCTAAGCATTGGTGGTTCAGTGGTAGAATTCTCGCCTGCCACGCGGGAGGCCGGGTTCGATTCCCGGCCAATGCATGTTACATTTTAGGGCGGCAGGTAGTGTTTTCAGACCTCGCCAGTGACTGTTACTTGTAAAAGAGTCTTAGGGCTAGAGCGGAAGCCAAATTCCTTTTGGACCTTGTGTACATTTTTACTAACGACATGCCACTGACTTTGAGTAAAGCCATGTGTATGCGGATGACTCTACACTATACACGTCAGCTACTACAGCGACTGAAATGACTGCAACACTCAACAAAGAGCTGCAGTTAGTTTCAGAGTGGGTAGCAAGGAGTAAGTTAGCCCTAAATATTTATAAAACTAAAAGCATTGTATTTGGAACAAAACACTCACTAAACCCTAAAGCTCAACTAAATCTTGTAATAAGTCACGTGGAAATTGAGCAAGTTGAGATGACTAAACTGCTTGGAGTAACCTAGATTGTAAACTGTCATGGTCAAAACATATTGACGCAGTAGTAGCTAAGACAGGGAGAAGTCTGTCTATAATAAAGCGATGCTCTACCTTCTTAACAACACTATCAACAAGGCAGGTCCTACAGTTTTGTAGCACCTTGAATACTGTTTGATGAGTACTGTGTTACCGGAAAATCGGGCACAACGGAGTTTGAGAAATTCCTTGTTCCTTGACAATGGTGTTCTTCTGTTTTTAGTCACTCCACTCTCTCGCATTGTTTGAGGCCGGGAACCCCTTTTAGTAGTCTATCTAAGCATTGGTGGTTCAGTGGTAGAATTCTCGCCTGCCACGCGGGAGGCCCGGGTTCGATTCCCGGCCAATGCATGTTCCATTTCAGGGCGGCAGGTAGTGTTTTCAGACCTCGCCAGTGACTGTTACTTGTAAAAGAGTCTTAGGGCTAGAGCGGAAGCCAAATTCCTTTTGGACCTTGTGTACATTTTTACTAACGACATGCCACTGACTTTGAGTAAAGCCATGTGTATGCGGATGACTCTACACTATACACGTCAGCTACTACAGCGACTGAAATGACTGCAACACTCAACAAAGAGCTGCAGTTAGTTTCAGAGTGGGTAGCAAGGAGTAAGTTAGCCCTAAATATTTATAAAACTAAAGACATTGTATTTGGAACAAAACACTCACTAAACCCTAAAGCTCAACTAAATCTTGTAATAAGTCACGTGGAAATTGAGCAAGTTGAGATGACTAAACTGCTTGGAGTAACCCTAGATTGTAAACTGTCATGGTCAAAACATATTGACGCAGTAGTAGCTAAGACAGGGAGAAGTCTGTCTATAATAAAGCGATGCTCTACCTTCTTAACAACACTATCAACAAGGCAGGTCCTACAGTTTTGTAGCACCTTGAATACTGTTTGATGAGTACTGTGTTACCGGAAAATCGGGCACAACGGAGTTTGAGAAATTCCTTGTTCCTTGACAATGGTGTTCTTCTGTTTTTAGTCACTCCACTCTACTCGCATTGTTTGAGGCCGGGAACCCCTTTTAGTAGTCTATCTAAGCATTGGTGGTTCAGTGGTAGAATTCTTGCCTGCCACGCGGGAGGCCCGGGTTCGATTCCCGGCCAATGCATGTTACATTTTAGGGCGGCAGGTAGTGTTTTCAGACCTCGCCAGTGACTGTTACTTGTAAAAGAGTCTTAGGGCTAGAGCGGAAGCCAAATTCCTTTTGGACCTTGTGTACATTTTTACTAACGACATGCCACTGACTTTGAGTAAAGCCATGTGTATGCGGATGACTCTACACTATACACGTCAGCTACTACAGCGACTGAAATGACTGCAACACTCAACAAAGAGCTGCAGTTAGTTTCAGAGTGGGTAGCAAGGAGTAAGTTAGCCCTAAATATTTATAAAACTAAAAGCATTGTATTTGGAACAAAACACTCACTAAACCCTAAAGCTCAACTAAATCTTGTAATAAGTCACGTGGAAATTGAGCAAGTTGAGATGACTAAACTGCTTGGAGTAACCTAGATTGTAAACTGTCATGGTCAAAACATATTGACGCAGTAGTAGCTAAGACAGGGAGAAGTCTGTCTATAATAAAGCGATGCTCTACCTTCTTAACAACACTATCAACAAGGCAGGTCCTACAGTTTTGTAGCACCTTGAATACTGTTTGATGAGTACTGTGTTACCGGAAAATCGGGCACAACGGAGTTTGAGAAATTCCTTGTTCCTTGACAATGGTGTTCTTCTGTTTTTAGTCACTCCACTCTACTCGCATTGTTTGAGGCCGGGAACCCCTTTTAGTAGTCTATCTAAGCATTGGTGGTTCAGTGGTAGAATTCTCGCCTGCCACGCGGGAGGCCCGGGTTCGATTCCCGGCCAATGCATGTTCCATTTCAGGGCGGCAGGTAGTGTTTTCAGACCTCGCCAGTGACTGTTACTTGTAAAAGAGTCTTAGGGCTAGAGCGGAAGCCAAATTCCTTTTGGACCTTGTGTACATTTTTACTAACGACATGCCACTGACTTTGAGTAAAGCCATGTGTATGCGGATGACTCTACACTATACACGTCAGCTACTACAGCGACTGAAATGACTGCAACACTCAACAAAGAGCTGCAGTTAGTTTCAGAGTGGGTAGCAAGGAGTAAGTTAGCCCTAAATATTTATAAAACTAAAGACATTGTATTTGGAACAAAACACTCACTAAACCCTAAAGCTCAACTAAATCTTGTAATAAGTCACGTGGAAATTGAGCAAGTTGAGATGACTAAACTGCTTGGAGTAACCCTAGATTGTAAACTGTCATGGTCAAAACATATTGACGCAGTAGTAGCTAAGACAGGGAGAAGTCTGTCTATAATAAAGCGATGCTCTACCTTCTTAACAACACTATCAACAAGGCAGGTCCTACAGTTTTGTAGCACCTTGAATACTGTTTGATGAGTACTGTGTTACCGGAAAATCGGGCACAACGGAGTTTGAGAAATTCCTTGTTCCTTGACAATGGTGTTCTTCTGTTTTTAGTCACTCCACTCTACTCGCATTGTTTGAGGCCGGGAACCCCTTTTAGTAGTCTATCTAAGCATTGGTGGTTCAGTGGTAGAATTCTTGCCTGCCACGGGAGGCCCGGGTTCGATTCCCGGCCAATGCATGTTACATTTTAGGGCGGCAGGTAGTGTTTTCAGACCTCGCCAGTGACTGTTACTTGTAAAAGAGTCTTAGGGCTAGAGCGGAAGCCAAATTCCTTTTGGACCTTGTGTACATTTTTACTAACGACATGCCACTGACTTTGAGTAAAGCCATGTGTATGCGGATGACTCTACACTATACACGTCAGCTACTACAGCGACTGAAATGACTGCAACACTCAACAAAGAGCTGCAGTTAGTTTCAGAGTGGGTAGCAAGGAGTAAGTTAGCCCTAAATATTTATAAACTAAAAGCATTGTATTTGGAACAAAACACTCACTAAACCCTAAAGCTCAACTAAATCTTGTAATAAGTCACGTGGAAATTGAGCAAGTTGAGATGACTAAACTGCTTGGAGTAACCCTAGATTGTAAACTGTCATGGTCAAAACATATTGACGCAGTAGTAGCTAAGACAGGGAGAAGTCTGTCTATAATAAAGCGATGCTCTACCTTCTTAACAACACTATCAACAAGGCAGGTCCTACAGTTTTGTAGCACCTTGAATACTGTTTGATGAGTACTGTGTTACCGGAAAATCGGGCACAACGGAGTTTGAGAAATTCCTTGTTCCTTGACAATGGTGTTCTTCTGTTTTTAGTCACTCCACTCTACTCGCATTGTTTGAGGCCGGGAACCCCTTTTAGTAGTCTATCTAAGCATTGGTGGTTCAGTGGTAGAATTCTCGCCTGCCATGCGGGAGGCCCGGGTTCGATTCCCGGCCAATGCATGTTCCATTTCAGGGCGGCAGGTAGTGTTTTCAGACCTCGCCAGTGACTGTTACTTGTAAAAGAGTCTTAGGGCTAGAGCGGAAGCCAAATTCCTTTTGGACCTTGTGTACATTTTTACTAACGACATGCCACTGACTTTGAGTAAAGCCATGTGTATGCGGATGACTCTACACTATACACGTCAGCTACTACAGCGACTGAAATGACTGCAACACTCAACAAAGAGCTGCAGTTAGTTTCAGAGTGGGTAGCAAGGAGTAAGTTAGCCCTAAATATTTATAAAACTAAAGACATTGTATTTGGAACAAAACACTCACTAAACCCTAAAGCTCAACTAAATCTTGTAATAAGTCACGTGGAAATTGAGCAAGTTGAGATGACTAAACTGCTTGGAGTAACCCTAGATTGTAAACTGTCATGGTCAAAACATATTGACGCAGTAGTAGCTAAGACAGGGAGAAGTCTGTCTATAATAAAGCGATGCTCTACCTTCTTAACAACACTATCAACAAGGCAGGTCCTACAGTTTTGTAGCACCTTGAATACTGTTTGATGAGTACTGTGTTACCGGAAAATCGGGCACAACGGAGTTTGAGAAATTCCTTGTTCCTTGACAATGGTGTTCTTCTGTTTTTAGTCACTCCACTCTACTCGCATTGTTTGAGGCCGGGAACCCCTTTTAGTAGTCTATCTAAGCATTGGTGGTTCAGTGGTAGAATTCTCGCCTGCCACGTGGGAGGCCCGGGTTCGATTCCCGGCCAATGCATGTTACATTTTAGGGCGGCAGGTAGTGTTTTCAGACCTCGCCAGTGACTGTTACTTGTAAAAGAGTCTTAGGGCTAGAGCGGAAGCCAAATTCCTTTTGGACCTTGTGTACATTTTTACTAACGACATGCCACTGACTTTGAGTAAAGCCATGTGTATGCGGATGACTCTACACTATACACGTCAGCTACTACAGCGACTGAAATGACTGCAACACTCAACAAAGAGCTGCAGTTAGTTTCAGAGTGGGTAGCAAGGAGTAAGTTAGCCCTAAATATTTATAAAACTAAAAGCATTGTATTTGGAACAAAACACTCACTAAACCCTAAAGCTCAACTAAATCTTGTAATAAGTCACGTGGAAATTGAGCAAGTTGAGATGACTAAACTGCTTGGAGTAACCCTAGATTGTAAACTGTCATGGTCAAAACATATTGACGCAGTAGTAGCTAAGACAGGGAGAAGTCTGTCTATAATAAAGCGATGCTCTACCTTCTTAACAACACTATCAACAAGGCAGGTCCTACAGTTTTGTAGCACCTTGAATACTGTTTGATGAGTACTGTGTTACCGGAAAATCGGGCACAACGGAGTTTGAGAAATTCCTTGTTCCTTGACAATGGTGTTCTTCTGTTTTTAGTCACTCCACTCTACTCGCATTGTTTGAGGCCGGGAACCCCTTTTAGTAGTCTATCTAAGCATTGGTGGTTCAGTGGTAGAATTCTCGCCTGCCACGCGGGAGGCCCGGGTTCGATTCCCGGCCAATGCATGTTACATTTTAGGGCGGCAGGTAGTGTTTTCAGACCTCGCCAGTGACTGTTACTTGTAAAAGAGTCTTAGGGCTAGAGCGGAAGCCAAATTCCTTTTGGACCTTGTGTACATTTTTACTAACGACATGCCACTGACTTTGAGTAAAGCCATGTGTATGCGGATGACTCTACACTATACACGTCAGCTACTACAGCGACTGAAATGACTGCAACACTCAACAAAGAGCTGCAGTTAGTTTCAGAGTGGGTAGCAAGGAGTAAGTTAGCCCTAAATATTTATAAAACTAAAGACATTGTATTTGGAACAAAACAACACTATCAACAAGGCAGGTTGGAAATTGAGCAAGTTGAGATGACTAAACTGCTTGGAGTAACCCTAGATTGTAAACTGTCATGGTCAAAACATATTGACGCAGTAGTAGCTAAGACAGGGAGAAGTCTGTCTATAATAAAGCGATGCTCTACCTTCTTAACAACACTATCAACAAGGCAGGTCCTACAGTTTTGTAGCACCTTGAATACTGTTTGATGAGTACTGTGTTACCGGAAAATCGGGCACAACGGAGTTTGAGAAATTCCTTGTTCCTTGACAATGGTGTTCTTCTGTTTTTAGTCACTCCACTCTACTCGCATTGTTTGAGGCCGGGAACCCCTTTTAGTAGTCTATCTAAGCATTGGTGGTTCAGTGGTAGAATTCTCGCCTGCCACGCGGGAGGCCCGGGTTCGATTCCCGGCCAATGCATGTTCCATTTCAGGGCGGCAGGTAGTGTTTTCAGACCTCGCCAGTGACTGTTACTTGTAAAAGAGTCTTAGGGCTAGAGCGGAAGCCAAATTCCTTTTGGACCTTGTGTACATTTTTACTAACGACATGCCACTGACTTTGAGTAAAGCCATGTGTATGCGGATGACTCTACACTATACACGTCAGCTACTACAGCGACTGAAATGACTGCAACACTCAACAAAGAGCTGCAGTTAGTTTCAGAGTGGGTAGCAAGGAGTAAGTTAGCCCTAAATATTTATAAAACTAAAGACATTGTATTTGGAACAAAACACTCACTAAACCCTAAAGCTCAACTAAATCTTGTAATAAGTCACGTGGAAATTGAGCAAGTTGAGATGACTAAACTGCTTGGAGTAACCTAGATTGTAAACTGTCATGGTCAAAACATATTGACGCAGTAGTAGCTAAGACAGGGAGAAGTCTGTCTATAATAAAGCGATGCTCTACCTTCTTAACAACACTATCAACAAGGCAGGTCCTACAGTTTTGTAGCACCTTGAATACTGTTTGATGAGTACTGTGTTACCGGAAAATCGGGCACAACGGAGTTTGAGAAATTCCTTGTTCCTTGACAATGGTGTTCTTCTGTTTTTAGTCACTCCACTCTACTCGCATTGTTTGAGGCCGGGAACCCCTTTTAGTAGTCTATCTAAGCATTGGTGGTTCAGTGGTAGAATTCTCGCCTGCCACGCGGGAGGCCCGGGTTCGATTCCCGGCCAATGCATGTTCCATTTAGGGGCGGCAGGTAGTGTTTTCAGACCTCGCCAGTGACTGTTACTTGTAAAAGAGTCTTAGGGCTAGAGCGGAAGCCAAATTCCTTTTGGACCTTGTGTACATTTTTACTAACGACATGCCACTGACTTTGAGTAAAGCCATGTGTATGCGGATGACTCTACACTATACACGTCAGCTACTACAGCGACTGAAATGACTGCAACACTCAACAAAGAGCTGCAGTTAGTTTCAGAGTGGGTAGCAAGGAGTAAGTTAGCCCTAAATATTTATAAAACTAAAAGCATTGTATTTGGAACAAAACACTCACTAAACCCTAAAGCTCAACTAAATCTTGTAATAAGTCACGTGGAAATTGAGCAAGTTGAGATGACTAAACTGCTTGGAGTAACCCTAGATTGTAAACTGTCATGGTCAAAACATATTGACGCAGTAGTAGCTAAGACAGGGAGAAGTCTGTCTATAATAAGCGATGCTCTACCTTCTTAACAACACTATCAACAAGGCAGGTCCTACAGTTTTGTAGCACCTTGAATACTGTTTGATGAGTACTGTGTTACCGGAAAATCGGGCACAACGGAGTTTGAGAAATTCCTTGTTCCTTGACAATGGTGTTCTTCTGTTTTTAGTCACTCCACTCTACTCGCATTGTTTGAGGCCGGGAACCCCTTTTAGTAGTCTATCTAAGCATTGGTGGTTCAGTGGTAGAATTCTCGCCTGCCACGCGGGAGGCCCGGGTTCGATTCCCGGCCAATGCATGTTCCATTTCAGGGCGGCAGGTAGTGTTTTCAGACCTCGCCAGTGACTGTTACTTGTAAAAGAGTCTTAGGGCTAGAGCGGAAGCCAAATTCCTTTTGGACCTTGTGTACATTTTTACTAACGACATGCCACTGACTTTGAGTAAAGCCATGTGTATGCGGATGACTCTACACTATACACGTCAGCTACTACAGCGACTGAAATGACTGCAACACTCAACAAAGAGCTGCAGTTAGTTTCAGAGTGGGTAGCAAGGAGTAAGTTAGCCCTAAATATTTATAAAACTAAAGACATTGTATTTGGAACAAAACACTCACTAAACCCTAAAGCTCAACTAAATCTTGTAATAAGTCACGTGGAAATTGAGCAAGTTGAGATGACTAAACTGCTTGGAGTAACCCTAGATTGTAAACTGTCATGGTCAAAACATATTGACGCAGTAGTAGCTAAGACAGGGAGAAGTCTGTCTATAATAAAGCGATGCTCTACCTTCTTAACAACACTATCAACAAGGCAGGTCCTACAGTTTTGTAGCACCTTGAATACTGTTTGATGAGTACTGTGTTACCGGAAAATCGGGCACAACGGAGTTTGAGAAATTCCTTGTTCCTTGACAATGGTGTTCTTCTGTTTTTAGTCACTCCACTCTACTCGCATTGTTTGAGGCCGGGAACCCCTTTTAGTAGTCTATCTAAGCATTGGTGGTTCAGTGGTAGAATTCTCGCCTGCCACGCGGGAGGCCCGGGTTCGATTCCCGGCCAATGCATGTTCCATTTCAGGGCGGCAGGTAGTGTTTTCAGACCTCGCCAGTGACTGTTACTTGTAAAAGAGTCTTAGGGCTAGAGCGGAAGCCAAATTCCTTTTGGACCTTGTGTACATTTTTACTAACGACATGCCACTGACTTTGAGTAAAGCCATGTGTATGCGGATGACTCTACACTATACACGTCAGCTACTACAGCGACTGAAATGACTGCAACACTCAACAAAGAGCTGCAGTTAGTTTCAGAGTGGGTAGCAAGGAGTAAGTTAGCCCTAAATATTTATAAAACTAAAAGCATTGTATTTGGAACAAAACACTCACTAAACCCTAAAGCTCAACTAAATCTTGTAATAAGTCACGTGGAAATTGAGCAAGTTGAGATGACTAAACTGCTTGGAGTAACCCTAGATTGTAAACTGTCATGGTCAAAACATATTGACGCAGTAGTAGCTAAGACAGGGAGAAGTCTGTCTATAATAAAGCGATGCTCTACCTTCTTAACAACACTATCAACAAGGCAGGTCCTACAGTTTTGTAGCACCTTGAATACTGTTTGATGAGTACTGTGTTACCGGAAAATCGGGCACAACGGAGTTTGAGAAATTCCTTGTTCCTTGACAATGGTGTTCTTCTGTTTTTAGTCACTCCACTCTACTCGCATTGTTTGAGGCCGGGAACCCCTTTTAGTAGTCTATCTAAGCATTGGTGGTTCAGTGGTAGAATTCTCGCCTGCCACGCGGGAGGCCCGGGTTCGATTCCCGGCCAATGCATGTTCCATTTTAGGGCGGCAGGTAGTGTTTTCAGACCTCGCCAGTGACTGTTACTTGTAAAAGAGTCTTAGGGCTAGAGCGGAAGCCAAATTCCTTTTGGACCTTGTGTACATTTTTACTAACGACATGCCACTGACTTTGAGTAAAGCCATGTGTATGCGGATGACTCTACACTATACACGTCAGCTACTACAGCGACTGAAATGACTGCAACACTCAACAAAGAGCTGCAGTTAGTTTCAGAGTGGGTAGCAAGGAGTAAGTTAGCCCTAAATATTTATAAAACTAAAGACATTGTATTTGGAACAAAACACTCACTAAACCCTAAAGCTCAACTAAATCTTGTAATAAGTCACGTGGAAATTGAGCAAGTTGAGATGACTAAACTGCTTGGAGTAACCTAGATTGTAAACTGTCATGGTCAAAACATATTGACGCAGTAGTAGCTAAGACAGGGAGAAGTCTGTCTATAATAAAGCGATGCTCTACCTTCTTAACAACACTATCAACAAGGCAGGTCCTACAGTTTTGTAGCACCTTGAATACTGTTTGATGAGTACTGTGTTACCGGAAAATCGGGCACAACGGAGTTTGAGAAATTCCTTGTTCCTTGACAATGGTGTTCTTCTGTTTTTAGTCACTCCACTCTACTCGCATTGTTTGAGGCCGGGAACCCCTTTTAGTAGTCTATCTAAGCATTGGTGGTTCAGTGGTAGAATTCTCGCCTGCCACGCGGGAGGCCCGGGTTCGATTCCCGGCCAATGCATGTTCCATTTTAGGGCGGCAGGTAGTGTTTTCAGACCTCGCCAGTGACTGTTACTTGTAAAAGAGTCTTAGGGCTAGAGCGGAAGCCAAATTCCTTTTGGACCTTGTGTACATTTTTACTAACGACATGCCACTGACTTTGAGTAAAGCCATGTGTATGCGGATGACTCTACACTATACACGTCAGCTACTACAGCGACTGAAATGACTGCAACACTCAACAAAGAGCTGCAGTTAGTTTCAGAGTGGGTAGCAAGGAGTAAGTTAGCCCTAAATATTTATAAAACTAAAGACATTGTATTTGGAACAAAACACTCACTAAACCCTAAAGCTCAACTAAATCTTGTAATAAGTCACGTGGAAATTGAGCAAGTTGAGATGACTAAACTGCTTGGAGTAACCTAGATTGTAAACTGTCATGGTCAAAACATATTGACGCAGTAGTAGCTAAGACAGGGAGAAGTCTGTCTATAATAAAGCGATGCTCTACCTTCTTAACAACACTATCAACAAGGCAGGTCCTACAGTTTTGTAGCACCTTGAATACTGTTTGATGAGTACTGTGTTACCGGAAAATCGGGCACAACGGAGTTTGAGAAATTCCTTGTTCCTTGACAATGGTGTTCTTCTGTTTTTAGTCACTCCACTCTACTCGCATTGTTTGAGGCCGGGAACCCCTTTTAGTAGTCTATCTAAGCATTGGTGGTTCAGTGGTAGAATTCTCGCCTGCCACGCGGGAGGCCCGGGTTCGATTCCCGGCCAATGCATGTTCCATTTTTGGGCGGCAGGTAGTGTTTTCAGACCTCGCCAGTGACTGTTACTTGTAAAAGAGTCTTAGGGCTAGAGCGGAAGCCAAATTCCTTTTGGACCTTGTGTACATTTTTACTAACGACATGCCACTGACTTTGAGTAAAGCCATGTGTATGCGGATGACTCTACACTATACACGTCAGCTACTACAGCGACTGAAATGACTGCAACACTCAACAAAGAGCTGCAGTTAGTTTCAGAGTGGGTAGCAAGGAGTAAGTTAGCCCTAAATATTTATAAAACTAAAGACATTGTATTTGGAACAAAACACTCACTAAACCCTAAAGCTCAACTAAATCTTGTAATAAGTCACGTGGAAATTGAGCAAGTTGAGATGACTAAACTGCTTGGAGTAACCCTAGATTGTAAACTGTCATGGTCAAAACATATTGACGCAGTAGTAGCTAAGACAGGGAGAAGTCTGTCTATAATAAAGCGATGCTCTACCTTCTTAACAACACTATCAACAAGGCAGGTCCTACAGTTTTGTAGCACCTTGAATACTGTTTGATGAGTACTGTGTTACCGGAAAATCGGGCACAACGGAGTTTGAGAAATTCCTTGTTCCTTGACAATGGTGTTCTTCTGTTTTTAGTCACTCCACTCTACTCGCATTGTTTGAGGCCGGGAACCCCTTTTAGTAGTCTATCTAAGCATTGGTGGTTCAGTGGTAGAATTCTCGCCTGCCACGCGGGAGGCCCGGGTTCGATTCCCGGCCAATGCATGTTCCATTTCAGGGCGGCAGGTAGTGTTTTCAGACCTCGCCAGTGACTGTTACTTGTAAAAGAGTCTTAGGGCTAGAGCGGAAGCCAAATTCCTTTTGGACCTTGTGTACATTTTTACTAACGACATGCCACTGACTTTGAGTAAAGCCATGTGTATGCGGATGACTCTACACTATACACGTCAGCTACTACAGCGACTGAAATGACTGCAACACTCAACAAAGAGCTGCAGTTAGTTTCAGAGTGGGTAGCAAGGAGTAAGTTAGCCCTAAATATTTATAAAACTAAAGACATTGTATTTGGAACAAAACACTCACTAAACCCTAAAGCTCAACTAAATCTTGTAATAAGTCACGTGGAAATTGAGCAAGTTGAGATGACTAAACTGCTTGGAGTAACCCTAGATTGTAAACTGTCATGGTCAAAACATATTGACGCAGTAGTAGCTAAGACAGGGAGAAGTCTGTCTATAATAAAGCGATGCTCTACCTTCTTAACAACACTATCAACAAGGCAGGTCCTACAGTTTTGTAGCACCTTGAATACTGTTTGATGAGTACTGTGTTACCGGAAAATCGGGCACAACGGAGTTTGAGAAATTCCTTGTTCCTTGACAATGGTGTTCTTCTGTTTTTAGTCACTCCACTCTACTCGCATTGTTTGAGGCCGGGAACCCCTTTTAGTAGTCTATCTAAGCATTGGTGGTTCAGTGGTGGTAGAATTCTCGCCTGCCACGCGGGAGGCCCGGGTTCGATTCCCGGCCAATGCATGTTCCATTTCAGGGCGGCAGGTAGTGTTTTCAGACCTCGCCAGTGACTGTTACTTGTAAAAGAGTCTTAGGGCTAGAGCGGAAGCCAAATTCCTTTTGGACCTTGTGTACATTTTTACTAACGACATGCCACTGACTTTGAGTAAAGCCATGTGTATGCGGATGACTCTACACTATACACGTCAGCTACTACAACGACTGAAATGACTGCAACACTCAACAAAGAGCTGCAGTTAGTTTCAGAGTGGGTAGCAAGGAGTAAGTTAGCCCTAAATATTTATAAAACTAAAGACATTGTATTTGGAACAAAACACTCACTAAACCCTAAAGCTCAACTAAATCTTGTAATAAGTCACGTGGAAATTGAGCAAGTTGAGATGACTAAACTGCTTGGAGTAACCCTAGATTGTAAACTGTCATGGTCAAAACATATTGACGCAGTAGTAGCTAAGACAGGGAGAAGTCTGTCTATAATAAAGCGATGCTCTACCTTCTTAACAACACTATCAACAAGGCAGGTCCTACAGTTTTGTAGCACCTTGAATACTGTTTGATGAGTACTGTGTTACCGGAAAATCGGGCACAACGGAGTTTGAGAAATTCCTTGTTCCTTGACAATGGTGTTCTTCTGTTTTTAGTCACTCCACTCTACTCGCATTGTTTGAGGCCGGGAACCCCTTTTAGTAGTCTATCTAAGCATTGGTGGTTCAGTGGTAGAATTCTCGCCTGCCACGCGGGAGGCCCGGGTTCGATTCCCGGCCAATGCATGTTCCATTTTAGGGCGGCAGGTAGTGTTTTCAGACCTCGCCAGTGACTGTTACTTGTAAAAGAGTCTTAGGGCTAGAGCGGAAGCCAAATTCCTTTTGGACCTTGTGTACATTTTTACTAACGACATGCCACTGACTTTGAGTAAAGCCATGTGTATGCGGATGACTCTACACTATACACGTCAGCTACTACAGCGACTGAAATGACTGCAACACTCAACAAAGAGCTGCAGTTAGTTTCAGAGTGGGTAGCAAGGAGTAAGTTAGCCCTAAATATTTATAAAACTAAAAGCATTGTATTTGGAACAAAACACTCACTAAACCCTAAAGCTCAACTAAATCTTGTAATAAGTCACGTGGAAATTGAGCAAGTTGAGATGACTAAACTGCTTGGAGTAACCCTAGATTGTAAACTGTCATGGTCAAAACATATTGACGCAGTAGTAGCTAAGACAGGGAGAAGTCTGTCTATAATAAAGCGATGCTCTACCTTCTTAACAACACTATCAACAAGGCAGGTCCTACAGTTTTGTAGCACCTTGAATACTGTTTGATGAGTACTGTGTTACCGGAAAATCGGGCACAACGGAGTTTGAGAAATTCCTTGTTCCTTGACAATGGTGTTCTTCTGTTTTTAGTCACTCCACTCTACTCGCATTGTTTGAGGCCGGGAACCCCTTTTAGTAGTCTATCTAAGCATTGGTGGTTCAGTGGTAGAATTCTCGCCTGCCACGCGGGAGGCCTGGGTTCGATTCCCGGCCAATGCATGTTCCATTTCAGGGCGGCAGGTAGTGTTTTCAGACCTCGCCAGTGACTGTTACTTGTAAAAGAGTCTTAGGGCTAGAGCGGAAGCCAAATTCCTTTTGGACCTTGTGTACATTTTTACTAACGACATGCCACTGACTTTGAGTAAAGCCATGTGTATGCGGATGACTCTACACTATACACGTCAGCTACTACAGCGACTGAAATGACTGCAACACTCAACAAAGAGCTGCAGTTAGTTTCAGAGTGGGTAGCAAGGAGTAAGTTAGCCCTAAATATTTATAAAACTAAAGACATTGTATTTGGAACAAAACACTCACTAAACCCTAAAGCTCAACTAAATCTTGTAATAAGTCACGTGGAAATTGAGCAAGTTGAGATGACTAAACTGCTTGGAGTAACCCTAGATTGTAAACTGTCATGGTCAAAACATATTGACGCAGTAGTAGCTAAGACAGGGAGAAGTCTGTCTATAATAAAGCGATGCTCTACCTTCTTAACAACACTATCAACAAGGCAGGTCCTACAGTTTTGTAGCACCTTGAATACTGTTTGATGAGTACTGTGTTACCGGAAAATCGGGCACAACGGAGTTTGAGAAATTCCTTGTTCCTTGACAATGGTGTTCTTCTGTTTTTAGTCACTCCACTCTACTCGCATTGTTTGAGGCCGGGAACCCCTTTTAGTAGTCTATCTAAGCATTGGTGGTTCAGTGGTAGAATTCTCGCCTGCCACGCGGGAGGCCCGGGTTCGATTCCCGGCCAATGCATGTTCCATTTTTGGGCGGCAGGTAGTGTTTTCAGACCTCGCCAGTGACTGTTACTTGTAAAAGAGTCTTAGGGCTAGAGCGGAAGCCAAATTCCTTTTGGACCTTGTGTACATTTTTACTAACGACATGCCACTGACTTTGAGTAAAGCCATGTGTATGCGGATGACTCTACACTATACACGTCAGCTACTACAACGACTGAAATGACTGCAACACTCAACAAAGAGCTGCAGTTAGTTTCAGAGTGGGTAGCAAGGAGTAAGTTAGCCCTAAATATTTATAAAACTAAAGACATTGTATTTGGAACAAAACACTCACTAAACCCTAAAGCTCAACTAAATCTTGTAATAAGTCACGTGGAAATTGAGCAAGTTGAGATGACTAAACTGCTTGGAGCAACCCTAGATTGTAAACTGTCATGGTCAAAACATATTGACGCAGTAGTAGCTAAGACAGGGAGAAGTCTGTCTATAATAAAGCGATACTCTACCTTCTTAACAACACTATCAACAAGGCAGGTCCTACAGTTTTGTAGCACCTTGACTACTGTTTGATGAGTACTGTGTTACCGGAAAATCGGGCACAACGGAGTTTGAGAAATTCCTTGTTCCTTGACAATGGTGTTCTTCTGTTTTTAGTCACTCCACTCTACTCGCATTGTTTGAGGCCGGGAACCCCTTTTAGTAGTCTATCTAAGCATTGGTGGTTCAGTGGTAGAATTCTCGCCTGCCACGCGGGAGGCCCGGGTTCGATTCCCGGCAAATGCATGTTCCATTTTAGGGCGGCAGGTAGTGTTTTCAGACCTCGCCAGTGACTGTTACTTGTAAAAGAGTCTTAGGACTAGAGCGGAAGCCAAATTCCTTTTGGACCTTGTGTACATTTTTACTAACGACATGCCACTGACTTTGAGTAAAGCCATGTGTATGCGGATGACTCTACACTATACACGTCAGCTACTACAGCGACTGAAATGACTGCAACACTCAACAAAGAGCTGCAGTTAGTTTCAGAGTGGGTAGCAAGGAGTAAGTTAGGCCTAAATATTTATAAAACTAAAGACATTGTATTTGGAACAAAACACTCACTAAACCCTAAAGCTCAACTAAATCTTGTAATAAGTCACGTGGAAATTGAGCAAGTTGAGATGACTAAACTGCTTGGAGTAACCCTAGATTGTAAACTGTCATGGTCAAAACATATTGACGCAGTAGTAGCTAAGACAGGGAGAAGTCTGTCTATAATAAAGCGATGCTCTACCTTCTTAACAACACTATCAACAAGGCAGGTCCTACAGTTTTGTAGCACCTTGACTACTGTTCATAGAGGGGAGGGGGTAAGACAGAATCAATCAACAACAGCTTTTGAGACACGATTCGATCCCTCCTTGGGGCACTACTTGATTGAGTAACTAAAACACTAAACAATCACAATATAGTGACTTTTGGTCAATTATAACATGTATTAATTATAGAATTGTGTCAGTTTTTAATGATAAACCTTTAAACTGCAATCTCTCCTCACCACTCTATTTTTAAGCTCCAGATGACAAAACCTGCACACAGCCCAAGGGTTGCAGGTCTGCCGACTTCTGGTCACACATTGTATTAGGAGAAATATCCAATAAACCAAAGACATTGCTTTAACTGTAAATGTACTTTATTGAAGATATTTTCCTCAAATAAAATGTAGCATACATAAAATAAACAAGTTATTACAATGTATTTACATTGGGTCTAGTGTGTGTGTGTGTGTGTGTGAGAGAGGGAAGCATGTTTTTCAAATCAGAAAAAAAGTACACAGAATTTCCTAAAACTGTACACACAAGTCTTTTACAATATTATCAATCACACGTTGATTTGATAGATATTTAGAGCAGATATTGATAATGGATATGTAGGAGTAGATATCTCCAATCATAAAATAAAATGCAGCAAATATTACAACTTATTTACATTGTGGATAATGTATGTGCATGTTTTTTTTTTTTTTTTTCCTTGTCAGCCACCCATCTCTGCTTTGTCAGTCTTGATAGGCCCAGTGTATGCACTTCTGGGTGAAGCTGTCAGGCAGTGGTGGAGAGCATGGCAGATCTGAAAGACAGAGGCACAAAGTGACAGTAAGTATACAGCTCAACAACATGTCTGTTGGTGTGGGTGAGCATATGTAATATAATTCTGAATTACCTGTATCCATCTGGTAATCCTTAAAAGTTTCTCCCTTCACGGCCAGTGTAGTAGGAACTGGTTCAGCTGGTAAACTAAATACCACACCAGTGGACTGCTGTGTCTGCAGCTGAACTGCTGAGCATGGCAGATCTAAAATAGAGAGGCACAATTTTCTTAACTGACAATAATCATACAACTAAATAGACTGAATAGACTGAAATAGACTGAATGAGTGGGGATCCATAATAAACACAACAAATTAATTAAGTGTGTGTGTTTGTGTGTCTCTGGCAACCTATGTAGCAGACTTAATTTTCCCAACTGCTCATTGTACTTTCCCTTGCAATCTGATGTGTGTGTTGTGTTATTATGACTTAGAAGTGTCAACCTGACCACATCCTTGTAGAAGGAAATCAGTGATTAGCTAGGGAAAAATGACTATCAACAGTGTTCAGTAAAAAGGATATAAAATATTCAAATCTGGATTGACAACTAGGCTAAATCATGTGAAGTTATAAACCTCTAGGGATTAGTCTACACTCAAGTTAAATAAAGGATGCAAGACATGAGCTCTAGGACCATGCCTCAGGACTACCTGGCATGATGACTCCTGACTGTCCCTGTCTCTAGTCCACCTAGTTGTGCTGCTTATCCAGTCTCTGCTGTTTCTGTCTGCAGCTATGGAACCCTGACCTGCTCAAGGCTCACCGGAGGTACTAACTCATCCCAGACCCGCTGTTTGATCCTGTCTCTCTACCGGACCTACTGTCTCAACCTCTAAATGCTCAGCTATGAAGAGCTAACTGGTATTTACTCTTGAGGTGCTGAACTATTGCACCCTCTATAATTTGACACTGCTGGTCATCTATGAATGTTTAAACGTCTTGAAGAATAATCTGGCTAAATGGTTGTACTCTTTTATAATCTCCACCAGCACAGCCAGACGAGGACTGGCCACCACTCAGAGCCTGGTTCCTCTAGGTTTCTTCCTAGGGAGTTTTTCCTAGCCACTGTGCTTCTTTGTCTGCATTGCTTGCTCTTTGGGGTTTTAGGCTGGGTATCTGTATAAGCACTTTGTGACAGCTGCTGATGTAAACAGGGCTTTATAAAATACATTTGATAGATTGAGTTACTGACATGAATAGAAGCATATGTAAGACACTGACAGTGTCTTACATTTCCTCAATTTGATTTATTTTACCTTTATTTAACTAGGCAAGTCAGTTAAGAACAAATTTCGTATTTTCAATGACGGCCTAGGAACTGCCTGTTCAGGGGCAGAACGACAGATTTGTACCTTGTCAGCTCGGGGATTTGAACTTGCAACCTTTCGTTTACTAGTCCAACACTCTAACCACTAGGCTACCCTGCCACACCAATAGGAAGTTGTACCTTAAGCCAACACTTTTTCCTAGTCTTTCCTGCTGGGGACAGGGGGCTTCAGGTTTTGGAATGGAGGGCCTAGAGAATTGGAATATTAACAATAATTAGTGTCCACATTTATGAATGAATTAAATTCAATATGAGTTAGTTGTGTATCTCATCTGATTGAGAAAAGCTGATTGTTAAGGGATTTTTATGAATAATGACTAAATTATGTATACATTTAAATCAGAACTATAACTAAACAGAATACTACTATGTTACTGTATGGATGTATGAATCTTATTATAATACTGAATGTAATGTGTGTAGTTTTCGTCAAGAATTAGAAGGGCTTTCTGTTCCTTGTTGGAAACGAATGGAGCTATTATCAGACTGGCTGGAATGCTGTGTTCCTTACAGGACATCCTGTCTCTACCCAGGGAGGGGAGAGACCTTGGGCTAGTAGTAGATTATTTAACAGGTGGTCGACAATGTGTGAAGGCTTGTGAACTATACTGCCATTGTATCGGAGTGGAGGAAGGACCTTTTAAAAGCTATGGCGTCATTTTTAGTATATAACCTGATGTAAATTGTACTATGATGAGTACTCCCGAGAATAAACGCTATTGGTTGATTTTGAGACTGGTCCCTGTCTATTTTATGCAAATACGTTTCTTACAAATTCTTAGAAATGGGCAGTGTTTTAATTGAATTGGTTGATGAACATATAGGAATGAAATTCCTTTAACACTGATATACTGCATGTCTATTTTCTTTTGAAAATCTGCCAACAAATCACGCAATTGTCTAGTGAGAGTGCACACAACCATTAGCTTATTTTAACAAGTCAAAAATAACGTTTTGTCAAGGGACCCAACGAATAACAACGACGCTAGCCTACTACTGCACCCCATAATCAACCAACTTGCCAAATAGTAGTGACAAGGCTATATTGTTGTCATTCAGTAACGTTAATGTACTGTACTGTACGTTACTGTAGCTTAATTTACTGTACATCACATAATTACCCACCTAGCTAGCTAGTGATAGCATAGCTAGCTCCAAAGAAAGAACGAATGAATGACAACAGGCTTTTAAACTAAATATATATCTAGCTTGTACGATTGCATGTAAAACAACTTTACAGAGGATTACAAAGTTTGAAAGCAAAGTTGACTTAACAGTATGCTGCTCTCTCAGGGACTAGAGTGAGTCATCCAGATATGAGGTCAGCTGGCGTCGTTAGCATTAGCTAGCTAGCAGCGCCAGTATGTCAGAAATGAAAGTATATATATCCAGCAACTATGCCATGCTGACTTCGTAAAATAAATCAAATCGGACTAACTAGCTAACTTTAGCTCGCCAGCTCAGTGACCAGTGAATCACCTATTCCTGTTTACAGAGTGTGCGTCCCTCTCCCCTCCCACGTGCTGCATGGAGAAGCACTAATGAGTCAACATGTGCCCAGAATTATATTACATTCGGGTTGGTTTACAAGCCACATTGACAATGCATTGGAAACTGTTCAGGGCGGTTTAGCAAAATAATCTCCACGTGAGGCCCGGGTTTGATTCACGGCCAATGCATGCACACCTTTTGCTCTGGTACTGGATTTGTGTACATGGATTACACATTTGGCATTGCTGTGTCTTGTACCATGAACATATTCAATAAACTGTTTCTACTGTACCCCCCCCCAAATGTTATATTTGAGTTTATTGTCCTCTGATGGTTTTCCAGTACACAATATGTCCAGTAATCACATTGCTCTGTTTCATTCAATGAGATCACTGGCAATAATCAATTCATCATTTACACCTAGAGGTGCACCCAGCTCTAACATTAGCTACTATTTTGCTTGAAAGAGTTTTCTGATAGCTCTGATTTTAAACAACCTCTGTTTGATTTCAGATTTGCTCTGCATCACAGGAGTCTGGGTTTCAGCAACATCTGCTTCTCACTCCCACAAGGTAAGTGCTAAGTGATTTTGAATGGTGCATTTAGTCATTAGATCAGTTTCATTAAGAAACAAAAAAATTAAGATATAAATTAAAGTGCTGTTTGATTGTCCACAGCCTAACCTTTGGAACATCTACATTTTAAAAAGTCTAATAAATCCATTTAGTATAGCCTACACCTTCACAATAAATCCATTATTTATTTTAGACAGGTCTAAAGAAACATGATATGAAGAAAATGTAGTCTATTTCAGAAGAACAGAATAGCATACTCTGAGTTGTCCTTATGGTAATGGTATGATGGCAACTTTGCGTTTTTTTCTTCTTCTGTTATTTCTTACATTATTAGCCCAGAAAATGTTTTGAGTTATTACATACACTACCGTTCGAAAGTTTGGGTTACTTAGAAATGTCCTTGTTTTTGAAAGAAAAGCACATTTTCCCATTAAAATAACATACAATTGATCAGAAATACAGTGTAGACATTGTTAATGCTGTAAATGAGTATTGTAGCTGAAAACGGCTGATTTTCAGTGGAATATCTACATACGCATAAAGAGGACCATTATCAGCAACCATCACTCCTTTGTTCCAATGACACGTTGTGTTAGGTAACCCAAGTGTATCATTTTAAAAGGCTAATTGATCATTAGAAAACCCTTTTGCAATTATGTTAGCACAGCTGAAAACTGTTGTTCGGATTAAAGAAGCAATAAAACTGGCCTTCTTTAGACTAGTTGTGTATCTGCAGCATCACTATTTGCGGGTTCGATTGCAGGCTCAAAATGGCTAGAAACAAATAACTTTCTTCTGAAACTCATCAGTCTGTTCTTGTTCTGAGAAATTAAGGCTATTCCAAATTGCCAAGAAACTGAAGATCTTGTACAATGCTGTGTACTACTCCCTTCACAGAACAGTGTAAACTGGCTCTAACTAGAATAGAATGAGGAGTGGGAGGCCCCGGTGCAAAACTGAGCAAGAGGACAAGTACATTCGAGTGTCTAGTTTGAGAAACAGACACCTCACAAGTCCTCAACTGGCAGCTTCATTAAATAGTACCTGCAAAACACCAGTCTCAATGTCAACAGTGAGGAGGTGACTCCGGGATACTGGCCTTCTAAGCAGAGTTGCAAAGAAAAAGCCATACATCAGACAGACCAATACAAATAAAAGATTAAGACGGGCAAAATAACACAGACACTGGACAGAGGAACTCTGCCAGCATCCCGGAGTTGCCTCTTCACTGCTGACGTTGAGACTGGTGTTTTGCGACCAGATGAGGACTTGTGAGGCGTCTGTTTCTCAAACTAGACACTCTAATGAACTTGTCTTCTTGCTTAGTTGTGCCCTGGGGCCTCCCACTCAAAATCAAGTCAAATGTATTTATTTATATAGCCCTTCTTACATCAGCTGATATATCAAAGTGCTGTACAGAAACCCAGCCTAAAACCCCAAACAGCAAGCAATGCAGGTATAGAAGCACGGTGGCTAGGAAAAACTCCCTAGAAAGGCCAAAACCTAGGAAGAAACCTAGAGAGAAACCAGGCTATGAGGGGTGGCCAGTCCTCTTATAGCTGTGCCCGGTGGAGATTATTGCAGAACATGGCCAAGATGTTCAATCCTCTTTCTATTCTGGCAGAACAGCGCCAGTTTGCGCTGTTCGGTGAAGGGAGCAGTATACAGTGTTGTACGAGATCTTCAGTTTCTTGGCAATTTATCGCATGGAATTGCCTTCATTTCTCAGAACAAAAAGAAACTGACGAGTTTTAGAAGAAAGTTCTTTATTTCTGGCCATTTTAAGATGGGCAAAAGAACACAGACATTGCCTAGAAGGCCAGCATCCCAGAGTTGCCTCTTTGCTGTTGATGTTGTTGTTTTGCGGGTATTATTTAAAAGTTGAGGACTTATGACGTGTCTGTTTCTCAAACTACTTGTCCTCCATACAGCCATCTGGGTTCTCAGCGAACTGGATGGGAAATGGGGAAAAATGCACCAAATTCTTTCTCAATTTTCAATATAGAAATGCTACCAATGTCACGCCCTGACCATAGAGAGCTGTTTATTCTCTGTTGGTTGGGGCATGATAGTGACTAGGGTGGGTCATCTAGGTGATTAATGGTATGTCTGCCTGCTATGGTTCCCAATCAGAGACAGCTGTTTATTGTTGACTCTGATTGGGGATCATATTTAGGCAGCCATTTCCTCATTGTGCTTTGTGGGATCTTGTCTACGGATAGTTGCCTGTGTGCACACCAGTAGCTTTTATTTTATTACCTTTATTTAACTAGGCAAGTCAGTTAAGAACAAATTCTTATTTTCAATGACAGCCTAGGAACAGTGGGTTAATAACTGCCTTGTTCAGGGGCAGAACGACAGATTTGTACCTTGTCAGCTCAGGGATTTGAACTTCAACCTTTCGGTTACTAGCCCAACACTCTAACCACTAGGCTACCCTGACACCCCTTCACGGTTTGTTTGTGCTTGTTTGTTTTGTTTGGTGAGTTTCGATTAATTAAAATATGTGGAACTCTACGCACGCTGCGCCTTGGTCCAATCATTATAACGAGCGTGACAGAAGATCCCACCAACAAAGGACCAAGCAGCGTGGTCAGGAGGAGCAGGGATCCTGGGCCCAGGAGAAAAGTGAGTGGAGGACATCATGGACATGGGAGGAAGCTATGGCAGGGGACAAGACCCTGCCATGGAAGCAGACAGAGGCAACGAAGGAGGATCAATGGTGACTCCGAAGTTCATGACCACGACAGAATCCCGAGAGACAGCCCCCCCAAAATTTGGAGGGGGGCACACGGGTTGGTCGGCGAAACCGAGGGGCGAGTCTGATAGCGAAGAGGAATATTGGGATAGACTGAGCGAAGAGTATTGTGAGATAGTTGAGGGGAGTGATGAGGTAGAGTGGATGGTTTGGTGTCTGGAGCAAGACAGTCACCGTGAGGAGCGTGGGACTAGTCAGGCACCACGTTTTGCGGAGATACGCAATGTGTCTCCAGTGCGCATCCACAGCCTGGTGCGTTCTGTGCCAGCTCCTCGCACTTGCCGTGCGAAAGAGAGCATCCAGCCAGGACGGGTTGTGCCAGCTCAGCGCTCCTGGTCTCCAGTACGTCTCCTCGGTCCAGGATATCCTGCGCCGGCTCTACGCACTGTATTTCGCCAGTGCGCCTTCACAGCCCAGTGCGTCCTGTGCCAGCACCCCACACTTGCCGGGCTAAAGTGAGCATCCAGTCAGGACGCGTTGTGCCAGCTCTACGCTCCAGACCTCCAGTGCGCCTCCACGGCCCAGTATATCCTGCGTCGGCCATATGTACTGTGTCTCCAGTGCGCCTTCACAGTCCAGTACATCCTGTGCCTGTGTCACCAGCCCGGTGCCACCTGTACCGGTCCCATGCATCAGGCCTCCAGTGCGCCTCCACAGTCCAGAGCTTCTGGCGACAGTTCCCAGTCCAGAGCTTCCGGCGACAGTTCCCAGTCCAGAGCTTCCGGCGACAGTTCCGAGTCCAGAGCTTCCGGCGACAGTTCCCAGTCCAGAGCTTCCGGGCGACATTCCGCTTTCGGTGACATTTCACAGTCCGGAACCTCCTGAGACGTTTCACAGTCCAGAACCTTCTGAGACGGTCTTACGGTCCGGAACCTCCAGTGACAGTTTGCAGTCCCGAGCCTTCAGCAGGGTTTCTCAGTCCAGAGCCTCCTGCGACAATCTACAGTCCGGTTCCTCCGGCCACGATCCACTGTCTGGAGCCTCCGGCGTTGATCCACGGTCCGGTTCCTCTGGCGAGGATCCACGGTCCGGAGCTTCTGGCGATGACCAGAGCCGCCATGGAGGAAGACATCGTATCTGCGAGCAGAGTGGGTACTACGCCCTGCACCGGAGCCGCCCCCAACAGTAGATGCCCACCCAGACCCTCCCCTATTGAGTCAGGTTTTGCGGTCTGTCATGCCCTGACCATAGAGAGCTGTTTATTCTCTGTTGGTTGGGGCATGATAGTGACTAGGGTGGGTCATCTAGGTGATTAATGGTTTATGTTGGCCTGCTTTGGTTCCCAGTCAGAGACAGCTGTTTATCGTTGTCTCTGATTGGGGATCATATTTAGGTAGCCATTTCCTCATTGTGCTTTGTGGGATCTTATCTACGGATAGTTGCCTGTGTGCACACAAGTAGCTTCACGTTTTGTTTGTGCTTGTTTGTTTTGTTTGGTGAGTTTCGATTAATTAAAATATGTGGAACTCTACGCACGCGCGCCTTGGTCCAATCATTATGACGAGCGTGACAACCAAAAAAAATGTATTGATGGAGTCATGCATGATTCATCAAATGATATTTTGAAAGAGGAAGTAAAGTACTTTAAGAATATGTTTTTGTTTCAGTCTCCTCCATCTCCACTAACTGAAATTAATTGTATGTTTTTTTTTCTCCTAATAATAATGTGAAATTAACATCTGTACAGAAAGACTCATGTGAAGGCCAAATTACAGAGGAACTTCTTGATGCAATTGGGGCCTTTAAGGATGGGAAAACTCCAGGGCTGGATGGCATACCAGTGGAAGCATACAAAACTTTTTTTGAGATGCTCAGAGGACCATTATTAGCATGTTTTAACCACTCCTATATAAACGGTAGATTATCAGACACGCAACAAGAAGGTCTGATATCATTATTACCAAAACAGGACCCAAATGGTATATATAAAGATCCAGTCCATTTAAAAAACTGGAGACCTCTTTACACTTCAGTGTTGTGATACAAAAATCCTAGAAAAATGCTTGGCGCATAGAATTTAAAAAGTATTGTCATATGGACAATACATTGGAGATAATTTAAGACAAGTACTGTAAACAATGGAATACTATGAAATACCGGGGACACCAGTCCTGGTTTTCATAGCTGATTTTGAAAAGGCGTTTGAATAAGTACAAGCTTCTCAAGAGAACACTGATAAAAAATAGTTTTGGAACCTATGATTTTGTTAGGTTCCCCATTAGCCGGCGCTAATGGCAACATCTAGTCTTCCTGGGGTACGACACATCATTTTTAAATATTTTTTATTTCACCTTTATTTAACCAGGTAGGCCACTTGAGAACAAGTTCTCATTTACAACTGCGACCTGGCCAAGATACACTGAAGTGATAGATGTGCAGATGATGATCTGAAAGTACAAATACTGGTGTGCAAAAACAGCAAGAAAGTAAATAAAAACAATATGGGGATGAGGTAGGTAGTTGGGTGGGCCATTTACAGATGGGCTATGTACAGCTGCAGCGATCGATAAGCTGAACAGATAGCTGATGCTTAAAGTTAGTGAGGGAGATATGTCTCCAACTTCAGCGATTTTTGCAATTCGTTCCAGTCATTGGCAGCAGAGAACTGGAAGGAAACGTGGCCAAAGTGGGTGTTGGCTTTTGGGATGACCAGTGAGATATGCCTGCTGGAGCGCGTGCTACGGGTGGGTTTTGTTATGGTGACCAGCTGAGATAAGGTGGAGCTTTACCTAGAAAAGACTTGTAGATGACCTGGAGCCAGTGGGTCTGGTGACGAATATGTAGCGAGGGACAGCCGACGAGAGCATACAGGTCACAGTGGTGGGTGGTATAAGGGACTTTGGTGACAAAACGGATGGCACTGTGATAGACTGCATCCAGTTTGCTGAGTAGAGTGTTGGAGGCTATTTTGTAAATGACATCGCCAAAGTCAAGGATCGGTAGGATAGTCAGTTTTACGTGGGTATGTTTGGCAGCGTGAGTGAAGGATGCTTTGTTGCGAAATGGGAAGCCGATTCTAGATTTAATTTTGAGATGTTGGAGATGCTTAATGTGAGTCTGGACGGAAAGTTTACAGTCTAACCAGACACCTAGGTATTTGTAGTTGTCCACATATTCTAAGTCAGAACCGTCCAGAGTCGTGATGCTAGTCGGGCAGGCGGGTGCAGGCAGCGATCGGTTGAAGAGCATGCATTTAGTTTTACTAGCATTTAAGAGCAGTTGGAGGCCACGGAAGGAGTGTTGTATGGCATTGAAGCTTGTTTGGAGGTTTGTTAACACGGTGTCGAAAGAAGGGCCTGATGTGTACAGAATGGTGTAGTCTGCATAGAGGTGGATCAAGGAATCACCCGCAGCAAGAGAGACATGATTGATATATACAGAGAAAAGTGTCGGCCCGAGAATTGAACCCTGTGGCAGCCCCATAGAGACTGCCAGAGGTCCGGACAACAGGCCCTACGATTTGACACACTGAACTCTATCTGAGAAGTAGTTAGTGAACCATGTGAGGCAGTCATTTGAGAAACCAAGGCTGTTGAGTCTGCCGATAAGAATACGGTGATTGACAGAGTCGAAAGCCTTGGCCAGATCGATGAGGACGGCTGCACAGTAATGTCTTTTATCGATGGTGGTTATGATACCGTTTAGTACCTTGAGCGTGGCTGAGGTGCACCCGTGACCAGCTCGGAAACCGAATTGCACATTGGAGAAGGTACGGTAGGATTCTAAATGGTCAGTGATCTGTTTGTTAACTTGGCTTTCGAAGACTTTAGAAAGGCAGGGCAGGATGGATATAGGTCTGTAACAGTTTGGGTCTAGAATGTCTCCCCCGTTTGAAGAGGGGGATGACCGCGGCCGCTTTCCAGTCTTTAGGAATCTCGGACGATACGAAGGAAAGGTTGAACAGACTAGTAATAGGGGTTGCAACAATGGCAGCAGATAATTTTATAAAGAGAGGGTCCAGATTTTCTGAAAAAGACATTACAGACAAAAATACTTTACAATTAACATACATTTAAAAACAACATAGACATTACAGACATATCTAAAAATGTAATAAACTTTCAACTAAAGACACAAATGTTCCACCCCTTGGGATTGTTGGTAGTTTGTTACCCATTACTTTGGAATTGTTTGTAGTTTGTTATGCCTTACCTTTCTCGCAACTGGGATTGTTTGTAGTTTGTTATCCATTACCTCTCTCTCTTCTGGGATTGTTTGTAGTTTGTTTCACGTTACTGCTCTCTCCTTGCTCTCCGTTCCTCCAGGCAGCTCTGTCTGCTCCTGCACGCGGAGAACATCTTCCACTCCATGGCAGACATCCTGCTGAAGGAGGAGGACCTGAAGTTTGCCTCCACCATGGTGCAGAGGCTCAACACCATCCTGCTCATCTCCGCATAGCTCTTTCAGCTGCGCAACCAGCTCAAACACCTGCGCACTCAGGTAATATCAAATTGTATTTGTCTCATGCGCCGAATACAATAGGTGTAGACCTTACAGTGAAATGGTTACTTACAAACTAGGGTGGCAGGAGTCTTTGGCAATTTTTAGGACCTTCCTCTGACACCACCTGGTATAGAGGTCTTGGATGGCAGGAAGCTTGTCCCCAGTGGTGTACTGGGCCATACGCACTAACCTCTGTACCTTGCAGTCAGAGGCCGAGTAGTTGCCATACCAGGTGCAACTGTAGAACATTTGGAGGATCTGAGGACCCATGCCAAGTATTTTCAATCGACTGAGGGGGAATAGGCGTTGTCGTGCCCTCTTCACGACTATCTTGGTGTGTTTGGACTATGACAGTTCGTTGGTAATGTGGACACCAAGGATCTTGAAGCTCTCAACCTGCTCCACTCCAGATACAATCCTATTTCACAGTAAACAAATTGACAACAGAATTTCAGCATGCTTATAGGGAGGAACACTCAACAAGCACAGCATTTACACAAATAACTGACGATTGGCGGAGAGAAATTGATGATACAATTATTGTGGGGGCTGTCTTGTTAGACTTCAGTGCAGCTTCTGACATTATCGATCATAGTCTGCTTGTGGAAAAAACTTATGTGTTATGGCTTTACACCCCTGCTATAATGTGGATAAAGAGTTACTTGTCTAGAAGATCACAGAGGGTGTTCTTTAATGGAAGCCTCTCAAATATAATCCAATTAGAATCAGGAATTCCCCAGGGTAGCTGTTTAGGCCCCTAGCTTTTTCCCATTTTTACTAATGACACGCCACTGACTTTGAGTAAAGCCAGAGTGTCTATGTATTTCGTTTGACTCAACACTATACACGTAAGCTACTACAGCGACTGAAATGACTGCAAACCTCAACAAAGAGCTGCAGTTAATTTCAGAGTGGGTGGCAAGGAATAAGTTAGCCCTAAATATTTCTAAAACTAAAAGCATTGTATTTGGAACAAAACACTCACGCAACCCTAAACCTCAACTAAATCTTATAAGTTGAGCTGACTAAACTGCTTGGAGTAACCCTAGATTGTAAACTGTCATGGTCAAAACATATTGATGCAGTAGTAGCTAAGATGGGGAGAAGGCTGTCTATAATAAAGCGATGCTCTGCCTTCTTAACAACACTATCAACAAGGCAGGTCCTACAGGTCCTAGTTTTGTCGCACCTTGACTACTGTTCAGTCGTGTGGTCAGGTGCCACGAAAAATCACTTGGCTCAAAAATCACTTGGAAAATTGCAATTGGCTCAGAACAGGGCAGTACGGCTGGCCCTTGGATGTACACAGAGAGCTAATATTAATAATATGCATGTCAATCTCTCCTGGCTGAAAGTGGAGGAAAGATTGACTTCATCACTACTTTTATTTATGAGAGTTTGCTGAATGCAAACTCTGTCTAAACTACTGCCACACAGCTCGGACACCCATGCATACCCCACAAGACATGCCGCAAGAGGTCTCTTCACAGTTCCCAAGTCCAGAACAGACTATGGGAGGCACATAGTACTACATTGAGCCATGACTACATGGAACTCTATTCCACATGAAGTAACTGACGCAAGCAGTAAAATGAGATTTTAAAAAAACACCTTCTGGAACAGCGGGGACTGTGAAGCAACACAAACATTGGCATAGACACAGGCACACACACACACACACACACACACACACACACACACACACACACGATAACATACACACTATACATACACATGGATTTAGTACTGTAGATATGTGGTACTGGTGGAGTAGGGGTCTGAGGGCACACAGTGTGTTGTGAAATCTGTGAATGTATTGTAATGTTTTTAAACTTCCTTAATTTTGCAGATAACTATAGACTTTCAGTCATTGCGCTAATGCTAGTTAGCATTGGCTCGCAAAACTACCCCTAACTTCCTTCATACTGGACACACATAAAAATTGTATCCACGAGTTCATCTGACTCTGGGGAAGTAGATAAAGGCCTCATTTCCAAAATCCAGAAGCATCCCTTTAAGTGCTTTTTTGTTGAGTTGCATACATAAACTCTCATGCAGACACTGCACATACCTTCCTGTTTAACCCTGCTGGGACATTAGTTTAGGCCCACCCAACCCTAGTTGTGAGAAGTGAGAGGACCTTATTGTGACTGGAGGACAATCCAAATTTGAATTCAGGGCAGGGGAAACCGCTTGCATTGTTTGTTTTAAAAACAAACACTCTTTTTTCCTACTATTTAAAAGGCTTGTTACTTGGCAAGCTCATATTCCGCAATGGTCCCAAAAGCCCTGTACAATGGAGACAGCACGATTATGCTCCTCAGACTCATTTTATGCTCTTTCTGTTGCTCAAAGCTTAACTGGACATGCTTCTTGAAGTGTTAAAACCTCTCTTTTGCCCCCCAATCCATCCTTCCCCTCTCTCACATTCTAATTTCATACCTCTCTTCAGCCAGTCTCTTCCCCTCACTGACAGCCTTTTTCTCTTTCGAACACTTGTTACCTTCCTCTTCTTATTGCTAACATCTGCTTCCTGGGCAACCCTGCTGCAGACCGATGTCTTATCAAGTGAAACTTTAAAAAATAAAGTTGACCATGTGTAATAATTTTACTTTCCATTAGCTCGTATACTCTATGCATCAGTTTCTGAACAGTAGGTGGCGTCAGTCATACTTTTATGGATAGTGATTGATCTGTGGTAGGTGTTATGTAGATTCCCAATAAATAATTTACACAACTACACTTTTAGCCCATTTAAGATACAAGGAATAAGAAGCAAGTTTTATTCAGATCGCCATTAGCTTTTGCCGAAGCGATTCCTCCTGGGGTCCACAAAACAAAACACTGAAACAGTTAGTCAAAATACCACTAATACCACTATCACTATTTGTCATACAGTAGCTAGCAGCCAGAGCAGTAACAAGTGGGGCAGGACTAAATAGGTGGGGGCTCATGTTAAACAAGAATGATGACATGGTATGTCAGTTCCTATGAATATGCAGGGTTTGTTTACAGCTGATGTGCTTCAGTGATGCCGCCCAGACCTATTGCAACAAGCAAAGGAAGAGCTCCAACTCGTTAGTCTTTGAAGTTAACGTGTCTCCTGTGAGACTCCCCAATAAAATAGCATTTCTTTGATCTGGAGTTCTTTTGAACACACCCTCTATGCAATGTCGGCAACTGCGCAGTGCGACATCTTATCACATAAATGCCATACACGTGACAAGTCAAATTACCACACCTGCCACCCACAGCTACAACTCATTGAGTGACAAATATCATACATGGTTGAATAGACAATATTCTCATTTGTAATGGTGCCAAAGGTTTCTAGCAGCTGATATGGACCATAGAGCAAGGCACCTCATGACAACTTTTGACATCCATTGTATTTCAAACCTGTGAATTCCAGTTGATATGTACAGAATGTAATTGCAGTGTAAGCTTAAGCCCTGTGGAGTTACTTCTAGTCCTCATTATAAAGATGTAATCCCAGAAATGTGAAGGATGTTTGAACAAAAATCAAATGGTATTTCCTCACACCTAGTGCATTCAAGCTTATGCCATTCTTTCAAGGTCCAATGCAGCAGTTTACCTCAATATAAAATAATTCAGGGAACAATGAAGTACCTTCATACTGTTATTTTTAATTGATATGGTCAGAAATGGGTTTTTAAAAGCTTCTTAGCAAAGAGCAATTTCTCAAGCAAGAATTTTGCTAGGACTGAGTGAAGGGCCTTGTTAGGAGGGATTTGTAACCTAAAAACTATCTATTATTGACATAGGTTTGAAAGTAATTGGTCTAACTTCCAAAACTCAATTCCACCAAAACAGGCTGAAATTTCAGGCGTTCTTTTCAAAACTGCATTATTTTCACATTATTCCAACCTCAGTGTGGAAATGTATATAAGACACAGAAAAACCTTGTTGATTGCCATGGGCCTTTAACATGCAGTTTTGCCCAACACTGCTTTGGCTGTACAAATCTGATTAAATTAAATTAAAGTGCATGTACTACTAAAGAACAAAGCAAGTAATGAGACCCCTGCAGATGCATTTAAAGCAACTAAAGAAAGATTTCTCTAACTTGGGTTGAGTGTAACCCATATTGGATACTCTTGACACACAAAGCCCCTAAAGCTTTAAGAGCCATGATTAGACCAAGTTTCTTACTGGTCAGAGCCAATAGCCCACATAGTTAAAAGACAAAGGACCTCCAGTGAAATATTGAATTATTTATTAGTAATCAAAGTGCTGTAGAGAATTGAAGTCCATGGTCAGGAGATCACCGAGCCTGTCAGATACAAAGTATAGTTAATATAGTACACAATAAGCTACAGCATAAATTGGAATACCTTTAGACAATAAGAAACCAGATCCCATATTCATCAAGTGTCTCCGGGTAAGAGTGCCTATCTAGGATGAGGTCCCCATTGTCCATTCATTATAATTTAAAACCGATCCCAGATCACCACACTTACTCTGCTTTATGAATGTGCCCAGAATTACATGTGAATAGACCATAGAGGTAGAAAAAAGGCTGTAGATTGATACAACGAGTCATAGCATGACATTGCCATTGAGGGCTTCCACCAATTTAAAGTAGTAAACTGGGTTGGTGATTCCTATAGAGTGATGGGAGTGATTAGCCAATGATCAGAGCATTCTTTAAAATTGGGTTGCCCATGAATTGTAAATGTCTTTAAGCTGCATCACCACAATCTAGTGACCACAATATAAATGACAATATTTGGCACAGCACTGCATGCTGTGTATACCTTATTAGCATTGCATGTGTTTTGTTTATTTTAAAACAATATGAAAATTCACTACTTTAAAATGGAGATGGCCACAATGGTACCATCACAGACACCATAATGGCACAGATACAAATATTTGTCATCTTTCCATCTATGGAATACGCAGACAAATAAACTTAATCTTGAAACTGCAATAAAATTGTGATGTCAATAAGCCAATCATACCTGCACTTTAGTCATCCTGAATTCAGGTCTTCCTGGAACGACATCACCACGGGAGCCTCCACTCTAGGACTGGGCGTAGTTTCTCTGAGGAAGTATTTGTGGCATAAATCCTCTGGGACCTGCACCTTCATCTGATTCAGGAGTGGGTTGGACAGGACTAGGCTCTTCACCACTCTCAGCCTCTATGCTTGAATCACTGGTAATCTTGGTGAACTGGTTGGCTGCATTTGGGTTTAATCCACTGTGAAAAGGTGCAAACGTGTTGACTTCCAAAGCAGGTTTGTGGTCCAAGTGCTGTGAAAAGGTGGCTGAGAGTTCCTACTTGGGTTATCTATACTTTGTGCAGAGGAACATTGGCTGGGGTAAGGTTTTGCTTTAATGAAAGCTTTGGGAGGAATGTTTTGTTCAATATAACTAACTGGTAGAAGGGTTTTCCTGACCCGAGTAGTAGTAGCTAATAGGCACTCCTCCATTCTGGCTATAGCCAATATTGGATGGCACAAGGTAGTAGTCTGTTTGGGCAGTTACTGGCCTTGGGGCACCTGTGCTTTAAGATGGGGCTATAAGTAGGGGGCACAGGCCTGCTGTATTTGCGGGTTGGGGAACCATGTTCACTACCTTGCTGACCTAGAGAGGGATTCTTACCAACCTGGCCACTTCCTCCTGAATTGGTGGTGGAAAGTTGCATCTGCCATGGGTAAAAGGTTCTATAGTGGGTAGTAGGATAGTGGACAGGGCCGACATCAAATATGGATATGGGAAGCATAGGTTGGCCAAGTCGGTCCATGACTAAAATAGTTGGTGGAGGGTTGATGCTGACCTGAGTAGTAGCCACTCAGAGCTACATTTTGGCCATAGCCAACATTGGAGCGCACAGGGAGCGCACAATCCTGTTTTGTCAGGATTGACTGGCCTTCGGCGGTTATATTGGCTACCAACACTAAGGAGCATTGTAGGTGGGGGTATAACTCTGCGGTGCAGGTTTGCTGTCTGAACTTCCTGTGATGGAATGATTGAGTGCAGAAACAGGGCCAGAAATTGGTCCAGGAGAGAGTTTACCATCCTGGTCTCTTCCTGAATGGGAGGTGGAGGGTTTTTTTCTGACGGGGGGGTTTGAATGTATATTGGCTATCCATACTGTAAGGAGAGCCATGGCTGGGGTATAATTCTGGGGGGGCAGGTCTTATTTGGGGGCTTGGTGGACCAAGTTCACTACCTTTCTGGACTGAAGGTTTCTTACCAGCCTGGCCTATTCCTGAATTTGAGATGGAAGGTTTAGTTTGAACTAGAAAAAGTTTCCATAGTGGATAGGATCAGAGGTATTGGATACAGGGTCAACAGTAGGTTTTGGAGGCATAGTTTGTTCAGTCAGTCTTTTGCCAAAATAACCTGGGGAGAGGTTTTCCTGACCCGGGTAGTAGTGACCACTAGGAGCTCCTCCATTTTGGCCATAGCCAACATTGGTGGGCACAGGGTCAGGTTTTATTGGAGTTGGGGGTTTATATTTATACTGACCTACACTATAAGGAGGGCCATAGCTGGGGGTATATCGCTGGAGTGCAGGTTTTGAGAGCTTTCCATTCTGGAGGAATCAGGTTTATTTCCTGTCTGGACAGGAGAGGATTTCTTATCAGCCTGTCCTCCTCCAGTCTAGGGTGTCCCAAATTGGGTAGTAGTGGGGTTCTTCAGACCTTGGTAATGTCCACTGGGAACATTTCCAGGCTGAGGGGGTACTTGAGCCAACCGGTGCAGGACCAGCTGCAGTGATTGGTTTGGGGGAAATGGTCCTTTGTCAAAGTTTGTGGGAGGCTTCACCTGGCCTGGGTTATAACCACTTAACATCCTGAGTGGGACCATACCACATTGGAACAGGGTAAACTGAAGAAGTTGAGTTTGAATAATACATGGGGAAAGATGTGGTATGCAAGTAATAGCCACTGGGATTTGTCTCATACTGGGGGGGACCAATGGCTAAGGGAATAGGGTAAATGGCACAGATGGTCTTTCCAGTTTGGGGTTTGGTCAAATCCGTTAGCTCCATCTTATCTGGGATAAAAAACCCAACTGCCCTTTACACCTTGGATCTTTCCAATGGGGCTATGGGAAACTTCTCTCTGGGTGTCAGATCCATTGGGGGCAGACTAATCTTGGTTTGGGTCTGGGCCCCCCTGAGCAGGACCAGCACAAGGGGTGCCGCCTTTCTGATTAGAGCCAGGACTACTGGTAGAGGTTGTCGGTGGACTTGAGAGGCGTTGTAAGGATATAGTTAGGCGGAAATCTACTGGAGCACTTTTTGACCTGAGGTCAGCAGGAAAAGTGTTACTCCAGGCTGAGGAACTTTGGACCTGGTCATGCTGGCTGGGATAATGTGCAGCTCTGTAGTACTGGGGCTCCACAGTGAGACACTGTCCACTCTCAGCATAGCCATAACTGCAGCCTGAAATAAATGAACACTTAGTATAACATACTAGGAGATTCAAATAAATACAGATGTTCTAAGATTATGTGCAATCTCCTAGTGGTTAAAAAGGCTCATCCTGGGATGACATTTTTCTAAAGAAGCCATTCCACCACTTGTTACATTAATCAGCTGAGGAATGACGCTAGGAAAATGTAATCCCTCAAATTCATAGACTGTAGTCTAGATGCAGGGATTGAAAGTCCATGAGATCAAAATTTAAATTTAAATTAACCATGTTAACGCTTTACATAAAATAATTGTAAACAAATTGTTTATAAATATCAAATTATATTTTGGGTTCAGATGGGGTTACAGAATAATTATTCATTTTCATGGATGTGAAATGTAGCTTTTTTTTTACATTTATTTTTATTGACAATTGAACATTCCCATACCTCTTGGAAAAGACCCAGTTTACCGCTACATTTAACAGGCAAAACAGAACCATGCTGCAAAAGAGAACAGAAATCACTTCAAAATAATTACTAGGCTACCGAAATTAAATTTAGAAGTGAAGAAAAAACTAAAATAGAAACATAGTTACCTTAAAAGGTAGACAGACACAGCCATCATGAATGAGCTGCAGCACAGAAGCTATGCTGGTGTTCGTTATCTGTTTCCAAAAATGTGTGTTTAACACCACAGATTATTGTGCTGACAGAAACTTTTGGTTGGTGTCATGGAAAGTATATTTGTCAAATTCTCAAGCAGCTTAACCTGGTGGTAATCAAAACCAGCAAGGTGGAACTTACTCAGGTGCAATCATTTGAGATAATCCTTCAATGATTGGTGGAGAAAACTAGGGCAGATAAGTCTCTGGAGCAGTATGTTCAGATGTTTCCAGAGTAGAAAATATTAGGATGCAATTACAGTTCTGAATTTTTGACAAGACACACAAAAAAGTAACGTATTGTATGGTTCTACAAACTACACAGGCTATGTTTACATAGGCACCCCAATTGTGATTTGTTTTCTCCAGTAATCACATCAGAGGTGTTTCAGAGAAAATCTGATTGGTCAAAATACCAAATAGTGAGAAAAAAAACAGAATTGGGCTGCATGTGTAAACGCAGTCATAGTGTTTTCCTATCCATTTCTTCACATTATGCGTTGATCTTAGGCTGCGCAGAGGCAGCCCAATTCTGATTTGTGTAAATGCAGGCCGATAAAAACACAAACTGTGTTTAACATGCCAAACAGATTTTAGAGCAATTAAAAGTTTTGCATGTGAGAACTCAAAATTGTTTACTCATGGTTGTCCAGTTAAGTGAATGTCTGGGTACTTTAATTGGCTTATAGGTGATGGGGTCAAATTGGGGTCATGATAGGGGCTGCACGAAATGTTTGATGTATTATAATAATTGATTATGCTTATGTTGTATTAATAGAAGGGGAGGGGCTGTGGGACCCCTCCTCCTCTACATTTATAGGGTCCTAGACTACAGATTAACAATATATATATTCATTGTAAGATTTTATAATTATTCCACAGTCTTTTCTAAGTCTCTGCCTCTAATTTTAAAAAATGATCTGAGAAATGAGTGATTTATGGCATTGGGTGGACATCTAAATCAACTTGGGGGAATGGACATTTACTGCTGAGCCTTAGAAAACACTGGAACTATTGTATCTCTTGCAAGTTTGTATAGCTGTGTATGCATGGGCTTGGTCTGAGGAGTAGCAGGTAACGACGTATGCAGTGACTTCACAGGGGGTTGACTACAAGCATGATAAAAGCAACTTGGACTTTTCCTATGGGGCAGCTCATGAGAGATATCAGTTGTATGTGTGATGTTTGATCTTTGACTTCTGTCTACAGCTGTATTTTGAGTAAAATTGTTATGATTTCTAAGTGCACATTTAGAGTATTCCTTATTTGTTAAGTAAATAAAACGGAGCACAGAAAAACGGAACCAACATACGTAAGGCAATTTATACTGTATGGTCCATTTCCAATAAACTAAGCCATCTAATCATCAGAGTACAGGTGCTCTGGAGTCTTGAGCCCTGCTGAATTCATTAATGAAACTTTATTTGACCATAGCTTTGGTGGTGAAGTTTATAATGGGAGGAGGTACAATATGATCCAGTAAATTATTTTAAACTGTATGCAGTTATTCATGCATTTAATAGAACATATACCACTAATTTATACATTTTGTGTCATCCTATTTGACATTCATGTCTCTTTATTATTCAAACCAAATCCTCTCAACTCCTTACCTGCCTTACCCCAGAAGATATAACACTGTATGTCAATGTTACTGAAGCATTTCCATTTCATGGATATTAGTTTTAGGAGATTTGGCAGTTCTAATAATACAAGAAAAATCTCTATTCATTCAGATGCTCTTGTGCTTTGATCAAATGTGGTCAGAGTGAAGAACGCTTTTCATGTGAACACTGATGTTTTCCTCCGGGATATTGATGATATGGAATTAAATATGGATTGTGTGCGGTGAAGAGCTTTGATATGCAGTGTGCAGATGCTCTCTTTCCCCCTGTACGCTGTACAAGCAGATTCTGAAGGCCCACTGCTTTGGCAGAACAGAACACATTCAGTATTCCTAGTTCCCCTCTTCTCTGGTTGGATCCTTACTGTATTGTACAGAACTCTACACAGTCCATGGTTTTAGTTGGTTCACTGCCAGTTTATACTTTATGCAATACTTTTGATTTGATAACTCGAAAAATGTCCCATGGACATACAGTACATGTGTATGATCATTCTCTGACCCTCACTTACATAGATAGACAGGGATTACAGTTTTTGTTCTGTACTTTACCCTAAACTAAATGGGAATTTAAATGCTCACCTTTGTCTTTGTAACATTTTGTTTCTCACATTACCCCTTACAGCTATTACACACAGAACACATTGCTGACTAAAGACCGTTTCTGTACAAGTAAAATGAAAAAATAATAACGTCTCTTGCTAAAGCTTGGCTTTCCCAACCAGTTCTGATAAGTTAATCAACAAATCACAAGTAAAGTATTTGTCCCACTTGACTGGCTCATATAGCTAAACCAATTTATTTTCTCATAGATTGTTTTCTGAATCAATACACTGTAATTTAAAAAGTTATGAAACATCAAATTCCAGCAAACAGCTGCTGTTTGATCCAGGATATTCCCCTACAACAGTACCTCCAGAAATATCATGAAATATCAAGTCCTTATGGTTAGTACTGAACAAAAATATAAGCGCACTATGCAACAATTTCAAAATTTTTACTAAGTTTATGGTTCATATAAGGAAATCAGTCCATTGAAACAAATGAATTAGCCCCTAATCTATTGATTTCACTTGACTGGGAATCAGATATGCATCTGTTGGTCAGAGATACCTTTACAAAAAAAGTAGAGGCGTGGATCAGAAAACTAGCATGTATCTGGTGTGATCAACATTTGCCTCAGGCAGCGCGACACATCTCCTTCACATAGAATTGATCAGGGTGTTGATTGTGACCTGTGGAATGTTGTCCCACTCCTCTTCAATGGCTGTGCGAAGTTGCTGGATAATTGCAGGAACTGGAACACGCTGTCGTACACGTCGATACAGAGTATCCAAAACATGCTCAATGGATGACATGTCTGGTGAGTATGCAGGCCATGGAAGAACTGCGACATGGAGCCTTGCATTATCATGCTGAAACATGAGGTGATGGAGGGGGATGAATGGCACGACATTGGCCTCAGGATCTCGTCACGGTATCTCTGTACATTCAAATTCGATTTGAATGCAATTGTGTTTGTTGTCAGCTTATGCCTGCCTATACCATAACCCCACCGCCACCATGGGGCAACGTTCACAATGGTGGCCTTTTATTGTCCCCAGCACAAAGTGCACCTGTGTAATGAGCATGCTGTTTAATCAGCTTCTTGATATGCCACATCTGTCAGGTGAATGGATTATCTCGGCAAAGGGGAAATGCTCACTAACAGGGATGTCAACAAATGTGTGAACAACATTTGAGAGAAATAAGCTTCTTGTGCATATTGGACATTTCTGGAATCTTTTATTTCAACTCATGAAACATGGGACCAACACTTTACATGTTGCGTTTATATGTTTTCTGTGTACATACAGTCATTCACTACTCTTAGACATACAGTATGTCTTGTCCTTGGTCTCAAGTATAAACTACTGACCTCTAGTCATGTGGAAGTCTATAGAACTAGGATTAGAACATCAGACTCCACATGTATCACTTAGCATAAGCAGTGTTTCCCCTATATGCATTAAGCAGCAGCGCACTGCCTCTGCTAAATTGTGGCCACCACTGCAAAAAAATATATATTTGGGGCTGGTAAAAATGTTTTCAGTGTAAACTTAAATGATTAAAACCAGATATAAAGTATGTAGTAAAGATAATGGAGCAATATATTTTAAAATAAGATCATATTTGAGAATGAACCATTAATTTTTTTATTTCACCTTTATTTAACCAGGTAGGCAAGTTGAGAACAAGTTCTCATTTACAATTGCGACCATTACCAAAATAAAAACTTGACAGTTAGGGAGAATCTAAAATGTTTTTAAAAAATATTATTGAATGGGCCATGTTTGAGTCACTTAGGTAGCATAAGAACATGGCATAAGCCATGGAAAAATGTGCATAATTGCAGGAAATTTGTTTAGGACTGCAAATTCTTTCTCAGCCACATGGCAAAATGTGTATAATTGCAGTAAATTACACTGAACAAAAATATAAACGTAACATATAAAGTGTTGGTCCAATGTTTCATGAGCTGAAATAAAATATCTCAGAAATGTTCCATGCGAACAAAAAGCTTTACATCCCTGTTAGTCAGTATTTCTCCTTTGCCAATCCATCCACCTGACTGGTGTGTCATATCAAGAAGCTGATTAAACAGCATGATCATTACACAGCTGCACCTTGTGCTCGGGACAATTAACGGCCACTCTAAAATTTGCAGTTTTGTCACACAACACAATGCCACAGATTTCTTAAGTTTTGAGGGGCATGCAATTGGCATGCTGACTGCAGGAATGTCCACCAGAGCTGTTGCCAGAGAAGTAAATTTGAACTTCTCTACCTCCAATGTCGTTTTTTAGAATTTGGCAGTACATCCAACCGGCCTCACAACAGCAGACCACGTGTAACCACTCTAGCCCCTCCACATCTGACTTCTTCACCTGCAGGATCGTCTGAGAACAGCCACTCAGACAGCTGATGAAACTAAGGAGTATATATGTCTGTAATAAAGCCCTTTTGTTAGGAAAAACTCATTCTGATTGGCTCATTTGGGAGGGGGCCTATGCCCTCCCAGGCCCACCCATGGCTGCGCCCCTGCCTACTCATGTGAAATCCATAGATTAGGGCCTAATAAATGTATTTCAAATTACTGATTTCTTTTAATGAACTGTATGTAATTCAGTAAAATTGTTGAAATTGTTGCAAGTTCAGTTTATAATTTTGTTCAGTATAGCTTTGAAACTGCAATGTTTCTCTCTGCATAAGAATTGTGACACTGGTCTATTGTCCGTTGTAATCTCATAAGTCTGATATTGTTTTGAGATGCCTAAATAAATCAAATACTCAATGTTACAACACACTGACATCTGCTCAGTGCTCATGTAGTTCACTTTCTCCAAATCTTCATCAACTTCTTGTTGCACTTGGTCGTGGTCTTACTGAGGTGTACTGATGTATTTGAGAGTAATGATGACAGATCTCTTCATGATGTTTTTCTATCTTTGCCCTCCCAGAAGGGGAGAGGAAAATGGGCTCTTTAACGAGTCTGTGTCACTACCCCAGCAGGAGCAGCTCAGTGTGACCCCGGTCTAATAACGATTGAGTAGACGACAAGACAATAAACCACAGATGTAGTTCAGTCTGTCCACAGTACCTTCATCTCATCTCATCACTTTCCACTTCACTGTGGACAAAACAAGGGGGCATTTGCTTGGCTGGCATTCTGTCTAAAATGGATCCCCTTCGTGCAGCTCGGTGGAAATGAATGATTTTGTCGGCTTTTCTGACATCGAGTTAAAATATTTCATTTTGTTCTCCCCCACTGTGAAATCGTGGAGGGGACTGTTGATCAGTGTCCGTCTGTTATGGCATTAGTATGTTAGTACGTTTGTTCGTATGTTAGTCACACGCAAAATCTCAGACAGAACTGGGTGAATGATGCACCTGTTTGACCAAATGTTGGCGCATTAATAAAAGATTGAAAATGCAAACTTTGAAAGGTCACGCCCCTCATTTTCCACCATTTTGTGATAAAACACTTAAAATGCCACTTTTCTTTCACCGAATGACCGATCTGCACAAAACTTGATATGTGGTATCTATGGACAAAGGTCTCTCAACACAATATTTTCCATACTAGTACCTAAAACAACATGGCCGTTATTGACCAATAAACATTCACGTTTGCGTGGTCTGGCACATAAATGCATATAAATCCGTCGATGATATTCGTATTGTAACAAAATTTGGTACACATATTGCAAACACTGCCAGGATTCAACATATGCAAGAACATTCATATCGACCTCACGGTGGAGCTATAACAGGCACATGTTTATCTCTTGGTCTGTTTGACTCAGAGTGATGACATTTGGCACACATGCTCAGGGATATGAGTCTAGCTAACCCACGTGATATATCAGATACCACTGGACCGATTTTGATGAAACTTGGGTGAAGTGTTTAGCCATAGAGCACCGTAATTGACAAAATGTCCCAAGGCCCATAGGGGTACCGCATCATTCGTGGGGGATGACATCTTTACTGTTGCCTTGTTTTATTTTCAGGTGACTCTGGCAGAGAAGCGGTACCCCTTTGACTTATGGCTCGGCTCGGTGCACTATAGGCGATGGTGGTTGTTCTCATCAGCTGCACAGTATGTAACAGAGTACTACCGGATAATTTGCATAATTTCTTCTTCATTACATTGCACTATAGAAATAATCCTTAATGGCGAACCACAGGACTTCTAAGAAAACATACTCAACCAAGATTTAAATAATCTGTGTGTGTGTGGTACTTGCCAGATTATGAACTGAGTTGACAGCACTTCATAACAGCAAGCTGTTGCCTACTAACTGTCTGTAGCGTTCACCGCCTTCATTGAATGCCATTTTTGCTGTGTTGTTTAACAAAAGCCTATTTAATGAACATCATTCAATTACAAAAATGAGGATAGAAGCTACAGTATGTACCTGTGCCATGCTGTGCTACCAGTGTGCCAATGAACCTATCCTCCTATTGCTTATGTGATATTCATAACCTCTCACCCAAGGTGAACTATGTCTCAGTTGGTAAGCCCTTTGAACAACACACCATCTACTGTGAGGACTTATTCGATTAAACTACTGTCTATGTGTAGGATCTATATTCATCAGCCCAAATTTTAATCTCTTTGTAAAATTCCTGGGGCTGGTTGGAGTCTTACAGACAGAATATATCAAGATTTTATTTAAAAAATGACTATTTTGACTTAGAATTTAGAATTTACATTACATTAGAATTTAATGTTATTAACAGAATACAAAGAGAAAATAATCCTCCCATTTCAACATTAAAAAAGCCATTTCCTGCCCTAATGTTTATAAAGGCTTTGATTTATTAGTGATGCACTGCAGGGAAAATACTTACTGTTTTGCACAATGACCGATTTATCCTACAGTACATCATTATCTGAACACTATTATTAGTTTTATACTGCAATGTATGGGAATAAAAACAAAGTTTTTATAGAAAAGTAAGGGTTTCTCTATACCTGGTCAATTACCATATCAAGTATTGTGTTTTTCCTTTCCTCAGCATTGTCACTGCCTTTGTGGTCTAAAGTGCTATAGAAACTAGCTGTGCCCAGGCTCTCAACCGAGATGTCAAATCCCGCATCCAATCTCACATCCATCAAACATACTCTGGTTTCATAACACTGTTGCCCTGGCTACATTGTATTTAAAACTTGTCGTACTTACCTGACCATCACAGTAGTCTGCTTTAGCAAAGAAGCAATGCCTACTCATTATTACATCGCTGTCCTTGTTTTTCTAACTAATTAGCTGTATTAAGGGAATTTGGCCTGTCAATGTCAATATAACATGGGAACTCTAGTGCGTAGTGAAGTATGAACAGACAAAACTGAATGTGAGATTGAGAGCAGGGTAGTAAATTCAAGTCAAGCAGAATCAGATTGTTTGTGTTTACAAGTACGTTTTTAAAAAGGCTGATGTTTTTGCAAGTTGTTCCAGACTGCCAAGGACTTCCACTGTTAGAGTGTATTTATTGAATTTATCGTGCTGTCCAACATGAGCTGATCATTGGATGTACACATTCACAAACATGTTTACGTTCTAGAGGGATACTCTTACACAAGATATTGATCAGGACTAGACTTGCGTAGGGATATACCTTATGTCAGGTGCCCTCATCTTTAACTAAAAGTAGTCCTTCTCATTCTGGAGATACAATCTAGAAGTCCTTGGAACAGAGTAATCCTCTTGGCTGCGCTGGAAAATCTATAGACAATCTTTGCTAATCCCAACTCTGCTATCGGATGTTGTGCCTGTAGGCTCCTCAACCATCTAAGGACCAGTATTAGTTGCAAATTTACTGAAATAAAAATATTTAAATTTTTGTCCAGCTAAATCCCAGCAGCAAACCTTCACTTGTGGAGATTTCCGTTCAACATTTGGAAGCACAGGACAAGTGTCAAGCAGACCAGTGAAAATCTCATGATTAAATAGAACCGGCCAGAGCAACATGAGTTGGTATTTATGCTCAGAAAGATTACAGAAGCATGGAGTGTAAATGCAGGGCACCGCTAGGCCACTTACTCTTAATTAAAGACTGGGGTAAGAGGCTCGGCCAAGTTTTCTACAAGATTCACATAGGAGCAAATTAGGCACCTGACAGCCACACAGACACATCCAACTGTCTCATTTCCCCTTCCTGTTACAGTCTGCCCAGTGGCCTTCTCCTCTTCTTTAGATACAACTTCTTCTCTCATTAAAGGGATGGAAACACTCTTGGTGCTCCCAAATCAAATACATTAACGACTGATTAAGGGATAGCATTGCTAGTATAATTTCTGTCTTCTTTCTTTTGCAAAGTGCTGTGCTGTAGCCAGTAGCCACTCCTATCGGGATTAGGTGAAAAACACCACAAACACACTCAAAACTGTTGGGTTTATAGTTTATCTTACAGATCTTATTCAGGTTTAGGTTTAGGTATTGTAGCCATCACATTGGAATGGAAGACATCCAAATATAATAGCATTTCATCCCTATCTTACTAATTAGCAACTTTGACTTAGTGTTCCATTGCAAAAATAAATTATTGTTAAGTCGTGGGTGCTTGGGTAACACTTGGCGGCCAAGGCACAGCTCAGAATAACAACATTCATATAAATTCAAGCTTATGATGAATTGAGAGCCATAAAATGAAGAATACACACATCGCCAGATGCCAGGGGTTGTCCGCTGTGGCTTGGTATCCTTCATATTGCTTTATTACATTTCACTCAGCTGAATAATTCTTCTGTCATATTTTCATAATTTCTCAGGCTCACTGGCACATTTATATTTACTACGCCAGAGCCATCTAGGCAGCCCAATGTCATTTCTTACCAGGCAGACTATAGCCTGAGTACCAGTCTCTTTAGCTAACATTCCACTCTGTAGAAAGGAACCGTAATTATTTATGCCTAAGACATCCTAGGCATTAGATCACCTTGTGCCTCCAGTTGGTGGCCATGGCGACCTGTAAACTCGGGATCAACAGGGCAATGTCATATACCGAATGCTAACGTATTCATGGATTATTTTCCAAATCTATTTCACTGTCTAACTAATATTCTGTTGAAATACCAATCCCTCTCCTCCTGTCTCTCTCATGATCTAACTTTTAATTGGAACTCTAGGGCTACTATAGGTCGAATGGTATACATCAGTGTATCACTTAACATGTTAAAGGCCCAATGCAGCCATTCTTATCTCAATATCAAATCATTTCTGAGTAAAAGTTAAGTACCTTACTGTGATTGTTTTCAATTAAAATGGTTAAATAGAAACAAAATATATTCTTAGTAAAGAGCAATTTCTCAAGCAAGAATTTTGCTAGGACTATCTGGGAGTGGTCTGAGGAGGGGAAACTGAAAACTAGCTGTTGTTGGCAGAGAGTTTTGGAACTCTTTCTTATTGGTCTATTAACTAATTTACCACATTGTGATGTCACCAGGCAGGCCAAAACTCCATCCCACTAAAACAGGCTGAGATTTCAAGCATTCTTTTCAAACGTATCTTACACTAAAAGGGCATTATTATCATTTTCACAGTTCACAGTATTATTCCAACCTCGTAGTGTGGAAATATATATAAAACACAGGAAGATCAGGTTTTTGACTGCACTGGGTCTTTAACATAGGTTTACATGATTGCATGTATCACATGCAATAACAGGGTTTGTTTACTTATCTGTTTGTATATACACTGAGTGTACAAAACATTATGAACACTGGATGAATCCAAATCAAATCAGGTGAAAGCTATGATCCCTTATTGATGTCACTTCTTAAATCCACTTCAATCACTGTTGATGAAGGTGGCAAAGACAATTAAAAAATCATTTTTAAGCCTTGAGACAATTGAGACATGGATTGGGTGTGTGCCCTTCAGAGGGTGAATGGGGAAGACAAAATATTTAAGTGCCTTTGAAAGGGATATGGTAGTAGATGTCAGGCACACCGGTTTGTGTCAATAACTGCAATGCTGCTGGGTGTTTCACACTCAACAGTTTCCCATGTATATCAAGAATGGTCCACCACCCAGCCAACTTGACACAACTGTCGGAAGCACTGGAGTCAACATGGGCCAGCATCACTGTGGAACGCTTTCGACACTTTGTATAGTCCATGCCCCGACAAATTGCGTCTGTTCTAGTGCCTCCCGGGTGGCGCAGTGGTTAAGGGTGCTGTATTGTAGCGGCAGCTGTGCCACCAGAGACTCTGGGTTCGCGCCCAGGCTCTGTTGCGACCGGGAGGTCCGTGGGGCGACGCACAATTGGCCTAGAGTCGTCCAGGTTAGGGAGGGTTTGGCCGGTAGGGAAATCCTTGTCTCATCATGCACCAGCGACTCCTGTGGCGGGCCGGGCGCAGTTCGCTCTAACCAAGGTTGCCAGGTGTTTCATCCGACACATTGGTGCGGCTGGCTTCTTGGTTGGATGGCGCTGTGTTAAAACAGTGCATATTGGAGGACACATGACTTTCAACCTTCGCCTGTATGGGAGTTGTAGCGATGAGACAAGAATAGTAGCTACTAAAACAATTGGATACCACGAAATTGGGGAGAAAAAGGGGTAAAATTCAAACACAAAAAAACAGAAAAACAGCCAATGTAACAGTGTATTCAGAGAAACTTGCGATGCAAGAATCTTTGGCGGTTTATCCTAAAACATTTGACAGATTCTTCTGATTGTCCAATGGGCAATGTCCATTGATGAATCCGTTTAACGTTACAAGAGAGAACAATATCATGGTGTATTACTGTCAGACCTTAAACACCATAGATCTAATTTAGCGGAGCAAAGCATCACCTTATGCTTACTGTAAATGGTTGTGAGTGTTAAAGGATGTACATCCAATATGATAATAATAATAATAAGGTGGTGCTTATATTTGTTCTATATTGCCTCCCGAGTGGCTCAGTGGTCTAAGGCACTGCATCGCAGTGCTAGCTGTGCCACTAGAGATCCTGGTTTGAGTCCAGGCTCTGTCGCAGCCGGCGTACTAGCGACTCCAAGTGCAATGCATGCTGACACGGTCGCCAGGTGTTCGGTGTTTCCTCTGACACATTGGTGCTTCTGAGTTAAAATTAAGCGTGCGTTGTGTCAAGAAACAGTTTTGCTTGGCTGGGTTGTGTTTCGGTGGACGCACAACTCTCGACCTTCGCCTCTCCCGAGTCCGTACGAGAGTTGCAGCAATGGGACAAGATTATAACTACCAATTGGATACCACAAAATTAGGGAGAAAAAGGGTAAAAAAAAAAAAAAAAGTAATATTTGTCCTATATTACTCATGTACAAGTCAGCATTATACACGTGTGAATTGGAAATTAGTTTTTTGGCATATCCCAACTGCCTCGATACACACTCGGAGAGTGGGGTCACGGCCAGCCATTATCAATAGCAACCCTGGAGCAATTAAGTTAAGTGCCTTGCTCAAGGGCACATCAACATATTTTTCACCTTGGCTCAGGGATTCAAACTAGTGACCTTATGTTCACTGGCCCAATGCTCTAACCGGTAGACTACCTGCCAATACCATGGTGACTTTAAACTTAAGGCTCAAGTTTTGATGTGGTATCATTACGTAGAATGTATTACTTATCTTGTTGAGATCAGAAAGCATCAAGGGCTTTATTTATCTGTCCAAATGGGCATCGTATTTCACTCTGTTCATCTGTCCTAAAGCCCTCTCTGTCGGCTATGGATCACCTCTCTCTGCAGTCAGAGCACCACCATTATCCATCATGTCTGAGGATTACCCACAAGGCCTGTCACAGGAGGCTCTCGCACATGCACGCCATGCACACACACCCACACACAAATTATTGGTTGCCATATACACTGCTCAAAAAAATGAAGGGAACACTAAAATAACACATCCTAGATCTGAATGAATGAAATATTCTTATTAAATACTTTTTTCTTTACATAGTTGAATGTGCTGACAACAAAATCACACAAAAATTATCAATAGAAATCAAATTTATCAACCCATAGAGGTCTGGATTTGGAGTCACACTCAAAATTAAAGTGGAAAACCACACTACAGGCTGATCCAACTTTGATGTAATGTCCTTAAAACAAGTCAAAATGAGGCTCAGTAGTGTGTGTGTGGCCTCCACGTGCCTGTATGACCTCCCTACAACGCCTGGGCATGCTCCTGATGAGGTGGCGGATGGTCTCCTGAGGGATCTCCTCCCAGACCTGGACTAAAGCCTCCGCCAACTCCTGGACAGTCTGTGGTGCAACGTGGCGTTGGTGGATGGAGCGAGACATGATGTCCCAGATGTGCTCAATTGGATTCAGGTCTGGGGAACGGGCGGGCCAGTCCATAGCATCAATGCCTTCCTCTTGCAGGAACTGCTGACACACTCCAGCCACATGAGGTCTAGCATTGTCTTGCATTAGGAGAAACCCAAGGTCAAATGCACCAGCATATGGTCTCACAAGGGGTCTGAGGATCTCATCTCGGTACCTAATGGCAGTCAGGCTACCTCTGGTGAGCACATGGAGGGCCCCCCAAAGAAATGCCACCACACACCATGACTGACCCACCGCCAAAACCGGTCATGCTGGAGGATGTTGCAGGCAGCAGAACGTTCTCCACGGCGTCTCCAGACTCTGTCACGTCTGTCACATGTGCTCAGTGTGAACCTGCTTTCATCTGTGAAGAGCACAGGGCGCCAGTGGCGAATTTGCCAATCTTGGTGTTCTCTGGCAAATGCTGTAAGCACAACCTGTAAGCACAACCCCCACCTGTGGACGTTGGGCCCTCATACCACCCTCAAGGAGTCTGTTTCTGACCGTTTGAGCAGACACATGCACATTTCTGGCCTGCGGGAGGTCATTTTGCAGGGCTCTGGCAGTGCTCCTCCTGCTCCTCCTTGCACAAAGGCGGAGGTAGCGGTCCTGCGGCTGGGTTGTTGCCCTCCTACGGCCTCCTCCACGTCTCCTGATGTACTGGCCTGTCTCCTGGTAGCGCCTCCATGCTCTGGACACTACGCTGACAGACACAGCAAACCTTCTTGCCACAGCTCGCATTGATGTGCCATCCTGGATGAGCTGCACTACCTGAGCCACTTGTGTGGGTTGTAGACTCCGTCTCATGCTACCACTAGAGTGAAAGCACCGCCAGCATTCAAAAGTGACCAAAACATCAGCCAGGAAGCATAGGAACTGAGAATTGGTCTGTGGTCCCCACCTGCAGAACCACTCCTTTATTGGGGGTGTCTTGCTAATTGCCTATAATTTCCACCTGTTTTCTATTCCATTTGCACAACAGCATGTGAAATGTATTGTCAATCAGTGTTGCTTCCTAAGTGGACAGTTTGATTTCACAGAAGTGTGATTGACTTGGAGTTACATTGTGTTGTTTAAGTGTTCCCTTTATTTTTTTGAGCAGTGTATGTTATGATTAGGAATAACATGTAGCAGATGATTTAATAATCAGACTAGAAATGTGTGGGTTTTGGCCTTCAAATGTGTTGTGTATTGCCAGGGCAGTTTTGTCAGGGCCATTGCTTATGCCATTGTAGGCTTACTGAGGACTTATTTTGGTATCCGATTTCTGATTCTCCTATGAAGATAAAACACTGAAAACATACATGGCTTAGATAACTAATTTTAGAAGAGCTGCCTTCTCATTCACAACACTTGGCAATAATTGTGCTCCATTTGCAAACAAAAGGAGGTTGCTTCAAAGCCTGGGTTTCATCTCTCTCTCGTGCTATATCTGCCTCTATGGCGGTGTTTACACAGTCAGCCCAATTCTGATCTTTTGTCACTAATCAGATCAGCTGTGAAAAATATCTGATGTGAAAAGATCTGAAGTGATTAGTCAAAAGACTAATGTAAAAAATATCAGAATTCGGCTGCCTTTGTAAACGTAGCCTAACTGTTGCAAGTCAACCAGTGTCACTACAAACATATTTTACCTTCATAAATAATTGACCTTTTGTGTATTTTACATTTCACCCTCAGTTCTACACTCCACAACGGGAGTTTGCAGCTTCCCTCAGCCAGACTGCACTTTAGGTAGGCTAGAGATTCTGTCAAGGCAGATAGTCTCATGGTATGATCCGGTGCCCCCGCACATTGACTCTGTACCCGTACCCCCCTGTATATAGTCTCGCTATTGTTATTTTACTGCTGCTCTTTAATGACTTGTTACTTTTATTTCTTATTCTTATCTATATTTGTTTAACTGCATTGTTGGTTAGGGGCTCGTAAGTAAGCATTTCACTGTTGTATTTGCCGCATGTGACTAATACAATTTTATATGATTTGATAGGATCAGGAAATTATCCCGATCATCAAGCAGACCCAATCTGGTGAGATTTATCAAAACAAAACAGAACAAACAACACAACAATACACTCCTTCATACATCACTCAGTACATTTCTATATATCACTCAAGGTGTGTAAACTTGAATCCAAAAACCTCAAAAGACTGGTAATTCCCCAATTTTGACACGACTCACCATTTGTACCCATAACTTCATTGCAAAAACAGACCCTAGACAGCCTCCAGGCTATTCAAGGGCAGCCCTCTCTTTCCGAATCACAAATAGAACTATTAATTATAACCTTCTCCGTAATTATCATAATTACAAATGACCTTCAAATCATCATCCAATGTCTCTCAGCTTTCTAGCGAGGGTGATCAAACCACACTAGAAAGTCAGGACAGAGGTCAGAGGTAATTCAAACCCTTCAAATAAGTGTCTCTTACTATATTAGACTAATTCTTAAAAACTGTCAAAACATTTCAATTTCCAGGTCTTAAATACATGTTTTTATCAGAATAATTCACATGTTCAATTAAAACTTAGAATTGATCAAATTCAATGTGTGTGTGCCCCTTTAAGATACCTCGGCACTAACCCATATTCATAACCAGTAAGTTGTGTGTCCGTGCTGGTGTGTGTGTGTGTGTGTGGCAAATCATATGGCAAAAACAAACAAAAATGGCCAGGCCTTATTTAATTTGTTAACTCCTCTTTACCACCGAATCCGGATACCTTTATACCTATAAAACGGTCGAATTTCACTTACCGCTCTTCCAAGACCATAGCCTCAGGAAACGTTTCAAAGAGAGAGAAAATGACTACCCCCATTCTCCTGGAAGTGAAAGTGTCCATTTCTTTAGCATTCACTGTACCAATATCATAATCAGCAACCCACAGGTTTTAACTACAAACAAAACATGATAATGACAAGTCCATTGTACTCCCTCAAATCATTCATTGTTTGTTTTAATGTACCCCAACGTTTATGTGCACTTCATTTAGCATGCTCTACCCTTAGACACGACAACATGTATCTCACCACCGAGTCTAACAATTCACTCCCATATCGTATTATATGATTGGTCTCTCCATTCATAACCATGTAAAATTATCCTGGTATCGTTACTAGACCAATGTCCAACAACATATGTAATAGCTGTTTCGCCTTAGATTGTTCCTGTTACCCCTCTAAATGTAATACTTTTTGTGTCGCAAATGTAGTCAATTTCTCAGCATAAGGAATCAGTGATATTTGATCCCAGGCATCTATTAAAAAGTTGTTTGAGACGTGGTCTCCTACGTCACACTTAATTAACATACATACTGTATTGGACTTCCATCAGTACTGGTAGCAAGAATCCATTAAGTGGAACAGACCCTGTGTAAAATAAACAATCCCAGAGCCCCTTTCCGGTAATCTTATCAGTTTAACCTGTTGCATTAATTTAGTAAAATTATGAAACTGTTGTTTAACAAATGTAGAACCTCGGGTTTTTGTATTGTCTATGGTTTTTGTATGTCTAGAGTTTTGTAGGTCTAGGGGTTTTTGTAATTCTATGTTGGCCTGATTTGGTTCCCAGTCAGAGACAGCTGTTTATCGTTGTCTCTAATTGAGGATCATATTTAGGTAGCCATTTCCCTTTGGTGTTTGTGGGATGTTTAGTTGCCTGTCTGCACTATTTGTATAGCGGTTGGTTTGCTGAGTTTCGATTTTGAACTTGACAATCCTATATGTTAAGTATCAATTGCTAACTATTAATATCAAACAAATCAGATAAATATGTAATTTTTCTATCACACTCTTTAAAGGAAAAAAAAAGCTTCTGCCAGTTCTTGGTGAGTATTCGCTGTTCTGATGTCCAGAAGTTATTTTCGCTTATAAGAGACGGTAGCAGCAACATTATGTACAGAATAAGTAAAAAACAAAGTTACAAACAACTTAAAAAAACAAATAAAAACAGTTGGTTAGGAGCACGTAAAACGTCAACCATCTTCTCCGGTGCCATGATACCAATTGGATACCACTCAATATAAATGTCAAGTAATTGTCTGTTTTTGTCGCACTGCTTTGCTTTATCTTGGCCAGGTCGCAGTTGTAAATGAGAACTTGTTCTCAACTGGCCTACCTGGTTAAATAGAGGTGAAATAAACATTTTAAAATAATAATTGATCATTAGAAAACCATTTTGCAATTATGTTAGCACAGCTGAAAACTGTTGTGCTGATTTAAGAAGCAATAAAACGGGCCTTCTTTATACTAGTTGAGTATCTGGAGCATCAGCATTTGTGGGTTTGATTACAGGGTCAAAATGGCCAGAAACAATGAACTTTCTTCTGAAACTCGTCAGTCTATTCTTGTTCTGAGAAACGAAGGCTATTCCATGTGAGAAATTGCCAAGAACGCTGTGTACTACTCCCTTCACAAAACAGCACAAACGGTCTCTAACCAGAACAGAAAGAGGAGTGGGAGGCCCCGGTGCACAACTGAGCAATATAGCGTTTAAAAGGAGCGTGATTACCTGCCAGTGATATAATAATAGATGAGAAGTGCTTGATGGAGAAAAGTTCAGAAAAGTACAAGTCATGCATAAACGCTTGGAGAAGTTTTTAAAATGTCTCTTCCTAATAATACGGGGATCAGAATTATGCTGTCTAGTATCTCTAATAATAGGACAATTATCACTGAGGTCACTTACAAACACACCAAAAGACATGTACTAATTCTCACATGTCTTTGTGAGAATTAAATCTAATAATGAGGATCTATCTACATTTTTCACATTTAACCAAGTGGGTTTTGTGACTAGCTGGGTTAGATTAAGATCAAGACAAATGTTCTTAAAGTTGTCTGAGAAGTGATTTTAACTTGGACTGGCTGACACCTAAGACCACCAGTTCAGATGATAGGAAATGTTTTAAATGCTCAGTTATGATACTAATTGCATCAAGTAAAGCAGCAGGAGGCCTGTACACTCCAGCAACAAATGCATGCACGTTTTGGCTCATGGTCACATCTAAAAGGTAAGGCATGATATTTATATTTTTATTTCTGCGTTTTATGTCGCGCCTGCAGGGTTGAAATGTTTTCTCTCTTCTGTTAATGGAGGTGCTATCCTCGGATAATAGCATTGTTTGCTTTCGCCAAAAAGCCTTTTTGAAATCTGACATGTTGGCTGGATTCACAACACGTGTAGCTTTAAATTGGTATCTTACATGTGTGATTTCATGAAATTTTTTTATTTTTTTATAGGAATTTATTTGAATTTAGCGCTCTGCATTTTCTCTGGCTTCTGACCAAGTGGGACGCTACCGTCCCACATATCTCAGAGGTTTTAAGTAAGTCTGGAGATTTCATAGGACAGGAATTAATTCATCAAAGCTTGCCCCGATGCATCTTTTTGGTGGCTGTTTAAAACCCATTGAAATTAAGACAGGGCTCATGTAGATTTCCTTGACCTAGAGTATTTAAAATCAGAAACAGTTTGTGTGATGGTGGTTGGTATAACCTGGGTAGAGTGCAGGTTATATCCCAGTCAATCTCTCAGAGCCTTAAAATCATTTAACTTTTATTTAATTAGGCAAGTCAGTTATTAAGAACAAATTTTTATTTACAATGACTGCCTACCGGGGAACAGTGGGTTAACTGCCTTGTTCAGGGACAAAACAACAGATTTTGACCTTGTCAGCTCAGGTATTTAATGCCGCCCGAGATAGTTTGGGTGAATTCCGTCTTCATTGTAGAATCTTTTCCCTTTCCAAAAAGTGTCAAAGTTATCAATAAAGACCACATTGGCAGTTACAATAACTCTTTAGCCAGACCTGAAGTTATAAAGCAACCTACTGAATCTACCATATCCACGTCTTGTTTAGGTATTTCAGTTTTGCAATTCATTCCACGAAGTCATTAAATCCCACATGTACAGTTGAAGTCGGAAGTTTACATACACTTAGGTTGGAGTCATTAAAACTAGTTTTTCAACCAGTCCACAAATTTCTTGGGAACAAACTATTGTTTTGGCAAGTTGGTTAGGACATCTACTTTGTGCATGACACAAGTAATTTTTCCAAAAATTGTTTAGACCGTATCACAATTCCATGGGTCAGACATTTACATACACTAAGTTGACTGTGCCTTTAAACAGCTTGGAACATTCCAGAAAATGATTTCATGGCTTTATAAGCTTCTGATAGGCTAATTGACATAATTTAAGTCAGTTGGAGGTGTACCTGTGGATGTATTTCAAGGTTTACCTTCAAACTCTGTGCCTCTTTGCAATACATCATGGGAAAATCAAATTAAATCAGCCAAGTCCTCAGAAAAACAATTGTAGACCTCCACAAGTCTGGTTCATCCTTGGGAGCAATTTCCAAATGGCTGAAGGTACCACGTTCATCTGTACAAACAGTACGCAAGTATAAACACCATGGGACCACGCAGCCGTCAAACCGCTCAGGAAGGAGACGCGTTCTGTCTCCTAGAGATGAACGTACCTTGGTGTGAAAGTGCAAATCAATCCCAGAACAACAGCAAAGAACCTTGTGAAGATTCTAGAGGAAACCGGTACAGAAGTATCTATATCCACAGTAAAAACAAGTCCTATATCGACATAACCTGAAAGGCCGCTCAGCAAGGAAGAAGCCACTGTTCCAAAACCACCATTAAAAAGCCAAACTACGGTTTGCAACTGCACATTTTTTGGAGAAATGTTCTCTGGTCTGATGAAACAAATAGAACTGTTTGGCCATTGTGGTATCAGAATCCTTTAGGTAACATTTATAAATAAGATGTTTTATTAATTTTTCTAAGTATGCTTATGTGGGAAAAGTAACTTTTCCCATTGGGGAGAGGTTAGGCTTGTCGTCTTATGGGAATGTGTCTAACTATTTACATGTCCCCTCTGAGGTTGCCCTTTTCTTGATTTAGTATATGACCTAAGAGGCTCACTGTCTTTTCTGATATTGTCCAGGAGGGGGTGTATTTGATATATGCCATTGGATGAGGTAATGTTTTTGGTTCTAAGTGGTAACAAGAACGAGATAGGAACTTAGTTTAGGAGACCAAACTGAATGATAATTTATAGCCAATGCTGTCTGGCTATGTGTGTCTTTGCTACAGTATAAAGGATCTCAGTTGCCAATATGTAAGCACTCTCAGAGAATTCATTTATAGACACTGAATTCATCTGAGAGTCACAGGGCTATGGTGAAGCTCATACTTAAAGATGGACTTTATGATAACTCTGACTTGTGTGTGGTTTGCTCTCATGATTTGGTAATACAGGAAATTTCCATGACACCATAATGACCATTGTTATGTTTGGAGGAAAAAGGGGGAGGCTTTCAAGCCAAAAAACACCATCCCAACTGTGAAGCATTGGGGTGGCAGCATCATGTTGTGGGGAGCTTTGATGCAGGAGGGACTGGTGCACTTCACAAAATAGATGGCATCATGAGGCAGGAAAATTATGTGGATATATTGAAGCAACATCTCAAGACCTCAGTCAGGAAGCTGAAGCTTGGTCGCAAATGGGTCTTCCAAATGGACAATGACCCCAAGCATACTTCCAAAGTTGTGGCAAAATGGTTTAAGGACAACAAAGTCAAGGTATTGGAGTGGCCATCACAAAGCCCTGACCTCAATCCTATAGAGAATTTGTGGGCAGAACTAAAAAAGTGTGAGCAAGGCCTACAAAGCTGACTCAGTTACACATCAGGAGGAATGGGCCAAAATTCACCCAATTCATTGTGGGAAGTTTGTAGAAGGCTACCTGTAACGTTTGATCCAAGTTAAACTATTTAAAGGCAATGATATCAAATACTATTTGCGTGTATGTAAACTTCTGACATACTGGGAATGGGATGAAAGAAATAAAAGCTGAAATAAATCGTTCTCTCTACTATTATTCTGACATTTCACATTCTTAAAATAAAGTGGTGATCCTAACTGACATAATTTTTACTTTTACTTTTTAATTGTGAAACTGTGATTAAATGTATTTGGCTAAGGTGTATGTAAACTTCTGACTTCAACTGTACTATAACAGTATCTGTCTGTGGATTTTGGTTTTTGGCTTCAGGAAGTAGTGTAGTGATATCCTTTACTTTTGCACCCAGATAGCATAGGGTTCTAATCCCTGCCAAGGAGATATTCCTTACCATTGAGCTTCCAATGATGAGCACCGGTCGGATCCCCCCCACTACCGTTTCTCCGATTAGCGGCAGGAGCCGCAGAAAGCGGCTGGGGAGACTTCAGAGTAGATCCCTATTGCCAACCACCTGGCACCCTAAACACGAGCGCCCATAGTGTAGCCTGTAGTGGAGGTGGTCGTCAGTGTCGAAGCTACAGCATCTGCGTACCCAGTGTCCGTACGCCCTGGGGAAGACTGCGGGGACAGTGAGTTCTTGAGAGTTTAATGTCACGATTTGAGAGTTTAATGTGATGACGCTGCGAGAGAAAAAATGAACCGCTGGGGTACGGGTCTCTTCCTCATCCTGGATCCAATTACACTCCATTCACGCCCGCCAGGGGTTGAGCTGATAGCATCTGACTTTTGGCTAAGTTCAGAAGGCCGTAAGGTGGGGAAATGCTCAAGATCCATAAGTTCCATTAGTCTTTTTGAAAAGAGGCATCAACAAATGCAGTTAAACATGAGGTGTCCTTATTCATAATTAGACACTCATCCAGATGTTTAATTTCCTCTAAAGTAATGATCCTCTTCTTGGCAGCATTTAATTCATGGCATTTGACGCAGGTGAAGTTTTCAAAATCGTCCTTCACTGGGTTGAATCAGGAGAGAACACCCTTCACCCAGTTCAGCCAATTTTCTTCCTAGCCAAATAGGCTACTAAAAGGATCCAGGGACAAATCTCGTGGTCCCAGTATTGTGGCTATTCGCATCGCTGGATTCAAAATAAATGATACAAACTGGATATAAAATACTAGATTTAAAGTGGTAGATATAATTATAAAATCAGAATTAAAAGTATTTACAAAACTTTAGTCAGAAAATCACCACGGCAGTATTGACAGCAATTTGCATCATTAAACCCAACCCAACCTCAATATGTACAGTACCAGTACCTACTCATTCAAGGGTTTTTCTTTATTTTTACTATTTTCTACATTGTAGAATAATAGTGAAGACATCAACTATGGAATTATGTAGTAACCAAAAAAAAGTGTTAAACAAATATATTTATTTGAGATTCTTCAAAGCTTTTGCCTTGATGACAGCTTTGCACACTACACACAGTAACCCACAATATCCAAGTAAAACATTTTTATAACTCAAATGTATTCAAATAAACAGTAAAATACCCTATTTGGATAAGTGAACACCCAGAGTTAACACTTGGTGGAACCATCTTTTGCTTGAATTACAGCCATGAGTCTATTTGAATATCTCTACTAACTTTGCACACAGACTGTGCAATATTGTCCCATTCTTCCTTGCAGAATTGTTCAAGCTCAGTCAAATTGCATGGTGACCGCTCATGGACTGCACTCTTCAAGTCATTCCACAGATTCTCTATGGGATTTAGGTCGGGGCTCTAACTAGGCCACTCAAGGACAGTCACCTTCTTGTCCTTCAGCCACTGTACGGTTGCTTTGGCGGTGTGCTTTGGGGCATTGTCATGTTGAAACGTGAACCCTCTTCCCATTTTCAACTTCCTGCCAGAGGGCAGCAGGTTCTCAAGAATCTGTCGGTATTTTCCACTGTCCAATTTTCCTTCTATCCGGACAAGTGCTCCAATCCGTGCTGAAGAGAAACTCCCTCACAACAGGATGCTGCCACCGCCGTGCTTTACTGTAGGCATGGTGTTCTTTGGGTGGAAAAGATGTATTGGGTTTTCGCTAGACATGTCATTTTGCGTTCAGGCCAAAAAGTTAATCTGACCATAGCACCTTTTGCCACTTGGCCTCGGAATCTACAATGTGCTTTTTGGCAAAGCTCAAACGAGACTTGAAGTGGCTGTGGAGTTTTTTTCTTTCTTTCTTGCCATCCTCCTATAGAGGCCAGATTTGTGGAGTGCTTGTGATATTGTGGTCACATGCACACTGACCAGTCTTTGCCATAAAGGCCTGACGCTCCTTCAAAGTCTCCATTGGCGTCTTGGTAGCCTCTCTGATCAGTCTCCTCCTTGCCCGGTCATCCAGTTTGGAGGGGCGGCCTGATTTATGCAGGGTCTGGGTGGTGCCATACGCCTTCCACTTTTTAATATTGGTCTTAACTGTGCTCCCAGGGATAGACGAAGCCTTTGAAATATTATTATATCCATCCCGACTTGTGCCTTTCCACAACTTTCTCATAGATTGTTTGAAAGTGCCTTTCCGCCCACAGTGGATTCTTTGCTTTGGAGTCTAACTGCTTTTATTCTGAACTAATCAAAGTCACTACAACTGATCACAGATGGAAGCCAATTAGCTTCATTTGTAATATGGAAGGTGGTTGGTTATACCTCCACGTTTTCAATTGCAATTCTAAGGGGGGGTTAACTTATCCAAATACGGTATTTTACTGTTTTACTTGTAATACATTTTCAGAGTTTGAGTCCCCCCACACACACACACACTTGGATAGTGTGGGTTACTGTGTGTAAATAAAGCCAGATTGTATCTGTTTTCATTTCAGGCTGTAAGGCAACAAAAGGATGTGGATGTGTAACGTATATTCAGTGCCTTTGGGAGGTATTCAGACCCCTTGACTTTTTCCACATTTTGTTACCTTACACCCTTATTCTAAAATGGATTAAAAATGTTTTTTTCTCAGCAATCTACACACAATACCCCATAATGACAAAGCGAAAACAGGTTTTTATATATTTTTGCAAATATATGAAAAGTAAACAGAAATACCTAATTTGCATACTGTAAGTATTCAGCCCCTTTGCTATGAGACTCGAAATTGAGCTCAAGTACAGAGAGATCCTTGATGAAAACCTGCTCCAGAGTGCTGAGGACCTCAGACTGGGACAAAGGTTCGCCTTACAACAGGACAATGACCCTAAGCTCACAGCCATACCAAGACAACACAGTGGTAGCTTTGGGACAAGTCTCTGAATATCCTTGAGTGGCCCAGCCAAAGCCTGGACTTGAACCCGATCGAACATCTCTAGAGAGACCTGAAAATAGCTGTGCAGCAATGCTCCCCATCCAACCTGACAGAGCTTGAGAGGATCAGCATAGAAGAATGGGAGAAACTCCCCAAATACAGGTGTGCCAAGTAGAGGTTGACCGAATTTTTTTTATTTTAATTATTATTATTATTATTTTTTTTAAATTGAATTTTATTTTTATTTTTTTTTAAATTTTTAAAACATTTTTTTATAATTACAATTATGACAATTATAACAATACTGAATGAACAATAAACACTTATTTGAACTTAATATAATACATCAAATCTATTTAGCCTCATAAATAATGAAACATGTTCAATTTGGTTTAAATAATGCAAAAAGAAAGTGTTGGAGAAGAAAGTAAAAGTGCAATATGTGCCATGTAAAAAAAGCTAACGTTTTAGTTCCTTGCTCAGAACACGGGAACCTATGAAAGATGGTGGTTCCTTTTAACATGAGACTTCAATATTCCATGGTAAGAGGTAGTTAATATAGTATTTATAGGACTATTTCTCTCTCTACCATTTGTATTCCATATACCTTTTGACTATTGGATGTTATTATAGGCACTTTAGTATTGCCAGTGTAATAGTATAGCTTCCGTCCCTCTCCTCGCTCCTACCTGGGCTCGAACGAGGAACACATCGACAACAGCCACCCTCGAAGCAGCATTACCCATGCAGAGCAAGGGGAACAACCACGCCAAGTCTCAGAGCGAGTGACGTTTGAAACGCTATTAGCGCTCACCCCGCTAACTAGCTAGCCATTTCACATCGGTCACACCAGCCTAATCTCGGGAGTTGATAGGCTTGAAGTCATAAACAGCTGCTGGCAAACGCACGAACGCAGTGCTGTTTGAATTAATGCTTACGAGCCTGCTGGTGCCTACCATCGCTCAGTGAGACTGCTCTATCAAATCATAGACTTAATTATAACATAACACACAGAAATACGAGCCTTTGGTCATTCATATGGTATAATCCGGAAACTATCATTTAGAAAACAAAATGTTTATTATCGCATATACCCTGACTCTGCGTGCAATGAACGCAAGAGAAGTGACACAATTTCACCTGGTTAATATTGCCTGCTAACCTGGATTTCTTTTAGCTAAATATGCAGGTTTAAAAATATATAATTCTGTGTATTGATTTTAAGAAAGGCATTGATGTTTATGGTTAGGTACACGTTGGAGAAACTACGGTCCTTTTTTGCGAATGTGCACCGCATCGATTATATGCAACGCAGGACACGCTAGATAACTACACATGGTTGATGATATTACTAGTTTAACTAGTGATTATGATTGATTGTTTTTATAAGATAAGTTTAATGCTAGCTAGCAACTTACCTTGGCTTCTTACTGCATTCGCGTAACAGGTAGGCTCCTCGTTGAGTGCAATGAGAGGCAGGTGGTTAGAGCATTGGACTAGTTAAGTGTAAGGTTGCAAGATTGAATCCCTGAGCTGACAAGGTAAAAATCTGTCATTCTGCCCCTGAACAAGGCAGTTAACCCACCGTTTTTAGGCAGTCATTGTAAATAAGAACATGTTCTTAACTGATTTGCCTAGTTAAATAAAGGTGCAAAAAAATATATATATTAAATAAAAAATTGTCCAAATCGGTGTCCGAAAATATCGATTTCTGATTGTTATGAAAACTTGAAATTGCCCAAATTAATTGACCATTCCGATTTAATCGGTCGACCTCTAATAGTGGTGGTAGGCTATTCTGTATAGTGGTGGTGTCACGCCCTGATCTCTTTCACCTGTCCTTGTGCTTGTCTCGACCCCCTCCAGGTGTCACTTATTTTCCCCAGTGTATTTATCCCTGTGTTTCCTGTCTCTCTATGCCAGTTCGTCTTGTTTGTCAAGTCAACCAGTGTTTGTCTCAGCTCCTGCTTTTCCCAGTCTCTCTTTTGCTGCCCTCCTGGTTTTGACCCTTGCCTGTCCTGACTCTGAGCCTGCCTGCCTGACCACTCTGCCTGCCCCTGACCTCGAGCCTGCCTATCATCTTGTACTGTTTGGACTCTGACCTGATTTATGAACGCTCGCCTGTACCCGACCTGCCTTTTCCTACCACTTTTATTATAATAAATATTGGAGCTCAACCATCTGCCTCCTGTGTCTGCATTTGAGTCTCACCTTGTGCCCTTATAGGTGGTAGTAGCAACACCTCACGGCACAACACCTCTCCCCCATGTGGCCTACGTGTGTGTGTGTGTGTGTGTAACTGATAGATGCACACACACACTACATGTTAATGTTTTTAAAAGTATGTCCACTACTGTTCAAAAGTTTGGGGTCACAGAAATGTCCTTGTTTTTGAAAGAAAAGCAACATTTTTGGTCCATTAAAATGACATCAAATTGATCAGAAATACAGTGTAGACATTGTTAATGTTGTAAATGACTATTGTAGCTGGAAACGGCTGATTTTTAATGGAATATCTACATAGGCGTACAGAGGCCCATTATCAGCAACCATCACTCATGTGTTCCAATGGCACATTGTGTTAGCTAATCCAAGTTTATAATTTTAAAGGCTAATTGTTCATTAGAAATCCCTTTTGCAATTGTGTTAGCATGGCTGAAAACTGATTAAAAGAAGCAATAAAACTGGCCTTCTTTAGACTAGTTGAGTATCTGGGGCATCAGCATTTATATGTTCGATTACAAGCTCAAAATGGCCAGAAACAGAACTTTCTTCTGAAACTCGTCAGTCTATTTTTGTTCTGAGAAATAAAGGCTACTCCATGCGAGAAATTGCCAAGAAACTGAAGATCTCGTACAACGCTGTGTATTACTCTGTAACGATGTGCGCTGAGAGTCTGGAAGCAAGTTCAGGGAGTGAGTGCTTTAATAAATTAATGCAACATAATACAAAACAAGAACCACGAACACACAGACCAGAAACAATAATGCCTGGGGAAGGAACCAAAGGGAGTTAAAGGTAATCAGGGAAGTGATGGAGACCAGGTGAGTCTGATGACGCGCAGGTGCACGTAATGATGGTAACAGGTGTGCGCCATAATGAGAAGCCTGGTGACCTAGAGGCCAGAGAGGGATCACATGTGACATACTCCTTTCACAGAACAGCACAAACTGGCGCTAACCAGAATAGAAAGGAGTGGGAGGCCCCGGTGTACAACTGAGCAAGGGGACAAGTACATTAGTGTCTAGTTTGAGAAAGAGACACCACACAAGTCCTCAACTGGCAGCTTCATTAAATACTACTCAACGTCAACAGTGAAAATGTGACTCCGGCACGCTGGCCTTCTAGGCAGAGTTGCAAAGAAAAAGCCATATCTCAGACTGGCCAATAAAAAGAAAAGATTAAGATGGGAAAAAGAACACAGACACTGGACAGAGGAACTCTGCCTAGAAGGCCAGCATCCCGGTGTCGCCTCTTCACTGTTGACGTTGAGACTGGTGTTTTGCGGGTACTATTTAATGAAGCTGCCAGTTGAGGACTTGTGAGGTGTCTTTCTCAAACTAGAAACTCTAATGTACTTGTCCTCTTGCTCAGTTGTGCACCGGTGCCTCCCACTCCTCTTTCTATTCTGGTTAGAGGCAGTTTGCACTGTTCTGTGAAGGTAGTACACAGATCTTCAGTTTCTTGGCAATTTCTCACATGGAATAGCTTTCATTTCTCACAAGAATAGGACTGACGAGTTTCATTAAAGTACTTTTTCTGGACATTTTGAGCCTGTAATCGAACACACAAATGCTGATGCTGCAGATACTCAACTAGTCTAAAGAAGGCCATTTTAATTGCTTCTTTAATCAGGACAACAGTTTTCAGCTGTACTAACAGTTGCAAAGGGGTTTTCTAATGATCAATTAGCCTTTTAAAATGATACACTTGGATTAGCTAACACAACATGCCATTGGAACACAGGAGTGATGGTTGCTGATAATGGGCCTCTGTATGCCTATGTAGATATTCCATAACAAACCTGCCGTTTCCAGCTACAATACTCATTTACCATATTAACAATGTCTACACTGTATTTCTGATCAATTTGATCTCATTTTAATGGACCATTTTTTAAAATTTTCTTTCAAAAACAAGGACATTTCTATGTGACCCCAAACTTTTGAACAGTAGTGTAAATTGTAAAGAATTTTGTCCATAATGTATTTTTCGTTGTGTCGAACCCCAGTAAGACTAGCTGTCGCCATTGTTGTCGGCTAATGGGGATCCTAATTAATCAAATAAAAAATTGTGACAGTCTTAATACTCTGAAGGTCTATAGTATACAGTATGCTTACTGGATGTGAAGGGGGGACGGATGTTAGATTACTAATTACTTGGGTACCAATAAAGTCTTTAAAAGGAAGCCTCGTGTGGCCTCAAAGTAATACATCATAATGTCCCATCTTATTGATGAGGATAAAGACAAGAACCTTTACAAAAATCGCAATCAATTATTGATGAAATTGTATTGAGACATTATCTTTACCCACACACCAGACAGACGCACACACACACACACACACACACACCTGTTCCACACTTCAATGGAATTCCAACGGGTCGATGTGCTTGACTCGGGTGATCTATAAAGCTCACGGCACCTTCCCTATTTGAAGGACGAGAGAATTGTGGAGAACACGCGTCCCACGCTCCAATTGGATTGTGTAATGATCGGATATGCAGTGTACATTTCCAGAGGATTTCATTGGCCGCCTGCGCTGTGCCTCAGAGTAATTTGTTGCAGCGGCTTTCAGGTGGTGCCCAGTATATGCAGTACTGAACATTGCATCTACTAATTTACGTTTCTGTGTTAGCGTTGCTGTCAGTCTCAGCAGCTGGAAGGCTTTAGCCCTTTGCTGCAATGTTATAATCCTGCACTGAAGCTACCGTTTTGTCATTGAGTTTTGTAAGCATTTTCTATTGTGGTTGTATGCGCACTGGACCGTATGGAGGGATGTCGCGATGATGGTCTGCTCTAGGAGAACCAAAACTTTGGTGTCGACATGCGTTATTTTGAGTGGCATGACCAATATTGTCTGTCTTCTCTACGTCGGCTGGATCACTAATTATGTGGCCAATGTGAACACCAAAGTCCCAGAGCCCGAACTGGAGAGGAAGTTTGAAGATGACAACAAGGGAGAAACTCTGAAGATTATAGAGCGACTGGATCGACTGGAAAATGTGGTCAACCAACATATCCAAGGTTAGCCTATTCATAGACACGAACTTCATTTAGTGCATATGGACGATAGTATATTTTGTCAGGGGAGTTTTGTTAAAATCTCCGACGCTTGTTCTAGACTAAATGTTAACATGCATCGCTTGCGGTAAGGTTTTGGAAACACAAGGAACGTATATTTCATATCAGCGATAAATCATTTCCAAAAAACAAAGGTTAAATTATAACACACAGGGCCATAACCAGGGTTTGAGTTTTAGTGAGGTCCAAAGGGGTGTGGGTACTACTACTAATAATAATATATATATTTTTAGTTGAAGCTCATTTACTGCAATTCTATAAAATATATATATTTAATGTTATTTGGACAAGAGCAAAAACAAGAAAAAATTACCCTAGCCATCATCACCTTGGCTGATGTAGGTTCATTCACCTCAGTCGTTCTACAAACACAGGACTAAATTGTCATATTTGAGTAAAAGTCACCCAGGAAAAAAAGTGTTTGAGAAAAAAACGAACTATTTGGTGTTAAATATACTTATGTATCAAAAGTAAAAATGTAATTTCTACTTCCATATATTAAGCAAACCAGACAGCATAATTGTTTTACTTATGTTTGGATAGCCAGGAACACACTCCGGCATCATTTACAAACTAAGCATTTGTGTTTAGTGAGTCTGCCAGGGATGTTCTCTTGATACGTGGTGAATTGGACCATTTTTCTGTCCTACGAAACATTCAAAATTAAATGAGTACTTTTGGGTGTCAGGGAAAATGTACGGAGTGAATAGTAGATGATTTCCTTTAGGAATGTAAGTGAAGTAAAAGTTGTCAACAAAATATAAATAGTGAAGTACAGATACCACCCCCCCAAAAAATACTTAAGTAGTACTTTAACGTTTTTTTTACTTAAGTTCTCTACCCCACTGGTTATAACACTGAAAGGGGGGAAATCTGAGAAATTATTCACATTTACACGTAGCATTGGTGATTTTTAGAACTGTATTGATTGCATTTTAATGTAGGCTTATAGGGAATATAGGCCATGTGGAGATGTTCATATTGAAACATGGCTGCTTTTTTAAAGTTCCTAGCTTGTTTGATAAGATTAGTACATATTTTCTCAGGGGATCCCACATGGTACACCGACTCCAAGTTTAGGAACCACTGTACTAACCTCTCTCTGTGCTTGCTTCCTCTCTCTGTTTACTCTGCTTCCTCTCTCTGTTTACTCTGCTTCCTCTCTCTGTTTACTCTGCTTCCTCTCTCTGTTTACTCTGCTTCCTCTCTCTGTTTACTCTGCTTCCTCCCTCTGTTTACTCTGCTTCCTCCTGCATGCATTGCAGCCTGCCTCAGCCTCACCACTGAGCGCTACATTACTGTCTCTCAGTAGCCTACTCTCTGTAAAGCAAAGTTATTATGAGAACTTGCTAGGCAATATTTTATTTGTTTTAATTTTTACCCCCTTTTTCTCCCCAATTTCATGACTACGATCTTGTCTCATTGCTGCACCTCCCCAACGGGCACGGGAGAGGTGACGGTCGAGTCATGCGTCCTCTGAAACATGACCCATAAAGCCCCACTTCTTAACCTGGAAGCCAGACAGCTGCACCAATGTCCGTTCAACTGACGACCGAAATCAGCCTACAGGCGCCTGGCTCCCCACAAGGAGTCACTAGAGCGTGATGAGCCAAGTAAAGCCCCCCCCTGGCCAAACCCTCCCCTAACCTGGACAGTTGTAAGGTGTTTCCCCCAACACATGCATGCGGCTGGCTTCCAGGTTAAGCGGGCAGTGTGTTAAGAAGCAGTGCGGCTTGGCAGGGTCGTGTTTTGTGCTACTGATAGTGTGCGAAGTAATGTGTGCACATGAATAAACGTAAGTCATTTGTCAGCTCCACATGGGGCAGCTTGACAAATTTCTCAAATGACAGAGGCACCTGAAAAGGAGGAATGTTTACAACCTGTACAACTTATCGCATGCATTTGTACTGTAAGGATGGCATGCATCTGATGGATGAGGGCAACAACGTCTTTCTTGAGAGTTTGAGAGCTGGTCTCTCTACCTTTCGCACTAGTACACGTCACACTCCCTGTTTCTTGCCACTTGACAATGCCCAACAAACCCAAAGGCTCTTTTAAGAGTCACCTAATTAATGAAAATAAGCACTCAACTGGTGCGCCTGTGTGTCGGGATAGGGAGGGTGGTGTAAAATAAAAATACGAAATAGAATGGTCGAAATATCCACTTCAGTAGGCGAACCCAGAGCAGTGATGCTAACCGTTACGCTACGACCCCTGTTATAGATACGTCAATTTGACACTACTTAAATGGACAGTCTGGTGATGACAGCATGCGTTCGTTGCAAAAATGTTTTTGTTAATTAACTCAGTACTGGTGGAACGTTTTTATCTTGCTTGGTAAGAAATGTAAAGTCTAAAACAGTTGATGGGTTAAGCGGTTTAATTCATCACATAGCTAACCAAGTTAGCAAGCATGACATTTTCTTTTGACTGCGCACAGGTCTCGCAAGCAATGATCCTTATGTTGTTTTACCTGGATGCTTGTGTGCAATCCGCACCCCTGCTACTTTATTTATACTTGTGGATGAAAAATTCAGGTTTTCGGTAACACATTGAAAAGTAACTTGTGTTCTAATGACAAGAAGAAAATGTAATTGACAGAGGGAGCGAGCGTACTGAATTAATGCATAAGGTAAGGGCTAGAATTTGCGCTGGATCTTCTAACCACGATGTATCTGTTCTGGTGTGCGCGTGTATTATAAATAGGCAACGTGACCGTTTTTCCAAACCTCCCGAAATTTGGTGTATCTAACTGGCTATAATAGCAAACATGGACTAGTGCCATGGTCATTTGCTCAAACATAATAACAAATTCATTGTTTTTTGGGAATTTTCAATTCTCCCTCACTGTCTAGCTTTTATTTAGGTGATTTGTTAGTTCTCAAAGATGATCTTTTTAAATCTGTAGGTCCATTATCTTTTCTACATTATCTGGTTTGAGTCGTTTTAAAGTTTACACTGAACGGTTTTCCATCCTGAAAATGTGTTTAAATTTAGGTGACCTACAATAAAATATAATCAAAACTATTCCATGTAATGTGATTATCAATCTTAACACATTGTGTTAAATTCAAAGTATTTGATATTGTCCTGTCCATGTACAGTTAGAGGAGTTAAGCAATGCTTTAAGCACCATGCTAAAAGAGGATGAATAGTTTTCACTAATACAACGTGATGGACATGTACAAATAGCTAGGAACTAGTGCACTTCACACTGGAGGTCAGGGTGCTGAGTGACTCAAATGCTGGTGGTGAGCTGATGAGTAAATTTAGCACTTCGAGCATTTGGCAAGAACTCCCATTGATGCACCCCTGTAGCTGGTGCCATGTTATATTCTTCTGAATGGGTCTGTTTATGTTGTCAATGATATCTGTTAGCAGGGAGCTGAGGAGATCACTTGACAAACTGTGGGACCTTAAAAGACCTTTAATCCCCAAAATGTGTAGGTCTATGTCCAATTTTGCCCTTTATGATAAAGCGAGAGATGCCATGGAGTTTCACATCTTTGCAGTAGACTATAGGGTGTGTTGGCTCTCGTGTGTGTGAGTGCCTGTTCATCAAACATTCAGTACATGACTGCAGTTGTGGTTTATGTGTACAGTAGAAGAAATGTCAGGTCTTGCATTAGAAGGTTAAGAATGTTTCCTATTAGATACCACCCAACCCTGTTCCCAAGGCAAGCTGACAGGGAACGTTGAGGCCCGCGCCAAATGATTAAAATGCAGAAGGGTCCTCTCAGCTTCTGGATTGGCCCTCACTAGACCTATAACGCTCATCTTTTAATTAAAGATAAGAGGGACTGCCACTGCAGTTGATCCAGAACCTCCCCCTTGGGAGGTTCATAATGGATTCACCCTCCATAGGAGACAGTCAGTAGCATTTTAGAGTTATGACCCACTCCACACCCACCTCCTCCAGAGTAGGGGGGAGGATTCCTCGTGCATAAAGTATGCATGTCTCACTCTTACCTAAGCAATGTGTCACCAAGTTTGTAAAAAAAAAATAGTGTGTAAAAAAAAAAACCCCATCAACAATAACCTTCAGTCATTGCATTTTCATCTCTTATCAAAATGAGTAAATACATTTTCTCATTAATTGTATTTTTCAAATTATCATTCTCAACTTTTGTATATTGTCCCATAAAATAATCTGTACTCTTAATGGTTTGTTTCCCCACGACCCCACTAGCAGTCACAACCTCAACTTTGAATACCACTGCTGTGGAACATACATCAGAGCAGACTGCATATTTTTTTCATACGTGCTGTATCTAAGAACTATTTGTTTTTTTACCAGTGTAATAGTGCAAAGTAAAACATTTTGGTGCTATATATACAATTTTGGGGATACAGTTAATGTGACAGCTTTCATAAAGTAATCATAAACTTAACAAAGTAATCTTTGCGTAAGGCGAAAGCACACTTTTTATGAAACCAGACCACACAGATCAGGGCATCTACATTTCGCTTGGTCCCTTCCTCCAGTTTGCAAGATCAGTGTCAGTGCCTTCTGCCTGAGAGGGGCTTATTTCCTCAGAATCCATTAAAAGCAGGGAGTCCGGTTTTCACGCTTGTCTGAAATGTCTGATTACATTGTCATCTGAGAAGAATGACACTGTGCGGCAGCCTGCTCCGAGTTTGTATCCTGTGACGAGGCAGTGCTTTACTTTATTTTATTCATTTTTAAATATTTAGCGAGGCAAGTCAGTTAAGAACAAATTCTTATTTACAATGACGGCCTACCTCGACCAAACCCTCCCCTAACCAATTGTGCTAATTGTTTGCCGCCCTATGGGACTCCCGATCATGTCCGGTTGTGATACAGCCAGGGATTGAACCAGGGTCTGTAGTGAAGTGACACCTCTAACACTGAGATGCAGTGCCTTAGACCGCTGCACCACTCGGGCTTGAAGCGGATGAGGACATTTCAATTACCAGCACATCCTCCCTTATTGAGTCTGACATAATCTGATCTTAGTTCAATTCACTCTGTTGGTCCAGATTTAGCAGAGGTCGCCCTGGAAACGCTCTGGCCATAGTTACCACACTGATGACTCGCTCTTGCAGCACACATTATTCCCCAGGTTTCAAGTGCCACTTGCAAACATTCCATTCAATTGCTACCGCAATATGCCCAGAATGAACTATCTAGAATATGACTGTCTCTCACCAACATTTTAGTTGCCCATGGATTCATTACAACAGTAGTGAGAGCTTCAAAATGAAATGGGAGATTGAGTATTATAAACTGTAGGTAAAAGTGACTGAGGAAAAAGGGGGGAGCAACAGGAAAGCAGCTGATCGTTTGTTGTCTTCATGGAGAATAATGCTGCATCGAACAGAAATGACGTATTCTTTTTCATTCCATTTCCTCACTCCTACTCCTAGAAGGGATCAGCATGGTGTTGGAATACTATGACAATCTTATCAGGGATTTTTACATTCACCACTTTCAAGTGCGCTGCAGTGCCAGTAATTTATTTTGGGTCAGCTCATTATGTCTCTTTTGCTTGACTTGTGTAATTTTAATGTGCCCGAGGAAGATCTTTGCTACTTTGCCTTGTTTTTCAATGCATTTGTATGCTTGCTTTAAGATGACACACAACACCCTTTCACATCATTTCATTCTCCTGGAGCCTTTTATTGGAAACTGAAAAGAAGTCATAATCACAAAGGAGATGGAATCTGTAGAAAGGGAATGCTGTGGTACTTGAAATAGAAGGCCTATGTTTTGAAAGACAATGTCATTTTCTTCAATCAGTGGTTTTAAAAGGTCTTGATTTGGCTGTACAGAGAGCATTTTTCAAAAGAAAATAAGTACCATCTTTATATCAGTGCTGTGAAATAATTTGGTATTATTTATCGACCCTGCCAAAGTTCTATCAAAACCCTTTTCCAGCCACCACAGTCATGGACTGTTCTCTCTGCTACCACACGACGAGCGGTACCAAAGCGCCAAGTCTAGGTCCAAGAGGCTTCTAAAAAGGTCCTACCCCCAAGCCATGAGACTCCTGAGCATCTAATCAAATGGCTACCTAGACTATTTGCATTGCCCCCCTCCCCCTACGCTGCTGCTACTCTCTGTTTATCATCTATGCATAGTCACTTTAATAACTCTACCTACGTATACATTTTACCTCGACTAACCGCTGCCCCCGCACATTGACTCTGTACCGGTACCCCTGTATGTAGCCTCGCTACTGTTAGTTTACTGCTGCTCTTGAATTGTTTATTTTATTTCTTATTTTTGTAGGTATTTTTCTTAACTGCATTGTTGGTTAAGGGCTTGTAAGTAAGAATTTCACTAAGGTCTACACTTGTTGTATTCGGTACATGTGACAAAAAATATTATTTGGTACTTTTAATGATATGACCCATTTTTATACATGTACATAGAAATCCTTTAGGATTGCACATTCAGCAAGTCACAAGCAGAGGATGCTCCTTTTGATTCCATTTTCCCTTTCACTGTGTTGGTGGTGCTCATAAAATGCATCATACCTTCAGAATTAGCAGATAGCCCATTTGATATCCATGTAGAGTTTATTGCATACTTATTCCATATTGTATAGCATACTAAGGAGTATAATGATATCAAGTTGTTTTCTGTATCATTTACGTTTCACAGATCATAGGTAGATCACAAAAGCTATGTATAGGTCGTGATTTTCTCAAATAGTTTTGAAATATTTTTTTTACATTTGTATCAAACATTGTTCCTCCCTTTTTTAAAGTTTCGATGTGAGAATTGCCAGAACATTCTGACATACCAGAAGGAGCAGAACATATTTTTGGTGTGGTATTGCCCATGAATAGATAGATCTGTATTTCCTATTCAGCTGGGATTTAGATTACCTCATTCCCAGCTGTTAATGAGGAGAGGGGGTTTGTTAGATTGTGAGACCAGATGATACGCTATGTTTTCCACTTGTAGGCAACAGGAAAGACAAAGGAAGAGTGGGATATCAAGGCCGTTCCCTGTTTAATCTCGCTTGATTGGTCTATGAATATATAGATTATGATGCGAGTGCATCCCTCCACATTAAGGTTGATGCTGACCCGACTGAATCCAGTGATTACAAGCAGCTAGGAGAAATGTAAAGTTCAATCTTGTTTCTAGCAACGTTTTTCTCTCATTACAAATATGAAATGCCTTGTGATGGGATTTGAGAAGTAAAGGTTATAAGGGAACTGTTAATTTCCTCCATTGATGTGTACATTAAAATTCCATTCTCCTTTAGAGGTCAGTGATCAAATTAGGCTCTCACAGCTGGATATACTGCTGAATATGCACAATCAAAAGATCATAAAACACGTGTCATTTTTGACTAGATGGATTTCACAGTAGATTATGTTGGGGTAATCTGGCTGTGAGATGCAGATGTGCTCAGCAATGGAGGCTTTGCTATAGATGCCCCCAGCCTGTCAACTGTGAATGTTGCTTGATTTGAAAGAGAACTAGGTCGTGAACCATTTGATTCCATTGAAGCTGTTTTTAGTCGTTAGTGCTAGTAACTCCCCATGGTTTTATTATATTCTAACCGTGAATGGCAAATAAACCAGGAGGAGGTTTTTAATGGGTGTTATGCTTCTGCTCTAAACTCTCACATGCTCTGTAGCTGAAGCTAAGGCTTTTCTCTTTGCAGTGTACTGGATAAATCTGCCTGTCCACCCATCTATGCTGCAGTGCACTGATGATTGACATTAATCCCCATAGTTAAAAAATACATTTTAAAAGTAACTTGATGTTTCACAGCCAGAGACAGTAGGTGATTGTTTTGTCCAAATATATGGAGCGTTTTCTGAGAAGTCATTCTGTAAATCGTGAAGAATCCAAGTTCCCAGCTCAACAGACTATGTTAATAGAAGTCTCTCTCGCTGCTAAATGAAATAGTTTCTAATTTTCCATTGGCAATTAAGTATTTTTCTATGCCCACAAACTACCCAGGACCACCAGAGGAATGATTTGCGTAGGCAGCATATAAAATACAAAGCACAATTCTATAAATTAGAATCTCTGACCTACAGTGGGGCAAACAAGTATTTAGTCAGCCACCAATTGTGCACGTTCTCCCACTTAAAAAGATGAGAGGCCTGTAATTTTCATCATAGGTACACTTCAACTATGACAGACAAAATGAGGGAAAAAAATCCAGAAAATCATATTGTAGGATTTTTAAATGAATTTATTTGCAAATTATGGTGGAAAATAAGTATTTGGACAATAACAAAAGTCTCTCAATACTTTGTTATATACCCTTTGTTGGCAATGACAGAGGTCAAACGTTTTCTGTAAGTCTTCACAAGGTTTTCACACACTGTCCAGAGTGTGAATGAGTACCATGGGGACTGGATGGTCAGATTATCTATTGACCCATGGCAGCTCCTTGATGATGGCAACCTTTGCTTGTTCTGAGCCTCTCCTTGGGGGTTGGGCTCCAATGTCCCTGCTGTGGTAGACTGTGCTGTGTGGAATTAGTAGATTATGATGTTAGATCTGCCAAACAAACTGACATTGTGTATAGTTCATGGTTTATTTGAATGGTATTATTGTTTAAGATTTAAATATCCATCTGTTAAGATTTAACTTAATTGATTAGTTAGTTCATTGATCTTAGGTGTTCAATTGTGCCTTCCATTTGACATGAGCAATGTTGTATGGTGCTTTGTACTTCCTGTATGTATGTATGTATGTATGTCCTGTATGTCAGGTCTCTTCTGAGCTCAGACAAACCAGCCTGTGACTGTCAAGCTGTGACAGTAAGCACATTGACAATAGGAGGGGGAGAGGTCTGTTTTGGCTCACTCAGCATCCCACCATAAGTCAAGTTCAGCGTGGTTGAAAAAGAGTAATTTCTGTGTATGAGAAGAAAAATCCACTTATTCTGAGAGAGCCAGATGAATCATCTTAGTCTCATGAACACACCGTCCTGCTCCTCCTGCTGTCATGACTTCTACCACAGATTGTGAGGGTGAAACTGCTATTATATATGGTTCACAGATGAAGCCCAAACAGCACAGGGCTATAATAATTACCATATTCTCTCCTGGATTATAGGATTAACCTTGTAATTAGAAGCAATGGGATGTAACTCCAGATTAATTAGGCAAACAGAGAGAGCCTGTGTGGAGTGCTAGATAAACCAGTGAGAAGTGCGAGAGTTCTCATCTCTAAGACTCATCAGGGATAAGTAGCAGCGTACAGACCGGGATAAAGTCGAGAGGAACAAAGCAAACGACTAAACAAACACGCACACACCCACATGCCTACCTACTCTCGCCCACACCAGTCTTTTCATCAACAGTGAAGAGGTGACGCCGGGATGCTGGCCTTCTAGGCAGAGTTGCAAAGAAAAAGCCATATCTCAGACTGGCCAATAAAAATAAAATATTAAGATGGGCAAAAGAATACACACTGGACAGAGGAACTCTGCCTAGAAGGCCAGAATCCCGGAGTCGCCTCTTCACTGTTGACGTTGAGAATGGTGTTTTGCGGGTACGGTTTAATGAAGCTGCCAGTTGAGGACTTGTGAGGCGTCTGTTTCTCAAACTAGACACTCAAATGTACTTGTCCTCTTGGTCAGTTGTGCACCGGGGCCTCCCACTCCTCTTCTGGTTAGAGCCAGTTTGCACTGTTCTGTGAAGGGAGTAGTACAGTCTTGTACGAGATCTTCAGTTTCTTGGCAATTTCTTGCATGGAATAACTTTAATTTCTCAGAACAAGTATAGACTGACGAGTTTCATTAGAAAGTTCTTTGTCTCTAGCGATTTTGAGCCTGTAACCGAACCCGCAAATACTGATGCTCCAGATACTCAACTAGTCTAAAGAAAGCCAGTTTTATTGCTTTTTTAATCATTTTCAGCTGCGCTAACGTAATTGCAAAAGGGTTTTCTATTAATTAGCTCTTTAAAATGATATACTTGGATTAGCTAACACAACATGCAACATTGGAACACTGGAGTGATGGTTGTTGATAATGGGCCTCTGTATGCCTATGTAGATATTCCATAACAAATCAGCCATTTCCAGCTACAATAGTCTTTTACAACATTAACAATGTCTACACTGTATTTCTGACCAATTTGATGTTGTTTTAATGGACAAAAATGTGTTTTTCTTAGTGTAAATTCTCCCCGTAATTCTCCTTTGTTGTAACGGCGCAACCTTGTTTCAGAGAAAGCTGTATAATACTATACATCCTCCAATATGTATAATCAGTTACAACATCCAATTAATATGCTATTGTATGACTGGGTTAGATGTATGACACTATGCATCCTATAATTCGTCTCATTTTGTACGACTGCTATTCCATTCATAATGTAACGTAATATGTCATACTAAATGGAGGGTCACAGATTTACATACAGAATAATACGAATTGCTCTGAGAACACATTGCAATATATTACGAGGTAGCTTTGACAGCTTATTTTTCTGTAACGGATGGAAATGGGACCAGGTTCGTAGAGCCATCGATGAATAGATGAGTTCGAGAGCTACTCTGTTCTACACAGGATATAGCACAGAGAGAATGAGATGTCCTTGGTCAAGTTGGAGTGCCTACTATAGGCTAATAGCTAAAGAAGGATTATTTACCATTACATTTTCAGACATGTTTTTGTGGATTGTTTTGTTTTCCAGGAGCTTCTAATGAGACATGGCTCATAGCATCACAAGATTGTGCGGTTTGATTTCCTACCGAGAGAATCCCAAAGGCGCTATCATTATTCTATGTATACAGTAGTGATAGCGCGCCTTAAGAGCAACATCCAGAATATAGTATTCTATGCTGTGTACTGCTCCCATGAATGCATACAGTGTATTTGGACAAGATAATGAGTAAAAAAAATATTGGACATTTATGCTAATCTAATTTGCTTTACTGGAATCAAAAACAATTCTGGCGATGCCTTCAAGAGACCCTTTTTGCCCTCCACAAATGAAGAAATAATTGCCTGTGACATGTTTTGAATTGCTGCAGAGTTGTATTTGTCCCTGGAGTGGCTTGAGTCAGCTTTTACCCTGTTAAGGAAAATATTCCTCCAACCACAAAAAAATGCATAGAAAGTACACACCCCCTTGAACTTTTTTCACATTTTGCTGCCTTGAAGAAACGGGAAGTGTGCGGCGACTCCCCCCATTTCTCCAGTTTTGTCTCCATCACTTTCACATCCGCTTTGGGTGTGCGATAGATTCTGCCTATTTATCTGCCTTAAAATTAAGTCTAAAAAGGATTACATTTTTTCCCTACAGATCTACACAACCTACTCCATATTTTCAAAGTGAAAGAAAGTTACAGAACATTGGTGAAATTAAGAGAAACGGAAGACAAGTCTCCTCCACTTCATCTACACTGATTTTGAAGTGGATTTAACAGGTGACATCAATAAGGGATCATAGACTGACCAGGTGAACCCAAGTGAAAGCTACGTAATGGAAAGAGCAGTTCCTAATGTTTTGTACACGCACTGTATATGCATATTTTTTGTCAAAATTGATAAGGCTCAGTACATTTGGTTGGGAGTCATTGATGGACAGCAATATTCAAACCTTGTCTCCGATTTTCAAGCAAATTTCAGTTAAGACAGACTAGAGTACTCAGGAACTTTTAACACCTCTTGGAAACCCATTCTGGTGAGTCTTTGGCATACATTGTTTTGCAATTGTCTTGCTGAAAAATACAACTTTATTCCAGGGTTAGGTTTTCAGAAGACTTGAGCTTTGCTCTTTTCATATTTATTTTGATCCTGACAAGCTCACCAGTCCCTGCCGACAGCAAGCATACCCGTAACATGATGCTAGCACCACAATACTTGAAAATACAAAGTATCCCTATCCATCAATGATCCCCAACCCAATTCACTGAGCCTGAGCAATTTTGACAACAATGATGGATATATGTTGCCCTAAGAGGTGCAAAGTCAGTAGAATCTTAACAAAAATGATTCACAGCTGTGATGGGTGCCAAAGGTGCTTCCACCAAGTATTAACTTGAGCTTGGAGACTTATCCAATTCTGATATTTCAGCTTACATTTTTTTTTTTTTGAAAATGTTCTATAACATATAAGGGGTACAAATATATCGTTCAAAACAAGCTGTTCATGTACTACTCTGCCCCTCAGTGACTGCTACAGCGGGTGTATAGGCCGTGTGAACAATGCTTTGATTGTTTTGCCAGCTATTTGCTATGAGGGAGAACTGCCCCAATGAAATTTATGCAATAAAATCCTGTGATTAAAACAGCAAAAAGTAAATGGACCGTCCTGCAGCATTCAAATGTGCTTTCAGAACTGAGACTAGATCTGTTCTATCAGGTACAGATGGAGCTAAAGCAAATTGTAATTGAATAATCACAACAGTCATGGGAGCCTAGGACATGATAAACCGGATATCTACATCCAACAAGAGTCGAAAGACAGAGGGATACGCTAGCTAGACCCTTCTCATTGCGGCTCTGGTAGGACGGTGGCTGGCCAATTGGATTGTTTCCCCCCATGTTGTTCATCGGTTTTTACTGTAGGTGGTGGGGTTCTGTGGACTAACACCTGGTTTATGCTGTTTATCACAAAGCATGATACAATTAATTAGCCAGCTACAGTAATTTTGATAAATGGTTTTGTAGATTTTTTTTGGGGGGGGGGGGTTCAAATTAACCAGTTATCTACCTTTTTGATAACCAGCTAGCTAAAAGTTTGCTAGCTAATTAGCTCCCATGTCAATTTTAAGTCTTTCTAAACTAATATCTGACTAACTTAGAAATATGAAGTAATTTCAGAATGGAAGTTAATGTCACAAAGCATGATGCGCTAACCAGTTATGTTAGCTAGCTAGCCCAGTTAGATCATGTGTGTTCACTTGTTTCAGCATGCTTGTTGCATTGTACCTGGTGCGTTCTTTCATGAGCTGGCTGCTCGATCTAAATAGCAGTGGTTGAAAAAGGACCCAATTGTCATACTTAAGTAAAAGTAAAGATACTTTTACTTGAGTCATTTTCAAGTAAAAAGGTGAGTCACCTAGTAAAATACTACATGAGTAGGAATCTAAAAGTATTTTGTTTTAAATATACAACCACCCTATCATCTAGAAGGCGAGGTCAGTACAGGTGCATCAAAGCTGGGACCGAGAGACAGAAGCTGTTTTTATCTCAAGGCCATCAGACTGTTAAACAGCCATCACTAACATTGAGTGGCTGCTGCCAACATACTGACTCATCTCTAGCCACTTTAATCATTAAAAATTGGATGTAATAAATGTATCACTAGCCACTTTAAACAATGCCACTTTATATAATGTTTACATATCCTACATTACTCATCTCATATGTATATTCTGTACTCTATACCATCTACTGCATCTTGCCTATGCTGTTCGGCCATCGCTCATCCATATATTTTTATGTACATATTCTTATTAATTCCTTTACGTGTAAGGTAGCTGTTGTGAAATTGTTAGATTACTTGTTAGATATTACTGCATGGTCGGAACTAGAAGCACAAGCATTTCGCTACACTCTCATTAACATCTGCTAACCATGTATATGTGACCAATAACATTTGATTTGATGATTTTGATTAATCTGTTCAAAACAGTGGCAGCATGTGTAGCAGTGGTCATTTGGTTTTTGACATGCACATGTGAAATAGGTGTATTTATGCTGTTGTTCAAAATGCACAGATTGCTATATACACACACACACACACACACACACAAGCAAGCTTGTGGACACCCCTTCAAATCAGTGACTTTGGTTATTTTAGCCACACCCGTTGCTGACAGGTGTATAAAATCGAGAGCACAGCCATGCAGACTCCATAGAACAAACATTTGGCAGTAGAATGGCCCATACTGAAGAGCTCAGTGACTCAACGTGGCACCGTCATAGGATGCCACCTTTCCAACAAGTCAGTTTGTCAAATTTCTGCCCTGCTAGAGCTGACCCGGTCAACTGTAAGGGCTGTTATTGTGAAATGGAAACGTCTAGGAGCAACAACAGCTCAGCCGCGAAGTGGTAGACCACACAAGCTCACAGAATGAGACCGCCTAGTGCTGAAGCGCATAGCGTGTAAAAATTGTCTGTCCTCGGTTGCAACACTCACTACCGAGTTTCAAACTGTCTCAGGACAAGACCTGTTCGTTGGGAGCTTTAGGAAATGGGTATCCATGGCCGAGCAGCGGCACACAAGCCTAAGATCACCATGCGCAATGCCAAGCGTTGGCTGAAGTAGTGTAAAGCTCCCCATCTTTGGACTCTGGAGCAGTGGAAATGCGTTCTCTGAAGTGATGAATTACGTTTCACCATCTGGCAGTCCGCCAGCGAATCTGGGTTTGGCGGATTCCCGGAGAATGCTACCTGTGTTACGGTAAATGAGTGATGAGGTGTGGAGTCAGGCGCAGAGAGCAAAAGATGTGGGAAAAAACATGCTTTAATGTCCCGGAAACATAACATGAACACAAGTAGGAAAACAAATGATCAGAAATATAAACGGACAGCGTGAAACCCAAAATAAAACAAAAAACACTCAAACAACAAAACAGACTAACAAGCCCGCACGAAACAGAAGCGGGCTGAACAAGCTATATATAACCCCACCCTAACAACCAAACAAGAAACAGGTGATGCCAATCAGACAAAACCAAAGGAACACAGAACGGATCGATGATAGCTAGTAGACCAGCGACGACGACCGCCGAGCGCCACCCGAACAAGAAGGGGAGTCACCCTCGGTAATATTCGTGACAGTACCCCCCCCGGGCACCCCGTAGTGCCCGGAAGACATGGGTGAAAAGAGCTTCCGCAGTCTGTAGGGCCGTAGGGAGACCGGGCAATGGGATAAGACGGCAGGACTTAGAGAACCGATCCACAACGACCAGGATCGTTGTGTTACCCTGAGAGGGGGGGAAGGTCAGTAAGAAAATCCACCGATAGATGGGTCCACGGCCGTTATGGAACTGGAAGAGGTTGTAATTTATCTCTTGGCAGGTGTCTAGGAGCCTTACTCTGAGCGCACACTGAACAGGAGGAGACATGGAATCGCACATCCCTCATCAAAGTGGGCCACCAGTACTTCCTCTGAAGACCTCGCACTGTCCTAAAAATACCTGGGTGACCCGACGAGGGTAGACAATGAGCCCATCGAATCAATTTATCACGAACAGCAAGCGGCACGTACCTACGACCCTCCGGACACTGTGGAGGCGCAGGTTCCTCCCTTAGCGCCCGCTCGATGTCCGCGTCCACATCCCATACTACTGGTGCCACCAGCTTAGCTGCCGGAATGATGGGAGTAGGATCAATGGACCTGTCCTCGGTGTCAGAGTCTGGACAGCGCGTCGGCCTTAGTGTTGAGGGAACCTGGTATATACGAGATAGTGAAACGAAATCTGGTGAAAAACATGGCCCACCTTGCCTGACGAGGATTCAGTCTCTTCGCTGATCGGATATACTCCAGGTTACGGTGGTCAGTCCAGATAAGGAAAGGGTGCTTAGCCCCCTCAAGCCAGTGTCTCCACACCTTCAGGGCCTTAACCATAGCCAACAACTCCCTATCCCCCACATCATAATTCCGCTTCGGTGGCGCACCCGAACGCTGTGAGAGCACCGCTCCAACCCCAGCCTCGGATGCGTCCACCTCTACTATAAACGCCAAAGAAGGGTCCGGATGCGCCAACACCGGCGCCTCGGTAAACATCGCCTTCAACTTTTGAAAAGCTCCGTTCGCCTCTGCTGACCACTGTAAACGCACCGGCCCCCCCTTCAGCAGTGAGGTAATAGGGGCAGCTACCTGACCAAAACCCCAGATAAACCTCCGGTAGTAATTGGCAAACCCCAAGAACCGCTGCACCTCCTTTACCGTGGTCGGAGTCGGCCAATTACGCACGGCCTTTACGCGGTGACCCTCCATTACCAACCCAGAGCTGGAAATGCGATAACCCAGGAAGGAAACTGATTGTTTGGAAAACTCCCATTTCTCCGCCTTCACATACAGGTCATGCTCCAGCAGTCGTCTAAGAACCTTGCGCACCAGAGAAACATGCGCAGTGCGTGTAGCGGAGTAGATCAAAATATCGTCAATATACACCACTACACCCTGTCCGTGCAGGTCTCTGAGAATCTCATCCACGAAGGATTGAAATATAGCTGGAGCATTCTTTAAACCGTATGGCATGACGAGGTACTCATAATGGCCAGAAGTAGTGCTAAATGCAGTTTTCCACTCCTCTCCATCCCGAATACGCACCAGATTATAAGCACTCCTGAGATCCAGTTTAGTGAAGAACTGCGCTCCGTGAAATGATTCCACTGCCGTAGCAATGAGAGGTAGTGGGTAACTAAAACCCACCGTGATGGAATTTAGACCTCTATAATCAATACACGGACGTAAACCACCATCTTTTTTCTTCACAAAAAAGAAACTCGAAGAGACAGGTGACATGGAGGGCCGAATGTACCCCTGTCCCAGAGCCTCGGTGATATAATTTTCCTTAGCCACCGTCTCCTCCTGGGACAAAGGATACACATGACTCCTGGGGAGTGCAGTGTTACCCTGTAGGTTTATCACGCAATCCCCCTGCCTATGGGGTGGTAATTGGGTCGCCTTCTTTTTACTGAAAACGATAGCCAAATCGTTATACTCAGCTGGAATGCGCACGGTGGAAACCTGGTCTGGACTCTCCACCGTTGTCGCACCGATGGAAACCCCTACACACCTGCCTGAACACTCATCAGACCACCCCTGTAGAGTTCCCTGTTTCCACGAAATCGTAGGATTATGAATAGCTAGCCAGGGAATACCCAGTACTACTGGAAACGCAGGTGAATCGATAAGGAACAAACTCATTCGCTCCTTGTGATTCCCCTGCGTAATCATCTCCAACGAAATTGTGGCTTTCCTCACCAGCCCTGACCCTAATGGTGGACTATCTAAAGAGTGCACGGCAAAAGGGGGGTCTACTTTTACTAACGGAATCCTCAACCTCTGAGCGAGTCCGCGATCTATAAAGTTTCCAGCTGCGCCTGAATCTACCAGTGCCTTATGCTGGAGAGAAGGAGAATAATTAAGGAAACAAATTAATAGGAACTTGTGACCACACTCTCCCAGAGTTTCCTGTTGGTGCTTACTCACCTGGGGTGACCGAGGAGTGTTCTGCCTGCCTTCTCGATTCCCAGATGAATTCCTCCAGCACCGACCAGACGTGTGCCCTCTCCGGCCACAACTGGTACAGGAGGAGCTTCCTCCTCCGATCTCCCTAGACGCGGTCCCTCCTAGCTCCATCGGGATAGGAGCAGGAGGGTCAGGATGTAGAACTGACAGGACCCTTTCAGAACGTCAGCGAGCAGCTAGCAGATGGTCCAACCGGATCGACAGGTCTATCAGTCCATCCAGGCTAAGTGTAGTATCCCTACAGGCCAGCTCCCTACGGACGTCCTCTCTCAGGCTACATCTGTAATGGTCTATCAGGGCCCTGTCGTTCCACCCTGCTCCAGCGGCCAAGGTCCGGAACTCCAGCGCGAAGTCCTGCGCGCTCCTCGTCCCCTGTCTGAGATGGAACAATCTCTCACGCGCCGCTCGACCTTCTGGAGGGTGATCGAACACGGCCCTGAAACGGCGGGTGAACTCCGGGTAATTGTCCTTCGCTGAGTCGGGCCCGTTCCAGACCGCATTAGCCCACTCCAGGGCTCTACCGGTAAGGCATGTGATGAGAACCCACACTCTTTCCTCCTCCGAGGGAGCCGGCCGAACGGTGGCCAGGTAGAGGTCTAGTTGAAGCAGGAATCCCTGGCACCCCGTCTCTGCTCCATCGTACTCCCTCGGAGGCGTAATGCGCAGAGCGCTGGAACCGGATCCAGATGGGGGAGATGGTAGAGTTGCTGGTGGGAGGGTCGGTGGGGTAGTAGGGAGACCATTCCTCTCCCAACGATCCATCCTCTCCATCATCTGATCCATCGCTGATCCTAGGCGATGGAGGATAGACGTGTGATGAAGGACTCTCTCCTCCATATTGGGAAGAGGAGTGGTCGCTGCTCCTGCTGACTCCATATCGTGGTGCGGGCTTCTGTTACGGTAAATGAGTGATGAGGTGTGGAGTCAGGCGCAGAGAGCAAAAGATGTGGGAAAAAACACGCTTTAATGTCCCGGAAACATAACATGAACACAAGTAGGAAAACAAATGATCAGAAATATAAACGGACAGCGTGAAACCCAAAATAAAACAAAACACTCAAACAACAAAACAGACTAACAAGCCCGCACGAAACAGAAGCGGGCTGAACAAGCTATATATAACCCCACCCTAACAACCAAACAAGAAACAGGTGATACCAATCAGACAAAACCAAAGGAACACAGAACAACGGATCGATGATAGCTAGTAGACCGGCGACGACGACCGCCGAGCGCCACCCGAACAAGAAGGGGAGTCACCCTCGATAATATTCGTGACAACCTGCCCAAATGTATAGATCACACTGTAAAGTTTTGTGGATGAGGAACAATGGTTTGGGGCTGTTTTCCATGGCTCAGGCTAGGCCCCTTAGTTCCAGTGAAGGGAAATCTTAACGCTACAGCATGCAATAACATTCTAGACAATTCTGTGCTTCCAACTTCGTGGCATCAGGTTGGGGATTATTATTATTTATTTTTTGCTTAACCTTTATTTAACAATTCCCCATGCATAAAGCGAGGTCCATACAGAAATGGTTTGTCGATCGGTGTAGAAGAACTTGCCTGGCCGGTACAGAGCCCTGACCTCAACCCCATCTAACACTGTTGGGATGAATTGGAACTCTGACTGCCTAATCGCCCAACATCAGTGCCCGACCTCACTAATGCTCTTGTGGCTGAATGGAAGCAAGTCCCCACAGCAATGTTCCAATATCAAATGAAGATCCTTTCCAGAAGAGTGGAGGCTGTTATAGCAGCAAACGGGGGACCAACTCCATATTAATGCCCATGATTTTGGAATGAGATGTTCGACAAGCAGGTGTCCACATACTTTTGGTCGTGTAGTGTATCTTCTCAAAGAAACTAGTTCAAAAACTTGGCATCATATTTCTGTCATGCTGCTTTGTTGACAACTCCAACCACCTCGTGCCTCGAGTATTCAGCCAATCAGTGGCCACCACTGCCACAGACATCCGCCTAAGTAAACCACCAGGGTTGTGATTGATTATATTCCAGTAACCTACTGATGCAACCATATGCACTAATTTGATTAATCACCCTAAGCCCCACATTGATCCACTGATCCACCGATATACTGTCCTCGCTGTCCCAACTGTCCTGGGGCATGACTGGGCAATGGGCATAGAAGAAGCGGTGGGCATCTGAGTATGTCTCTGAAAGTTGGAGTGCCCATGAGTTTTGCCAGATACCTCATGTTGTGGGCTAGGTGGAGTTAGCTCGTGGTTGAGAGTTGGTGAGTGACACTATATATTTGAAACTTTGCAGTTGATTGAGGGAATGGGAGCTTTTGGGGTTTTTTAACCTTTATTTAACTTCGCAAGTCAGTTAATTAAGAAGAAATTATTATTTACGATGACGGCCTACCCTGGCCAAACCCGGACGATGCTGGGGAAATTGTGCGCCGCCCTATGGGACTCCCAATCATGGCCAGATGTGATAAAGCCTGGATTAAAACCAGGGACTGTAGTGGCACCTCTTGCACTGAGATGCAGTGCCTTAGACCGGTGCACCACTCTGACGCCTCTTGTTGTTTTTCTGTTTGTCACATAGAGGAGTGGAGCACGCTCACTAGTGTGAAGTTCAGAAGTGTTTCCGTTTAAACAACACAATGTAACTCCAAGTCAATCACACTTCTGTGAAATCAAACTGTCCACTTAGGAAGCAACACTGATTGACAATAAATTTCACATGCTGTTGTGCAAATGGAATAGACAATAGGTGGAAATTATAGGCATTTAGCAAGACACCCCCAATAAAGGAGTGGTTCTGCAGGTGGGGACCACTTACCACTTCTCAGTTCCTATGCTTCCTGGCTGATGTTTTGGTCACTTTTGAATGCTGGCGGTGCTTTCACTCTAGTGGTAGCATGAGACTGAGTCTACAACCCACACAAGTGGCTCAGGTAGTGCAGCTTATCCAGGATGGCACATCAATGTGAGATGTGGCAAGAAGGTTTGCTGTGTCTGTCAGCGTAGTGTCCAGAGCATGGAGGCGTTACCAGGAGACAGGCCGGTACATCAGGAGACGTGGTGGAGGCCGTAGGAGGGCAACAACCCAGTAGCAGGACCGCTACCTCCGCCTTTGAAAGGAGGAGCACTGCCAGAGCCCTGCAAAATTACCTCCAGCAGGCCACAAATGTGCATGTCTGCTCAAACGGTCAGAAACGAGACTCCATGAGGGTGGTATGAGGGTCCGACGTCCACAGGTGGGGGTTGTGCTTACAGCTCAACACCGTGCAGGACGTTTGGCATTTGCCAGAGAACACCAAGATTGGCAAATTCGCCACGGGCGCCCTGTGCTCTTCACAGATGAAAGCAGGTTCACCTGAGCACATGTGACAGACGTGACAGTCTGGAGACGCCGTGGAGAACGTTCTGCTGCCTGCAACATCCTCTAGCTTGACCGGTTTGGCGGTGGGTCAGTCATGGTGTGGGGTGGCATTTATTTGGGGGGCCGCACAGCCCTCCATGTGCTCGCCAGAGGTAGCCTGACTGCCATTAGGTACCGAGATGAGATCCTCAGACCCCTTGTGAGACCATATGCTGGTATGGTTGGCCCTGGGTTCCTCCTAATGCAAGACAATGCTAGACCTCATGTGGCTGAAGTGTGTCAGCAGTTCCTGCAAGAGGAAGGCATTGATGCTATGGACTGGCCCGCCCGTTCCCCAGACCTGAATCCAATTGAGCACATCTGGGACATCATGTCTCGCTCCATCCACCAACGCCACGTTGCACCACAGACTGTCCAGGAGTTGGCGGATGCTTTAGTCCAGGTCTGGGAGGAGATTCCTCAGGAGACCATCCGCTACCTCATCAGGAGCATGCCCAGGCGTTGTAGGGAGGTCATACAGGCACGTGGAGGCCACACACACTACTGAGCCTAATTTTGACTTGTTTTAAGCACATTACATCAAAGTTGGATCAGCCAGTAGTGTGATTTTCCACTTTAATTTTGAGTGTGACTCCAAATCCAGACCTCCATGGGTGGATACATTTGATTGCCATTGATAATTTTTGTGTGATTTTGTTGTTAGCACATTCAACTATGTAAAGAAAAAAGTATTTAATAAGAATATTTCATTCATTCAGATCTAGGATGTGTTATTTTAGTGTTCCCTTAATTTTTTTGAGCAGTGTATATAGAGAGATAAACCCTTACACTACACACCTGCATTATTTCTATGCTTTTTTATTGTGTCGGGGATTTGGGAAAGGTTCAAAATAAAACCTTGTTTTCCTCCGAACACTTAAAGTTCAAGCTGTCCCCAACAGTAAGTAATGGTGCAAGGCAGATTTCCAACAGTCTGTCAGCTGTCCCCGATTGTCTCTTTAAACGAGGTTACTGAAAGTGATGGCTGGGACGTGTTCCCGCCCACTCCTGTGGGTGGCACCACCCGGAGGTCAGGGACAGCAGGCAGACACTTGCATAACGCCTGGTGACTGAGCTGATTGGCTCTCTCTCCTCACTGTCAGATTAGAATCCTACACATCTAACCAGACTGGTACTGAGGGATGTGCAGAGCAGACACTCCAGGGTGACACGCATCTGTGACCGGGATGAGGAGGACACTCTCTGGGAGTATTAGCACTTAAAATTCTTAAAGGTAAAGGAGTCAACAAGATGACATAGATGTGCAAAGTCAACAGCAGTAGTAGGTCAACATCTGCAACAACCACCTTTTTTAAAGAGATTGTTTTAAAGTAGCTAATAACCTCTTGTGGTACATTTTGAATTCCTGGTCTCCATTTATGTAAATGCTTCCATACATGCATGGTAAACAGATTGGTAATTGTAGGGCTTAGAGGGCACAGAGAATTACAACTGCCCTCCCGTCCCAGAGAGGTGGCACTCTGCCACACCTCCCCTGGCTGGTCAGGCACATGGTCAGCCAGAACTGGGCACGTCTCATTCAGCCCTAGGTCTAAATCTCCTGTGCATAGTCCTCCAGCCCAGCATATGACAGCACATCTCAGCCTCTCAGTGAAGGGCCCTCTTCCCCTGTAAGGGCTTCAGTAAATGTGCATATGCAAGAAATTAATAAAATATATTTCCCAGGATATGTGAGTGGGCTGTCTGTTCCCATAAGCCTCTCTGGCAGGGAGGTGGTAGGGCGAATATGTGCAAATGTTGTATTTAGTCTGTCAGGGCACGTTTTCCGTTTCCGTCGACTGGCTTCCCTCAGGTTGTCATATTATTTAATATCATTGCAGTGTTTTTGACCTTAGTGTCATTACATTACAAAGGTAAACATAACATCCATACTGTGCTGCATGCCCATAAATTCAACATGGAGCTTGTGTAGCCCTGGTATTCATGATGTATTCACTAACAAAAGTTCTTAGCGCTCTTACTATTCCCCCAGTCAACCTTTGTCCCAGGTGTGACGGATGGGACTTGAGCGAGGCCTTTTTCTTCTTTCAATCGGTTTACCTTTAGGCCCATGGTGCCTTGAGAGACTGTCTGTTTCAGTGGGAGGAAGCACATTTAGGATTATGATTCATTTCATTCACACTGTCTGAGATATGGGGAACTGGACCTGTAAAGGGGGGAAATTATACAAACTCTACAACACACGATAACACTTAAATAATAATGTTGCTCATTTGTCCTATTTCAGGACGATGTATTATACATCGTGCATTATATACATTTGTGATTTGAAATGTTTTTTAGTTTTTTTTGCATATCCCAACTCCCCCTGAGACCCTCAGAGAGTGGGGTCACAGCCATGGTCTGCCATTTATTAATGGCGAGCCTGGAGCATTTAGTGTTAAGTGCCTTGTTCAAGGGCACATCGACAGATTTTTCACCTTGTCGGCTCGGGGCTTAAAACTAGCATCTAGATACTGGCCCAACACTTTAACCATAAGGCTACCTATCTTGAGGTCTAAAGAAAAAACAACTTAATTTATGTATACTGGCTGGTTGTGTTACGTAATGAATGTTTATTTCATTTGAAATAAAATTCAGACACCACCTTGCTTTCAAACCAAGCCAAACTAAGTCCATGATATTTTAATAGTAAATATTAAAATGATTGTTTCTAGCTCACTTGGCTGTGTTAAATGCAGTGGTTGTAATTGTACTGTAGGAGATGCGAGCAGGTGCAACTTTGACTGGGAGTGGTTTGAACAAAGGCATCAGCGAAGCACTTTACTCACATTGCTCGCCAGCTGTGGGGTAATTGGTCTTGTGAGGGGGCCATATGTTTCCTAAACTTGTGCCCTGTTTTCCTGATTAGGAGCAGAAGTCAAGCATATTGTGAGGAGAAGTTTGACTGCAAATGTCTTGTTCTCAGGAAAACATTTCAATCTGTTTCACTGAGTATTCAAACTCCAACACACAGATTAATATTTAATTGAAAGGATATAGGTTTGCATAGACTCAGACAATCAGAATGACCGTAATGAAAGGTCATGTGATGACATGCATTAATTAGTCCTAGTGTTTTATAAGACCTCTCAACTTGATTGTCTCTTGATATATCACAGCAGATTCATCTGTGCAGTCAGGTCTATATCATCAAGATCATTTGGAATCATTTTCATGTTTTAAAGGACGTTTGTACAGAACTAGTAACAATTCTTAATTATGACCCATAATACCTTAGACCATGTGTCAAACCATGTACGGCCCATTCAATCCGGGCCGCAGGTGGTTTGAGTACAAAAAATATGTACTTTGAAATGACTTAACCCAAATCGAAACTGTGGAGAAATGATAATGGAACTACATTTTTAGTCTTTTCGCTGTATCCATCTAGCTAACAGTCATTTCTAGTCTCCTCACTATATCCAGCTTGCTAACAGTCATTTTGGCGAAGAAATTTAATCAATTTTGAGTGCAGTACTTCCGAACCGGTGAAGACCGGCTGCGGCCTGTGGGGAAAAATAAGTTTGACACTCCTGCCTTAGACATATTTACCCCCTTATCCAGGTAACACCCAAGGTCCAGATTATATACAATAATGCTTCAAATTAAACAAAATTACCAGAATTGGACAATGAAGATAATTCATAATAAGGGAGGAATTGTTACAATGAACTTAAAAGTTCAAAGTCCTGACTGTGAGAGAACGTATTGTTTGTATTGTGTCAGATAATTGCAGCAAAGTAGTACTGTCTCGCTCTACCACAGCTTTCCAGGAAGTCACTCTGAGCAATTACATTTTCCTGATCTCTTTTAGAAGAGAAATTAAATCGTATCAGCAATGCTGTAACTTGATTAGCTCATAAATCGTATCTTGTGTTTCAATCAAGCAGTATGAACTTGCAGGAAGAAATATCTATTTGAAGTGCATAATATTGATTTCAGGATGTAGCTAGTATACTCAAGGCTTTAGTTATTGAGATAAATTCTGACTCACTAGCCAGTCATGTTTCCTGCTTGTCAAATTACGTGTGTGTGTGTGTGTGTGTGTGTGTGTGTGTGTGTGTGTGTGTGTGTGTGTGTGTGTGTGTGTGTGTGTGTGTGTGTGTGTGTGCGCGAGAGAGAGCCTCCTGACAGGCCTTGTGGGTAATCCTCAGACATGATGGATAATGATGGTGTCCTGACTGCAGAGGGAGGTGATCCATACCCCACAGAGGGGGATTTAGTACAGATGAACAGAGTGAAATACGATGCCCATTTGGACAGATGCAGTAGGCTGTCACACCATGTGAGCACATCAGGATGAGCTACAAATGGTGTCTGATAGTTGAAAATAACAGTTTGGCAAACAACTAAAGCTTTAACAGTCTCTTAATGGCTTAACACTTGAATGAGTTTCACTTGCTTTCCTAGGTGAGAACCTTACACTTTTCGAGGTGCACTGCAAATGGTTCATCATTATTCACACTTGAGAAAATAGGTGGGAAGACCATCTGTTCCAATTATGATGAAATGAATAATTTCAGAGCGGAGGCACAAGACTGCAAGCACAGCAGGACTTCAACACCACTGGTCCACAATAATTATTGTACAAGAGGGAACGTTCTCTGATTTGAAGTTCTGTACACAAACAGATAAAACAAAGGCTTTGGCGAGAGAATCTTCAGAGCTCTGAGAACTTTCCTTTAAATCCTCTCATTTGAGTGTGAGTGTTTGCTTTAAAGTGCGAAGCCTGCTGGGATACACTCTACGAAGCCTTAAAGGACCCATCCAGAGGAATTTGCTGCCACCATTTCGACGTAATTGTTGTCCAAATGCGGAAATGCTTGTTTAGTTTCCAAACTCAGAAAACCAATGTTTTTCTCCTTATTAATCTGCCGTGGACATCGCAATCTTCCTCCGTGTGCACAGCCCATATGGTCTCTGGCAGCCTACACTCCATGATTTGTAAACAAACCAAAAAGCCAGGGATGTATTCATTACGTCTTGCAATGGATAACATTTATCTTTTAAGAACCAAACAAGAGCGAAACGAACGGGGAGGGACCTACCTGAATTTGTCCAATAAACTCTGTTTTAATTGCAAAACGGTTTCTGTTTGGAGTAAACGCTTTCTGTTGCAAAATGTTTTGCAACCCACAACGTTTTGTAATAATCGTGTAATAAATACACCCCTGGATCAGGGTAGCTTCGCAAATCGCTATGGGGCACAGCTAACGACTAGGCAGAGGACCATCCAATCTCTTTCTCCCTCTTCTGCAACATAATTAAATGATCAATGATGAATACAGAGTTTAGCATTAATACTAGTTAAACTAGCTACTGTACTTGAAATGTAGCTTGTTAGCCATCCTACAGCAGCTACCTGGCTAGCTAACGAAACAACAGCTAGAACGACCTAGCTGTAATGTTTACAAGTATCCCCACTAGCTGGCTACTAGACAACCAATGTAACAGTTGGCCCTAAAGCTTTTTGTAAGTTGCCAAGAAATGCAACTATTGCCTGAATCAGTGATGGACACTATCTGGAATGTGGACAAATATTTTTATAGCTAGATAATTTTTTTTATTAAGTCAGTTAAGAACAAATTCTTATTTTCAATGACGGCCTAGGAACAGTGGGTTAACTGCCTATTCAGGGGCAGAATGACAGATTTGAACCTTGTCAGCTCGGGGATTTGAATTTGCAACCTTCTGGTTACTAGTCCAACGCTCTAACCACTAGGCTACCCTGCCGCCCAACTTCTTACTCATTTGTCTTTGATGAGCCGGTTGGGATAAGGCTGTTACTTGGTCAAATCATGAATCAGACTCTGTACCAGAGGCATTGCCTATCAATAAACATGTTACAATGTATGTTCCTTATTGTCACGTTCGTTATAAGGACTGAACAAACTAACAAAATGAAACTTGAAGCTATACAAACGAGTGCTGACAGGCAACTACACATAGACAAGAGTCCACAAACACCAAAGGGAAAATGGCTACCTAAATATGATCCCCAATCAGAGACAACGATAAACAGCTGCCTCTGATTGGGAACCATATCAGGCCAACAGAATTACAAAAAACCCTAAACCTACAAAACCCCTAGACAATACAAAAACTAACGTACCCACCCTAGTCACACCCTGACCTAACCAAAATATAAAGAAAACTGAGATATCTCAGGTCAGGGCGTGATACTTATTTACTTCATCCAGATATTACAGTATTGATGTTTATGGAGTACAAAATGACTAGTTAGCTTGTATTCTCCAAATAATAACACAAGTGTTCCTGTAACAACAGAATGTAACAGACTGTAATATAGGTTATATCTAAAAACACATTTACTTGCAAACTTTGTCTAAATTGTTCATCTGCACTTTTCTTCAAGTAAATTTGTTTTTAACATTTTCTGTAGAAATTAAGTAGTCCTAGTGCATACAGTTGTATGGTTTGTTTTACTTTGCAATCATTGGTTTTGATTTGACATTTTAAAGTGAAAAATCTGAGTCTCAGCATTACGCTGTTACTGTGGAATTGCCTGTATCTATCTGGCCGTGGTTTAACTTCTGTGGTTATGCAGAGTAGAGGGGGGCTGGGATGGGTAGCTTTAAAATGGCATATAGGCAACTACAATATTAAGAGAGGACAAAATGTTACTCTACTAAATAGAGAAGTGCAAAATTGAAGGATTAACTAAATTCACTTGCTATTAACACTAATATAATTATGACATGTATTGTACTTTTCTTGTTTTCATATTACTTTACAGCATTTTGAATCACATTGGCCAACAAGCACATTCCTTTTGGCAGCTAGGTTTATTACTGTAGAGACGCCTTGCAGTTTTGGAGACGGCTTCGCATTTTGTAACAAAACTAAGGTGATCTGGTAGTGCATCTGATTTAATCACTGAGCTATTAACTTTAGCAATGCTAGCTAGCCAGCTAAACTTGTTTAGTTAGTGTAGTGTGCAACTGGGTCATTCTCACAACGGACGTTTGACAAACAAAATCTTGTCATTTTCCACAGAATTTCCTCTTGGATCACTGAGATTAGCATTTTGTATTTATCTATTTTATCATGTTTTTTAAATCAGCTATTATGTATTTTACCACAAATTCTACAAAATTCTCATTACTGCAACAGTCCATAAAAGTTGTTTTATGTTTTAACATTGCTCCCCTAATGAAAACGTCTGAGTTAAACATGACACTGAAAATACAAATATAAAATAGGAAATTATTAAAACATTTAAATGTTTAGCAGTTAGCACCGAATATTTTTAGAAACAGCAAGTTTTTAAAGGTCCAAAGAGTTTGGACTGCTTTGTGTTTTCCTTTTTGACATGGAAAAAATATTGCGATACTTGTATGGTCCTGGCCCTATAGATGACCACATCCTTCCACACTGTTGTATCCTACACACTATTCTGTCACTGCGCATGTCCTCTCCTCTCTGAACAGACACACACACACACGCACACAGAGGAGTCTGGAGAGCATGTCAGCCAGTGTTGCGTTCTAATGGGAGAGTGACTTCTTAAAATGACCAACCAAGAACTCACAACCTCTGCAGCTTTCTGGCCACTAAACTGCATGTGACCATCTGCATGATGTAGTTTTCTTGTGCTGGATACTGGATCAAGATATTACCATACGATAGGGTAAAAAGATTCAACCATGCTTGCTAATTGTGCACAGAATTTAACCATCTGATGATAATCTAAGTTCTTGTGCTGTGTTCTCATGAATGGATAACAAAAAAAAAATGTTTTTGTTTTTTGAGGTTCATGATGATGTAGCTATAAATTCTACCAATGCTGATAATATTCCTGTTCATCATTGCCGCTCTCTTTGTGATGAAGCTCTATAGACTGTGAGGGTATCTATATTGTCCTACTACAGCTGAGCAGACATTGAAAACAAGCCAGCATGTTCTCAGCAAGGTCACTTCAGCCTGCTGTTTGCCATGAGGACATCAGTGTTTGGTGGCAGTTGCTCTCAGGGGTGACAGTGACATGCTTTTTTGGTCTGTACCTTGGCGCTCACAAGCCCCAACCACCTCCCCTACCCTATCAAGCACACTAGGCTCTCAGTGATCTAAGGGGGTAGGGGTACTGTACAGGTTGAGGGAAAATACATACCCCCCCAAGGCATGCCTGTAATCAGACACATGCGTAGAAGGCCTCAGACAACCTATACCGTCATAAATGTAATGGCACAGGAAGGGATGGCTGCTGTTTTTATGGGCTCTTAACCAAATGTGCTGTTTTTGTTTTTTTGCATTGTTTGTAACTTATTTTGTACATAATGTTGCTGCTACCGTCTCTTATGACCGAAAAGAGCTTCTGGGCATCAGAACAGCGATTACCCACAAAACAATGACAAAAAAAAAATTGTCGAACGAGAGGGATTTACTCCAGACACACGACGAGGCCATCATCCCTGTCATTCGCAGGAGAAAAAGACTGCGATATCGCGGAAGGAGATCGGGGTGCCTTGTAAGGATCTGGCGACAAGTGGCTAATCTGCCTTTGCCATCGTTACTATTGGCCAATGTACAATCGCTGGATAATAAAGTGGGCAATCTACAAGCACGTATATCCTACCAACGGGACATTAAAAACTGTAATATCTTATGTTTCACCGAGTCGTGGCTGAACAACGACATGAATAACATACAGCTGGTGGGTTACACACTGTATCGGCAGGATGAAACAGCAGCCTCTGGTAAGTCTATGTATATTTGTAAACAGCAGCTGGTGCCTATTATCTAGGAAAGTCTTGAGGTTTTGCTCGCCTGAGGTAGTGTGGTCTACAGCTTGTCATGAGCCTGGTTTGCTAACTACCTTTCTCAAGGAGTGCAGTGTATAAAGTCCGAAAATCTGTCTCAGCCACTCCCTGTCACCAAGGGAGTACCCCAAGGCTCAATCCTAGGCCCCACGCTCTTCTCAATTTACATCAACAACATAGCTCAGGCAGTAGGACGTTCTCTCATCCATTTTATATGCAGATGATAGTCTTATACTCAGCTGGCCCCTCCCCGGATCTTGCGCTAAATGCTCTACAACAAAGCTTTCTTAGTGTCCAACAAGCTTTCTCTACCCTTAACCTTGTTCTGAACACCTCCAAAACAAAGGTCATGTGGTCTGGTAAGAAGAATGCCCCTCTTCCCACAGGTGTTATTACTACCTCTGAGGGTTTAGAGCTCCCAAGTACAAGTACTTGGGAGTATGGCTAGACGGTACACTCTCCTTCTCTCACCACATACCAAAGCTGAAGGCTAAAGTTAAATCTAGACTTGGTTTCCTCTCGTAATCGCTCATCTTTCACCCTAGCTTTCAAACTAACCCTGATTCAGATGACCATGCCAGATGACGAAGACATCATTTATAGATCGGCAGGTAAGGGTGCTCTCGAGCGGCTAGATGTTCTTTACCACTCGGCCATCAGATTTGCAACCAATGCTCCTTACAGGACATATCACTGCACTCTATACTCCGCTGTAAACTGGTCATCTCTATATACCCGTCGCAAGACCCACTGGTTGATGCTTATTTATAAAAACTCTCTTAGGCCTCACTCCCCCCTATCTGAGAGATCTACTGCAGCCCTCATTCTCTACATACAACACCCATTCTGCCAGTCACATTTTGTTAAAGGTTCCCAAAGCACACACATCCCTGGGTCGCTCCTCCTTTCAGTTCACTGCAGCTAGTAACTGGAACGAGCTGCAACAAACACTCAAACTGGACAATTTTATCTCAATCTCTTCATTCAAAGACCCAATCATGGACACTCTTACTTAAAGTTGTGGCTGCTTTGCATGATGTATTGTTGTCTCTACCTTCACCTTTGCGCTGTTGACTTTGCCCAATAATGTTTGTAACATGTTTTTGTGCTGCTACCATGCTGTGTTGCTGCCTTGTTATGTTGTTGTCTTAGGTCTCTCTTTATGTAGTGTTGTGTGTTTTGTCATATATTTATATTGTATAATTAAAAAATAATAATTTACTCCCAGGCCCCTGTCCATGCAGGAGGGCTTTGGCCTTTTGGTAGGCCGTCATTGTAAATAGGAATTTGTTCTTAACTGACTTGCCTAGTTAAATAAAAGTACAATTTTAAAAAATGAGATACTCTATCGACCAAGAGAGTTTTCATCTATATTCTTCGTAGCTGTCCATTTACCACCACCACCACTAAGACCGCATTCAGAGATATAGTTGTGTATCCTGTCCTGTCTGAGGTCACCAAATGAAACACACTCATCATACCCATCCCTTAAGTGTCCACGGACCGTTCCCACATTCTCACAAGTGGACATTTTGGATCAAATACCCATTTTGGGGATTCAGGAGCTTGCCATGTGAAAACCTTCGTTCTATCTATGTGTCTGTACAATTCTCAATTATGGGGTTTGCGTCTAATTCTTGTATAAAATAAATGAGTAAAGATTAAACTATTTGTGAAGTTATGTAACTTGATGTTAAACCTTTTTTAATGTGAGAGAATTGTATTTCCTTTAAAGTTTAACTAAGTAATTGGCCCGCCCCCCGATGGACACCGAGGGGGCACAGGTTTGAGTTTAGACTCAAATAGTAGCGAATAGTTATTGAACTCCTAACCATACCACGTGGAACATTGGCTACATGGCTGGAAATGGTTAAACACTGAGACTATTGATCCCTACAGAATAAGAGCAAATCTTCAATACTAAATACTAGTCTGCAGCTAGAAATTATGTCAACCTGGGATGTGAAGACCGACAACCGCCGAAACATCTATTCTATGACAACATTTCTGAATACTTTGATCTTCAGGGAAGCAGAGGGAGAGGCGCTGCTGAACGAACTCTCCGCAGACGGACCGGATTCCAACAGAAATCACGACGACACACTGGGTGTCAATATTGATTGATTGCAATTATTCCCGAAGGAGTGAGCGTTCATGTGCAAAGGATTAGCATTTTAATTCATGTAATTATAAACTGTGTAGTGGTTAGAGCGTTGGACTAGTAACCGCAAGGTTGCAAGTTCAAACCCCTGAGCTGACAAGGTACAAATCTGTCGTTCTGCCCCTGAACAGGCAGTTAACCCACTGTTCCTAGGCCGTCATTGAAAATAAGAATGTATTATTAACTTACTTGCCTAGTTAAATAAAGGTAAAATATTTTTTTTTATGTTCTCAGTCTACCCTCCACTTCCTTTTGTCCACCAAGCCATCATATCAGCTTAGCCCACTAGGGAACCTCCACTATCATTTCCTTGTAATCATATCTACTGTTTTTTTGTTTATGCATTTCTGTGATTATTTAGTTAGTAAATAAGTGATTAAGCCAATTGGTGTATGGATGATTCATAGTAAAGGCTGGGTTCATGCAAATAACCAACAATTTGTGACGTTTGGAATCATGCATTAATAAGAAGACTAATTGATCAGATATTAAAATATCCGAAGAGTTGTATTAGGAAAATTATAACTTTAATCTCAAGATTTTTCTTGGTGCCCCGACTTCCTAGTTAATTACATTTACGTGATTAGTTTGACTTGCACTCCACACTGCCCTTTCACACCTGGACAAAATAAACACCTATGTGAGAATGCTATTCGTTGACTACAGCTCAGCATTCAACACCGTAGTGCCCTCAAAGCTCATCACTAAGCTAAGGACCCTGGGACTAAACACCTCCCTCTACAACTGGATCCTGGACGAGACAGGCTATGGGGAGGAGATCAGAGACCTGGCCGTGTGATACCAGGACAACAACCTCTCCCTCAACGTGATCAAGACAAAGGAGATGATTGTGGACTACAGAAAAAGGAGGACCGAGTATGCCCCCATTCTCATCGGCAGGGCTGTAGTGGAGCAGGTGGAGAGTTTCAAGCTCCTTGGTGTCCACATCACCAATAAACTGTTATGGTCCAAGCACACCAAGACCGTCGTAAAGAGGGCACGACAAAACCTATTCTCCCTCAGGTGACTGTAAAGATTTGGCATGGGTCCTCAGATCCTCAAAAGGTTCTACAGCTGCACCATCGAGAGCATGACTGGTTGCATCCCTTCCTGGTATGGCAACTGCTCGGCCTCCGACAGTAAGGCACTACAGTGGGCAGTGCGTACGGCCCAGTACATCACTGGGGCAAAGCTTCCTGCATCCAGGACCTCTATACCAGGCGGTGTCAGAGGAAGGCCCTAAAATTGTCCAGGACTCTAGCCACCCTAGTCATAGACTGTTCTCTCTGCTACCGCACGGCAAGCTTTACCAGAGCGCCAAGTCTAGGTCCAAGAGGCTTCTGAACAGCTTCTATCCCCAAGCCATAAGACTCCTAAACATATAATAAAATGGCTACCCAGACTATTTGCATTGTCCCCCCTTTTACGCCGCTGCTATTCTCTGTTTATTATCTATGCATAGTCACTTTAATAACTCTACCTACATGTACATATTACCTCGACTCACCAGTGCCCCCGCAAACTGACTCTGTACCTGTACCCCCTGTATATAGCCTCGCTATTATTATTTTACTGCTGCTTTTTAATTATTTGTTACTTTTATTTCTCATTTTTCTTAACTGCATTGTTGGTTAAGGGCTTGTAAGTAAGCATTTCACTAAGGTTGTATAAGGTGCATGTGACAAATAACATTTGATTTGACTATGTTAACTTACAAACTCATGCACTACTTGTGTAATTGGTAGCTTTTGGCATCAAGACAACAGCAAAGTGTTCCATTCCCATGTGGCTACTTTTTCCAGTCCAAAACACTACTGTCCATTGAAGCCTTCATAAATGCCTGCACGGCTCACCTCTTTTCCACATGATTAACCACAGAGGTCCACTATGGCTCAGATGTGTGTTAGGGGCCTGGGCCAGGCCAAATATGTTACATACAGAACTATACAGCCTGCCTAGAGCACAGGGTAAACATTTACCCGGCTCTTATGGCTGCTCATGAATTTGAGATGGGAAAAAGACACTGAACAATTTTTTTTTAAATTTTGTGTATTTTTTTCCAACTACACTGTGAATGCCATTACCAAGCTAAAAATTACAAGCCATACATCGGAGCCAGTGTGCGGAAGAAGCAATTACCTGCTCTCAGCGTTACATATTTACAATAATTTACTGGAAATAGGATTGTGTAGAATTATTTCATCTCATAGATTTTGCAGATTATATGAAATATAATTTAATACAGTTACTCGACAGACGGAATGCACACATCTCCTTCATTGAGCTTGGAAAACTATGTAATATTGTCAATTTCCTATAGGGATACTGTATTGTTGACAGTTTGGAGAAAAAGACTTCAGCTAGCTAGCATCAACGACAAGAAACTGCCATGTGGGGAATCGTAAGTGCCTCGTTTCATCTAATTTCATCTTGTTCTTGATACCATGTCTTATTTTGACTGATATCATGTGGGAAGTTTACATACACTTAGGTTGGAGTCATTAAAACTTGTTTTTCAACCACTCCACAAATTTCTTGTTAACAAACTATAGTTTTGGCAAGTCGGTTAGGACATCTACTTTGTGCATGACACAAGTCATTTTTCCAACAATTGTTAATAGACAGATTATTTCACTTATAATTCACTGTATCACAATTCCAGTGGGTTAGAAGTTTACACGAACTGAGTTGACTGTGCCTTTTAATCAGCTTGGAAATTCTTAATGCTACAGCATACAATGACATTCTAGACGAGGCTCTTTCCCGTTTCAGCATGACAATTCTCCCGTGCACAAAGCGAGGTCCATACAGAAATGTTTTTTTTTCGAGATTGGTGTGGGAGAACTTCACTGGCCTGCATAGAGCCATAACCTCAACCCTATCAAACACCTTTTGGGATGAATTGGAATGCTGACTGTGAGCCAGGCCTAATCGCCCAGCATCAGTGGCCAACCTCACTAATGCTATTGTGGCTGAATGAAGGCAAGTCCCCGCAGCAATGTTCCAACATCAATTGGAAAGCCTTCCCAGAAGAGTGGAGGCTGTTATAGAAGCAAAGGGGGGACCAACTCCATATTAATTCCCATGATTTTGGAACGAGGTGTTTGACACGCAGATGTCCCTATTCTTTTGGTCATGTAGTGTATATTTCATCAGAGTATTATTGTGCTATCAGGAGACCCTGCGTACTGAACCCTTCATGTCAACATCCTCCTCAGATATAGTTGTGCCCTTAGTAGCAAATTTTGGGGTCCCAGCTGTGGCAGAGATGAATGACTTAGTACTGAAAGAGAGTGCAATGTAGTGGCTATAATTAAATAACCTCGGACGATAATTAGCATTCAGTAATTACCTGTGCCAAGCCCTTCATCACTCGCTTTGCTTTGTGAAGTCATTTCATCACTCGCTGTAAATACCTCAGTAACTTTCCACTGGGTTGCCTTCTTTTAGCTCACAATACTGGTGTTGAGTGACAGAGATTATCGTATTGTCCAGACAATGTGATATAGTAGGACTAACCTGTTTGGTATTGCTGCTTCAGTAGACGACCATAAAAGTTGAAATATGCAGGTGTATTATCATTAGTCCGAGGCCTCAGTAACACATAGCAACGTTTCACATGATGGATCAATTCAAATGCTAATGTTTTCCAGGAAGTGTGCCTGTTATCATGCTGAATACAATGACTTTTCACCACCTGGTATAAATCTCTTTAATGTAAGCTATGTGAAGTATGTGGCAACGTCATGAATGTAAACAATGTTCTTTCTACTGCCCAGCCACACATTTTATCTCTCCTCTTCCTCTCTCCTACAGAGGTGCCCCAAAAGGATAAGGACAGTGAAGACAAAGCAGGGGAGTCCCTCTCAGACTCCTCCCTGTTCGTCCGCTGGGGTCATGACCTTGGTCCTGAGAGTCGCCGGGTGGCGCTGAAGAAGTTCCAGTACTACGGCTACAATGGCTACCTCAGTGACCGCCTCTCTCTGACCAGACCCATCCCAGACCTCAGGCCTGATGGGTCAGTGACCTTTGACCCTTATGTTGGTTCCTTTTTATCATCCATTTAAAACAAATATTTATACAAGTTATTTTTTCATATCTTGTCTGTTTGCGGTTTCTCCTCAGGTGCAGAAACATGTCGTACCCCTCCAATCTCCCCCAAGTCAGTATCATCTTTATCTTTGTGAACGAGGCCCTGTCGGTCATCCTGCGCTCCATCCACACAGCCATGAACAGAACTCCCTCCCACCTCCTCAAGGAGATCATCCTGGTTGATGACAACAGCAACAATGGTACCTCCTATATTCTTACCAAATGTAGTCTACAAAATATACAAACTGCATTGCAAACAGGAAGCCATTCAGGCTGCTTACTAGCAAGCATAAATGCATGCCTACACACTATGTATTTACATCATCATACATAGATCAATTCACACTTGACATGCTTGAGGACGGAGAGTACATCAGAATTTTCTCTTTAATGTTCTTTAAAAAATGTATCTACCGCTATACACATTTACAATATCAAAAACAAAATTGCTGGTGTTGCTTGCCAATTTAATGGATTACTTTCACACAGCTCCTAATTAACTTATTTGTTATCCTAGTTATTTCAGCAGGACAGACCTGCATACTGATCAGATATAGAGCCAGAGGGAAGTGAGAAGATTTAAAGGCTCTGTTTTACCTAGACTGATCAAGGTGTTTGAGCTGCATACTTGACTGAACATGTATCATATTATGGTGACAAATGAGGGTCAAACGAGTCCAGCAGAGGGATAAAAAAGAAATCGGCTGCTTCTTTTGAATTAATCTTTTTATTAAGGCCTCCTATTTCAGGATATAAACATTGAATCATTGGATTAAATAGAGAGGAGCATCCGTAATGCAAATGAATGGGAAAACGGAACTGTAGCCCAGAGGCAGAGTATTACTGAGAGTGGAAATGAAGCTATAAAATGTTCCTTTGTGGCTGTTGATATTCTAATTAATTCCTTGGCAGTTGGCTCACTTTGAACAATGAGACACTTCCCGTTCTGTACAGTTTCAGTCTGGCTAACAGCTCGCCATCCTTAGTGGGGTTCCTCATAGAGTCAGCTGGGGTTAATTCCCATGACAATCCCATTAATCTAATTGACCTTAGTCCTCTTATTTGTACTCTTAAATTCTAAATGAGTTAAATTACTGTATATTCACCACTAACTATCGCTGTATATTACTTGGTTAATCCTAATCAGTTCATGGTTGTATGATGAATACTGTCATACATAACATGTCTGAAGGATATTGTCCCCTAAAGTGTATCAGCTTACTCCCAAACACTGCTGGAATGAAAATGGACAGTGATGTCTGATCCTTGCCCATAATGACCCAATCACTCCCTCTCGTTGCCATGGTAAGCCACTGCCATGACCACCTAACAAATTAAACAAGCAGGTGGCAGATGGTGCTTGTGGGAAAGCAGAATGGACTTCCCTCAACCAGACGATGCTGAGAGCTGCTCAATAATAGGATATTTCCAGGACTTTTCACAACCCCAATATTATTCCATTGAAATACCCTTTACACCATGGAATGTGGAATAGATGGCACTTCGGGCTGTAAAGCACATTTCAAAAGTGTGTTTAGTTGATGGTCCTAGGTAGTCTACACTGTACATACCTTCAGCAGATTTCACAGGTGTAGGCTTTTATAAGACATAATGAGAAATACCTACACACTGTTTCAAAGCTTCCCAGTGTTTCATGCAGCAATGTCACTTCTTTGTAAAGGTCAGACAGACTCTGTGATGCTTATACAAATCCATATAGCTGAGCTGAAGGAGAACCTTCAACACTTTGTGAAGGAGACCAACTCCCAGCGGCCAGACTTCATCAAACTGGTCCGTCACGACAAGCAGGAGGGACTGATCCGCTCCCGGGTCAGTGGGTGGAGGGCCGCCAGCGCACCCATCGTGGCCCTGTTCGATGCCCACGTGGAGTTCAACATTGGATGGTAAGGGACTGGGATGCCATATGTGTATGTGCCCATCTGTCCAACAGCTAAAAACCTTCTGTGCCCATTTATGATATTTGATGCAAGTGCGGTAGAATTGATATGTGCTGCATTTTCTCAGTCATTACCTAAGAGATTTTACCTAAAAGAGATAGTTTGGTCGATGAGGTAGAGGGTTTTCAGTCAGAATAATATGTTTCTGCCCTCAGCTCTTAAAGGCATTAGGGCTCAAAGGGTTGACGTGCTGCTGACTGGAGTTGAGATATGAGATGTGTTGTCCATGGCAACCGAGTGTATCAGGGCTTCCTGTTGTCTGACAGAGTTGATGTGCCTGTTAATCATTCTCTCCACAGCTTGACAGGCCGACCGACGCACGTATCTCTGAAGAGCCTGGGCTCAATTCAAAATAACCCCACTTATTCCTGAAGTGCTTTGGCACAGATCTCAGAACACACAGGTCTCCTCACTTCTCAGAGCTACCAGATTTAATGTCTTCGACCAATAAAGTAATTTGCCTCAATGCGATGACAGTGCTTGAAAAGCAGAGTACATGAGGCTCTCGGCTTGTCTTTTATGCACAGAAACATGTTGATATAATTACAGGTTGGCTGTTCATATTAACATTGATCTGAGGCCTTTTGTACAAAAAACAACTTTGATGCTATTTGTGTGTCTGCTGAGGATCCTTTTCCAAATGTAATTACACACATATGCAAGCCGTGTGGAGATCTAACATGGTTATTTTTAATGATTGATTGAATAATGTCTGTCATTTTAAATGACAGAGGGCGACTGACTGCTATATTTAGCACCTCTGCTACTGTACATTACAATTATCAGGAGCTGTGGACATGTTGTCTAGTGCCAGTCAACAACAGATGTTCTGTCTATCTTAACGTGTTTTATCTAGTCTAAAATTGAAAACTCAAACTCCCACGAACAAGACTTCAAGTTACCTTTTAGTGAGGAGAACTACATTGAGTGTCCAAAACATTAAGGACACCTTCCTAATATTGAGTTGCATTCCCCTCTTTTGCCCTTAGAACAGTCTCAGTTCGTCAAGGCATGGTGTCGAAAGCGTTCCACAGGGATGCTGGCCCATGTTGACTCCAATGCTTCCCAAAGTTGTGTCAAGTTGGCAGGATGTCCTTTGGGTGGAGGACCATTCTTGATACACACGGGAAACTGCTGTATAAATGTGTTAAGATGTGTATTTCCTTGACTGTGGCTTTGACTCTGGGCTCCAGAGTTCCTCTGTGGAGATGGGAGAACCTTTCAGAAGGCCAACCATCTCTGCAGCACTCTACCAGTCAGGCCTTTATGGTAGAGTGGCCAGACAGAAGCCACTCCTCAGTAAAAGGCACATGACAGCCCACTTGGAGTTTGCCAAAAGGCACCCAAAGGACTTTCAGACCATGAGAAGCAAGATTCTCTGGTTTGATGAAAACAAGATTGAACACTTTGGCCTGAATGCCAAGTGTCACATCTAGAGGAAACCTGGCATCATCCCAACAGTGAAACATGGTGGTGGCAGCTGTGGTGATGTTTTTAGTGGCAGGGACTGGGAGATTTGTCAGGATCTTGGGAAAGATGAACGGAGCAAAGTACAGAGATCCTTATTTTATTTTTTTACTCACTTTTTCTCCCCAATTTCTTGGTATCCAATTGGTAGTTAGTCTTGTCCCATCGCTGCAACTCCCGTACGGACTCGAGAGGCGAAGGTCAAGAGCCGTGCCTCCTCAAACACAACACCGCCAAGCCACACTGCTTCTTGACACAATGCCCGCGTAACCCGGAAGCCAGCCGCACCAATGTGTCGGAGGAAACGCCGTACACCTGGCGACCTTGTCAGCGTGCATTGCGCACGGCCTGCAACAGGAGTTGCTAGTGCGCGATGGGACAAGAACATCCCTGCTGCCAAACCCTCCCCTATCCCGGATGACGCTGGGCCAATTGTGTGCCACTCCATGGTTCTCCCGGTCGCGGCTGGCTGCGGTAGAGCCTGGACTCTAACCAGGATCTTTAGTGGCACAGCTAGCACTGCGATGCAGTTCCTTAGACCACTGTGCCACTCAGGAGGCCCACAGAGAGATCCTTGACGAAATCTTACTCCAGATTGCTCAGGTCCTCAGACTGGGGTGAAGGTTCACCTTCCAAAAGGACAACAATCCTAAGCACACAGCCAAGACAACGCAGGAGTGGCTTCGGAAACAAGTCTCTGAATGTCCTTGAGTAGCCCAGCCAGAGCCCGGACTTGAACCCGATCGCACATCTCTGGAGATACCTGAAAATAGCTGTGCAGTAACGCTCCCCATCCAACTTGAAAGAGCTTGAGAGGATCTGCAGAGAATAATGGGAGAAACTCCCCAAATACAGGTGTGCCAAGCTTGTAGCGTCATACCCAAGAAGACTCGAGGCTGTAATCGCTGCCAAAGGTGCTTCAACAAAGTACTGAGTAAAGGGTCTGAATACATATGTAAATGTGATATTTCCTTTTTTTTTTATACATTTGCTAAAATTTATAAACCTGTGTTTGCTTTGTCATGTATTATATGTAGATTGGGTCTAAATACTTTCCAAATGCACTGTACATGGTAATACACTTTGTCCAACCTAATTTGTTTCACCCACCAAATCAACACATCTCATATTCTGTGTGTGGCGTGGAATACTGTAACCTATAGCCATAGGACAAGAACTCATAAGGAGCCATTAACAATCAGTGGGCAGGATGAAAGTCCCACATTCCCACTGTTTCCCCCCATCTTTCCTGTGATGTTAGGGAAGTGATGAAAAATGTATGGTGAAAGGTGTTGTCCGTCATATCGGTTTCATTGGAAAAAGACACAATGTATCTCAAAGCTTCAGAACGTCCCACCATGCCTTGTCTTCCCAACAGGGCCGAGCCCATCCTGCTCAGGATCAAGGAGGACAGAACGCGCATCATCTCACCGTCGTTTGACAACATCAAGTATGACACGTTTGAGATCGAGGAGTATCCACTGTCTGCTCAGGGCTTCGACTGGGAGCTGTGGTGTCGCTACCTGAATCCGCCCAAAACCTGGTGGACCCAGCACAACACCACCGCCCCTATCAGGTTGCTGTCAGCTAAGACTGTAACACTCAACTGTTGTCTTCTGCTATTTCACTGGCACTGTTTCTGTTGGCATTGAGAAACCCACATGTTGTTTAGTATTTGATTTTGATAACAGAACAATGTAAGAACTATGTGTGTGAACCTGTTGCATCAGTTTGATGTAGATGAAAGCTCTTTGTTTCTGGACAGCCGTTACTTAGTAACATGATACAGAAAATCATGCTTATTCTTTACAGAAAAAAAGGAATAAGCAAACAACCTTGTAGGGTTATTATTGAAAACAAATGTTTATCATGAAATCAAATGTGCATAATCTTCAGCTGAGCACTTAGTGTTACAAATAAATGAGCAAGTACTAGGAAGTAGTTCACAGAACTAAAGCGCATAAATGACTGTTTCTCTCTCTTTTGCCATCTTTGTACCAGGAGCCCAGCTCTAATTGGCTGTTTTGTGGTGGACAGGAAGTACTTTGAGAAGATTGGTCTATTGGATGAGGGAATGGAGGTCTATGGTGGAGAGAATGTGGAGCTTGGCATCAGGGTGAGTGGAGTCCAAATTATAATCAGCTCAATAATATGTTTAAATAGAGCCAAATCCTAACTTGAGATCGGTCCCCCATTGACATCGATGAGTAATTTACACAAGTCCGTTACGTACATGCCCAGATTTCAAGTTAGGATTTGAGGACTCTTAAACTCATTAGTGTGTGTAATAATCCACTGCTGCACTACTGTATGTTGCTGGCAGACACAACCAGTCAGCTCAGCACTCCTCCAGATGGGCCATGGGAGGAGCTGCAGTGTGTCAGGAACCCCCACCTTCCCCCATGGTGTGCTGAAACTCGACCAGCTCAGCGACCTGCACACTTACATATAGCCCTTGATCTGAAAGTATATAAAAAATACACTTAGACGAACCCTAATTACTATGGGACATACATGCACACTGCACATAGAATAGAGACGGGCTTGCAAGCTCAAACCTGGCAATTTGATTGGTTCTCATGCGGACACGCGCAATGGCTGCCTGGTAGTGTGATACAAGAATTTCCATTGTTATTTGGAATGTTCTATTACTGATTCTGGATTGCCATGGTAATGTAGAATGTTTATTCCAGTGGAGGCTGGTGGGAGGAGATGTAGGAGGACGGGCTCATTGTACTGGCTGGAACGGTATCAAACACATCACATATATGGAAACCCCGTTTGACTCTGTTCCATTCATTCCATTCCAGCCATTACAATGAGCCTGTCCTCCTATAGCTCCTTCCACCACCTTCCACTGATTTGTTTAAATGATGCTAAATGAAGGGGCTCATGCAAAGGAATGTAGTTTTTCTAATGTCAGTTGAGTTGACTCAACAAATCACAGCACAGATTGAATGGTACACTTCCTGCTTTTACTTCCTGGCATGGGCACCCTCAAAATGGCTGCCAGTCCACCCATTATTCCATCATTGACTTGAATGGGGAATCCTGTTATATTCATTCTATTTCTATAGTGGGTCCTGTGTGGATGTTTGTGCATCCTTTCCCTTGCAGCTTTGTGGTCCTGCAGTATCAGGAGGGAAGGGAACAGCCAACTTTTTGGTAGGCGTAAATCCCGTCCTTCACTCTGAAGACCGGGTGTTATAATAATTGATCAGAGCATCTGTGTTTCCAGCTGTCACTCCCTAGACTGCATCTTACAGTAGCTTCTCTAAATGGCTAACTTCATCCTTCTGAAGGGAGAAATGTGCTCTCTAGCAACTGTATTGCTTTATGTATTACATTATGGATCTGGCAAGTGGAGGTTGATGTTTATTGGGATGGGTCTGGTCCTGGAGGCAGAACTGAGCGATTTTAGATGGGCCAGTTCTAAATTCTAAATTGTCTGTATTGTAAAAATGTATGTAAACAAAAAATTGCTTTTTGGTCTTTAATTTAAGGCTAGGATTAGGCATTCGGTTTAGCAGTGTGGTTAGGTTTTAAATCACATTTTATGACTTTGTGGTTGTGCCAGCTAGTGACCATTCTGCAGAGCTGCCTCCAGAACAAGATTCATGACAAAAAACTCTAACCTGCTGGCTAAATGGGAAATTCTTATTGTGTGGAAATACGGAAAAAGTTCCAGGACTGTCCATACACTACATGGTCAAAGGTATGTGGATATCCCTTCAAATTAGTGGATTAGGCTGACCGGCGTATAAAATCGAGCACAGCCATGCAATCTCCAGACAAACATTGGAATGGCCCGTAGAATGGCCCGTACTGAAGAGCTCAGTGACTTTCAACCTGGCACCGTCATAGGATGCCACCTTTCCAACAAGTCAGTTCATCATATATCTGCCCTGGTCAAATGTAAGTGCTGTTATTGTGACGTGGAAACGTCTAAGAGCAGCAATGTCTCAGCTGCGAAGTGGTAGACCGTTATGGTCTATGATAGACGCTCACAGAATGGGACCACCGAGTGCTGAAAATCATCTGTCCTCGGTTATAACACACTACCATTCCAAACTGCCTCTGGAACAGAGCACCTGAGTGGAGTTGAGCCGTTGGAAATCCCACTCATCGGTCATCGCTCCATGTGCTTTCATACTGTGCCGCTAAAAACTGCTCCGTGCTCACATGAAAAACAACTGCCGCTCCAAATAAGCTCCATTCATTCAAATCACAATTTAACCAACACTCTATTTTTGTGACTACCGGGACCTACCAATTGTTTTTTAAGTTTTGAAACCAAACCATATGGATTTGAATGAAAAGTATTTGAATAAACATGAAAAGGTGAATGTAAGAAGCGAACATAATTTCAAATAGGCTACATGACATAAAACAGCATATAAAAAGTCTAAATAGGTCAGGAGCCAGACAGGAAGCCTAATAAGGAACGAAAATTAATTATTTAGGTGATATTATTTGAAGACTATAGCCTAAAAAGAAATGCATTGTGAAGCATTTGTGAGTGCGTCACAATAGGCTAGTAGGGACATAAAGCGCTCAGCATTTAAACAACATTTAGTTGTATTCAATCTTTATAGTCTGTAAATTGTGCATGTAGGCTGTGACTTACTTAGAATTAAATGCACATTAAACAAAGAATTACTTAGTGCCTTTTTGAAATAATTTTTGGAATAAATCTTTAGAAACACGAGTCTGGCCAGTCTGTGTCTTCAAGTGCATGTGATGGTGCCTGGAGAACAGGCCAGAAGTGGAGAATATCCTCTCCACACTTGCAAAGCCACTGGGGATGATAAACACCCTTTTGGCCACTCTCTTGCCAGTTTAAAAAAAAATGCTCTTTGGATGTAGGAATATGCCAGGCCTATATGGCCAAAATCAATTATGGCCCATTGTATAGATAATTGTACGAAAATGAACGAAACGTTTAAGAGATCAGATTTTTTGTTCATAATACTTTGCTACAATGACACAGTTAATGACCCACCTCGTTCCTTTCTTTTAGCATGTACACGTAGTATGCTTTTGGGATACGATTATTTTCAGATTCCACAATGATTCTTTAGTTGTGGACAACACACTCCCTCTCTTGCTCTTGGACCTCATCTTTGTAAGTCACCTTGATTTAGCACCGGTGTGTTTAATCAGTTTCTTTATGAAAATATTTAGCTAACTCTGACAGTAGCTAAATCAGGGGGCTATAGCAGCACACAGGTATACTACAAATGCATGCTGAGGCAGGCATGCCCTGAGCTTGTGAAGTGAATGCTACTGTAGAGAATTTGGAGCAGGCAAGAAGGCCGACGCTCCAGCCTTTGTGAATCTCGCTCCAGTCAAATTGGACACGCTCCTTGCTCCGCTCCAGATCCGTTATGCTCACACATTCTGCTCTCAAAGTAATGTCAGCACAAGAACTGTTCGTCGGGAGCTTCATGAAATGGGTTTCCATGGCCGAGCAGCCACCCGCAACCTAAGATCACTATGCGCAATGCCAAGTGTCAGCTGGAGTGGTGTAAAGCTTGCCACCATTGGACTCTGGAGCAGTAGAAATGTGTTCTCTGGAGTGATGAATCACGCTTCACAGACTAATCTGTCCGACAGACTAATCTAGGTTTGAAGGATGTCAGGAGAACTCTACCTGCCCGAATGCGTAGTGCCAACTAAAGTTTGATGGAGGAGAAATAATGGTCTGGGGCTGTTTTTCATGTTTCGGACTAGGCCCCTTAGTTCCAGTGAAGGGAAATCTTAACACTACAGCATACAATGACTTTCTAGACAATTCTATGCTTCGAACTTTGTGGCAACAGTTTGGGGAAGGCCCTTTCATGTTTCAGCATGACAATTCCCCCATGTACAAAGTAAGGTCCATACAGAATTGGTTTGTTGAGATTGGTGTGGAAGAACTTGACTGGCCTGCACAGAGCCCTGACATCAACCCCATCGAGCACCTTTAGGATGAATCGGAACGCCGACTGCGAGCCTAATCGCCCGACATCAGTGGCCGACCTAACTAATGCTATTGTGGCTGAATGAAGGCAAGTCCCCGCAGCAATGTTCCAACATGTTGTGGAAAGCCTTCCCAGAAGAGTGGAGGCTGTTTATAGTAGCAAAGGGGGACCAACTCCATATTAATGCCCATGATTACGGAATGAGATGTTCGACAAGCAGGTGTCCACATACTTTTAGCCATGTAGTGTATAACCCTATTGAGACCAGATGTTGGTATAAAGATCCAATGAATCTGTGGAGAATCACGATTACCAGGGTGCTGGAGTTTATTTTCAGTACAGTACAGGAAAAGCATAGCCTGTCTTAACAGGCTCTGTGTGCGAGTGCATACGTAATCCCCTCTATCTTTGCAGATAACAGAAACTCAAGTCATGGATAATCAGTGTTGTCAATGTAAATGAGGAATTTTGTTAACGGAATCCGGAATTACACTTCTTTCCACAGGGCATAACATCTCCCGTAGTGAATAGTTCTATTTAGGCCTGCCAAAACAAGGGGAATCATCAGTAATGGGATTTCTGTGTTTTTCTACCAATGCTTCCTCCCTGGTACCCCATAAACACATGTTATGCTTTAATAAAGACTTTATTTATAGGTCTATCTTTATTATGTCTGTTTTCCCACTGTATATTTACTGCAGATTTTTTTCCAATTAGATTACTTTAGAATCTTATCTCAGCAGGCAATCATTTTCTGATTAAATCGCGGTTAGCTAACTTTTCCTTTGAGTTCCTGACCAAGTTGTGTGTTTAGTTTATGACCATGAACAGGTGGGTGAAACAATTCAGCACTCATAATAACTGATATTTCTAGTCCTGGACACTTCCTTATACCTTCCACACCCATGTACAGCCAGGTGTAATGTTGTCTGGCGATACAGTTGTCTCCAGTCCAAAACAGTAGGCACATGCTCCGTATAATCCCCATGAGAAGGATTTTCCTCTGAGAGAAAGTAAAGGAAGAGCTCTTGGGGCTCTACCCAGCAGGAGAATATTGGAGGATGAAAGAAGATTCTTGCACACACCATCTCTCACTCTCTTTGATTTTCTCTCTCTCATACACACAGGCTACATTATATGCTAAATAATAGCTCCTCATAACCCTTCACAGTAAGTTCCTTTACAAAATATGGTGATTGGTAAAAGATGTTTGGAGACGTGGTAGCTCTACAGTAGTCCAAAAGTTTGTGTGAGATGTGGTAGACCGTCTTTATATGACCGATAATTTACTGACGCTGACTTCCTTACATCTAACCCTGTGTTCACTACTGAGCTCTGTACACTTCCAAGGCTATACTCAACTTCCTACCTCTTTTGAAATATGTTATTTGGACTCTGTATGTAACTCCAGGTATGGCAATGTGGGGGCAGTGTGGAGGTTTTGCCCTGTTCTCGGATAGCGCATATCGAGCGTGCTCACAAGCCCTACACTCAAGACCTGACTGCTCATGTGCGGCGGAATGCACTTAGGGTGGCCGAGGTGTGGATGGACGAATACAAGAACCATGTTTACATGGCCTGGAACGTTCCCCTACAGGTAAAGACCACAGCCTCCTTAGAGTGGGTCATTATCCAACCCTCCTGACCATGTGACCTGAGCAGAAAATAATCCAGGCCCTAGTCAATTCAGTCTAAACTTGGATTCCATAAATGTTTTATTTAATGATAGGTTATGATATGTGGGTATCCATCACAGGAGACTGGTGAGGGGAGGCTGGCTCATGATAATGGCTGGAATGGAGTGAATAGAACGCTATCAAACACCTGTTTGATACTGTTCCATTTACTCTGTTCCAGTCCTTACTATGAACCACCCAATTAAGGTGCCACCAACCACCTGTGGTATCCATGTGTTGGTGTATCTATTTCTAGAACTCAGGGATTGACATAGGGGACCTCTCGGAGAGGAAGGCTTTGAGAAACAGACTGCTGTGTAAATCTTTCAGCTGGTTCTTGGCCAACATCTACTCTGAGATGAGAACCTACAGTGACACAGTTGCCTATGGAGTGGTGAGTATGTTATGATATCTGTACATCTCAGCCTTTGTTTCTTTTCCAAAATAGCACAAGATGGCTGTACCATACATGTGCAGCGTATCACCTCGTATGACAAGGTCACTTATCATAGAAAGTCATGCTATATTGTGCTGATAACGTGAGGTAAGAACGTGCATGAGTAATTTCATGGAAAGAGTGCCTTTTGTGTCCCTTTGATATTTTAAGTAGACATTGTGGACCAATACTGAATTTTAAAGCCTGTTATATTAAGTGCCCTTTTTAATATAGACCACATGGAGAATTCAATCAATCAGATTTTTTATTTTTATGAAATGGCTTACTGAAGTGCCGAAATTCAGCAACCCTGTGTCACTTCTAGGAAGATTTCAACCCACTTAACCCCAAAATGTCTCCAAGTTTCACCATCATTGTAAAGCCCTAGTTATTTTGTTCCTTTGACAGTAATTTCTGGAGATTATTATTTATTTCATGTGATTAGTTCTTAATCTACATCTGACCCTCATTTTAAGGTCAACCCTGTTACTAGAACTGAACTCTCTTTTTAATATGGTGAAACTTCCTTTTTAAATACCTTTTTCAAAAGAAACATTGAACATCGAATAGTCAAATCATATTGTAGAAGGAAGTAAGCTGGTTATACTCTTGGCCATATTCAAGTGTGTTTTGCGCTGGAAAACTGAGCGAGTCGAGCATATAACACGTCAACCCTGTATCCCATAGATAGACAGGCTAGAAATGTATTAGCAATTGAAAAAATATTGTTCACTTGCATTCAATTGCCACTCCCTGTTCCACAAAACAAGCTTTCATTCCCCCTGTCTCGAGGGGATTTGTAGCTGATTTAAGATAAAATTGTCAACCTTGTTACAGTCTACCCTGTTACTTTATTTGTCACTTAATAGCCATTTTTTGTATTTTAAACTCTTGATGGGGAAGCGTGTTTTTTTTCATGAAGTCGAACATGTCCTTTTCATGACAGAATGTTAAAATGAGGTGAATTCTAAAGTTTTTGGGACAAATCTACACTTCTTAAAAGGCACCGAATTGGTGGAACGGCCCACATACTGTTCATGCTGAAACAGTCTTTTGAAATATCTTAGCAAGAACATTACTGTCATAGGAGTCCATTTCAAGCCACAGCTTGAGGACATACCTCCACTGAAGCAATGAAAGGTTGAAGGTCAGTTGTATTTAAACATGAGTAATAAAACGGTCCAGAAATAACTTGACAAACCCTCTAGTGCTTTGCTTGGTTGTTTGATGAGCACATCACAACTGTGTTAGAAATGTTTGATGTGTGATCATGACACTACTCAGCATGTGTGGGAGTCGAGCTGGGAATATGATTATGAAGGCATTGCTATCAAAACAACTTCTTGAAACACATTTGAAGAATACATATTTGACCAATGATAGTTATCTTAAAGCTGAACTGAATAATAGTGCATTGAGAGTGATATTATCATAACCATAACATTTATTACACAATATCATATTAAACAGTGTGATTATTTATTTTTGTAGATGTCGCTCTAAAATGTGACTCAATTTGTTGTCAAACAGATTCCGCAGGACTAATGGCATCCCGTTTATTTAGTTGCAAAACATATTTCTTCCCTTGTTGATGTGAGGATAATGAAAAACAATTGTTTCAACTATTGTGTTCTCGGTATTTAGCCTAAAGTGCTTCCATTTGTCCAACTCTTCGTCACACAGACCAGTTGTGTGCTGTGTCATTCTATCATTAACAGACTAATTAACCGTTGTCGTTGGCCAGACCGAAGAAGGCACAGTTTAAGTGCTTTTACGAAACAGATAGTCTGTTATCGCATGGAGAGCGATGACTTCTGCATCCTTAATCCGTCTCCATCCCTGCCCCATGGTTATGTGGTTGGAACAGCCTTGATTTTCCTCCTCTGTCTCCTCCAGTTGAAGAATGCTCTGAGGAGCGACCTGTGTCTAGACCAGGGGCCTGACTCGGACAACATCCCCATCCTGTACGTCTGTCATGGGATGACGCCACAGGTGAGTGCCCTCTGACCCCTCCATCTGTAAGGTCACTACCAATTTTGTCCTGGTCCTAACGTATATGCCACAGCAATTACTGAATTACTAGGTCTTTCCCCCACTTAAAATAAGATCCTTGCTCTAACTATGACTCAGGATATTCATCCTTATTTCCTTGTCTTGTTCAATATAAAAGCTTTTGGAAAAGGTATTAATGTTTCTAAATGCCTAGTGCTTTTATACTACTTGTCCCTTTTTACTACTATGTAATGTGCTGGATTTTACAGCAAAAAATAACCATTTTGTTTGTCCGTCTACATATTCACATTGAATAATTTATAATTGCAACAAGACAGTCTAGTACTGCATCTCTGTTGTCAGAAGTCAATATAATCGATTGGTGCCTGAAATGTTAAACCTTTGGCTTCTCTCTGGGTCATACCCAGCTACTGGATCTCTCCGAACTGCTGCGTGAACACTTTTCTCTCTCACTGTCACAATAAATGTTCATTTTATCCCTGAGACATTTAGCTCATGTAAGAAAATGTACTTATTATGCATAACTTTTTATATATTTTTGCTGAAACCCAAGATATGAGATTATCAATTGTTAAGCTGCTGGGTCCAAAATGCAGTTTAGTTCTAGACAGTAACCCTACAGGATTTACTGTAGAATACAAACTGAGAGAAGATAATGTATTACGTTGGGTATGCAGGCTGAAGCCAAGCCAAATAGCAGCACATGTCCTCTGCGTCTGTACTACAATGGCGTGTGTAGGCCTATACAAACTCTATCAGAGCATTATCTGGATATGGAGGGGAATGGTGGTGAATGTCAGGGACCAGGAACTAATTAGATAGAGATGGCCTGTCTATTATTGAGGAGGTAGAAGGGTGTTTCTTGTGGGAACAGATGGGCTGCCAGGCCACCAGGAGATTCTCCCCTCTCAGCAGGGATCCTCATTTGTACATCTCCCAGTGTTCCTCATTAGAACTGGTGTTACCTAGGAGACCAGACCCTCTAGACTGTATGGAGATGAAGCTCCAATTGGCACTGAACGTGTGTTTGTGTATGTGGAGCAGTGGTGTAAAGTACTGACACCCAAAAGTACTTGTTACATTGGAATGCTCAGCAGGACAGGAAATGGTCCAATTCACGTACTTATCAAGAGAACACATGGTCATCCCTACTGCCTCTGATCTGGTGGACTCACTACACAAATGCATCATTTGTAAATTATGTCTGAGTGGTGGAGTCTGCCCCTGGCTATCTGTACATTTTAAAAACAAGAAAATTTACTCACTTTTACTTAAGTATCTATACTTTAACTAAAGTATGGCAATTGGGTACTTTTTCCATCACTGGTGAGGACACTAGGGATCCATATTGCTTATCAAAGGACCTTATCAAAGAGCACTCTACAGGTTACTGCAGAGAGCGGCAAGGGATACCTTAGTACAGGAAACAAATGTATTAAATTGGTTATTCTATCTTTACTGGTTTGCTCTATACTGTAGTACCAAAGGTGGTTTTTTTCAGTCGTCTCAGTCATACCTGTTGAAAGTTACTTTACATTTACATGATATCGTCGCTGTCTCATGAACATCTCTTATCACCTTAATAAACTTTTCAGGAAATGTATAAAAACATATTTTCCCATTAATGATCATACAATTATAAATATGAAACGTAGAGTACATTGAGGGGAGTTAGTGGTTTTAATAAATGTAAAATAAATATTGAGTTACAAGTTTTTCATCAGACAGCAACTATATGGTATCTATTATTTGTGTTTATAATGAAGTATGTAGGAGTTGGTTCTGATTATAGTAGAGACCGCATCTCTAATGAACAGAAAGCGACTGCGTCAGCAGACGAAAGATAGAGGGTTTCAATTTGCTATGAAGCCCTTGCAGAGTTCATTGAAGAGGGATTAATAAATGTTGGCTATGTTATGTACAAATCCTCATCGGGATGAAGGCTCTTCTCGCAATGAGTACGTCGGTGGTTCAGACACACTCGTCGGTGGTTCAGACACACTCACACTCTCTGTTCCACACGGCTCAGTTTAAAAATGTAGAAATCATTTTTGATTAATCTTTAAAGGGATACTTCAGGATTTAGCATTAGCACAATGACTGGAAGTCTATGGGTGTAGCATGCTAGGATATACCCGTAGACTTCCAGTCTTTGCGCTAAAGCTAGTTAGCATTGGCTCACAACTACCTCAAACTTCCTTCATACTGGACACGGACACATGAAAACGCTATTCACAAGTTAATTTGACTCTGGGGAAGTAGATTTGTATTTGTATTTCTTAGTGAACCCCATTTAGCTGTTGCAAAGGCAGCAGATACGCTTGCTGGGGTCCAATCACATTAAGGTACTTACATTACATACAAAACAAAAGGTAAAACAGTACATCATAACATTAATACACCTCTACATATCTACAATACAAAATGTATAATACCACCATTCAACAATATTACAATATACGTGTGTGTGTGTGCTAGCTCTTGTGTGCGTATGCATGTGTCTGTGCCTTTGTGTGTGTCTCACAGTCCCCGCTGTTCCATATGGTGTATTTTTACCAGATTTTTTTTGTGTGTACGGTTTTACTGCTTGCATCAGTTACCTGATGTGGAATAGAGTTCTATGTAGTACTGTGCTCCTCCCATAGTCTGTTCTGAACTTGGGGATTGTGAAGAGACCTTTGGTGGCATGTCTTGTGGGATATGCATGGGTGTCCACGCTGTGTGCTAGTCATTTAAACAGACAGCTCGGTGCATTCAGGTTGTCAACACTTCTTACAAAAACAATCTCTCTTCCACTTTGAGCCATGAGAGATTGAAAGACTGTACCTAAAATTGTGTATAAACGATCATACGAGGTTTTGCAATGATTCCTATGTCGAATGTGTAAAATAAATTGGTTGGTCAGATGTGTGTAATGAGGAACATCCTCATGCTGCACTTGAAGCATTTATGAAACTGCTTATTCTGTTGACTGATAGGCATACACGGATCAAACAAGTGACTGTTAGAACTGCCAAATCCCCATGGATAGATGATGAATTGAAAAACTGTATGGCTGAGAGGATGAGGCAAAGGGAATAGCAAATAGGTCTGACTACACAGCAGACTAGCAAACATACAGTCAATTAAATAAATCACATAACTAAACTAAATGAAGAAACTATACTATGGGACAAAGAACTTATATAAAGAATGATAGTAAAAAAGCTCAGGAGTACTTTAAATGAAATTCTAGACCTATCATGCAAATTCAGTTGTGTGCTGTACAGCAGGGCAGCCGGCTAAGGCCGTTACTGTTTTCTGTTTTTACTAATGACCTTCCACCGACCTTGAATAAAGCCTGTGTGTCTATGTACGCTGATGACTCAGTGTACATAGACATAGAGCTCCAGTCAGTTTTAGAAAGGGTAGCTAGTAATGGGCTGAAAAATCTCAAAAACAAAAAGCATATTTTTTGGGACAAATCACTCGCTTAACGCTAAGACTAATTTAGATCTATAATTGAATAATGTGGTGATTGAGCAAGTTGAGGAGACTAAACTGCTGGGTGTAACCCTAGAAGGCAAGCTGTCATGGTCAAAACATATACCCTTAATAGTTGCTAAAATGGGAAAAGGTATTTTAGTGATAGGGCATTGCTCTGCCTTCTTGACATCTCATTCGACCAGACAGGTCCTACAGACCCTAGTTTTGTTGCACCTGGACTACTGTTCAGCTGTGTGGTCATGTGCGAGAAAGAGGGACATAGGTAAATTGCAGTTGGTCCAGAACAAAGCAGCACATATCACACGTATGTACATGGTGGGCAAGTGTCAGTAACATGCATGTCAGTCTATCCTGGCTCAAAGTTGAGTTGAGTCTTTGTGTGAGGTATTGATGTGTTGAGGGTACCGAACTGTCTGTTCAAGCATTTGGCACACAGTTTGAACAGTCTTTGGTACAACACAAAACATGCAACCAGAGGTCTCTTCACAGTCCCCAGGTCCAGAACAGAAGCTGGGAAATGCACAGTATTAAATTGAGCCATGACTACATGTTAGATATTGCTGCACTGTCGGAACTAGAAGCACAAGCATTTCGCTACACTCGCAATAAGATCTGCTAACCATGTGCATGTGATCACTACAATTTGTTTTGATTTGACTATATGGAACTCTCTGCCACCCCAGGTAATTCAAGCTAGCAATAAAATGTGGACCCCAGGAAGAGTAGCTGCGGCAGAGGCTATTGGGGATCCTAATAAATACCAAAGTGGAACAACTATTTGTATGGGGAAAATGTCCATTTAATGCATGTATTTTTGTTCTTATATTTGCTGTTTTGACAAAAAAAAATTAAGGTGTGTAAACACTTCAAGCTGTGTCTTTATTGCAATACACACAATTAGGACCTATCAAAGGACCTGGCAGGTAATGAAGGACAGAGTCCTCTCTTCACAGGGATTGAGACTAATGAGATTCTGTCACCAGCTCTGAATGGAGAGGCAACACCATTAAGAGTTCAGTTGGAATGGAATGTCAATCTATAGATCATGTTTAATAACCACTATTATCACTGTGTCCCCCGTCTGCTGAACTCTTTCAGGGTACAGGATCACAGCTTAAAGGCTCAATATTGCTTTACGTTGGGATAATTGATTTTCTAAGCTCATCAATAAGCTAAGGACTGACCGAGCTGAATTGCGAAGAATTTAGCTGAACAGTTTGTGTCTGTAAACACACTGGGTGATTTAGAATCCATTGAAGAGCTTGAACGATTCATTGATGAGAGATACTTACGAACTCAAAGAAACATGTCGCTGGTTTCAGAGGATTCAAGCATTGTCAAGGACAACCAACCAAATCTACAAAACAAAACCAGGTTGGCCAATAGGTATCAACGATGGAACCAAACCATCCCCTAGTAAGAGGGCGCGAGTGGGGAGAGGTTTACTGATATGGATGTTGACTTGTTAAAATCCATTAATGAAAGGCTTGCCAAACTTGATATCTTGGATATATTACGAGAGGACATCAATGCATTATGTGCCAGTCTCGAATTCAGCCAATGTCAGATTGCTGATCTAAGGAAAGAGAACATGGCGCTGAAAGGTGCTGTAGACTCTATTCATAGCAAGGTGGAGCTGAAAGGTACTGTAGACTCTATTCATAGCAAGGTGGAGGTGGTGCAAAGGGAGAACAAACAACTTAAAGAAACATTGCTTGATGTACAGTGTCGATCAATGCGGAACAATCTAATATTCTCAGGGATACCGGAGAATGACAACAGCAGAGGCTGTGGGGACACAGTCTGAGACTTTATGTCAACTCAACTAAAACTGCCCACCGATGTTGTGCGCAATGCCACTTTCTCCAGAGTCCATAGAATAGGCAAGGCCTCTGGAAATAGGCCACGGGCTATTATTGCATGTTTTGATCAATTTAAGCAAAAGGAAATGACGAAGAACATGGGGAGAGAACTCAGAAACACTGATTTTGGAATGAATGATCACTTCCCCACCGAGATCAATGAAAGGAGAAAAAAACTATATCCCATCATGAAGGAAAAGCGTTGCCTGAATCATCGAGTCTCCATGGTGATGGATAAACTTTATATCAACGGGCAACTGTATCAGGACTCTAGAGTAACTCCCTGGTTATTTTAATTTAATGTTTAAAACTGAGTTTGTGTGTTGTAGTGTATCATGACAACTTCAACTATAAGAAATACACGCTATATTGATCTCCACTTGATAAGGAAAGGGCTGCATATAGCTCAGGTTAATGTATGTAGCCTTCCTAACAAAATACGTGAGGTTTTTAACTTGGTCAACATAAATAATATTCATATTTTGGCTTTGACCGAAACGCATTTAGATGCATCTGTATATGATGGGCAAATTAACATTCATGGATCTAGTCTACTGAGAAGAGACAGGAACAGGAATGGTGGGGGTGTAGCTCTGTACATTCAGAATCATATACCTTTTAAGAGGAGGGATGACCTTAATGTAGGTCAAATAGAGGCACTATGGGCTCAGCAGGCTCAAGTACATCTACCTCACCAGGCACCCATATTGGTAGGATGTGTGTATAGACCTCCTATCTTTAAGGTGTCCTATCTGGATTACTTATGTACTGGGTTTGACCAGGCCACAGATACCAACAGAGATGTATTTATCTTGGGGGATTTTAATATAAATTGGAAGGATCACAATCATTTGAATAGAACAAAATTGATGAGATATGCTAAGAACTGTGGTTTGAAACAAATGGTTAATGATACTACTAGATCTTCAATTAAGTTCCGCTCCCTCCACTGGTCATCAAGACCATGGTTCAGACACATGCATTGATCTGATTTTCTGTAATATACCATTGCAATGCAATGGTGGAACAAAAAGCCAGATCAATGCCAGTGGGCTGGACAGGTAGGATAAATATTGAAAGATTTAGACCATAATCATTTGAACACCAAGGTTACAAAGAAACCCCAATCATTTGGATTGTGGTCAAAAGAAATGTTAAAACATTTAATCATGAGCTCTGATTTTCTAAATGATTTGGCTGCTGTCAATGCCTGGGGGAGCTGATTTATCTGTTAAAACATTTAATCATGAGCTCTTTCTAAATGATTTGGCTGCTGTACCCTGGGAGCTGATTTATCTAGAGGATGATTTAAATCAGACTACAGAATGTTTTATTGATTTGCTCACTGAGGTAATGGACCATCATGCCCCTATAAGAAAGAGAACAGTTGGTGCCCGTCCATCTCCATGGATTGATGAACTGGGTGAAGCTTTTTCTCAAAGAAATATGGCAAAAGTCTAAGCAGCCAAGTCAAAATGAGAAATCGATGAACAGAATTATAGGACATTACGTAATTATGCAGTTAAATTGAATCGAAGGGAAAAAAAGTTATTTTACAACAATGCTTTTACTGATTGTAAAAATGATTGTAAAAAGGTATGGAACACAGTTAAGGGCTTACTTGGTACATCTATCTCATCGTGCCCATCTAGTGTGGAGGTTGGCTTGGTACATCTATCTCATCGTGCCCATCTAGTGTGGAGGTTGGCTTGGTACATCTATCTCATCATGCCCATCTAGTGTGGAGGTTGACGGGAGAATAATAACAAAACCAGTTGATATTGCCAATCATTTTGCAGATTGTTTTTACACAGAAAATTTAATTACTGTAGACATAAATTCTTCCAAACAAGCTATTGTCCAATGGATTGATGATCATATTATGAGCAATAAGATCTGCTCTTTTAGTCTACAAACGGTGTCAGTGGAGGAGGTGTTATGGTTCTTCTGTTGCAGTCATGGGCAGTTTTCTTGGTTGGTCATCAATCGACAAGATAATTGAAAAAAAAACATGCTTATCTTATTTTATAATATACATAATTTAAAATGGCCAAGTTCTATTCACAATGGTATTCAGTTGGTAAGAGACAGACATTCAGTAAATACTAGGAATAGATTGTCCACCATCTATGCGTTATCCAGACAGAAAAATGGGCAAAAGAACATTTCGATTTAGAGCAATAAAGAAATGGAATAAATTAACTGAGCAAACTAGAAACCTTTCAATATATAAGTTTAAACATTATTTAAAAACTATTTAAATATAGTATATAGAAATGTTGTGGGACTATAGTAGATGAAGAATCAATCTTTTTTTTAGATTGAGTATTTATTGGGTCATTATGCTAGTGTGTTATGTTTGTAATAGTGTGTTATATGTGAAAGTGTGTTTGTATTATAAATTGTATTTTAATGTTAAGGACTCTTGGAAGATTAGTCCAAATGGGGACTAAAAGAGATCATAATAAAATCAAATCAAATGTCTTGTTTGCGAAAGACAAACATCATTCCACCCAATTATCTCCCTGATGCTTGCATTCAGTCCCTCCAGTCAGATGCATAGCATTTCTGTTCCTTGTTACTAATCGTTCTTTTTGCTTGACACTCATCTGGTACTTCTCTAGAACGTGTACTACACGAACACGCAGCAGCTACACCTGGGGGTCCTGAGCCCCACCATCGACGACGACGACAACAAGTGCCTGGTGGATGTGAACAGTCGGCCGTGGCTCCTGGAGTGCAGCTATGCCACAGCCAAGCGCATGAAACTCGCCTGGCAGTTTACTCAGGTAAAGGCTACTCCTGTCTTCTCTCATGAGAATGTAGATTCACTGTACAGTTCAGATGGGTATTGAGTTAGTCACAAATAAAGTTACAAATGTGGTAGATGAACCAGGCTAATAAGGCACTGCACTGGGCTGTTGAGCATTTGAAGGAGAGGAGCAGATGTGAAGAGTGGTTCTGTTAGTGGGTTCAGAGTGTGGTTCACCAGCCCGCACTCAAGTGGCCTTGTTTCACATTACGGAGTGTCACAAAAAAAGCATTCGCACCATATGAAAAGCCAAAGTGGAACATTGGACCCTGTCTCATTAAACACAATAGATCCTCTCCGTGGAGAACAATGAACATCGCCTAATGACTTTGCATCTTCTCCACTGCAGACGATGGCATTAAATATCACCCTAATGTCACCCTGCTGTCAAAAAATCACATGCGAAATGTACTTCTTTGTCCTTTTTATATTTTTTGAGAGCATCACCATTAGGTGTTCAAATAAGGGCTCCTTCATTTTTAATAGTTGAAAGGAAAGTTTAGTCAAAGACTCTGAAATGAAGAATGAGTAATGGTGGAAGTAAAATCTGGATAAATGGGTGTGTCATTAAACTTCATATTTAGAAATCTTTAGTAGTTACTGAAGAATGGAAAGTGGTTGGTTAGTATTCAACCTATCATTCCTATCATTCCATGAAATACCTATGTCACCGTAGTGGACTACCATTCTAAAGTCGGTGGCTGTTTGATCATAAGCTGTGGGGCTGCCTCTTGGGAGGGCACAAGGACTCCTGCTTTAAAATCCAGCAGAAACTTTAGCTGTGTTTGAAGCCAGAGGTCCTTTCTGCCTCCATGTGAAGAGGGGAGGTGAAGAGAGATAGGGGGGGTCTCTGAAGCGGCCAATCAGGGGCTTTGAATTATTGATAAGTGATCTATTGAAATATTGAACTGTGTTTGACCCTGAGGGAAGAGTTTAAGAGGGACAATGCAGTATAAATCTGAGATCCCACATCGATTTTTATAAGCTTCTTATTTTATTGGTACATTTTTATTTGCCCCTTCACAGACATCACTTGAAATCCCCAATAAAAAGTGAATTACAGAAATGTTAAACACAATCACCTCTCGCAAATACTCATCACAGCGTATAACCAAGCCATGAAAAGCGCTTGCTGTAAACACATGCTTAATTCAGGAGAGAGGGTGGAGTGAATATTACCGGGGAGGTGGGACAGGCAGCAGGGAATATGTGAGCTGTTTTGTCAGGGTAGACCTAAACCAGGTCTCACATGCTAAATCAAACAAATCAAATTGTATTGGTCGCTTATGTTATTGCGGGTGTTGTGAAATGCTTGTGTTCCTAGCTCCAACAGTGCAGTAATACACAACTATAAAAACATCTAAAAGTAAAAGAATGGACTTAAGATATATAGAAACATTAGGACAAGCAATGTCGGGGTGTGTATGTATGTATGTATATATGCGTGTGTGTATACATACATACAGTGCCTTGCGAACGTATTCGGCCCCCTTGAACTTAGCGACCTTTTGCCACATTTCAGGCTTCAAACATAAAGATATAAAACTGTATTTTTTTGTGAAGAATCAACAAGTGGGACACAATCATGAAGTGGAACGACATTTATTGGATATTTCAAACTTTTTTAACAAGTCAAAAACTGAAAAATTGGGCGTGCAAAATTATTCAGCCCCCTTAAGTTAATACTTTGTAGTGCCACCTTTTGCTGCGATTACAGCTGTAAGTCGCTTGGGGTATGTCTCTATCAGTTTTGCACATCGAGAGACTGACATTTTTTCCCATTCCTCCTTGCAAAACAGCTCGAGCTCAGTGAGGTTGGATGGAGAGCATTTGTGAACAGCAGTTTTCAGTTCTTTCCACAGATTCTCGATTGGATTCAGGTCTGGACTTTGACTTGGCCATTCTAACACCTGGATATGTTTATTTTTGAACCATTCCATTGTAGATTTTGCTTTATGTTTTGGATCATTGTCTTGTTGGAAGACAAATCTCCGTCCCAGTCTCAGGTCTTTTGCAGACTCCATCAGGTTCTTCCAGAATGGTCCTGTATTTGGCTCCATCCATCTTCCCATCAATTTTAACCATATTCCCTGTCCCTGCTGAAGAAAAGCAGGCCCAAACCATGATGCTGCCACCACCATGTTTGACAGTGGGGATGGTGTGTTCAGGGTGATGAGCTATGTTGCTTTTACGCCAAACATAACATTTTGCATTGTTGCCAAAAAGTTCAATTTTGGTTTCATCTGACCAGAGCACCTTCTTCCACATGTTTGGTGTGTCTCCCAGGTGGCTTGTGGCAAACTTTAAACGACACTTTTTATGGATATCTTTAAGAAATGGCTTTCTTCTTGCCACTCTTCCATAAAGGCCAGATTTGTGCAATATACGACTGATTGTTGTCCTATGGACAGAGTCTCCCACCTCAGCTGTAGATCTCTGCAGTTCATCCAGAGTGATCATGGGCCTCTTGGCTGCATCTCTGATCAGTCTTCTCCTTGTATGAGCTGAAAGTTTAGAGGGACGGCCAGGTCTTGGTAGATTTGCAGTGGTCTGATACTCCTTCAATTTCAATATTATCGCTTGCACAGTGCTCCTTGGGATGTTTAAAGCTTGGTTTAAATCTTTTTGTATCCAAATCCGTCTTTAAACTTCTTCACAACAGTATCTCGGACCTGCCTGGTGTGTTCCTTGTTCTTCATGATGCTCTCTGCGCTTTTAACGGACCTCTGAGAGTATCACAGTGCAGGTGCATTTATACGGAGACTTGATTACACACAGGTGGATTGTATTTATCATCATTAGTCATTTAGGTCTTCTGGAGAGAGTTTGCTGCATTGAAAGTAAAGGGGCTGAATAATTTTGCACGCCCAATTTTTCAGTTTTTGATTTGTTAAAAAAGTTTGAAATATCCAATAAATGTCGTTCCACTTCATGATTGTGTCCCACTTGTTGTTGATTCTTCACAAAAAAATACAGTTTTATATCTTTATGTTTGAAGCCTGAAATGTGGCAAAAGGTCGCAAAGTTCAGGGGGGCGAATACTTTCGCAAGGCACTGTACATACATACATACATACATACATACATACATACATACAGTTGAAGTCGGAGGTTTAAATACACTTAGGTTGGAGTCATTAAAACTTGTTTTCAACCACTCCACAAATTTCTTGTTATCAACTATAGTTTTGGCAAGTCGGTTAGGACATCTACTTTGCGCAAGACACAAGTAATTTTTCCAACAATTGTTAAAACAGATTATTTAATTTATAATCCACTGTATCACAATTCCAGTGGGTCAGAAGTTTACATACACTAAGTTGACTGTGCCTTTAACCTTTCTGGTGCAGGTCTTCCGCTAGACAACATCCGGGGTGAAATTGCAGAGCGCCAAATTCAAAATGGTCATAATAAACATTCCTAAAAAATACAAGTGTTATACATCGGTTTAAAGATGAACTTTTTGTTAATCCAGCCGCTTTGTCAGATTTCAGATTTTACGGCGAAAGCATACCATGCGATTATCGGAGGACAGCGCCACGCTTACAAAAGCATACAAACATTTTACAACCAAGTAAGGGAACACCCCCCTGAAATGGACAAAAATGAATGGGAAGTCATTGGCACTGGACAAACCATATACACGGTGTCCAATACCACTCAATTCGGAGTCGTTTCGTTCAAAGTTGATTGCAAATGCCATATGGCAAATGCCAGGTGTAACACTTCACGCTCCACCGTGGTTTTTCATATTGCAAATGCAACACAAGTCAACATCCAAAAGCAAAATTTTGAAAAATTGGGAAAAATAAATCATAAACCTAGCAACCTCTTAAAGAGCTGACCATTTTACGAAATTCTTTCGATATTTTTTATTTTTTTTTGTCAATTACACATGTGTAAGAACTGTATGAATATACTTTTGTCCAATTTTATTAGGAAGTCAAAAGTCATAGTCACTTTTTTGGGGCCAAATGCCATAAGAAATTTGACGTGCTCAAAAATCCTGCAGAAATGCTAAATTGACTGGCCTGATGAACACAGGATGGCCGGGCAGTGATAGTGGTTCCTCTCCATCACTCGTTGTGTTGATTTCATCATGTCCATTTGGTGATGTTTTTTCACTGTTGAATCATATTGCAAATGCACGTGCATTTATAATATGTTTCAATGGGCATGTACCATCACGAATTTGTCATGCTCAAAAATCCTGCAGAAATGCAAAATTGACTGGCCTGATGAACTCGGGATGGCTGGGCAGTGATTCTGGTTCCTCTCCATCGCTCGTTAGGGTTGATTTCAGAATGTCACTTTGGTGATGGTACCTCACTGTTTAAACATATTCCAAATGGACAAGAGTCACCAGCAAGTCACCGTCCATCAGTCAATTAGATATCATTCTGACACCAAACTGACACCAAACCCACTTTTTCCAACTATCACATACTTCAGAGCTGGCCCAAAATTCACAACGCCTTCTGTTCAATCCATAATAAAAACGTAAAAAACATAGTTGCGTTCTAGCTGCGGGTCCAGTTCTGATGTTATGTGTAGGCCTAGCTGAGGGTACCCCGAATCCCAAGTTTCTGCTCGATAGGTCATTTGGTGCCCGAGCAAGACCCTAATTGGTGCTTAAAATCCACTTTTTTCCATGCCTTGCTACGGTGTCCTTGAATGAGCTATCGGACAGAAACGTTGGGGGTCCGTCTATATGGGCCGAGGCGGTCGCAATGCACCTAGTCTTGCGACTCTGGGACATTTTTAAATGTCATTTTCGTGATGCAAAAATGATTTGAAGTTATTGCAAATGTACGAGGCTGTTTCTCGGTCCGAGAACCTTCTAGAGCCACGTAACTCACCACGCACTATCGACCTGAGGTCTAGAACAGGTTTCTAAAGTTTCGGAACTCTAGGTCTGACGGTTCTTTAACGTCTTGATTCTAGCCATCCTGGATCCGGGATCGTGAATACAGCCTCAAGCTCATTACCATAACGCAACGTTAACTATTCATGAAAATCGCAAATTAAATGAAATAAATATGCTAGCTCTCAAGCTTAGCCTTTTGTCAACAACACTCATCTCAGATTTTCAAATTATGCTTTTCAACCATAGCAAAACAAACATTTGTGTAAGATTATTGATAGCTAGCGTAGCATTCAGCATGCAACATTTTCACAAAAACAAGAAAAGCATTCAAATAAAATCATTTACCTTTGAAGAACTTCAGATGTTTTCAATGAGGAGACTCTCAGTTAGATAGCAAATGTTCAGTTTTTCCTGAAAGATTCTTTGTGTAGGAGAAATCGCTCCGTTTTGTTCGTCACGTTTAGCTACGAAAAAAACCTGTATCCAGGAGTGTAATTATCCCGCAAGCTCATTAGCATAACACAACGTTAACTATTCATGAAAATCGCAAATTAAATGAAATAAATATATTAGCTCTCAAGCTTAGCCTTTTGTTAACAACACTGTCATCTCAGATTTTCAAAATATGCTTTTCAACCATAGCAAAACAAGCATTTGTGTAACAGTATTGATAGCTAGCGTAGCATTTAGCGTTAGCATTCAGCGGGCAACATTTTCACAAAAACCAGAAAAGCATTCAAATAAAATAATTTACCTTTGAAGAACTTCTGATGTTTTCAATGAGGAGACTCTCAGTTAGATAGCAAATGTTCAGTTTTTCCTGAAAGATTCTTTGTGTAGGAGAAATCGCTCCGTTTTGTTCGTCACGTTTGGCTACCAAAAAAACCGAAAATTCAGTCATCAAAACGCCGAACTTTTTTCCAAATTAACTCCATAATATCGACTGAAACATGGTAAACGTTGTTTAGAATCAATCCTCAGGGTGTTTTTCACATATCTCTTCGATGATATATCGTTCGTGGAAGTCTCCTCTCTCCTCTGAATCACATGGACGAATGCTTGCAGCTGGAGATTACGCACCAATTTCGACAAAGGACACCGGGCGGACACCTGGTAAATGTAGTCTCTTATGGCCAATCTTCCAATGATATGCCTACAAACACGTCACAATGCTGCAGACACCTTGGGGAAACGGCAGAATGTGTAGGCTCGTTCAGGGCGCATTCTCAGCCATATAAGGAGACAATGGAAAACAGCGCCTCAAAAATGTTGCTCATTTCCTGTTTGAAGTTTCGCACTCACAGATAATATCTTTGCAGTTTTGGAAACGTGTGTTTTCTTTCCAAAGCTGTCAATTATATGCATAGTCGAGCATCTTTTCGTGACAAAATATCTTGTTTAAAACGGGAACGTTTTTTCATCCAAAAATGAAATACTGCCCCTAAGTGTTCCAAGAGGTTAATAGTTCCAACAAGGTTAACTAATGCAGGCAGTGTATGTCTCTACACACCCCAATGTGTCCCTCCTTCCAAGCTGTGTGTGTGTGTGTGATTTAGTTTTTCTTTGAAAATTTATGGGAGAAATGACTGATTTACAGTTCATGGGGGTTACCTAATCACACCGGGCTATGCACACACACCGGGGACACCGTGCGCTCCACCGCATAACACGGTGTCTGCACGGTCCCTCTCGCTCTCCGGTAAGCATGGGGAGTTGGCTCAGGTCTCCTACCTGACTTAGCCACACTCCCCGTGCGCCTCCCCCCCAATACATTTTTGGGGCTGCCTCTCAGGCTTCCAGCCGCGCTGCCATGCTGCCTCTCATACCGGCGCCTCTCCGCTTTCACTGCCTCCAGCTCTGCTTTAGGGCGGCGATATTCCCTTGCTTGTGCCCAGGGTCCCTTGCCGTCCAAAATCTCCTCCCAAGCCCAGGAGTCTTGTGTTTTCGGCCGCTGCTGCTGCTGCCTGTTACCACGATGCTTGGTCCTCTTGTGGTGGGTGTTTCTGTAACGGATATCGTCCTCTTCGTCTGAGGAGGAGTAAGGATCGGACCAAAGAGCAGCGTGTTAAGTGTTCATGATGATTTTTTATTAAAACTCAGAACACTAAACAATAAATGACAACGTGAATTTACAAAACCGAAACCGTAGCGTGTGGCCCAAACACACACACACGGAAACAAACACCCACAAACCAAAAGTGAAACCCAGGCTACCTAAGTATGATTCTCAGAGACAACTAACGACACCTGCCTCTGATTGAGAACCATACTAGGCCGAACACAAAAACCAACATAGAAAAACAGACTGCCCACCCCAACTCACGCTCTGACCATACTAAAACAAAGAATAAAATAACAGAACTATGGTCAGAACATGACAGACGGTAAGAACAAATTATCCAATTTAGGAAAGTTGTGTTCCTGGTTGAAATGCTGGTGAGTTACCACGTCTCTGACATACAAAAGTTATTTCCGGCTGTATATAATAATGTAAAGAACGTTTTGGGCTAATAAAGTGATCAAAAATTATTTTTTTAAGTTTCAAATTTGCTTTGGAGCCTGAAACAAGGCAGCCATGCCTATTGGCACCATCTTTCCATAGAGCTGCTCAGCTAGAAAAAAGTCACACTTCAGCAGAGATGCTCAGCAATTAGGGCTGTCAAACGATTTAAAAAATATATATACTTTCTTTGTTCTCGATTAACTTATCGCCAAGAAAGGTTAGTTGAAAAATGGGCGCCGGAGCTTTCCATTAGCTAAGCTGTAATGGGTATGGAGGATCACATATCATGTTACAATTCTGTATAAGTCACAAGCTGCTACTGTTAGAATTGGGTTCGTTAGCTTCAAATCTTTTGACCTTTTGACCTGTTGTGTTCTAGAGTTGAATCTAGAGGCATTCAGTCATTGCATTCTAAGCATTCTTATTTGGTTCGCTAGCTAGCATAACTAGCTAGCTACTTCTATGCAAATTAAGTATTTGCTGTTATCTAAAGAAACGTATTGGAATGTTTTTATGGATGAACTTTCTGTATGTTTCCCTTCAAATAATTGTTGCTCCGCTGTACTGCAGCGCCAGCTGTGCCATCAGAGACTCTGGGTTCGCGCCCAGGCTCTGTCGTAACCGGCTGCGACCGGGAGGTCCGTTGGGCGACGCACAATTGGCCTAGCGTCGTCCGGGTTAGGGAGGGCTTGGTCGGTAGGGATGTCCTTGTCTCATCGCGCACTAGTGACTCCTGTGACGGGCCGGGCGCAGTGCACGCTAACCAAGGTTGCCAGGTGCACGGTGTTTCGTCCGACACATTGGTGCGGCTGGCTTCCGGGTTGGATACAGGCTTGGCTTGGTTGGGTTGTGTATCGGAGGACGCATGACTTTCAACCTTCGTCTCTCCTGAGCCCGTACGGGAGTTGTAGCGATGAGACAAGATAGTAGCTACTAAAAACAATTGGATACCACGAAATTGGGGAGAAAAAGGGGTAAAAATTCAAAAACATAAAATATAATAATAATTGTTGCTCAAAGTTGTGCGCATAATGGATGTTTTGGCACCACAGTGAGACCTATAGCTGCTGCTACTTCCCAACTAAGCTCATCCCAGGCTATTGCACACAGTGCATATAATCCTGGGGTATCAATGATTCAAAGTTTGCCTTAGTTGGAGTAACCATAGAATTCAATGGGGGTGACCTACTGAGTAAATTATTTGTCATTTAATTTTAGCGAATCACACAACAGTTGTGGGAGATGATTGGTTGGTATATTAAGGCTATGCCTATGTGCTGGGTGTTTCTCCTGTTCTTTCTGTATTGGCTAACAAAGTTAGACTAAAAAGTCTATCAGACTCTTTGCAGATTTGGGCTGAAGTTTCTGGGAAAGAAATGACTTGCCGACCAACAGCGGAGCGCGTTGTGTTTCACTTAGTGTCTGTGGGGAAACCCTGATTTGTGGGTGGAGAATGGATGTAATAAATGCGGTACTAAATTGACTCCGTTAATTAACGTATTAACTTTGACAGCCTTATCAGAATAATACATCATTTACTACCACAGCTACTCCAGCCTCCTTCTACCCTACACAGACGGTTCAACAAACAATGTTTTCAGAAGAATGTGTTGTTTTTATCTTCATATCAAATGCTGTCTGCTGAGCGCTCATACTGATTTATAATACTGCCATCTAAAGATGCATTAAGTTTCCTATATTTTCCATTTGTGAACATTGGCTACCTACTGTGACAGACCCAGTGCAAGGAATTGCGAATGATACATTGAAGAAAAACAAATCCCACCTTCTATTGTACCTTAAAATAAATAGCTATTTCATGAAAAACAGTGTGTAGACAGTATTGGTGCCTGTAACTTATGATTCTACTTTCAGACTAGCAGTAGATGGTACACAGTGTGACACTTCCAAGTTCATAAGCTCCCTGATTCCCGAATCGGAGCGCAGGACACATAGGCCTCACAACCTTCAAAGCCAGATGAATTTCAGCTTCTACTTAGGATAGCAAATCAATATTTGGGTTTGGACCACTCAGGATATTGAATGAGAGTGTTGTATGGAGAGGAGAGCAGAGTTGGTTCGTTGCCAGAGGTAAAGTCCATCTCAGACCCTCTCCCCTGGGACCAAGGAAAGAGCACACTCCTGAGCACACTGGAGGAGCAAAAACAAATTTTATGCACACAGAAAACAAATACCCACTAATGTGGAGGAGTTGACATGTGCAAAAAGATGAGTGCAGGATAAACAGGCTCTGCAATAATTCATTCATATCGGAGTGAACAGATTAATTAGGAATTAAATTAATTATCTATGGAATTTAGATTTAGGGCCTTCTGGTATTGGAGTTCAATAGTTAGTCTGGGCACAGCAGTCTGTACCAGCATAAATTACTAGCTGCACTGCTGAGATGAAAATCAAATGTAATTTGTTTCAGACATAACAGCAATATGCAATCATTGAACTGTTTTGCATTTGTTAACCACTGTGAACCTGCCTTATGTTTTGAAGATGACAGCGTTATAATCAATGTAATATTTATAGAAACCCTTCTGATATCTAACACATTGAAAAAAGACAGTTAAAACATACAGTATACAGAATACATACAGTATACTATTAAAATACTATTTAAAATGATCACAAAGCAATCTACTTTCAATGCTAAAATCTCCTTTATTTGGTATGCCAGTAAGGAACTTCAGCGGATTAGTCTTTTCTCATTCAAGTTGAAAGATAAAAATGAAACGCAACAGCCACAACATGGTGGGAACTCGGCTGTAAGAGATTACACCCAATCCCAATATAGCCAATCTCCCCTCAACTTCGGCTAAAACCAACTTTCACCTGTGGGACCTCTGCCATGAGGTACACCTGAAAGACAGTGGCAACATGGTGGGAACTCGGCTGTAAGAGATTACACCCAATCCCAATATAGCCAATCCCCCCTCAACTTCGGCTAAAACCAACTTTCACCTGTGGGACCTCTGCCATGAGGTACACCTGAAAGACAGTGGCAACATGAGCCATGAAACGGACACCTGAATGATCTGCTCTCCATGTCCACGGGCTCCTCGCTGTTTGGATGAGCCTGATGGCAGACAGCAGGTTTGGGGCTGGTGCTGTTCCGTAGCATGACCAGAGGCTGGTCCGGGGAGAAGTAGAGGAAATAAGTCCTGCCCCTGACCAGCCAGAGACACACAGGGGACATGTTGTAGGAGCCAAGACATTTACAATTAATTGGGGTTGCTAAGAAAAAGTTGTGTCAATGTATCTTGCAAAATATTATGGACGTTACCTGGCCAGCGCTATCTCCTGAGGGTAGATAAAATATAGGGAAGGTGGGCAGGTACCCTTAGGAGTGGAAGCCAATGCACCCCTCTGCCCACACCAGATCCAGAGGCTTTTTTAGCCAGATGGCTGGCTCCTCTCAGGATCGTGGAAGGTGATGAGCTGCCTGGTCTACCTCTACGTGTAGTGGAGTAATATTTATCATATAGGCTAAGCATATATTATACTGTATATACCTCACATGTAACACATCATAAGACTATGTAATTTGTATGTTAACAAAGTCTATTGAACGGAATATCTGACTCCATATGATACTATAGTTAAACCATGTGCAATTATTATGCATTTAGCTGTGTAAGCCAGTCAAAACTGTTCGCTGCTCTGGCCCCCCAATGGTGGAACAAACTCCCTCACAACGCCAGGACAGCGGAGTCAATCACCACCTTCCGGAGACACCTGAAACCCCACCTCTTTAAGGAATACCTAGGATAGGATAAAGTAATCCTTCTCACCCCCCTTAAAAGATTTAGATGCACTATTGTAAAGTGGCTGCTCCACTGGATGTCATAAGGTGAATGCACCAATTTGTAAGTCGCTCTGGATAAGAGCGTCTGCTAAATGACTTAAATGTAAATGTAAGATCTGGGAATGGTCATGAGAAGCGAATATAAAAGTAGGCATTATTTAATATCTTTGTCAAATGAATGGATTCACATACAAGGCATAAAGCTTAAGTTACAAGACAATACTGACATTAACATAGGATCTGTATGCTTAGATAGTATTCACAAAGGCTAACTTACAAGACAAAGCATGAACTAATCAGACCTACTCAGGCCATGGGCCTTACAACCTTATTCCATGGGCAGGATACAGGAGAAGCGAGAGAACAGACTTTCATTCCATTTATATCAGATATGACATGTTTGTATTCAAAATCAATTGTTGACCAATCCACAGACCAAACCAAAGGTAGCAAAAATAAGCACTGATGCACATTAATCTCCTTGATGAGCTAATATTGTCCCCTTCTTCATTGCCAATGTCAATCTTCTTTGATTTTTAGCTTTTTGCCTTATGGCACTTGAAGAGCCCACAGAAGCCCATGTTGACTGTTTGACTATTAAATCAACACTGAGCTCAGGAAGAGCAAAGTTTAAAGTTTTGTCCAGTTCTGTGACATCATCGATGTCATTATGTGAAATATGGTGTAATAGGACTACCAACCAAGATGATGTGGTACAGATGGTGCAACCAACCTAGGACCAAAATTCAAAATCATGGACCAAGTAACAAACTAGCTAGATTTGCAATATTCGATTAAAGACAACAGTAATAATGAAAAGTATCTTAAACATGATCCCTGATTTTAAAATGTAATTCCAATTTGTGTTTTATGGTGTGTAAAAAGCAGTTTGACAGTGGCCTTTTTTGATTCAATGTGATTCACCATTATGTACGGTGCCTTCAGAAAGTATTCATACCCCTTGACTTATTCCACATTTTGTTGTTACAGCCTGAATTCAAAATGGGTCCAAAAAAAATATATCTTATTTTTTTTGCATATTTATTGATAATGAAATGCATAAATATCTCATTTACATGTTAGAATCACTTTGGCAGCAATTACAGCTGAGTCTTTTGGGGTAAGTCTCTAGGAGCTTTGCACAACCGGATTGTACAATATTTGCACATTATTCTTTTAAAAATTATTCAAGCTCTGTCAGGTTCATTGTTGATCATTGCAAGACAAGTCTTTCCATACATTTTGAACACGATTTAATGCAAAACTGTTACTAACTGTAATTTAATAACTTCACCATGCTCAAAGGGATAGTCAATGTCTGTTTTTTTCTCTCCCATCTACCAATTGGTGTCCTTTGTGAGGTATTGGAAAACGTCCTTGATCGTTGTGATTGAATCTCTGTTTGACATTCACTGCTCGATTGAGGGACCTTAAAATGATCTGTGTGTGGGTTACAGAGATAAGGTAGCCAGTCAAAAATCATGTTACACATTATTATTGCGCACACAGTCACTCAGTCCATGCAATTTATTATGTGACTTGTTAATTAAGCACATTTTTGGCTTGCCATTACAAAGAGGTTGATTACTTATTGACTCAACATTTCACCTTTTTAATTTTCTATTCATTTGTAAAAATGTTGACTAATTCCACTGACATTGTGGTATTGTATGTAGGCCAGTGACCAAAAATCCCAATTTAATCAATTTTAAATTCAGGCTGGGACACAACAAAATGTGGAAAAGTCAAGGGGTGTGAATAATGTCTGAAGGCACGGTACCTCTTTTCTACCACAATAAAGATCCAAGGAATATTATTACTAGGGCTGTCAAAGTTAACAAGTTACATTTAACTTTTGAAAATTTTAACACCGTTAATTAGTTTGACGCCTTTAATCACATCTACATTTTTTCACCCAAAAGTCTATGTTTCTACACAGACCCTTTTTAAGCACTCTGTGCTCTTGGATGGCAGCTAGCATCAGCAGTAGAGTGGTCTGTCTCTCTGGTGGTGCTAAAACATCCACTATGCCCGCTGTTTTGAGCAACAATTTGATTGAAAACTTACAGAAAATTCAACCATAAATACATTGCCAGGCATTTCTTTAGATAACAGCAAAGACTTAATTTGCACAGACGTAGCTAGCTAGTTATGTTAACTTTAGCTAGCTTGCTAACCAAATAAGAATGTTTAGAATGCCATGGCTGAATGCCTCTAGATTCAACTTGAAATTCCCACAATGAATTTAATCAGAATACGATGTCCATTCCACTTAGCTACTGTTTTTGTTGTAGTTCTCAGGTAAAAATACTGAAGCAAATAATCCCAATTCTAGTAGCAGTTTGTGACTAGTTCGTAATGAAGAATATGGGATAAGAAGTATCCTACGTACCATAAATTTACTCCACAGCTAGCTTGAAATGTTGCAGATGGAGCTATTGAATGAGATTTTTCATATCTCAAACGGTTTGTACTGTACGTTGTCAAGGAGGATGGTTCCATGTGTCTGCGAGCACAGGATCACTCATTCGAGCCCATTATGGGGACAGGGACAGTGGAGGAATCTATACTGTTAGCAACACACTGACGTCCGTTTCATTACTATACATCATGGTTAGGCTCGCTCCCATTTGCAACTCTCATGACCTGCTTTTGCACTAGCCCCATCTTTCTCTCAGACATTTACCTTAGAACCTGGTCCTGCCCCCTCCAAGGTTTTAAAGTTAATATATTAAAAGGTTTGTCTTCGTGATTTGAATGTATTCATGTAGATCTGAATGACATCTATATTGACAGCATTGCTTTTTAAAGTGAAACTCAAGGCAACAAAAAAACTGCAGCGGTATTACACATATAGTACCATGGGAAAGTATTTGACCCCTTTCAGATTTTCTCTATTTTTGCATATTTTTGACACTGAATGTTATCAGATTTTCAACCCGAAACCTAATAATTGAGGGAACCTGAGTGAAACAATAACACAAAATTGTGATGCATAACTTTTGTTTCTTAAATGAATCAAATAAGTAACACTCAATGCCCCTGTGTGGAAAAAGGGATTTCCCCCTTACACTCTAACTGGTTGAGCCACCTTTAGCTGCAATGACTGCAACCAAATGCTTCCTGTAGTTGTTGATCAGTCTCACATCGCTGTGGAGGAATTTTGGCCCACTCTTCCATGCAAATATGCTTTAACTCGGCGACATTTGTGGGTTTTCGAGCATCAACTACTCGTTTCAGGTTCTGCCACATCTCAATCGGGTTTAGGTTTGACTAGGCCATTCCAAAACGTAATTTTTTTTGCTTTTCAACCATTCTATGTAGACTTGCTTGTGTTTTTGATCATTGTCTTGCTGCATGACCAAGGTACGCTTCAACTTCAGCTCGCAGACAGTTGGCCTGAGATTCTCCTTTTAGAATTTACCACCATGCTTAACCATTCTTTCTGCAGAATGCTGTGTTTGGTTTGGTTTTCGCCAGACACAACAGGACCGATGTCCAAAAGTTTGATTTTGATTTGTCACATGCTTCGTAAACAGGTGTAGACTTAGTGACATGCTTACTTATGAGTCCTTTTCGAACAATGCAGAGTTAACATGAAATATAAATAGTGACCGAAGAAATAAATACAGTGAATAACAATAACGAGTATAAATAACATGGCTATATACAGGGAGCACCAGTAGCGAGTCGAGTCAGTGCAAGTGAGTTAGTGCAACAAAAGGGTCAATGCAGGTAGTCCCGGTAGCTATTTAGCAGTCTTGTTTAGCAGGCTTATGGCTTGGGGATAGAAGCTGTTCAGGGTCCTGTTGGTTCCAGACCTGGTGCACTGGTACAGCTTGCAATGTGGTGACAGAGAGAACCGTCTAAGGCTTGGGTGGCTGGGGTCTTACATTTTTTTTTGGGGGGGGGACCTTCTTCTGACACAGCCTGGTATAGAGGTCCTGGATGGCACGTGCTCGGCCCAATGATGTACTGAGCCTTACCACCCTCTGTAGCGCCTTGCAGTTGCCATACCAAGCGGTGATGCAGCCAGTCAAGATGCTCTTAATGGTGCAGCTGTAGAACCTTTTTGAGGATCTGAAGGCCCATGCCAAATCTTTTCAGCCTCTTTTGAGGGGGAAGAGGTGCTGTCGTGCCCTCTTCACATATGTGTGGAACATGTTAATTCCTTAGTGATGTGGACACTTAGGAACTTGAAGCTCTTGACCTGCTCCACTACAGCCCCGTCGATGTGGATGAGGGCCTGCTCGCCGCTCCATTTCCTGTAGTCCACGATCAGCTGATGTTGAGGGAGAGATTGTTTTCCTGGCACCACACTGCCAGGTCTCTGAACTCCCTATAGGCTTCTCACAGTTGTTGATCAGTCCTACTACCGTTGTGTCATCAGCAAACTTGATGATGGTGTTGGAGTCATACAAGGCCACAGTTGTGGGTGAACAGGGAGTATAGGAGAAGACTAAGCACACAACCCCGAGGGGCCCCCGTTTTGGTCAGCATGGCGGATGTGTTGCCTACATTCACCACCTGGGGGCAGCCCGACAGGAATTCCAGGAACCAGTTGCAGAGGGAGATATTCAGTCCCAACTTGATTGGAGTCCACCTGTGGTAAATTCAATTGCTTTTCAATTGCTTGGACATGATTTGGAAAGGCACACCTGTCTATGAAAGGTCCCACAGTTGTCACGATGTGGCCCTTTGGGGTGTATATCATGCCCCCCCTCTCTCTCCCACCACGAGTTTTAGGACTTTACGACAGGTCATACATTCCTGGCAGAGACTCTCTCCCCCAGGTCATGCAGAAAGAGAGGGGAAATAAACCTATGGAACAACGAGTTTATCTTTGTTCTACTCCTATTCCCCAAATTGGAGGATTAAACAATATTTCTATTTTTGAGAATGTGGGAATGGTCTGTGGGTATTTAAAGAACAATCCTGTCGAAGTTGAACAATGGTAGTTTTGGAAGTGTACATTTATGTTATTAGTTTTCTACCTGAATGTTGTGTAAAATATATTGTTGAATATGAAACTATTTGTGAGAAGATGTAATGTCATGTTGGCCTTCTAAACGAGATACTTGTTTAGTTATAATATTTTAACTAGTCAGTGGCCACACCCCCATGAGCCCAGACATTACATCAGGGGTCATAGAACCGCCCTTTTCCATAGTGTTAAAACCCACTTCCTACAAAATATACATTAAGTCAGAGAATGCCGGGAAGGAGTCCCCACATTGGAATGGCTACAATTCTTTAGGCCATGGAGACCAGACAGCTGTAGTTTTGGCTACATGGCTAGAAATGGTTCAACTCCGAGACTATCGATTCACTTCTGAAGGAGAAAATTCTAGACGACACAAATTGCTGGTCTGCAACTAGAAATTACGTAAACCTAGAACGAGAATACCGACAACCGCCGAAGCATCTATCTATGAGAACATTTCCGAATGGTACTCTGAAGTAGCTATTCTAACAACTTACAATCACAAAAGACATTGTGACTTAGTCCTGTATTCACTCTTTGCCTGTTTGTTGTAGGTCGTATCGGGAGTTATTATAAGCACCCGGATTAGCTCCTGGAAAGCGGCCAGCCTTTAGCTCAGTGCGGGTGCTGCCTGTAATCCATGGCTTCTGGTTAGGGTATGTATGTACGGTCACTGTGGGGACGACGTCGTCAATGCACTTCTTAAAGATTCACTATGCAGAAATTGCTCCGCCATTTCTTGGTGGCTAAAATTCTAATAGTTTGCCTAATTTCAGTTTGTGACAAAACAAGCAAGTATAGTGGTTTTTTTTTATTGATCCTTTATTTAATTAGGCAAGTCTGTTTAGAACAAATTCTTATTTCCAATGACGGCCTACCCCAGCCAAACCCTCCCCTAACCCTAGAGAATCTTTGTACCATGTAAACTACTGTGAAATATATTTTCCACAACCAACAATATTGTATTTTTAGTTGTTTAAAGCTTATGTACCAAACCGAAAGTAAAACCAATCTTAAGCACAAAATGCATAGAAATAGCGTACATAGACCAGATCTAGCGCTTCTCAGACTTGCTTTCAATGAGAATGACAGATCTATAACTCACATTTCTCTGTGATTTTTATCTGGTGTCCAATGAAGCCAGTAACTGATGCAGTAAACTCCTCAACATTATCGTATGAACCCCGCAACATATTTAAGTCTGTGCTAGTGAAACAGTCCTGTAGCTTAGCGTCCCCTTGCGGTGGCAATATTTGAGGTGTGTTCTTAAAAACAATCGCAAAAGTAGAAAAGGTCTTAACAGTAACGCAGTTGATAATGGCATGGATGTTTTGCTGTTGGATCCAGCCATGACGCACAGTGCTCATGAATCAAGAGATGTCCCTTTTGTGCCAGAGAATCTCGTATTTAAAAACTAAATATTGGTTTCCCCCCCATTTTGTTTAATTTGATTAAAAAAACTAAGCATAGCCTACCCTCCCCTTAATCAAGGTTTGCTGTTCTGCGAACCTAGTGGTTAGAGCGTCGGGCCATAAGGTTGCTAGATCGAATCTGAGCTGACCAGGTAAAAATCTGAACGAGGCAGTTAACCCACTGTTCCTAGGCCGTCATTGAAAATACGAATTTGTTCTTAACTGACTTGCCTAATTAAATCAACTAAAATACATTTGAACAATATGAGATGGGAGTTCCATGCAATTGTGACATCTAATCAGGCCTGGGCAATTATTTTCCATGGGGTCACATTAGAATATATTTACATTTACATTTAAGTCATTTAGCAGACGCTCTTATCCAGAGCGACTTACAAATTGGTGCGTTCACCTTAAGACATCCAGTGGAACAGCCACTTTACAATAGTGCATCTAAATCTTTTAAGGGGGGGTGAGAAGGATTACTTTATCCTATCCTAGGTATTCCTGAAAGAGGTGGGGTTTCAGGTGTCTCCGGAAGGTGGTGATTGACTCCGCTGTCCTGGCGTCGTGAGGGAGTTTGTTCCACCATTGGGGGGCCAGAGCAGCGAACAGTTTTGACTGGGCTGCGCGGGAACTGTACTTCCTCAGTGGTAGGGAGGCGAGCAGGCCAGAGGTGGATGAACGCAGTGCCCTTGTTTGGGTGTAGGGCCTGATCAGAGCCTGGAGGTACTGAGGTGCCGTTCCCCTCACAGCTCCGTAGGCAAGCACCATGGTCTTGTAGCGGATGCGAGCTTCAACTGGAAGCCAGTGGAGAGAGCGGAGGAGCGGGGTGACGTGAGAGAACTTGGGAAGGTTGAACACCAGACGGGCTGCGGCGTTCTGGATGAGTTGTAGGGGTTTAATGGCACAGGCAGGGAGCCCAGCCAACAGCGAGTTGCAGTAATCCAGACGGGAGATGACAAGTGCCTGGATTAGGACCTGCGCTGCTTCCTGTGTGAGGCAGGGTCGTACTCTGCGGATGTTGTAGAGCATGAACCTACAAGAACGGGCCACCGCCTTGATGTTAGTTGAGAACGACAGGGTGTTGTCCAGGATCACGCCAAGGTTCTTAGCGCTCTGGGAGGAGGACACAATGGAGTTGTCAACCGTGATGGCAAGATCATGGAACGGGCAGTCCTTCCCGGGAGGAAGAGCAGCTCCGTCTTGCCGAGGTTCAGCTTGAGGTGGTGATCCGTCATCCACACTGATATGTCTGCCAGACATGCAGAGATGCGATTCGCCACCTGGTCATCAGAAGGGGGAAAGGAGAAGATTAATTGTGTGTCGTCTGCATAGCAATGATAGGAGAGACCATGTGAGGTTATGACAGAGCCAAGTGACTTGGTGTATAGCGAGAATAGGAGAGGGCCTAGAACAGAGCCCTGGGGACGCCAGTGGTGAGAGCGCGTGGTGAGTAGACAGATTCTCGCCACGCCACCTGGTAGGAGCGACCTGTCAGGTAGGACGCAATCCAAGCGTGGGCCGCGCCGGAGATGCCCAACTCGGAGAGGGTGGAGAGGAGGATCTGATGGTTCACAGTATCGAAGGCAGCCGATAGGTCTAGAAGGATGAGAGCGGAGGAGAGAGAGTTAGCTTTAGCAGTGCGGAGGCCCTCCGTGATACAGAGAAGAGCAGTCTCAGTTGAATGACTAGTCTTGAAACCTGACTGATTTGGATCAAGAAGGTCATTCTGAGAGAGATAGCGGGAGAGCTGGCCAAGGACGGCACGTTCAAGAGTTTTGGAGAGAAAAGAAAGAAGGGATACTGGTCTGTAGTTGTTGACATCGGAGGGATCGAGTGTAGGTTTTTTCAGAAGGGGTGCAACTCTCGCTCTCTTGAAGACAGAAGGGACGTAGCCAGCGGTCAATATATTTTGCCATCGCGGGCCAGAATCATATTACAGGATTATACATCGTATGTATGACTGTGTTGACAGATATATCTACTGTAAATCATGTCTAGATATGCTACTTATTTTACTTTTTTAACATGCACAGAAATAAACCACATCTATGTTCTCCTTTTGGTAGATATTTTCATTATTAAACATGCAATTAATTACACGGAGGAAAAAGTACACTGCATTCAGCACCACGGACAGAACTCTTGTTAACGGGTATGCACAAAAACATGAGAGAGAGTTCAACATTACATTGAAATTACTGTGTGAGGAGTGAAGTCTCTGATGGGCATTGACTAGAGCAGTGAAGTCAGGAATAGTTTCTGACGTCGCTATGTGCAGGTTTGCAGGGAGGTGAGAGTCTGTAAGAGATGATCTGTGCCTTGACTTATCTTTTATCACTGAAAATGTCTGTTCACATACATAGGTAGACCCAAACAGTACAAACATCTTCTGAGCATGACTACTAATCTTTGGAAAGATTTGTTCATCGAGAGATGCATAGAACCTCATCAGTGACATTGTTTAGAATAGTTCTCCAATCACTGCATCAGACTGAAGATCGATAAGCTCAAGATGCAGGTCAATGGGAGCATTATCCATTTTGAAGGTGAAAGGAGAGGAAACCAACAGCATGTCATTTTCCAACGCTTTGAAATCCTCAAAACGACGAGAACTCACCGTTCAAAGCACGCAGTAGCGATGTATACTTCTCCCGCTTGTCATCTGATAGGGAACAGACTAGTAGTGTTGGACGGTGGGTGAGATTGTTGGCTTCTACTTAGCATTGAGGGCTTTGACAAGGCTATACATCTGATGTGCAAAAAATGTCCTTCCCTTGTAGTTTGAAATACAGTTCATTCATGAGGGCCATGATGTCCATGGTGAAGGCAAAATCAGATTTTGCTCTTATTAAAGTTTACCACTTTAGTGACTGTATCCACAACATGGCTCATTTTCAGAACGCATTTACAGAGCACCTCCTGATGAATAATGCAATACAGGAAAATAATTTTCTGATCTGGGTTCAGCTCAGCTACTTGATCTTGTATCCTTCTAAAAAGGCCTTTGTCTTTTCCTGTCAAGTTTAAGCACCTATCAGTGGTCACACTATATAACTTTTCAAAACTCAGTCCCAGCTTTGCCACACACTTATTAATCTCCAATAAATATTTCCCTGTGGTTGTGCTCGTCATTGACTGCACTGAAGCAAGCTCCTCTGTAATTTCAAAGTTATTGCTGCAGAGTCAATTAAACATTATTTAATGAATTCGCCCTCCGCGAATGGCTTGCTATGTTTAGCAATTTTGTGGGATAATACATGGCTAGCTCTTGCAATTTCATTGTTTGCTGAATGCAATTGTTACGGTTTTCTTTTATCTCCTCCTCTGAAGAGGAAGTGTAGTAAGGATCGGACCAAAATGCAGCATGGTAATTTTGATACATGTTTAATAACGAATAAACACGAACAATACAAAACAAGAAACGTAACGCGAAAAACCGAAACAGACCATTTTTTTTGGGGGAAAAAATAATTTATTACATTCAATACCATTAATTCTTTACAACTCATAATTTTCATTCATACTCCAATAATGGTATTTTAATTTAACTAAACAAAAACCCCAAACAAAACCTCAGGGGAGCATCTTCCCTCCCTGTCATCCTACAAAATACCTTTCCCTATCTCCCCGTCCCTAATCTATCCCCTTACAAATCTAAATGACACCCAGCCCTAAACCCCCCTTCCACCTCTCCCGGGCAGCATGCTGCCCCCACTTCCTCTCCTCCCTCTTCATCCTCCCCCTCAAATCTCTTTCCACCCTCCTCACTATCCCTTCCACCCCCCAATCTCTCCCTGTCTTCACCATGTTCTGCCTGGCTTCCCACAGCCCCCGTTTAAAGAGACTCATGATCCAAGATGGCGTAGCAGTAAGTCGTCCTGTCGTGTCGTGTCCCCTGTATATATCTTTTTCGGTTTTTTACATATTTTTCTTCGCATATCTCTTTAAAAACTTTTTGCTAAACCTAAGCTTCCAAATACTCTCCTGCAACCCGCCTCACCCAATGTAGCTATTTTTCCTAAAGTATTTATATTTACTTCGGAACCGGAACCCCTCAACTGAAGCTAGCCAGCTAGCCATGCTAGCGGTCTTCAGCTAACCGGTCATCAGCTAACCTTCAGCCCGGAAAGCTCTCGCCAGTTCGAACAACGCGACTCTAACCAGAGCATAACGGACCTATTTATTTTTCATCCCCGGATTCCCACCGCAAATGGAACATTTTTCAGCTGGATCTTCACAACTAGCTATCTAGCTATCTACGAACTGTTAGCTTGCTAGCACAGGCCTGCTTGCTAGCACAGGCCTGCTAACCGTCTGCATCGCCGCGTCCCAAACACCCATATTTACTTTCTATCTCTTTTTGATTTTTAATTTGTTTATACCTTCCGGAAACCTGCCTCACCCAATGTGATACGGAATCGCTATTATTTTTATTTTTTAGAACACACTCAAGAACCTCCAGAAGCTAACCAGCTAACTAACTAGCTACAAGCTATTTAGTCATTGTTAGTTTTTTTTTTTACCTGGATAACACTCGCCAGTCCAGCTTCCCTGCCCCATCCACCGCTGCCCCCTGGACACTGATCTCTTGGCCACATAGCTGATGCACGCTGGACTGTCCATTAATCACGGTACTCCATTCTGCTTGTTTATGTTTTATCTGTCGGCCCCGTTGCCTAGTCAACGCCATTTTACCTGCTGTTGTTGTGCTAGCTGATTAGCTGTTGTTGTCTCACCTACTGTTTTAGCTAGCTCTCCCAATTCAACACCTGTGATTACTGTATGCCTCGCTGTATGTCTCTCTCAAATGTCAATATGCCTTGTATACTGTTGTTCAGGTTAGTTGTTGTTTTAGTTCAGAATGGACCCCCTAGTTCCACTCTTCATACCCCTGATAACTCCTTTGTCCCACCTCTCACCCATTACAACCAGCATGTCCAGAGATACAACCTCTCTCATCATCACCCGGGGCCTGGGCTTACCTCCGCTGTACCCGCACCCCATCATACCCCTGTCTGCGCATTATGCCCTGAATATATTCTACCATGCCCAGAAACCTGCTCCTCTTATTCTCTGTCCCCAACGCTCTAGGCGACCAGTTTTGATAGCCTTTAGCCGCACCCTCATACTACTCCTTCTCTGTTCCGCGGGTGATGTGGAGGTAAACCCAGGCCCTGCATGTCCCCAGGCACCCTCATTTGTTGACTTCTGTGATCGAAAAAGCCTTGGTTTCATGCATGTCAACATCAGAAGCCTCCTCCCTAAGTTTGTTTTACTCACTGCTTTAGCACACTCTGCTAACCCTGATGTCCTTGCTGTGTCTGAATCCTGGCTCAGGAAGGCCACCAAAAATTCTGAGATTTCCATACCCAACTATAACATCTTCCGTCAAGATAGAACTGCCAAAGGGGGAGGAGTTGCAGTCTACTGCAGAGATAGCCTGCAAAGTAATGTCATACTTTCCAGGTCCATACCCAAACAGTTCGAACTACTAATTTTGAAAATTACTCTCTCCAGAAATAAGTCTCTCACTGTTGCCGCCTGCTACTGACACCCCTCAGCTCCCAGCTGTGCCCTGGACACCATTTGTGAATTGATCGCCCCCCATCTAGCTTCAGAGTTTGTTCTGTTAGGTGACCTAAACTGGGATATGCTTAACACCCCGGCAGTCCTACAATCTAAGCTAGATGCCCTCAATCTCACACAAATCATCAAGGAACCCACCAGGTACAACCCTAACTCTGTAAATAAGGGCACCCTCATAGACGTCATCCTGACCAACTGGCCCTCCAAATACACCTCCGCTGTCTTCAACCAGGAACTCAGCGATCACTGCCTCATTGCCTGTATCCGCTACGGAGCCGCAGTCAAACGACCACCCCTCATCACTGTCAAACGCTCCCTAAAACACTTCTGTGAGCAGGCCTTCCTAATCGACCTGGCCCGGGTATCCTGGAAGGACATTGACCTCATCCCGTCAGTTGAGGATGCCTGGTCATTCTTTAAAAGTAACTTCCTCTCCATTTTAGATAAGCATGCTCCGTTCAAAAAATGCAGAACCAAGAACAGATACAGCCCTTGGTTCACTCCAGACCTGACTGCCATCAACCAGCACAAAAACATCCTGTGGCGGACTGCAATAGCATCGAATAGTCCCCGTGATATGCAACTGTTCAGGGAAGTCAGGAACCAATACACGCAGTCAGTCAGGAAAGCTAAGGCCAGCTTCTTCAGGCAGAAGTTTGCATCCTGTAGCTCCAACTCCAAAAAGTTCTGGGACACTGTGAAGTCCATGGAGAACAAGAGCACCTCCTCCCAGCTGCCCACTGCACTGAGGTTAGGTAACACGGTCACCACCGATAAATCCATGATTATCGAAAACTTCAATAAGCATTTCTCAACGGCTGGCCATGCCTTCCGCCTGGCTTCTCCAACCTCGGCCAACAGCTCCGCCCCCCGCAGCTCCTCGCCCAAGCCTCTCCAGGTTCTCCTTTACCCAAATCCAGATAGCAGATGTTCTGAAAGAGCTCCAAAACCTGGACCCGTACAAATCAGCTGGGCTTGACAATCTGGACCCTCTATTTCTGAAACTATCCGCCGCCATTGTCGCAACCCCTATTACCAGCCTGTTCAACCTCTCTTTCATATCGTCTGAGATCCCCAAGGATTGAAAGCTGCCGCAGTCATCCCCTCTTCAAAGGGGGAGACACCCTGGACCCAAACTGTTACAGACCTATATCCATCCTGCCCTGCCTATCTAAGGTCTTCGAAAGCCAAGTCAACAAACAGGTCACTGATCATCTCGAATCCCACCGTACCTTCTCCGCTGTGCAATCTGGTTTCCGAGCCGGTCACGGGTGCACCTCAGCCACGCTCAAGGTACTAAACGATATCATAACCGCCATCGATAAAAGACAGTACTGTGCAGCCGTCTTCATCGACCTTGCCAAGGCCTTCGACTCTGTCAATCACCATATTCTTATCGGCAGACTCAGTAGCCTCGGTTTTTCGGATAACTGCCTTGCCTGGTTCACCAATTACTTTGCAGACAGTGTTCAGTGTGTCAAATCGGAGGGCATGCTGTCCGGTCCTCTGGCAGTCTCTATGGGGGTGCCACAGAGTTCAATTCTCGGGCCGACTCTTTTCTCTGTATATATCAATGATGTCGCTCTTGCTGCGGGCGATTCCCTGATCCACCTCTACGCAGACGACACCATTCTATATACTTTCGGCCCGTCATTGGACACTGTGCTATCTAACCTCCAAACGAGCTTCAATGCCATACAACACTCCTTCCGTGGCCTCCAACTGCTCTTAAACGCTAGTAAAACCAAATGCATGCTTTTCAACCGATCGCTGCCTGCACCCGCATGCCCGACTAGCATCACCACCCTGGATGGTTCCGACCTTGAATATGTGGACATCTATAAGTACCTAGGTGTCTGGCTAGACTGCAAACTCACCTTCCAGACTCATATCAAACATCTCCAATCGAAAATCAAATCAAGAGTCGGCTTTCTATTCCGCAACAAAGCCTCCTTCACTCACGCCGCCAAGCTTACCCTAGTAAAACTGACTATCCTACCGATCCTCGACTTGGCGATGTCATCTACAAAATGGCTTCCAACACTCTACTCAGCAAACTGGATGCAGTCTATCACAGTGCCATCCGTTTTGTCACTAAAGCACCTTATACCACCCACCACTGCGACTTGTATGCTCTAGTCGGCTGGCCCTCGCTACATATTCGTCGCCAGACCCACTGGCTCCAGGTCATTTACAAGTCCATGCTAGGTAAAGCTCCGCCTTATCTCAGTTCACTGGTCACGATGGCAACACCCATCCGTAGCACGCGCTCCAGCAGGTGTATCTCATTGATCATCCCTAAAGCCAACACCTCATTTGGCCGCCTTTCGTTCCAGTACTCTGCTGCCTGTGACTGGAACGAATTGCAAAAATCGCTGAAGTTGGAGACTTTTATCTCCCTCACCAACTTCAAACATCAGCTATCTGAGCAGCTAACCGATCGCTGCAGCTGTACATAGTCTATTGGTAAATAGCCCACCCATTTTCACCTACCTCATCCCCATACTGTTTTACTTATTTACTTTTCTGCTCTTTTGCACACCAATATCTCTACCTGTACATGACCATCTGATCATTTATCACTCCAGTGTTAATCTGCAAAATTGTAATTATTCGCCTACCTCATGCCTTTTGCACACATTGTATATAGACTCCCCCTTTTTCTTTTTTTTCTCTACTGTGTTATTGACTTGTTAATTGTTTACTCCATGTGTAACTCTGTGTTGTTGTCTGTTCACACTGCTATGCTTTATCTTGGCCAGGTCGCAGTTGCAAATGAGAACTTGTTCTCAACTAGCCTACCTGGTTAAATAAAGGTGAAAAAAAAAAAAAAAGAGAAGCCAGAACAGAAACATGTCCCTATCCGTCCTTCTCGCTCTCCCTACACCTCTCTCTAACCTGGCCCACGTCAATACAAAATCCCCTCTTACCAAACCTAACAACACCCGTGCCCTAGCCCATACTACTCCGGCAAAGGCACAGTCCCAAAAGACATGGCGCAGTCTCCTCCCTGCCACAAGAGGATCTTGGACAGGTGGGGGATTGCGCCAAACTATGCCGGTACATGATGGAACGTACCGGCAAGCACTTGTGGAGGCTCAACCAATTCAGGTCCTTGAGCCTGTTGTCCAGGCCCCGCGCCTGCACTCCCTCCCAGACCACTGCCGAGATGCCCACTACAGGCGCCGGACTCCCTGCCTGTCTGACCTCCTCGTACAGGTGCCTGTGATCTAAACCTACTCGGGCAACTTCAACCTCAGGGTGCGCACGCAGCCACTTGGCCGCATGGCTAAAGTGCCACGGCAGCTGTTCCGCCCGAGGACCTGTGTTAGACCACACCATTACGCTTCTCGCCTGATACGAGAAGAACACCCGCAGGAGGTAACCGGACGGGTGTCTCACTGGATGAGCAAGCTCCGTTAACAAGAAAGAAACAAAAATTGCGTCCAGCTTGAGGGGGAGATGTGGTACCCCCCTACCTCCCTCCCCGATGGGACAGAGCATGCGTGCCCTGGCGACCCACACCCGCAGTTCAATAACACGCTCAAACAAATGCTGCGGAAGGTCATCAAGCAGGACGGGAAGAACTGGGCCCAGCTACTTCCCCACCTAATGTTCTCGGTCTGAGAAGTGCCCCAGTCATCCACCGGGTTTTCCCCTTTCAAACTCCTCTATGGGAGGAGGCCACGTGCCTACTAGACCTTGTCAAGGAGGTGTGGGAAGCCCAGCCCGACCCCCTTATGCAACATGGAAGAACACGTGGAGACGATGAGGTTGCGGACAGCCATATGACCAGTGGTAAGGGAACACATGGAGAAGGCCCGACACGCCCAGGTCTACAATCAGGGAACCCCGAGATTTCCAGGTGAGAGACAAGGTGTTGGTCTTAATCCCCACGGCAGAAAGTAAGTTCCTGGCAACATGGTACAGGCTGTACGAGGTGATAGAGAAGCTGGGACCGGTCAATTACCGCGTACGACAGCTGGGGGGAGAAGGAAACCCCAACAGATTTACCAGACGCCAACGGTACCAGTGGTGGTCCTGAGCAGTGATGACCTCGCCCCGGCCCAGAAGCAAGTGCTCCGGGAGCTTGTCGATCAGAACATGGCGGTGTTCTCAGAAAAAACGGGCTGCACAACCCTCATTGAACACCACGTCTGCACCCGACCCGGGGAAACTGTACAAAAGAGGCCATATTGGATCCCTGAGGCCCGAGGGAAAGCCATGAAGCAGGAAGTGGAGGCTATGCTGAGGATGGGTGTCATCGAAGTGTCCCACAGCACATGGTGCAGCCCAAACGTGTTGGTGCCCAAACCGGACCGTAGCGCTTCTGTAATGATTTCTGGGGTGTGAATGACATCAGCTTTTTTGACGCCTACCCCAATTCGAGGGTGGACGAGCTCATCGACCGATTGGGAAAGGCCCAGTACATCAGCACCCTCGACCTGACCAGGATATTGGCAGGTACCGTTGGCAGCCTCCTCCCAGGAGAAGACTGTGTTTTCGATGGCTTATATCAGAATCGGGTCCTCCCATTGTCTCCACGGAGCCCCACCCACGTTCTAGTGCCTGATGGACCGAGTCCTCCGACCCCACCAACAGAATGCAGCGGCCCATTTTTGGATGGTGACATCATCCACAGCCAACATTGGGAAGAGCACATGACGTGCCTCCAGGCGATGCTGGACGCCCTCAGGCAAGCTGGGTTGACAGCGATCCCCAAGAAATGCAAGCTAGGGTTCAAGGAGGTGGAGTACCTAGTGTATTTGATCAGACAGGGGAACGTCAAGCCCCAGGAGAGGAAGGTCCACGCAGTACCTGACTGGCCCGTTCCACACACCAAGACACAGGTCAAGTCCTTCCTGGGACTGGCAGGATACTACAGCTGGTTTATTCCCAACTTTGGGGCTATAGCCTCCCCCTTACTGATCTAACCAGGGCCCGCCTCCCGAAAACAGGGAAATGGACGGGCGAGACCGAAACAGCGTTCAGACGCCTGAAGGAAGCACTGTGCTCTCATCTGATTCTTGTAACGCCAGATTTCCAGGTACCGATGTTGGTCCAGATGGACGCATGGGACTAGGGGCCGTCCTATCCCAGGACACGATGGGGAGGAGCACCCCATCATGTACATAAGCAGAAAGCTGATACCTAGAGAAAAAAAGTGCTCTATTGTCGAGAAAGAGTGCCTAGCGGTGAAGTGGACGCTAGTCACTCAAGTATGATCTGTTGGGTACCCACTTCACCCTGGTCACAGACCATGCTCTCCTGGTCTGGATGGCCAGGGGAAAGGACACAAACGATTGGGTCACCAGGTGTTTCTTGCTTTTCTTTTTCTGTTGTGCACAGGTCAGGGGCGAAGCATGGGAACGTGGATGCCCTATCGAGAAGGGAGACATACGTCGCACTGACAACAGCGCTAAGGAGGGAGGGGGTTTGTGGCAAACAGCAAGTTAGCCACCAGGGGGAGACCTGTCGAGGCCTGGTGACCGACAGTCTACATCATGCCGCGATGTCTCCCTCTGGACATGCCAGGTCTTGACAGGCTCTCTGGCTAGGACTAATTCGGGCTGATTGTGGTCCTATAAAGCTGCCAGAAGGGCAGCACACGGGGTTGGGGACTGGGGGGTAGAGAGATGACTCCCGTATAGTTGTGCTCAGTTCCAGAAATAACGGAGGGAGCTCGGTTTTGTTACCCACAGGATACAGCAAGACTCCAGAAGACTGTATCCCGGAAGAAGTCTCCTGGAGGAGACCCATTCTTTTCTCTTTGTTTGTGATTTAATAAACACCCTTCCAACCGAGCTAATACAATTGTCTGATCTGTGTAAACATCTTGACCAAATCCCCTGGTCTGCCACAGCACACATAGATCCCATACCGGGAAGAAATTAAATCTACTTTCACCCCTGGGTGTGGCTAACGTTAGCCAGTTTTAATAACTACAAAGTAATTCATAATCTAGTTCAAATAAATGTATAAGTTACTAAGTCTTTGACCAAAGCGTGTTGTTACTTTGGAGAGTTAACTCATTCTTCCTACCCTTTTTAAATTGTGCAGTATTTAGCAATCATGTCAGCATTTGTGACGTGTATGTCTGTGTGGGTCTGTATGGGTGTGTGCGTGAGTGCTAAGGTGTGGCAAATCAATGTAACAATGTATTTGAGAGACAAGTGCTCAATATGCAAATGTATTTGTTTTCAATAAACATTGGAGACTAATTGTAGTTTACATGTTAAGTCCAAGGCCCTCCCTGTCTGTTTTGCCCCGTAGTTGCGCACTAGTCAGTTTTGTTGCTAAACAACCAACCTGTCTATAGATTGACATTATTAAAAGATCCATCATCTGCATTCATTTTACTAATATGTGATTACAGATGTACAACTAACTATCCTATGGATTTTAAATGGCCCATTAGGGTGGAAGTCGGAGCTCCCTGATGGACACAATGCATTTCAGCACAGTGAAATGACTGCATGATTCAACGTTGTAATATGCTTTGTGTCCTATAGGGAGGTTCTATAGAGAACAGGAAGTCCAAGCAATGTCTGGAGCTTGTCGCGAGCAGTGAAATGGAGTTTGGCTACCAGCTGGCCATACAGAAGTGTTCTGGTCAGAAATGGACAATCACCAACCTACTGTCAACCTACACTCGCCAATGAGGGGATCCTGAGTCCTGCAGGGGAAAGAGTTGCCCATGGTGAACACTGGACCTGTGACTGACAGACATATAAGCTTTGCTTCTTAAAACTATATATTTATTGAGGAAGGCAAAAATTGAATTATAAGTATGCAATCTCTTAGACTCAGACATAATGTGATCAATATTAAACAATTCCTGGATTCATAGTGTATGTGGGATTTAAGTGTCAGATTGTCTTTTGTTATGCTGAATTTAGGCTGGCATTGGCTCTAATATACATCATGTAATTTCTGCTACTGTGTAGCATGTGTTTGAAAAACCTTTCTTATTCTGGTTTCTTTTGTGTCTCAGGTTTGTTTGTAGACAGATTTTATTATAAGATCAAGTGGTCGGGTTCGAGGAACTGTCGCGAATATACACACTTTTTTATAAGTGTATATGCTGGATATTTATAAAAACCTTCAGTAAAAATGCTGATTAGAAAAAAATATATTCTGTGGCTGATTTATCCATCCTGAGTAATTCCTTATGCTCTTGTGAAAGTCAATCAAGATGGTCCATCTCAGTTTTGTTTTTGTGAAGACACCTTAATAGTCTATTTGATACAATAATTATTTTTCACAATGCATAAAAATGTAGGCTTTTGCAAAGAATGCAATCATTATTTTCCCCATATCCTGAGAAATACAGGACTTGTTGACGGCAGCGGCTGGGTAATAATGGAGCATGAGTGAAACGTCCAGTGATAATATCCTCTGTATGATGAAACAAATATGTTATCACTGTTATTACCAATATAAGGACACTGATTTCATTTACTTAATGTCCTGTATATTTCAAGTGGGAAATGAATGCTTTCATGTTGGTTTTCATATGTTGCTAATTAAAAGTACTTTGTAGAACTAACTCCTGTTTCACTACACTGCTTGCGTGTCCTACAGAGAAATATATTCTTAAATTATGACTTGGTTCCTGAAGAGGAGTGCAGGAGAGATGTTTTCATCGATTTAACATGTCAGTCCTCATTAGCTTCTAGAAATTGAGTTAAAAGTCATGAAAGATGCACGTGATGGCACTCAAAACGCATCACTCCGTTCATGTTCATGCTTGTATCTGTCACAGGCAATTTACACTAATTGTTGAAGCAGTGGAGGAAGCACAGCATCCACATACACCACCGGAATGTCTATGCTATTCTATGGGACAGCACAGCCCTTTACACTCATACTTGTATACAGGTTGAAAATGGCAGATTTAGGAACTGATAAACGCCTTAATTGGAACACACTGGCTGACAAGTAGCATGCTATACATGAAGTCCGAGCTCTGGCTCTGCGCTTCAGAGCACTGTATGGGTTTGACTGACAGCCGTTCTGAACTTGAGCTAATGGGGCAACTTTTGCACGTTTTTTGTTTGAGTGTGGGAAATGGTGTAAAATAAGAGGACTTTATGTATTTTGAAAAATCCCTGGGAACACACTGGTTAAATCAAAGTTTCAATAAAATTACATTGAACCAATGTTGAATTGATGTCTGCCGAGTGGGATGAGACATTGAGGATTATAATAAATACCGCTTTGATGTCATCCAAACACCCGTGATCCCAAATGTGCACTTCACATTTCCATAGCATAAAACTCATGTCATATACTGTGTTTATGATCAGTATATTTGATTTACAGTTACAAGATGACAAGGTGTCACCCTGCGTTGTTCTGAACAGAATGAGTCTTGTCTATTGTAAGGAAAATTTGCCGTGGCACACGCACCTGAATGTTTCAAGTTTTAATGTCATATGCACAAGTACAGTGAAATGCACTCATGATACCTTTCTATGCGCACCAAAATTATGATCGGTTTTGCTGAATTGCATTGTGAAAGCCTAACACTAATATTGTATTTTATAACTTAACTAGTCATGTTTGCAATAAAACAATCTTTCAAATGATGCCCTCCTGACCCCGAATGGATTTATAATGGACCGTTTTTGGATTGCATAAACAGTAATTGTGTGATGGGGTGGATGCAGGGTTGTTTTTCCAACCATAACAATAAGTGTGCTTGCTCTAGTTCCTCAATGGCACAGCCATGAAAGCTACAAAAAAGCACCTTATAGTTGACTCTTCTTTGAGTCATAAAAGTGCATTGAAATTAGTTAGGAACTGTGCACACTTTGGAGAGGTGTATGCCTGGCCATTTGGAGACACCAGTTAGTCATCTCACACAAATCCTTGCAATTTATGTTGGTCTTATGTTGCACCTACCCCACATTATCCAGAAATATTCTTAAGTTAGTGAATGTATCCAGAGTATTTTCAGATTTCATTATCAACAAATGTTGTGAAAAGTACAGTAAATGTAAAATGCACATAAAATCAACAGTGTAATGTTTGGATTCAGTCTTGTCAGGTGAACTGTTGTGGCCTCACCCTTTGGTCTAATAATTTTTCCATTATCTAACTATTTATTTTCTATTGCTGGCATGGTTATGCATATGCTTTTCATATTTCTTCTGTAAGAAACATTTCAATTTTTCTTATCCATATATAGGCCATTTTCCATGAGTGTAAAGGGTTAATGGAATGTAAACATCCAAAAAGTAATATTTTATTTCAGTCTTGTCAAACCAATCACGTCACTCATAGAGATGCACTAACAACATGGAGCATTTTTTGAATTTCAGTTATTGCTGAAGTAATGATGATGTGTTTGAATTGCCCTGGCAAAATAAGCAGCTGTCACAGAAGATGGAGCTGAGTAACATCATTTTTGAGGGTGTAAATGGTGGGAGGACACATTGGAAAGTGACAGCTCATTACTACTTGAAGCTCCAAAAGCTGGCACAAGTTGAATGTTTGGAATGGGAGAGAAGTTTTTTTTTCAGTTTAGAAATGTATCTCCAACTATCACAACTAGTAGTATTGAGTATAAGACTTTCGACAATTGAACAACTATCACTGTACTCACAAGACCCCTTATCCTTGACAGTAACTATTGAATCGCAATCCTTACTCCTTAGTCTGAACATCACTGGTGATCTGACTGTTACACAGCTCAGACCCTTTGAGCATGGCCCATTTTACAGTGTTACTGTACCGTGGTAATTGATGAACAAAAACTATTTATTTACTTGTGACGATTAAAAGACTTAAAGGGAACAAGAGTCCTTGACTATGAAAACCTCACATGATGTAGTCTATCAGATTATTTCACTTCACACACCCTGCACTGGGTCCCGAGCAGAAACCATTTTGGGTTCTACATGTTCCTGTTACTATGACTGCAACATTTAAGATTTTATAAGCTTGGAAACCACACTCCATCTCCTTGGTCCCTTTTAAGATGGGTTGCACATCACTACACTGACTGAGCCACTGCAAACCATCCATAAAACATGTTCTTTGAAACTACAGTAACTCTTGTATTTCAGTGATCCAGGTAAGCCTCTGAATGAAGTTAACAGAGAGGAGAGGAGCTGAGGACAGATTGAATTAGTACAATTCACTTGACCCCTGAAATAAAGGAATTCATTAATGTATATAAATACATCTATTTCCCACTGCTAAATAATTAATTGCACAAACATTATTCTCCCCATATCGACCCCAACTATAATTCCTCTCACTGACTCACTTTACCCCACTGACTTTAGAGCTGTGGCTGAGGACCTGTCAGCAACAAGAATGTAGGGTGAAAAGGAACCCCTCCCTCCTTGCTGACCCTGGAGAGAGGTGGAAATGATATGCCTTTTAAGTCATGTAAGAGGATTTCAGGACATTAAAGCCATAATGCATAAAAACATATTCGGAGGAGAGATCTGAGGGCAGACTAATCTAGCTGCTCTGGGTTGGTGCCTCAGTAGGCTATAGTCCACTTTACCAGCTGAGGACGTAACCCTGTACTCCTGACCTTTATTCTCTGCATCACTCAAGGTCCGTAGACTGAGACTTCAGCACATGGGTCACAATGTTACCAGTTACCACACAGCCAGATGATAATTAAATGGCAGATCCTTCAGTACAATACAGGCAACCAAAGTCAAATATAACTTTTCACGATCAGTTTTTTATGGACTGAAGCCTCTAAATGGCTGATCCAGTGGCGACCCATCATTCAGGGCAGGTGTTTTGAACCCCACGTTTTTAGCAACAACAAAAAAATCAAAAACCAAATGTTTTAGTTGCCTGTTTTGCACAGGACATTTTGGGGATATAACAACGGAATTTATCGAACAAAAGGACCATTTGTGATGTTTATGGGACATTTTGGAGTGCCAACAGAAGAAGATCTTCAAAGGTAAGGCATGATTTCTATAGTTATTTCTGAGTTTTGTGTCACACTTGGCAGGTTGAAATATGATTGTCATGTGTTTGTATGATGGGGTGCTGTCCTCAGATAATCGCATGGTTTGCTTCGCTGTAAGGCCTTTTTGAAATCTGACATGGTGGCTGGATTAAGAAGAAGTTAAGCTTTAATTTGGTGTATTGCACTTGTGATTTTATGAAAGTTAAATATTTCTAATAATTTAATTTGAATTTCGCGTTCTGCAATTTCACCAGATGTTGTCACCGGATGTTGTCATTTTAAGCATGGAAAAGAGACCCGTAAAACCTGTTAGGTTCCAGAATGTCTAGCCGTAACAAGTTTTAAGGGTCTCTTTTCCAAGCTTAAAATGATAAACATTCAACATTGGCCATGCTGTCAATCTAGCTAGATTTGTGCCCTGCTCAAAACAACTGTTGAGTCAGAACTGGGAAATCTGACTTCAGAGAGTTCAAGACAACCGGGAACTCGGGGGGAAAAAACAAGTTCCAACTAAGTCGAGAACTCAGGCCTCTTTCTAGAGCTACGACCTGAATATCACTGTCATCATTATTCGACCTTGTTTTTTTATGAGTTCCCAGTTGTCTTGAAAGCACCATAAATCCAGAGAATGGCAGACTTTGATGACAAAGTTGGATGACAAAATCTTCCCACGAAGGACTGCCGCACCACCTTCCTTTTCAAATGAGCACAGAAAACAAGGTGAGTCCAAAAATGTTTTGTACGATGCTGCATAAATGATGTAATATGCCGGGGAGATATGTATTCTGTAGCTAAGAAAGTAATACTAAGTGTATTTTGTGTAGTAAGCTGTTTTCCCCTCTTAAATTCAGCAACTGTTCTGACTTCGTGGTGCGCATGTAGTCTATAACCTGTTTTAGAGAAATGTAATCATTTTTGACTTGGTGTACACTCTAAGAAAGGGAAGATACCTAGTCAGTTGTACAACTGAATGACTTCAACTGAAATGTGTCTTCTGCATATTTGGCGCCCGAAGAACAGTGGGTTAACTGCCTAGAATGAACTGTTCCTCTGCCAGACAAGGCTCCGTTGATAGCCAGGTGTAGCAGTGGTAAGGTGTTAGGACTGCTGTTGGAACTCTGCTGTTGGGACAGCTTTATGTAGGCCCTAACAGTTTGTGGGCACCGTTTATCACCGTTATTGTGCAATTAATGTATTGTTTAGTGTTGTGTTGTATTATGTAGTGGCTTTGCTGACATGCACCCCCCCCCCCCCCCAAAAAAAAATGTGTTTGCCCCACCAAGATTTACATACTAAAATCACCACTGGGCTGATCAAAGACAAGAAAGGTCAAACAAGTGTCTATAACCATAGCATCTCCTCCCATTAACACTGCTGCATTACAGCTCATCCAATTAACACTCAAAATGAATAAACACAACACAGTCACTGCTAAATACAGCCCAGTGATTTACATGGGCAATGAAGCACTTGGGGACCTTGAAGGAACAGTAATGATGCAGAATGTGGGCCATCTCACGCCTTGCTGCGTTTCGACTGCTGACTAGCCATGAGATTTAATTTCAGGGTAAGCTTTGTTACTTCTGGGCATGGTCGTATATCAGGGGTATTAAGGCACTGCTGCAGTTCTCGTTTTAATGTCTCATTGATGGGGAAGCTCAGGTGTTGGGGAGAGAAGAGGCCCATAGGGAGCTGATTATTAGACACAGAGTGTGCTGGGTTGGCAATACTTAAATAATGTGGAATTGGAAATGAAAACCCTGCTTGCAGAGAAAGACTCCTGTTTTAATCATCTCAACCCTATGCAAGGAATCACAATTGTGGCAACATTGTACCTAGGAACTAAATCTGTCTGAGAGTTGATGAGTTTGTTCTGGAGCGTTTCAAACAATAATGAGACTGTAATGCTGTCTAAATGAGAGCCCCTACATTTAATTCAATGCTAAGAAAGTGAAACTCTTAATCCCATTTACTCTTGGTCATGCTCAGGAGCTGTGAAAGGTCATAAAGAGCTAATCTTTGATTTTTTAAATTATCACAATGACGATATCGCTTTGGAAGTGTCTCATTCTGTTTTTGTATGTAAAACAATTTGCTAAACACTACCGGTAAAAAGTTTTAGAACACCTACTCATTCAAGGGCTTTTCTTTATTTGTACTATTTTCTACATTCTAGAATAATAGTGAAGACATCAAAACTATGAAGTAACACATATGGAATCATGTAGTAACCAAAAAGGTATTAAACAAATCATATTCTATATTTGAGATTCTTCAAATTGCCAAACTTTGCATTGATGACAGCTTTGCACACTCTTGGCATTCTCTCAACCAGCTTCATGAGGAATGGTTTTCCAACAATCTTGAAGGAATTCCCTCATGTGCTGAGCACTTGTTGGCTGTTTTTCCTGCGGTCCAACTCATCCCAAACCATCTCAATTGGGTTGAGGTCAAGTGATTGTAGAGGCCAGGTCATCTGATGCAGCACTCCATCACTGTCCTTCTTGTTCATGTTCAAATAACCCTTATACAACCTGGAGGCGTGTTGGGTTATTGTCCTGTTGAAAAACAGATGGGATGGTGTGTCACTACAGAATACTGTGGTAGACATGCTGGTTAAGTGTTCCTTGAATTCTAAATAAATCACAGTGTCACCAGCAAAGCACCCCTAAACCATTACACCTCCTCCTCCAAGCTTCACGGTGGGAACCACACATAGGGAGATCATCCATTTACCTACTCTGCGTCTCACAAACACACGGCGGTTGGAACCAAAAATCTCAAATTTGGACTCATCAGACCAAAGGACAGATTTCCACCAGTCTAATGTCCATTGCTCGTGTTTCTTGGCCCAAGCAAGTCTCTTCATATTATTGGTGTACTTTAGTAGATGTTTCTTTGCAGCAATTCGACCATGAAGGCCTGATTCATGTAGCCTCCTCTGCAACAGATGATGTTGAGACATGTCTGTTACTTAAACTATGTGAAGCATTTATTTGGGCTGCAATTTCTGAGGCTGGTATATCTAATGAACTTATCCTCTGCAGCAGAGGTAACTCTGGGTCTTCCTTTGTTGTGGCGGTCCTCATGAGAGACAGTTTCATCATAGTGCTTGATGGTTTTTGCAACTGCCGTTTTCCAGATTGAATGACCTTCTTGTTGAGCTGTTCTTGCCATAATATGGACTTGGTCTTTTACCAAATAGGGCTATCTTCTGTATACCAGCCCTACCTTGTCACAACGCAACTGACTGGCTCAAATCAAAACCTGACTGGCTCCCTCTGCTGTTTTCTGAAGTCCACGGTCATCTCCTTTGTTTTGTTGACGTTGAGTGAGAGTTTGTTTTTCTGACACCACACTCCGAGTGCCCTCACTTCCTCCCTGTAGGCTGTCTCGTTGTTGTTGGTAATCAAGCCCACTACTGTTGTGTCGTCTGCAAACTTGATGATTGAGTTGGAGGCGTGCATGCCCATGCAGTCATGGGTGAACAGGGACTACAGGAGGGGGCTGAGCACGCACCCTTGTGGGGCGCCTGTGTTGAGGGTCAGCGAAGTGGAGATGTTGTTTCCTACCTTCACCACCTGGGGGTGCCATCAGAAAGTCCAGGACCCAATTGCACAAGGACAGGTTGAGACAGAGGGCCTCCAGCTCGATGATGAGCTTGGAGGGTACCATGGTGTTGAATGCTGAGCTGTAGAAAATGAACAGCATTCTTACATAGGTATTCCTTTTGTCCAGATGGGATAGGGCAGTGTGCAGTATGATGACGATTGCGTCGTCTGTGGACCTGTTGGGGTGGTATGCAAATTGAAGTGGGTCTAGGCTGGCTGGTAAGGTGGAGGTGATATGATCCTTGACTAGTCTCTCAAAGCACTTCATGATGACAGAAGTGAGTGTTACGGGGCAGAAGTCATTTAGTTCAGATATCTTTGCCTTCTTGGGTACAGGATCAATGGTAGCCATCTTGAAGCATGTGGGCACAACAGACTGGGATAGGGAGCAATTGAATATGTCCATAAACACAGCAGCCAGCTGGTCTGCGCATGCTCTGAGGATGCGGCTAGGGATGCCGTCTGGGCCAGCAGCCTTGCGAGGGTTAACAAGTTTCAATGTTTTACTCTGGTCAGCCATGGAGAAAGAGAGGGCTGTGACTGTGCCACTCTATTATCCTCAAAGCGGGCAAAGAAGGTGATGAGTTTGTCTGGAAGCGTTATGTCGGTGTCCATGACGTGGCTGGTTTTCTTTTTGTAGTCTGTGATTTCCTGTAGACCGTCACATACGTCTCGTGTCTGAGCCGTTGAATTGCGACTCCACCTTGTCCCTGTACTGGCATTTCGCTTGTTTGATTGCCTTGCGGAGGGAATAACTACACTGTTTATATTCAGTCATATTCCCAGACCTCTTTCCATGGCTAAATGCAGTGGATCGCGCTTTCAGTTTTGCGCGAATGCCGTCATCCATCCACAGTTTCTGGTTAGGATAGGTTTTAATAGTCACAGTGGGTACAACATCTCTAATGCACTTTATTATGAACGCACTCATCGAGTCAGCGTATTGGTCGATGTTGTTCTCTGAGGCTGACCAGAACATATTCCAGTCTGCGTGATCAAAACAATCTTGAAGCATGGCTTCCGATTGGTCGGACCAGCGTTGAATGGTTCTCGTCACTGGTACATCCTGTTTGAGTTTCTGTCTATTACACGGTAGGAAATTTGCTTTGTTAAAATCACCAGCTACAATAAATGCAGCCTCAGGATATATGGTTTCCACTTTGCATATAGTCCAGTGAAGTTCCTTGATGTGGGAAATGTACACAGCTGTGAATGTAACTGACGAGAATTATCTTGGTAGGTAAAATGGCCAGCATTTGATTATATGGAATTTTAGGTCGAGTGAGCAGATGGACTTGAGTTCCTGTATGTTGTTATGAATTCACCATGAGTCGATAATCATGAAGCATACACCTCCACCCTTCCTCTTCCCACAGAAGTGTTTAGCTCTGTCGGCGAGATGCATGGAGAAGCCCGGTGGCTGAACCGATTACGACAACATATCCCAAGAGAACCATGTTTCCGTGAAACAGAGAATGTTACAATCTCTGATGTCTCTCTGGAAGGCAACCCTTGCTCGAATTTCACAAATGGACTTTTAACAAGACACACCTGTTAATAGAAAGGCTCCAGGCTGTATAAGGGCTATTTGACCAAGAAGGAGAGTGATGGAGTGCTGCATCTGATGACCTGGCATCTACAATCACCCAACAATCACCAAATTGAGATGCAGCCAACAAGTGCTCAGCATATGTGGGAACTCCATCAAGACTGTTGGAAAAGCATTCCTCATGAAGCTGGGTGTGTCCAAACTTTTGACTGGTACTGTATATTTATAATTTCCTCCTCTACCCTTTGAGGCATGTACTTCTCAGTACAGCTGAATGAATCATGTCACTCATGAGCTTTAAGGGTCACATGAAGAGACAGTGGTTGTGTTTCTCTGCCCAGATGTTCCATCCATCAACCTATGGTTGCATGTCACATCATGTCATTGGCAGATTGCTATAGTATATGATGTGGTTAGCTGATACGTAAAACACCTATCCAGGCATTGTAAGAGCTGGCAGGTGTAACAGTATAACTTTAGACCGTCCCCTCGCCCATGCCTGGGCGCGAACCATGGACCCTCTGCACACATCAACAACTGACACCCACGAAGCATCGTTACCCATCGCTCCACAAAAGCCTTGGCCCTTGCAGAGCAAGGGGAACTACTACTTCAAGGTCTCAGAGCAAGTGACGTCACCGATTGAAACGCTATTTAGCGCGCACCGCTAACTAAGCTAGCCGTTTCACATCCGTTACACAGGCATCAGCAAAGCCTGGGAAGGAGAAACATGCATGGATGAAAGAATGTCAGTTAGAAAGATAGAAGTGAGAGGCAAAGTGAACTTTATTGGAAAAAACAATTGCAGTATCTGTTGTTTTTTTGTGAACATGCTTTTAAAGAGACATTACCTTGAAGTTTGTGATAGATATCAAATCATTCTGAGATATGGATTATTTTCTTCAGTATCTGCACACAGTGAACTGTAGTCTACGGTATGAATCAGAAATAGGTTATCAGATTTCACTGGGTAGCAAAGTTTGATATTTCTTTATGGAATGTAATCAGAGAGGAGCCTCAGCCTCATCAAGTTATGTGTTCCTGCTTGAAGCAGAAGCTTGTCCTCAGGGTCCGTAATGATGGTAACGGTGAACTGGATACTCACAGGCTTCAATCTAATTACACTGCTGCAGTTTAGAACCTGAAGGCATTCTATTATGTTAGCAGTGCGCTCACAGAACCTAAAACACTTGGATGCCTTCACTAAAAACTCTCAGAGCAATATCCGCAACTCGACCATAATACATCACTTTCTTCTTCCAACTTTTTTTTAACCATCTGAATGTAATATTTGGCCTTTACCTTTTCTGTAGGCCTATGTGACTTTCATTAAAGATGCATTTGAACAATAAAGGCTGTAATGACTTTATATGCATAAAACATCATCTCTACTCGACTCATTTCCATATCATGTGTAAGGATATATCATGTGATAAATGCACTAACTGTAAGTCACTCTGGATAAGAGCATCTGCTAATGACTAAAATGTAAATCAGGGTTGTCTGAAAAGAAAATCTAGCAAAGGCACCACTCAAAACCCGGCCACAAGGCTTAAAAAATAGCAACAAGAGGAGTTGGCACTTTAGGGAGAGAAGTATGTAGCCATCTCGTGCTGTTAGTTTGTTGATCTCACATCAATTGCCATGCCCCCAGTTGTCCGGGAAAAAATGGCTACTTTGAAAACGATGTCGTGGTTGAATATGTATTGGTCGCGGATTGTTTTTTTTGGGCAACTTCTAAATTCGACCAAGCCGCCATGACATTTCTCTGAGAAAAAAAAATCGATTAATTTCACCGTTACCTGCTGCTGCTGACTATCAGGCAGTGGGGAAGGCTGTTACTAGGTGAACGAGCAAGTGGTGGGGAGGGCTGGAGGTGTGTGTGTTGAGAGAGCGCTGCAGGCAGCAGGGAGCTGAGTGAGAGGACAGCATCGCTGCCCTGCTCTCTATCACTCAGCTGTCAACACACACACGCGCGCTCAGTACTCAGCTGTCAACACACACACGCGCGCTCAGTACTCCCACTCCCTCCCCACTACTCACTCTCCCTCCCCACTACTCACTCTTCCACTTAGCAACCATGGCGGCCGCGGTGCAATTTAAAAGTAGGACAAAAACCCGTTATCCGCGACCAATAACACTGTAATAAAACAGCAGGGAGCAGGCCTCGAACCCTTGAACCTCTTGTCCGAAGTCCAGCGCGCTATCGACTGTGCGGCTAAAACATGCTCATGCGGCAGAGTCGATGTCCGCGCTTATAAACCCAGGGTCGTTACAATACATTTTCACCCCCGACATCGTTTTCAAAGTAGACTAATTTTCGGAAAACTGGGGACATGGCAACGCTGATGTATATAACCACACACTTTCGACATTGCCGCCGATCGTGCAGGCGATTTACCAATGAAACATTACGGTTTTGATCCTCTTGAACACGGCCATTATTTTTGAGTAAAATACCTGTGAGTTTGTGCTACCATCTCGTGGTCAGGCATGTATAATACTTGTCAAATCTGCACACATTTTTTTTTAAATATTAGCCTGTATCAGTCGTCTGTAATATTCATATAGCTGACAATTTAACACCGGCTCTGATTTTTTAAGTGCTTTTTAATATTTTCACTATTTGCTGTTGAAAATCTGAAATGTGCAGTTGAATTTCTAGAGGACGGAACTAGTTAATCAGATACTGGGGACTACATTTGTGATGCACCAGTACAATTTCGTGTGTTCTTCCAGTTTAGCTTGAGCTGTTGTTCATTGCAGAAACACCCTAAAAGGCACATCTGCTGGCTACTTCGGTCATGTTTCAGAATTCTTTAAGATGAGTTAATGAAACTCGGAGTATTCAAAGGTTTGTCAAATATGTGATTGTTTTACGGGGCGTAGGACCTCTGCCTGTATCTGTAAGGCATTTGACAGTTGTGAAGGACTTCGACACATCCTTGCTCGAATTTGTTGTTTGTCCACTATCCAAAAAGCAATTGAGGTGAGTCGTGTTATACATTACCAGATTTATACTAGTTTACCTAATCCAACGACGATCTTGTTTTGCTATGGCATAGCTGAGACAGAAACACCACTTTTTGTCTCAGCTGTATAGGTAGCATCAGCTAACAGTTAGCTAGCTAGCCTAATTGTTGTACTCTCGTCTTATCACGCAGGTACGAGGTAAATACCAATGAACTCATCAACGAGGAGCTTGGCATCGCATACCCGATATTTGATGGGATTCCCAATATGCAAGATTGATTAAAAAAAGAACCTGAAACACCAGTGAAACCAGCACAGCAGGCATAAAACACAAACAGTAAAGACTCAAGAAGATCTTGACCCTGAACAGTGTTTAAATTAGTTGTTAGCTAGAAGTCAATATGTTATCTCTCTCTACCCTCACAGTACTGGTTCCTATAGTCTCCCTATTTGGACTTTTCTATTCTGCAACTGTGGATGATAATTTCCCTCAGGGATGTACAAGCACTAGCAGTGTGTGTTTCTACAGTCTTCTGTTACCAGTCACCATCCCAGTCTATGTGTTTTTTCATCTATGGAAGTGGATTGGAATCAAGCTATTCAGACACAATTAGTGTACGCTTGCTTTACATGAATAGTGTTTCAGTTGAATGTCACTAATAATAAAGGTTATCAATTAGTGATGTGTACTGTGGTGATGGCATTGCACATGAAGCTGCTATTGCTACCACAGCTAATGATCCACTAAATGATTGTAAGAAAATGACAAATTAAGAAACTTTATTTGATGAGTGACATGCAATTTCTTCCATAAAATGTGCATTAATACATGTTTTTATTGAATGTGTTTTTAATTCAACTTAGAAAACATATAAAACTATAAAATGAACCTATTTTGGAAACCTGGGACAAAGAACGCCACGAAGAAAATGTATCCTTGTGAATGACTATCACTAATAAAATTGTATTGTTTTTGACTTTTTTTTGTTCTTGAGGGGAAGTTTGGGTTTAAACTTCACTTGTTACTTTTTTGTTTTCTTCCTACCACAGGCCTGTGTAAGTTTCATCAAGGGAGATTGTGGTCTTGGGGACTGTCCCTCGCCCTTCATCTTAAAGAAGAAAGATTCATTCAGTCTCATCTGAACTGCCTTAACTTGACTCTTGCACCGCCAGAATGGGTCATTCTCCTCACTTGACGTTGTGTCTGACTTCTGGCCAAGTGGGGGGCTGGTTTCCTCTTCATTGGCTTTTCTTTGAGATGGGGGATGTATGCCCATCTCTGCCCTCGTCCTGTTAGGGAGAGACAGGTCAGTAGGTTGCTCTGAGCACTCGGCAGCTCCACACGACTGGTGAAACCTGAGGAATGTGGAGATCTCTGAGGTAAAGAAGTTCTCTGTTTGAGTGGCTGTCTCAGATGTTGACTTCCAGAGCAGTGGCTCCTCTTTTGGCTCTATGAGTGACTTGGTATGCCTGGCCAATTTTGTGGTGTTGGCTTCACCAGTGCCTCCACTGCTGGAGTGATCTGAAGATGTTAGTACTCTGAATTTCTTCTGAGTTATGAACAGGTCCTCACTGTTGGCATCTTCAGCAGTACTTTGAGAGTTGGTTTGTCCCTTTCCATACTCTGTTCCCTGTTCTTGCCCCTCTCCACACTGATAAGTCCCAGAAAAGTTGCTTTCATTGTCACTCTTGGGGCTTTCCCAGGGAAAAGTATCTTTGGTTGTTGAGGTGCAACACTTAACTACTTCTGGCTGTTTTGCTTGTATGTAATCAGGGAATAAATCAAATGCAACTTTCTTTTTTCTCTGGGCCTTCTTCTTGGGTACCTTCACTAAGTCACTAACCACTGGCACAGGTTCCTGTTTCTTAATGTAATGTTTTACAGCAAATTTTACAGTGGACTTCCCCCTAGACTTAATTGGCTTTATTGGAGAGTTTGGTGCACTGTTTCCCTCAAAAAGAAAATAGCTATCTTGTAATCCCAGGGCTACTTTTCCTTTCTTTTTCTTCTTCCTATTACCTTTGGCCTTTTTGGTTTTCTTTTTGTCTTCAATACCAGTGTCTTTCAACTCTGTCCTGTGGGTTTTATTCTTTTTTAGACATTTGTCTTTCTTTGATTTTTTGATTTTTCCTCTCCTGGGTGAATCACAAAATGTGTCCGATTCTGTGTACTCGGTCTCTGCTCTTTCAGCCATCTCCATCTAGAAAAGGGATTTTGTGGAAATTATTATATATAATTATTCATAATCGGGCCTCTTGACATCAAAATAGAAATATGAAATAATTTACATTACATAGGCCTTATTTACATGTATGCAGTCTAGGGGCTGCCCCTCACAATGGATTTTTAAAATATGCTTTAAAGCTGTTTATCAAATTAGAATTCTCTCTGACTATAGCAATACTGTAATGTCTTACCAGTTACTCAAGACGCCTTCTGTTCCTCCAATGTTGGGAACTGTTAACGTTACTTGTATCCTCTCTTGAAACCATGTAACCCAACACCTGCATTAAACACATAGAAGAGCCTCATACGGTACATCTTGATACATTGCATCTCGACATGTAACATCTTGTATTAATGATGTAACTTGTTACAGTAGCCTGACTAGGCAACATTTTGAAAATATCGGCGATTGCAGGCTGTGGTCTTCCAATACAAAGTAAGAAACATAAATGACAACGACATTAAATTGAGCTAACTACAGGCCTTGGTCGTTAGCCTACCAACCGCAACAAAAAAAGTTAGCATACACCAAATAGTCTGGAATTATGTCAGATGTGGAACACTGAAATAAATAAATAAAATCTAAATTGTTACCAAATAAAGTTTTCAGAAACTATATTAATCATATAGCAATGAATTACCTTCTCAAGTCATTCTCCGGCCCTGACACTTGACAGACTCCCGCCACCCACCTCTTCAACTTCAGAGAGAGCGCATCTTTCTAGCGCGCATGCCCTTTCATTTGACAAGGCTACTGGCTGATCTCGTGACACACCTACTGTATGCGAATCTTGCCATCACTCACCTGCATCTACAAATAATGTTGGTCTACCAGGTAATTTACCTAAATGAGAATATTAAGATGCAAAAATAATATAGCCTAATGCAAAGTGTCAAACTGTTTAATTTTAAGGGGGTTTGTCTATAAATGTGTTTGGGACTGTTAGGACTACCATCAGCAATCTCAATTGGACCTTGCAAGACGATGACATGGAATGAAGGTAAAGATAATATTCTTTGTCCAAAGATTAATATAGATCTCAATTCCAATTTCAGAATAAGTGAATACAATATCAAAATCCTAAATCACCAAAAAAATGACATGGTCAGTATTTACTGTATAGGCAATCAACAGACTTTCCAGTTTTCCTTCAGTGTTCTTCAGGGTGGTGAGTACAGAAGTAACCCTTTTTACACACCCATTCAGTCCTTTATGAGTCACCACCCATTGGGCACAGATGTCATTTCAAGGTAGATTTGATGTACATTTGTCAACTAACTTGAATTCAAAGTGAAATCAACAAAACATTTCACCCTGTCAAATCAAAGTTTATTTGTCACGTGCGCTGAATAAAACAGGTGTAAACCTTACAGTGAAATGCTTACTTACAGGCTCTAACCAATGGTGCGGGGGAAAAAGGTATGTGTGTGTGATTGTGTGTGTAGGTAAGTAAAGAAATAAAACAACAGTAAAAAAGACATTTGAAAAAAGAGTAGCAAGGCTATATACAGACACCTGGTAGTATGTACATGTTGGTATCGTTAAAGTGACTATGCATATATGATCAACAGAGTAGCAGAAGCGTTAAAAGAGGGGTTGGCGGGTGGTGGGACACAATGTAGATAGCCCGGTTAGCCAATGTGTGGGGGCACTGGTTGGTCGGGCCAATTTAGGTAGTATGTAAGATGAATGTATAGTTAAAGTGACTATGCATATAAGATAAACAGAGAGTAGCAGCAGCGTAAAAGATGGGGGGGGTGTCACACAATGCAAATAGTCTGGGTAACCATTTGGTTACCTGTTCAGGAGTCTTATGGCTTGGGGAAAAAAACTGTTGAGAAGCCTTTTTGTCCTAGACTTGGCACTCCGGTACCGCTACGTAGACTTTGATCTGAAGCCATTCTTGTGATTATTGTGACTTTGCCATTGTAATTGTTTGTAAACTTGTGTAGTCAAATTAATTTATGATCGTATGCTATCCATTTGTTGTTTGTATGCTGTTCTTTGTATGCCATTTTAATATTTGATAATTAACCAATGATATTAGGACACTCTTGGCCATGATTACAGACACCTGTGTCTTTTAACACTACATAAACGAGTCATCCTGCAGTGTTTGTGATTATTCCCTGATGAAGACAGCTTGGCTGTCGAAACGTTGGTAATTACATTTTTTGCAACTGAGCTCCTAGAGTGCCTAGAGTGTGCGGCTCTCTTTTATTTTCAAGTTTTCTACTCCGCTAGCCAGCACCTCGCCTAAATAGGTGTGCGTTTCTTTTTTCTTCTAGATTACTCCGGTACCGCTTGCCATGCGGTAGTAGAGAGAACAGTCTATGACTGGGGTGGCTGGAGTCTTTGACAATTTTTAGGGCCTTCCTCTGACACCGCCTGGTGTAGAGGTCCTGGATGGCAGGCAGCTTAGCTCCAAATCAAATCAAATGTATTTATATAGCCTTTCGTACATCAGCTGATATCTCAAAGTGCTGTACTGAAACCAGGCCTAAAACCCCAAACAGCAAGCAATGCAGGTGTTGAAGTACATTGGTGAGGAAAAACTCCCTAGAAAGGCCAAAACCTAGGAAGAAACCTAGAGAGGAACCAGGTTATGAGGGGTGGCCAAACCAGACAGGAAGATCACATCAGTGACTCAACCCACTCAAGTGACGCACTCCTCCTAGGGACAGCATGAAAGAGCACCAGTAAGCCAGTGACTCAGCCCCTGTAATAGGGTTAGAGGCAGAGAATCCCAGTGGAAAGAGGGGAACCGGCCAGGCAGAGACAGCAAGGGCGGTTCGTTGCTCCAGAGCCTTTCCGTTCACCTTCACCGTCTGGGCCAGACTACACTCAATCATATGACCCACTGAAGAGATGAGTCTTCAGTAAAGACTTAAAGGTTGAGACTGAGTTTGCTTCTCTCACATGGGTAGGCAGACCATTCCATAAAAATAGTGATGTACTGGGCCGTACGCACTACCCGCTGTAGTGCCTTGCGGTCAGAGGCCGAGCAATTGCCTTACCAGGCAGTGATGCAACCAGTCAGGTTGCTCTCAATATTGCAGCTGTAGAACCTTTTTAGGATCTCAGGACCCATGCCAAATCTTTTTAGTTTCCTGAGGGGGAATAGGCTTTGTCGTGCCCTCTTCATGACTGTCTTGGTGTGTTTGGACCAATCTAGTTTGTTGTTGATGTGGACACCAAGGAATTTGAAGCTCTCAACCTGCTCCACTACAGCCCCGTCGATGAGAATGGGGACGTGCTCGGTGCTCCTTTTCCTGTAGTCCACAATCATCTCCTTAGTCTTGGTTACGTTGAGGGATAGGTTGTTATTCTGGCACCACCCAGCCAGGTCTCTGTCCTCCTCCCTATAGGCTGTCTCGTCGTTGTTGGTGATCAGGCCTACCACTGTTGTCGTCAGCAAACTTAATGATGGTGTTGGAGTCGTGCCTGGCCATGCAGTCGTGGGTGAACAGGGAGTACAGGAGGGGATTGAGCTCGCACCCCTGGGGAGCTCCAGTGTTGAGGATCAGCGTGGCAGATGTGTTGCTACCTACCCTCACCACCTGGGGGCGGCCTGTCAGGAAGTCCAGGATCCAGTTGAAGAGGGAGGTGTTTAGTCCCAAGCTCCTTAGCTTGGTGATGCGCTTTGAGGGTTCTATGGTGTTGAACGCTGAGCTGGAGTCAATGAACAGCATTGTCACATAGGTGTTCCTTTTGTCCAGGTGGGAAAGGGCAGTGTGGAGTGCAATAGAGATTGCATCATCTGTGGATCTGTTTGGGCGGTATGCAAATTGGAGTGGGTCTAGGGTTTCTGGGATAATGGTGTTGATATGAGGCATTACCAGCCTTTCAAAGCACTTCATGGCTACGGACGTGAGTGCTACGGGTCTGAGGTCATTTAGGCAGGTTGCCTTTGTGTTCTTGGGCACAGGGACTATGGTGGTCTGCTTGAAGCATGTTGGTATTACAGACTCAATCAGGGACATGTTGAAAATGTCAGTGAAGACACCTGCAAGTTGGTCAGCACATGCCCGGAGCACACGTCCTGGTAATCTGTCTGGCCCCGCAGCCTTGTGTATGTTGACCTATTTAAAAGTCTTACTTACGTCGGCTATGGAGAGCGTGATCACACAGTCGTCCGGAACAGCTGATGCTCTCATACATGCCTCAGTGTTGCTTGCCTCGAAGCGAGCATAGGAGTGATTTAGCTCGTCTGGTAGGCTTGTGTCACTGGGCAGCTCGCGGCTGTGCTTCCCTTTGTAGTCTGTAATAGTTTGCAAGCTTTGCCACATTCGACGAGCGTCGGAGTCGGTGTAGTATGATTCAATCTTAGCCCTGTATTGACGCTTTGCCTGTTTGATGGTTCGTCGCAGGACATAGCGGGATTTTTTGTAAGCTTCCGGGTCAGAGTCCCGCACCTTGAAAGCGGCAGCTCTACCCTTTAGCTCAGTGCGAATGTTGCCTGTAATCCATGGCTTCTGCTTGGGGTGTGTACGTACAGTCACTGTGGGGACGATGTCCTCAATGCACTTATTGATAAAGCCAGTGACTGATGTGGTGTATTCCTCAATGTCATAGGAAGAATCCCGGAACATGTTCCAGTCTGTGAAAGCAAAGCAGTCCTGTAGTTTAGCATCTGCTTCATCTGACCATTTGTTTCATAGACCGAGTCACTGGTGCTTCCTGCTTTAATTTTTGCTTGTAAGCAAGAATCAGAAGGATAGAGTTGTGGTCGGATTTGTACGCGTCTCTGTTTTGTACGTGTCTCTGCCATGTACGCGTCTGTGTGTGGAGTACAGGTGATCTAGAAAAAAATCCTCTGGTTGCACATTTAACATGTTGATAAAGATTTGGTAGAGCTGATTTAAGTTTCCCTGCATTAAAGTCTCCGGCCACTAGGAGTGCCGCCTCTGGGTGAGTGGTTTCCTGTTTGCTTATTTCCTTATACAGCTGACTGAGTGCGGTCTTAGTGCCAGCATCTGTCTGTGGTGGTAAATAAACAGCCACAACAATTATAGCTGAGAACTCTCTAGGCAAGTAGTGTGGCCTGCAGTTTATCACAATATACTGAACTTCAGGCGAGCAAAATCTAGAGACTTCCTTAGATTTCGTGCATCAGCTGTTGTTTACAAATATGCACAGATTCCCCCCCCCCCCCCCCACGTCTTACCGGAGTGTGCTGTTCTATCCCGCCGGTGCATGTCGTCATTCAGCCACGGTTCCGTGAAGCATAGGATATTACAGTTTTTGATGTCCCGTTAGTAGGATATTCGTGATCTTACCTCGTCTAGTTTATTGTCCAATGATTAAACATTGGCGAGTAATATTGACGGTAACGGCAGCTTTCCTTGTTGTCTTCTGCGGGTCCGGACAAGGCATCCGGCTCTTCGTCCTCTGCGTCGCTTCCTTTTGCGAATAATTGGAATGTCTGCCCTGTGGGGTGTTTGGAGAATATCGTGTGAGTCCTGCTTGCTGCTGCTGTTGTTGTTGAAGAAATCTTTGTCTAATCCGAGGTGAGTGATCGCTGTCCTGCTATCCAGAAGCTCTTTTCTTCCGTAAGATACGGTTGCAGAAACATTATGTACAAAATCATTTTCAAATATCAAGAGAAAAAAAACACATAATAGCACAATTGGTTAGGAGACCGTCAAACGGCGGCCATCTCCTCCGGTGCCATTTTGTCATTGGATTTATGTTTTAAAAAATCCAATCATTTCCCCACATTGATTTAACATCATCACATTGATTTATTGTTGTTGAAATGATGTGGAAACAACATTGATTCAACCAGTTTTTGCAGTCTAGCTCCCATCATGTCTCATAGCATAGCATCAGCGACCTTCAGGTCCTACTGTGCTTACTGTTTTCACAGGCTAAGGGGAAAGCGGTGCTCATAATAATGGGGGGACTCCTTTCTCTTTTTATTGTGGGAAAAAGTTTCTCTCAACTATCATCTGAGGCCTTGATGATGTCAGTCAACTATAGCCATGATCAGGGCTGACTGAGAATGTTGTCTGTGAAAATAGATTGTGCCCTTTGTACAATAAGGTTGATACAGTAATAGCCTAGTGTACGGCTGCAAAGCTTAGTCATTGATTACAGCTTTTGCTTTTTTTTTTCAGCAATGCCCCCTTTCCGGTGACAACTTGGTGTGTGTGTGTGTGTAACATATACTTGAATTACAATATTTTGTTTAGCATCATAAATCTACTAATGTTTTATTAAACCATACATTTTAAATACATGTTCTATTACAATACAAAGTTCAGCAGACATTTAAGGTTCTTGAGATTGCGCCACATTTTTGTTTAAAAGAATATCCAAGAGATCTTTTGCAAGTTCAGTGGAGCAGAAATTCTTAAACTTTTGCCTAATATCCTGCTTTCCCATTTCTGTGATAGGACACTAGCCACCTATATGGTATACCAAATTAGAACACTGACAATACTTTAGCCTACGCTGTGACTTTCTACCAGCCGGTCACAATGGTCACACGTAGGAACATCCCCGTAATATAACATGGAAGGAAAGTATTTATATCTGAAACTAATGTAGTCGTTGAAGTGTTTATTGGAGTGTGTAGATTAGGTAATAGACAGCGAAGGCTCCAGTTTTACGCTAGCGTGGGTGGCTGACACTATGAGGTACTGTTTGGAAAAAGTGTCTGCTAAATGACATGTATTATTTTAGTCAACAGCATTCATTTTCTGACATTGAGGCCATTACAACTTTGTTATTCACATTTACAGTGGCTGCGGCTCTGGTGAACCGGATGTATTGAACTTGCAGTATTTAGACACTGCACATATGATTGGATGACTAAATGAATGGATTACTTCCAGATCGAGACTCTCATCTGTTTTCCACTCTTGATGCTCCATTTGTCCAAGTGCTACATTACTTCTGCCTGTAAATGTTCTACACACCCAAGGGATTCTCTTTATCTGTGGAGGTATAATGAAGAATGTGTCAAAACCATGGGCTTTGCTTATTTTTGGAAACAAACATCACCCCTTAAGTGTTAAAATACACAGCACATAGCTACAGACCTTTCGCTACCTCAGCAAAGGTTGCGGATATGGAAAGACATAATTCAATATATCGGTGACTCCAAACAAGCGAGCCCCTTCTATTAAAATAAAGTGTTAATCTGCTTGTTAATCTGCTTGTTAATGCTATAGCACATGATAATGTGAGTATACTGTTTGTTTTACTTGTAGTAGTAACCAGTCAATTTATTGTGGTGGTCATGGGCCATTTCTGAGGTGGCATTGAAATATGCAGCGGAAACTACAGCTTTACCTAGATCCCTGAATTACAGGGAAGGTCAGGGGTGCATTATTGCCAGATGCCTTCCATCATTTCAGTTGTTCCATCCGCCCACGCTGTCTGGGTCTATGGGTCAGTCGACTTTCCCATGATCACTAAGGTATGGGACATTACATACATAATTATCCATGGTATACAGAAAGACAAGATTGATGAAACACACAAGAAATGTTTGAGATCATTCATTGAGTCTAATGAATTAAAATAAAATAGTAACTTTCTATTATGCGATTCATGTGCTCATGTTTTTAGTTTTTATCTAGACTGCCTTGGCTTGTTCTGCGAACACATCTGGGGAGACTGTTGTGTTGACATGGTAAGCCTGTGGGTACAAAGGAAGCCCATCGTGAACGTTTTGGAGCTTATAACAGGTGTGAAGGTACTGACTGCTGAGGAGGTGCTTGTAATGATGCGGCCACTACCTTATCTCTTTGTAACATTTTACATGGAAGCCCTCAGCCGATGACTGGATGCCAACGGAACCATGAACCGCACATGCCTCCCTGGGATAGCCTTTCAAAAGGCACACACTTCTGTTGTCGTACAAGTATCAATCATTTAGACATGTGAGAATAAAGATGGTGGCGAACAGCTTCACAGTTGTGATTAATCGGGATGAAGCCATTGATAAATGGTATCAGAGGCTGAGACATTCTCGATAGTTCCAGTATACAATAGTGTATATCATACCATAATGCCATCATTCCCTCCTAGATGTGCGGATCAGCCCAGACGATTTCTTCAGGGTTATACACTGACGTTCTAAATGAACAAATTCCGGCTTCCACTCAGTTGTTGAACCAAAATCCCAGTCTGAGTCAAAGGAAGTGGAAATGTTCAATATCTAATGTTATGCTTAGAATAACATTTTTCCTTCTCAGTCACACGTGAATCCTACTGAAACATAGCAAGTCTCTGCCGTTATTCAGATATCTACACAGCATGCTGCTGTTTTCATTTTGGATGGATTTTGCAGGTAAGGTCTTTGATATTAATGTTTTTTCTTTCTAGTACGATTGGTTTATTGGTCACTTCTAATCGACACTGTCGATGAGTCAGGCATACAAGATTAGTTTGGTGGCTCTGAAATAACTTGGACACTTGTTATCTCATCTTGCTTTATTATTGTAATCAAGTTGCATCAACATAGCTGGTGGAAAACGTCTGGTCAAAAGAGCATTGATGAGAGAACACGTGCCTGAGAATTCTCCTTACAGTGAAAATCCAGATGTACATCATAAGCCATCATTCACATGTCTGTGTGTGATATGACACCTTTCCCCCCACCAGAAGCTAATGCCACGAAGATGAGATACCTCAAGCATATTCCAATCTGTAAGGTAATCGACATGCTTCTTTACACAACAAAATACCCATGGGGCTGCTTTACATGATTCAAAGCGTGTGCCGACTAGAAAGCACTGGATCCGAGATGGTGAGGAAATGCAGACCATCAACCAAAGTCAAAGCTGGCTTGCCATGAGTTAGAGTCCAGCCCATCATGGTGCTTTGCTCCAGGAGGATTAGAAAGTAAATGGGACACTTCTGGGGGGAAAAAGTGCAGCCTTAAGTAGAGAAAAATTAATTTGGTGTCTGTAGTGTCAGATATAATTGACTGTGTTTACGTCGAAAGATTCTACTTGTTATACTTTTGCCTTGCACTGCAAATCCTGAAGGTAGGCTATACTAATAAACATACAAGACATGAATTAACATTTAGCTTTTTGAGTCATACAAATGCGTTCCATGTATACATTCTCCTATAGTTACTAGGGAGTAACTGATTTTGGTTGTTTTTCAGGAATTTCCTCTTTCTGGTGACAACTTGGTGTGCCTGTGACGGAGTTAGAGAGAAAATCAGGTGCAATAACACGTACTTACATTACACTTATTTTGTTTATAATCATAAATCTAATGATGTTTTATTAAACCATATATTTAAAATACAGTTTATATAATAATACAACAAAATTCTACAGACATTTAAGGTTCTTGAGTTTGCTCCACATTTTTGTCTAAAAAAAGAACCAGAAGATATTTTGCAAGTTCAGTGGAGCAGATATTCTGAAACTTTTGCCTCATATCCTGCTTGTCCATTTCTGCAATGGGACACTAGCCACCTATATGGTAGCCAAAATTAGAACACTGACAATACTCTAACCTACACTGTGACTTTCTACCACCTAGTCACACGTAGGAACATCCCCTGATATGTGGCAATGCATGTTATTGTGTGATCCATTGTGTGATTCATAAACCCCTATTTGATTTACAGTACCAGTCAAAAGTTTGGACACACCTACTCATTCAAGTTTTTATTTTTATTTTTTTAAACTATTTTCTACATTCTAGAATAATAGTGAAGACATCAAAACTATGAAATAATACATATGGAATCATGTAGTAACCAAAAAAGTGTTAAACAAATCAAAATATATTAGCCTTGATGACAGCTTTGCACACTCTTGGCATTTAATCAACCAGCTTCACCTGGAATGCTTTTCCAACCGTCTTGAAGGAGTTCCCACATATGCTGAGCACTTGTTGGCTGCTTGTCCTTCACTCTGCAGTCCAACTCATCCCAAACAATCTCAATTGGGCTGAGGTTGGGTGATTGTAGAGGCCAGGTCATCTGATGCAGCACTCCATCACTCTCCTTCATGGTCAAATAGCCCTTACACAGCCTGGATGTGTGTTGGGTCATTGTCCTGTTGAAAACAAATTATAGTCCCACTAAGTGCAAACCAGATGGAATGGCGTATCGCTGCAGAATACTGTGGTATTCTACAATGCAGAAATAGTAACAATAAAGAAAAACCCTTGAATGAGGAGGTGTGTCCAAACTTTTGACTGGTACTGTAGGTATTGCAATCCCAAATTAATCTGACTTTTGTCATTAGTTAGGATGTCAATACATACGGTTAAGTACTGTATGATTGGGTTGGACTCATATGATGGAGAAATTTCAAAACATACAACTATAGATCCTTTAAAATCTAAACTATCTAAATAATGTAGTGCATTTTAAACTAATCCATAATGTACTATTTTGATGAATTATGAGGAGTATTTCTGCTATGTTATGCATTAAGTCTTGCTCCAGCTTGTTTTTATAGTCTATAAAACCAAAAAGAAACCCAAGAATAGTACAGTTATGCTACTTATTGATATTATTCACTGTATTGACTGAATTATTATAGTAAGGGTCTATAATTATTAGTAAGGGTCTGCTAGATTTTTGCGCACCTGATTGTCATTGTTGTAAGGGTAGATGTCGTTAGCAATAACTTCTCTTTAATCCAGCGAGAATTCCCATCCACCCCAATACTGTCACATTGGACTACCACCGGTGACATGGCTTACATTGAGCCAGCATGAGGTAATGAGAACTACATGGTTTAGGATCTCATGCTAAGTTCAAATGTCATTTTGTTTGGTGGGTGTCATCTAAACAGGACATGCCCACTGTGGTCCATAATACGAAACCAGTAAAATACGAAACCAGTAAAAGGGCAAACCTCTTTAACATGCAGGTCAGCTTGGCCATAAATCCTGTTAAACTGGTATGTAAACAACTTTAATTGCCCACCACCTGTGAAGTTTGTTTTACAGGATGATAGTAAATCAAAAACAGGTGCAATGTGCAAATTCACTTTCAGTCTCGGAGCATCATTATCAATATAAGCAGTTCAGGACATTGATTTGGTGATAGTTACTTCATCCAAACAATAAGTCACTCACTAAAATGGATATGCCAAGCTAATACAATGATTTACATTTTCTTAATAGAAAAGTGCTTTGAAATTGCTTGAAACATGTGCAACTATGCACAAAAAAACATATTCCAGAACTTTCCAATACCCAAAGTTGCGTTGTTTTTCCACCATAGTGAATAGCAAATCTTATGTTCTTTGCCCAGAAGCACCTGAAAGTTGCCTATGTCCTCACATAACATCATGGACTGCCTATTCTCTGTCGTCGTGTTCTTTTTGGAGGCATGCATGCCTGCTGCCCTGACAGAAACCCTAACCAGTCCACGAGGGAAGATCTATAGGTCGGACCTGTTTGGTTCCTCTCTGGGATGTATTCTCTGTGTCATGACATAGCCATTCCTCTTCCACATTTAGAAAGATTCCCGCACGGTTACCTAATGTGTCATTGCACGCCCTGCGCCCATAAAAGTAGGACAGGGTAGCTCACTTCCCATGGATCATCCTACACACCTGTGGCCACAGCAGGAGATCTCCACTCGGGGGCATCAGGAAGAAAGAGATTTGACTTTTGGCTATAATGACTTATAGCTATTATATGGCATAGCATGTGTCAATAGAGCTGATGCGTGGCATATCAGTTGGATAGATGAAGACCAATGGGGTTTCTTATGTCCATATATCTGGAAGGAGGGGGCCTATAGTTGATACTAGTTAGGGAGTTGACAGTGCACATCAATTATGGGGTAGAGAGGGTGGGTGTGGGGGTTCTTCTTAAAAGGTTTCTGTGGGTTTGTAATTCATATGATAGACTAGCCTTTGAAGGTTATTTTTCAATCACTTTTATGCATTTCTAGTACCCTATTATTTGATCATGGCTTACAGAAAATGTGACATACAAGGCAATGCTTTTGAATCAATGAGGTGTGTGAGCCTAAATTTGAGTGAACTTGCGTTACAAGATAGGAAATTAATATATAACATTAGGCTAATCATTTTATTAGGCATTATGGTTTATTTTTTCATCTGAGCAATATTTGAATCCATAACAGTGCAACTACATCTCTGAGTTAGTCATGAATTACCCGATGTTCCACAGTGATTTTTTTCTGCTTACAGACAGCAACTGCACATTTGAAACTTGACAAAACATTAGGCCTGCACTATGTGGATGATCAAACAAGTGCGTCGGTATTTTCCCGGCACACTTTACTTATTACGGTTGAGCCCACTGGACGTTACTGTGACGTCATCGTGAGTGGATGGTTGTTGGTATCCCAGGGAAACTTGATAATACCCTAAAGCCTAAGGTCATAAATGTGTCTAAAGGCCTATTGCTAATTTCTCATTTGAATCTTGATAGAAAAAAAAACAGACTCAAAAGGACTGGGAAAATCCTTTAGGCCTACAATAAATATACAATATATTTACAATATAAATATATACTTTATACACTATTACTATACACAATTTGACAAAGCCTACCAAACAAATTTAATATAAAAATGTACTCTATAAAAGGCTTCCACCCCAAAGTTGCAATATGTCAGTAATGTAAACATTCACTGAAAGGCTGATCCTAGTAGTCGATTATAAATATTTGCTATTGAAAATAGCACAGTATCAGAAGCAGGGCAATTCGTTATCACCGGGCAAAGGTGCTGAAAGCTCGAAGTTGCGGAGGTGTTTTCATGCGAATGTCTATCCCCGTCAAGGCAAGTGACATCAACACCAATAATGAAGGCGGTTCATCAATGGGCAGAGGGCTATAAAAGGAACTTTGGGAGACGTACCCTAATCATAACAGATAGGCTGATCTACAATTCGGGTTTAAACCCCTGCTCGCCACGTCACAACTTTCCAGAGAAGCCTGTCTGTCACACGAGGCAAGCTGAACTTTAGCAACTTTGTCATTATTTTGTCTGCATGACATGCCATGTCTTTTCTAAGTAAAATTGTATAGCCTATTAAACTTTATTTGTAGTACAAATGGTTGCTTATCAAACATAGAAATTAAATCTTATTTTACTTTATTTGTAATGAAAAATTGTGGTTTATGAAACACAGAAATGTATTCCAGATATAAGTTTATGATCTAATCCTTTGTTTATTTTTCTTTGACAGGTTATCAAAATGTTACCTATCAGAGGTTTGGACATAAAAGTGGTACTTGTATCACTCTGCATGTTATACTATTCAACGTTATCAGAAGGACGACCATTGAGGTAGGTTTGAACTCTATATGCAGTGTTTAGAAATAACCTAATGGAATACCTTTATATTATGGGCTATATTATGTTGTATTGTAACATGATTGGATATGACAGGATACAAGTAGGCCTATTGCCTTGTTGTAAATGATAAAGTCTTGTTTTAAATCAGACACATCTAACTTACTATGTATTGTTTCCTACAGAAAGAGATCTGTTAGTGAAGTACAACTAATGCACAACCTTGGAGAACACAAGCACGTGCAGTTGAGGCAAGATTGGCTTCAGATGAAACTGAGAGGCATCCATACAGCCTCGCTCCGAAATGCAGAGAGAGTGGAGAAAGTGAGAACTAGAAACCTTCCTGATGATCTTCCGGATTTGGAGGAGTTAACGCCAAACGAAGTTAAATACATTTTGGAGAAACTCCTCAACGCTCATTGAAATTGGATTGCTGCAGTTTGAGTGTCCTGCGTTGCGGACTGTAGGTCACCACATTTGACATTTCATTCTATTTCATTCTTTTTATAGTTTTTATTTTATATTTTAAAAACTCGTGTTTATTTATAGGGCATGTGATTTAGAACATTTATTGGAGAAATAAAGTTGTGAGGAGGCTAAGCTTCCATGATTTTAGCTTAAAGCCCATTTATTTTTTATTAAGTAGTTCAAGCTATTTCTTTATCCAAACCACATCAAATTAATGGCAAAAAACTGTTTAGGACCAACACATTGTTTTTATTATTTGAAAAAGTGTCATACAATTGTTGATTTAACTGTATTATTCATTTGATTATATGTGCTGTCTATAAAGAAAATGTATATTTATATTTTCGTGTTCTTAATTAAAGTGCCATGCTATTTTTTATATGTGGTGTTCTGTGTTTGTATGTAGCAATTACTAGTAAAAAGACAAATTACTGCAAGATATGCAGTAACTGGGAATAAGGATCGTTACAGTTGAGCAATAACCGAGGAAAAATGTGTGCACTTTAACTGTAGAATGTAACCACTTGTATTTTTTTAAATCAACTAACTCCTGAAGTGCCAAAATTGATATATGTTTTGCAATAAACAATTGAGTGAATCCTCTGCTCTGAGTACATTTTTTGCAGGTTTTTAATTGATATGGCTGCATGTTTATATTGCGAATTAATGTATCAATCCTAATGTTTCCGAAGTTGGAAGCTTATTGTATAATTTTCACCTCAGACCAGGGCTGCGTTCAGAAATGATGCTGTACTGACCGACCAGTTGAAAAACGAGCAGGGGTTGAGTTGTGGGTTCAGAATGCACCGCTGCTCTTTAACTACTTCACTCATTGCTTCAAGCCACACCCCTGACCGGAGTTATTCTTTTGGACACGGTATTTCCAACATACTGCAGTTAGACTGCACTTGAACTGCAGTTATGCTGCATTGTACAGTCATGAACAAAAGTTTTGAGAATGACCAAATATTAATTTTCACAAAGTCTGCTGCTTCAGTGTCTTTAGATATTTTTGTCAGATGTTACTATGGAATACTGAAGTATAATTACAACCATTTCATAAGTGTCAAAGGCTTTTATTGACAATTACATGATGTTGATGCAAAGAGTCAATATTTGCAGTGTTGACCCTTTTTTTTCAAGATCTCTGCATTCTTCCCTGGCATGCTGTCAATTAACTTCTGGGCCACATCCTGACTGATGGCAGCCCATTCTTGCATAATCAATGCTTGGAGTTTGGCAGAATTTGTGGGGTTTTGTTTGTCCACCCGCCAGTTGAGGATTGACCACAAGTTCTCAATGAGATTAAGGTCTGGGGAGTTTGCTGGCCATGGACCCAAAATATTGATGTTTTGTTCCCCGAGCCACTTAGTTATAACTTTTACCTTATGGCAAGGTGCTCCATCATTCCATAATTTATTCATGGCTGTGTTCTTAGACAAAATTGTGAGTGAGCCCACTCCCTTGGCTGAGAAGCAACCCCACACATGAATGGTCTCAGCATGCTTTACTGTTGGCATGACACAGGACTGATGGTAATGCTCACCTTGTCTTCTCCGGACAAACTTTTTTCCGGATGCTCCAAACAATCAGAAAGGGGATTCATCAGAGAAAATGACTTTACCCCAGTCCTCAGCAGTCCAATCCCTGTACCCTTTGCAGAATATCAGTCTGTCCCTGATGTTTTTCCTGGATAGAAGTGGCTTCTTTGCTGCCCTTCTTGACACCAGGCCATCCTCCAAAAGTCTTCGCCTCACTGTAAGTGCAGATGCACACCTGCCTGCTGCCATTCCTGAGCAAGCTCTGTACTGGTGGTGCCCCGATCCCGCAGCTGAATCAACTTTAGGAGACAGTCCTGGCGCTTGCTGGACTTTCTTGGGCGCCCTGAAGCCTTCTTCACAACAATTGAACCGCTCTCCTTGAAGTTCTTGATGATCCAATAAATGGTTGATTTAGGTGCAATCTTACTGGCAGCAATATCCTTGCCTGTGGAGCCCTTTTTGTGCAAAGCAATGATGACGGCACGTGTTTCCTTACAGGTAACCATGCTTGACAGAGGAAGAACAATGATTCCAAGCACCACCTTCCTTTTGAAGCTTCCAGTCTGTTATTCGAACTCAATCAGCATGACAGAGTGATCTCCAGCCTTGTCCTCGTCAACACTCACACCTGTGTTAACGAGAGAATCACTGACATGTCAGCTGGTCCTTTTGTGGCAGGGCTGAAATGCAGTGGAAATGTTTTTGGGGGCTCAGTTCATTTGCATGGCAAAGAGGGACTTTGCAATCAATTGCAATTCATCTGATCACTCTTCATAACATTCTGGAGTATATACAAATTGCCATCATACAAACTGAGGCAGCTTTGTGAAAATGAATATTTGTGTCACTCTCAAAACTTTTGGCCACGACTGTATTGTAGTTATACTGCACTCTGACTGCAATCTTTTTTTGCATGGGAAAGTCTGTTCCAGAAGGTTTTGAGAAAACGTATAAACGATTCCGCAACATAGCAAATGTTCAAGTGAACTGAACGCATCCCAGTATCTTTATGCCTCAGATGGGAGGTGATTGGTTGCTGAGGTTAGCTCCTCATACTGCACTCTGACTGCAATCTTTTTTTGCATGGGAAAGTCTGTTCCAGAAGGTTTTGGGAAAACGTATAAACGATTCCGCAACATAGCAAATGTTCAAGTGAACTGAACGCATCCCAGTATCTTTATGCCTCAGATGGAAGGTGATTGGTTGCTGAGGTTAGCTCCTCAGGGGTTGTCAATGTAGGCTACACACTGGCTGCATAGTCTCTAATCATAGTGAGTAGCCTAGCGCCTATATGAAAATAGAACTTGATATAGCTAGCAGCATACCACCCTGCATCCCACTGCTGGCTTGACTCTTAAGCTAACCAGGGTTGGTCCTGGTCAGTCCCTGGATGGGAGACTAGATGTTTCTAGAAGTGGTGATGTAGGGCCAGTAGGAGGCATTTTTTCCTCTGGTCAAAAAAAAGATCTCCCAGGACAGTGACCGGGGACATTGCCCTGTGTAGGGTGCCGTCTTTCAGATGGGATGTTAAATGGGTGAACATTAAAGATCCCATAGCATTTATTATAAGAGTAGGGGTGTTAACCCTGGTGTCCTGGCTAAATTCCCAATCTGGCCCTCGTACCATCATGGCCACCTAATCATCCCCAGCTTCCAATTGGCTCATTCATCCCCCCTATCCCCTGTAACTATTCTCCAGGTTGTTGCTGTAAATGAGAATGTGTTGTCAGTCAACTTACCTTGTAAAATAAGTGTTGATAAAAAATCAATAAAACTTTTATATACACATATATCAATTAAATCAAATATTTAATTTCCTAAATGTTTGGGTGCATGCTTGATGTGGTTTTAAGACTGCAGATTGCGCAGCCAGCAGCATCTCTAACCTTCGTGAACAAGCCGGTTATATAGTCTTGTGATATGTCCTGTTGCTCAGCAGCATTTAAAACTGTCTAAACAAAGGATTACAGTTGCTTCCTTGTAACTATCTGCGAGAAATGTCTCCCACTATTATTGTAATCAGTTGATCACCAATCTAGCAATATTTATTAGGATTTTGTTTACATTAACTTTTGGATAAAACTCAGCCAACAATGAATCCAAAGAGGAGCATCATTGTATAGCTAACGTTAACGAGATTTAACATTCGCTAAAGTTAGCTTTTACAGACAAAATGGGTTAAACGTTAGACGTTTGATTTACTAGTTAGAACTTTGTTTGATAGCTAGCTTTATCTGTTTTTTTATTTTGGCTAAACCCTCTCAACACAGTCTTCATGGATTGCTAGCATGAGTCATAATGTTGATTGCTAGCATGAGTCATAACGTTCTCATTTGCTAAGCAAATTTGACCACTGATTGCTGACGTCAGGTAACCTGTGGTTAGATTTTTGGGCCACCACCGAAAGGTTGTTAGATCGAATCCCCAAGTTACAAATCTGTCATTCTGCCCCTGAACAAGGCAGTTAAGCCACTGGTCCTAGGCTGCCATTGTAAATAAGAATTGGTCTTAATTGAAGGTTATATTAGGCATACAGTTAGCTGATTAACCTCCATGGTGATGGAAGTTTTTGATAAAACCGATTTAAAATCAGTTTTAGCTAGCTAATGTACATTGTAGAAATAGGCAGGGTTTATTACTGGCTGTGTTAACTAGTGTTTTCATGTTGTTGTAACGTTTATAGTTAACGTTAGCAAGTACTAGCTAACAGTTAGATAATGCTAATAGTTGCCAACTTTAACACTTAGCTAGCTAGTTACAATGTATCTAGCTAGCTACCTATATGCTACAATCAAGTTGTCACATGTCTAGCTTGGTGGTAGCGTTCTTCTTCTTCTTCTATGAGGTTTAACGGCGGTTGGCATCCAATTTGTTGCATTACCTCCACCTACTAGACTGATCTAATAACAGTGTTGTGAACACACCACTAACCACAAACAAAGTAAACATAAAAATATATATTTACACACTTTAGAATTACAGTATTTGGAAGACCCTCAGTCCTCTACACAATAGCGTGCTGATGATGCCAAGTCACATAGCAGTCTCTCTGCTGTAAAGCAGAGGGTAACAGAACAAGTAGTGCAGGTGATGGGAGATGTATTGTGACACAGAGCACAACGACGCCTCCCTGCTGTGCCCTTTTGGCCCTGAGGCACATTCATGTCTGCAGTTATGAATTTGGGCATGTGAACACCACTGGTGGCAGAAGTAGAAGGAGTAGAATGGAACAGCACCAAACAGACCATGTGCTTGATACCATTTAACTCACATTTAACATTACATTACATTTAAGTCATTTAGCAGACGCTCTTATCCAGAGCGACTTACAAATTGGTGCTTTCACCTTATGACATCCAGTGGAACAGCCACTTTACAATAGTGCATCTAAGTCTTTTAAGGGGGTGAGAAGGATTACTTTATCCTATCCTAGGTATTCCTTAAAGAGGTGGGGTTTCAGGTGTCTCCGGAAGGTGGTGATTGACTCCGCTGTCCTGGCATCGTGAGGGAGTTTGTTCCACCATTGGGGGGCCAGAGCAGCGAACAGTTTTGACTGGGCTGAGCGGGAACTGGACTTCCTCAGTGGTAGGGAGGCGAGCAGGCCAGAGGTGGATGAACGCAGTGCCCTTGTTTGGGTGTAGGGCCTGATCAGAGCCTGGAGGTACTGAGGTGCCGTTCCCCTCACAGCTCCGTAGGCAAGCACCATGGTCTTGTAGCGGATGCGAGCTTCAACTGGAAGCCAGTGGAGAGAGCGGAGGAGCGGGGTGACGTGAGAGAACTTGGGAAGGTTGAACACCAGATGGGCTGCGGCGTTCTGGATGAGTTGTAGGGGTTTAATGGCACAGGCAGGGAGCCCAGCCAACAGCGAGTTTCAGTAATCCAGACGGGAGATGACAAGTGCCTGGATTAGGACCTGCGCCGCTTCCTGTGTGAGGCAGGGTCGTACTCTGCGGATGTTGTAGAGCATGAACCTACAGGAACGGGCCACCGCCTTGATGTTAGTTGAGAACGACAGGGTGTTGTCCAGGATCACGCCAAGGTTCTTAGCGCTCTGGGAGGAGGACACAATGGAGTTGTCAACCGTGATGGCGAGATCATGGAACGGGCAGTCCTTCCCCGGGAGGAAGAGCAGCTCCGTCTCGCCGAGGTTCAGCTTGAGGTGGTGATCCGTCATCCACACTGATATGTCTGCCAGACATGCAGAGATGCGATTCGCCACCTGGTCATCAGAGGGGGGAAAGGAGAAGATTAATTGTGTGTCGTCTGCATAGCAATGATAGGAGAGACCATGTGAGGTTATGACAGAGCCAAGTGACTTGGTGTATAGCGAGAATAGGAGAGGGCCTAGAACAGAGCCCTGGGGACACCAGTGGTGAGAGCGCGTGGTGAGGAGACAGATTCTCGCCACGCCACCTGGTAGGAGCGACCTGTCAGGTAGGACGCAATCCAAGCATGGGCCGCGCCGGAGATGCCCAACTCGGAGAGGGTGGAGAGGAGGATCTGATGGTTCACAGTATCGAAGGCAGCCGATAGGTCTAGAAGGATGAGAGCAGAGGAGAGAGAGTTAGCTTTAGCAGTGCGGAGTGCCTCCGTGATACAGAGAAGAGCAGTCTCAGTTGAATGACTAGTCTTGAAACCTGACTGATTTGGATCAAGAAGGTCATTCTGAGAGAGATAGCGGGAGAGCTGGCCAAGGACGGCACGTTCAAGAGTTTTGGAGAGAAAAGAAAGAAGGGATACTGGTCTGTAGTTGTTGACATCGGAGGGATCGAGTGTAGGTTTTTTCAGAAGGGGTGCAACTCTCGCTCTCTTGAAGACGGGAGGGACGTAGCCAGCGGTCAGGGATGAGTTGATGAGCGAGGTGAGGTAAGGGAGAAGGTCTCTGGAAATGGTCTGGAGAAGAGAGGAGGGGATAGGGTCAAGCGGGCAGGTTGTTGGGCGGCCGGCCGTCACAAGACGCGAGATTTCATCTGGAGAGAGGGGAGAAAGAGGTCAGAGCACAGGGTAGGGCAGTGTGAGCAGAACCAGCGGTGTCGTTTGACTTAGCAAACGAGGATCGGATGTCGTCGACCTTCTTTTCAAAATGGTTGACGAAGTCATCTGCAGAGAGGGAGGAGGGGGGGAGGATTCAGGAGGGAGGAGAAGGTGGCAAAGAGCTTCCTAGGGTTAGAGGCAGATGCTTGGAATTTAGAGTGGTAGAAAGTGGCTTTAGCAGCAGAGACAGAGGAGGAAAATGTAGAGAGGAGGGAGTGAAAGGATGCCAGGTCCGCAGGGAGGCGAGTTTTCCTCCATTTCCGCTCGGCTGCCCGGAGCCTTGTTCTGTGAGCTCGCAATGAGTCGTCGAGCCACGGAGCGGGAGGGGAGGACCGAGCCGGCCTGGAGGATAGGGGACATAGAGAGTCAAAGGATGCAGAAAGGGAGGAGAGGAGGGTTGAGGAGGCAGAATCAGGAGATAGGTTGGAGAAGGTTTGAGCAGAGGGAAGAGATGATAGGATGGAAGAGGAGAGAGTAGCGGGGGAGAGAGCGAAGGTTGGGACGGCGCGATACCATCCGAGTAGGGGCAGTGTGGGAAGTGTTGGATGAGAGCGAGAGGGAAAAGGATACAAGGTAGTGGTCGGAGACTTGGAGGGGAGTTGCAATGAGGTTAGTGGAAGAACAGCATCTAGTAAAGATGAGGTCGAGCGTATTGCCTGCCTTGTGAGTAGGGGGAAGGTGAGAGGGTGAGGTCAAAAGAGGAGAGGAGTGGAAAGAAGGAGGCAGAGAGGAATGAGTCAAAGGTAGACGTGGGGAGGTTAAAGTCGCCCAGAACTGTGAGAGGTGAGCCGTCCTCAGGAAAGGAGCTTATCAAGGCATCAAGCTCATTGATGAACTCTCCGAGGGAACCTGGAGGGCGATAAATGATAAGAATGTTAAGCTTGAAAGGGCTGGTAACTGTGACAGCATGGAATTCAAAGGAGGCGATAGACAGATGGGTAAGGGGAGAAAGAGAGAATGACCACTTGGGAGAGATGAGGATCCCGGTGCCACCACCCCGCTGACCAGAAGCTCTCGGGGTGTGCGAGAACACGTGGGCGGACGAAGAGAGAGCAGTAGGAGTAGCGGTGTTGTCTGTGGTGATCCATGTTTCCGTCAGTGCCAAGAAGTCGAGGGACTGGAGGGAGGCATAGGCTGAGATGAACTCTGCCTTGTTGGCCGCAGATCGGCAGTTCCAGAGGCTACTGGAGACCTGGAACTCCACGTGGGTCGTGCGCGCTGGGACCACCAGATTAGGGTGGCCGCGGCCACGCGGTGTGGAGCGTTTGTATGGTCTGTGCAAAGAGGAGAGAACAGGGATAGACAGACACATAGTTGACAGGCTAGAGAAGAGGCTACGCTAATGCAAAGGAGATTGGAATGACAAGTGGACTACACGTCTCGAATGTTCAGAAAGTTAAGCTTACGTAGCAAGAATCTAATTGACTAAAATGATTAAAATGATACAGTACTGCTGAGGTAGGCTAGCTGGCAGTGGCTGCTGTTGACTTTGTAGGCTAGCTGGCAGTGGCTGCGTTGTTGACACTACACTAATCAAGTCGTTCCGTTGAGTGTAAAGTTTCTACAATGCTGCTATTCGGGGGCTAGCTGGCTAGCTAGCAGTGTTGATTACGTTACGTTGCGTTAAAAGAATGACAATAGCTGGCTAGCTAACCTAGAAAATCGCTCTAGACTACACAATTATCTTTGAAACAAAGACGGCTATGTAGCTAGCTATGTAGCTAGCTACGATCAAACAAATCACACCGTTGGGACTGTAATGAAATGAAATGAAAATGTGATACTACCTGTGGAGCGAAGCGGAATGCGACCGGAATGCGAAAGTTCTATTCAGTAGACGTTGGCTAGCTGTTGGCTAGCTAGGAGTGACTCCTACGTTAAGGACGACAAATAGCTGGCTAGCTAACCTCGGTAAATTAAGATAGTCACTCTAAGACTACACACTCTAAACTACACAATTATCTTGGATACGAAGACAGCAAAGACAACTATGTAGCTAGCTAACACTACACTAATCAAGTCGTTCAGTTGAGTGTGATAGTTACTACAGTGCTACGGTAGACGGTGAACGTTAGCTAGCTGGCTAGCTGCTGGGCAGATAGGAGGACGACGAAATACGATAATTACGCAATTATCTTTGATACAAAGACGGCTATGTAGCTGGCTAAGAAGAAATTGCTAAGATTAGACAAATCAAACCGTTGTACTATAATGAAATGTAATGAAATGTAATGAAAAGTTATACAACCTGCAGACCGAAGCAGACCGAAGCGCGGATGCGACCGCTCGCAGTGTAGACTACGTTAGGACGACGAAATACGATAATTACGCAATTATCTTTGATACAAAGACGGCTATGTTAGCTAGCTAAGAAGAAATTGCTAAGATTAGACAAATCAAACCGTTGTACTATAATGAAATGTAATGAAATGTAATGAAAAGTTATACTACCTGCGGACCGAAGTGCGGATGCGACCACTCGCTCCCTTGCTTCTTGCAATACCACAAAACTCACCCCACCCCGGTCACCACTATGAGCCGTTCTCCCCTGACCAGCCTTAATTACCATTGGTAAACACACACTTCACCATAGTGATTGTATTCCCCCTAATCATTATATATATATATATATACAGTGCCTTGCGAAAGTATTCGGCCCCCTTGAACTTTGCAACCTTTTGACACATTTCAGGCTTCAAACATAAATATATAAAACTGTATTTTTTTGTGAAGAATCAACAACAAGTGGGACACAATCATGAAGTGGAACGACATTTATTGGATATTTCAAACTTTTTTAACAAATCAAAAACTGAAAAATTGGGCGTGCAAAATTATTCAGCCCCTTTACTTTCAATGCAGCAAACTCTCTCCAGAAGTTCAGTGAGGATCTCTGAATGATCCAATGTTGACCTAAATGACTAATGATGATAAATACAATCCACCTGTGTGTAATCAAGTCTCCATATAAATACACCTGCACTGTGATAGTCTCAGAGGTCCGTTAAAAGCGCAGAGAGCATCATGAAGAACAAGGAACACACCAGGCAGGTCCGAGATACTGTTGTGAAGAAGTTTAAAGCCGGATTTGGATACAAAAAGATTTCCCAAGCTTTAAACATCCCAAGGAGCACTGTGCAAGTGATAATATTGAAATGGAAGGAGTATCAGACCACTGCAAATCTACCAAGACCTAGCCGTCCCTCTAAACTTTCAGCTCATACAAGGAGAAGACTGATCAGAGATGCAGCCAAGAGGCCCATGATCACTCTGGATGAACTGCAGAGATCTACAGCTGAGGTGGGAGACTCTGTCCATAGGACAACAATCAGTCGTATATTGCACAAATCTGGCCTTTATGGAAGAGTGGCAAGAAGAAAGCCATTTCTTAAAGATATCCATAAAAAGTGTTGTTTAAAGTTTGCCACAAGCCACCTGGGAGACACACCAAACATGTGGAAGAAGGTGCTCTGGTCAGATGAAACCAAAATGGAACTTTTTGGCAACAATGCAAAACGTTATGATTGGCGTAAAAGCAACACAGCTCATCACCCTGAACACACCATCCCCACTGTCAAACATGGTGGTGGCAGCATCATGGTTTGGGCCTGCTTTTCTTCAGCAGGGACAGGGAATATGGTTAAAATTGATGGGAAGATGGATGGAGCCAAATACAGGACCATTCTGGAAGAAAACCTGATGGAGTCTGCAAAAGACCTGAGACTGGGACGGAGATTTGTCTTCCAACAAGACAATGATCCAAAACATAAAGCAAAATCTACAATGGAATGGTTAAAAAATAAACATATCCAGGTGTTAGAATGGCCAAGTCAAAGTCCAGACCTGAATCCAATCGAGAATCTGTGGAAAGAACTGAAAACTGCTGTTCACAAATGCTCTCCATCCAACCTCACTGAGCTCGAGCTGTTTTGCAAGGAGGAATGGGAAAAAATTTCAGTCTCTCGATGTGCAAAACTGATAGAGACATACCCCAAGCGACTTACAGCTGTAATCACAGCAAAAGGTGGCGCTACAAAGTACTAACTTAAGGGGGCGGAATAATTTTGCACGCCCAATTTTTCAGTTTTTGATTTGTTAAAAAAGTTTGAAATATCCAATAAATGTCGTTCCACTTCATGATTGTGTCCCACTTGTTGTTGATTCTTCAGAAAAAAAATACAGTTTTATATCTTTATGTTGAAGCCTGAAATGTGGCAAAAGGTCGCAAAGTTCAAGGGGGCCGAATACTTTCGCAAGGCACTGTATATAGCTAGCCAAGCAGCACCATGAAGACCAAGGAGCTCTCTAAACAGGTCAGGGACAAAGTTGTGGAGAAGTACAGTTCAGGGTTGGGTTATAAAATAATATCCGAAACTTTGAACATCCCACGAAGCACCATTAAATCCATTATTAAAAAATGGAAAGAATATGGCACCACAACAAACCTGGAGGGCATTAATCAGAGAGGCAACAAAGAGACCAAAGATAACCCAGATGGAGCTGCAAAGCTCCACAGCGGAGATTGGAGTATCTGTCCACTTTAAGCCGTACACTCCACAGAGCTGGGCTTTACAGAACAGTGGCCAGGAAAAAAGCCATAGCTTTAAAGAAAGAAATAAGCAAATACATTTGGTGTTCGTCAAAAGGCATGTGGGAGACTCCCCAAACATATGGAAGAAGGTACTAAAATTTAGCTTTTTGGCCATCAAGGAAAATGCTATGTCTGGCTCAAACCCAACACCTCTCATCACCCGAGAACACCATCCCCACAGTGAAGCATGGTGGTGGCAGCATCATATTGTAGGGATGTTTTTCATTGTCAGGGACTGGGAAACTGGTCAGAATTGATGAAATGATGGATTGCGCTAAATACAGGGAAATCTTTGAGGGAAACCCGTTTCAGTCTTCCAGAGATTTGAGACTGGGACAGAGGTTCACCTTCCAGCAGGACAATGACCTTAAGCATACTGCTAAAACAATACTCGGGTGGTTTAAGGGGAAACATTTAAATGTCTTGTAATCGTGTAGTCAAAGCCCAGACCTCAATCCAATTGAGAATCTGTGATACATCTTATAGATTGCTGTACACCAGTGGAACCCATCCAACTTGTAGGAGCTGGAACAGTTCTGCCTTGAAGAATGGGCAAAAATCCCAGTGGCTAGATGTGCTAAGCTTATAGAGACATACCCCAAGAGACTTGCTGAGAAAAATGTCTCTACCAAGTATTTATTTCAGGGTGAATAGTTATAGTTATGTGAATAGCACGCTCAAGTTTTCAGATTGGTAATGCTATGAAACTGGCGTGTGACATCGTGCATAAATGTATTTTGTCCCCCTACACCAAACGTGATCACGACACGCAGGTTCAAATATCAAAACAAACTCTAAACCATTGGCATTCATTTGGTTTAAACATTTATGGCAATTTAGCTAGTTAGCTTGCACTTGCTAACTAATTTGTCCTATTTAACTAGCTTGCTGTTGCTAGCTAATTTGTCCTGGGATATAAACATTAGGTTGTTATTTTACCTGAAATGCGCAAGGTCTTCTACTCCGACAATTAATCCACACATAAAAACGGTCAACCGAATCATTTCTAGTCTTCTCTCCTCCTTCCAGTCTTTTTCCTCGTTGAACTTATATGGTGATTGGCATCTAAACTTTCATAGTATTACCACGATCACTGGCAACACAGTTCGTCTTTCAATCACCCACGTGGGTATAACCAATGAGGAGATGGCACGTGGGTACCTGCTTCTATAAACCAAGGAGGAGATGGGAGAGGCAGGACTTGCAGCGCGATCTGCGTCAGAAATAGGAATTACTTCTATTTTAGCCCTTGGCAACGCAGACGCTCGTTGACGCGCGCGAGCAGTGTGTGTGCAATAATTGAATAACATAGATTTCTGAATTTATTTTGCGATGCTTGTGCAAGCGGTGTGGCCAGGGTATTAGGGAGTCTTTGCAGCGTGTAGATGGTGCAGGTATCATTGCCAGAATGATCCAGCTCCGTTGCAATGTTCGGCAAAAATACTCTGTTCCTGCTTCCCCCTGTCTCTCGTCCACATTGATACAAATCATAAATTGATAAGGTACTAAGATGTATAATGTCTCCATCAAATCTAAGAAGTTATTTAACTTTTTTATTCTTACTTATTCGTAGACACATTTTCAATGATGTATGAAATTGGAGTCTTCATCAACTGGTAATACATCAATAATGAAGCAGGTTAATAGGTTAAACATTTCACTTTTAATTCCAATGCTTTTTTTCAAGATACAACATTGTCATCTTTGGCGGTGTAGATGGATTTTCAAGGAAGGTAAGTATATTATTTTGTATGCATATTGCATATTTCCCATCACCTAATGAACTACCACAACACCAGTCTAGTGTTTTCTGTGATGTATTGACGTATCCTGAAAATGACATCTGCTGCTTTAGATTGAACGGTCATATCTCAGTTATTGTTTCCATATCTACAAAAAAATAAGCTATTTTCTTTACTTTCAGAGTGCGAGCTGATCAAGGGGTCGAAAAAGTAGATATTGCCAGATGTTCACTGTCTGAGGAACAGGCCGTGGAAGCTTTATTGCTGTCAAAAGTGTCCATAACCAGAGGTAATTAAACTGTTCTGTGTTATTTTTCTCTCTTCCTTTCTGCCTGTCTTGTTGTACATGGAACCTGTCTCACATGCACAGTTTGGAGGAAGAAGGATACCTTGACCTGTCGAATTCTATCCACCTCTTCTGTGTGGGATATGTGTTCCTACCTCGTCTGCGGGGCAGATCTGCAGCATTTCACAGAGAGTTGGAATAATCGCCCTTTAAGTACAGAGGCGAACCTGACACCTCACCAACTGTGGCATATCGCTCTAAACACCTGTGCACATTTTTGTTTTTGCCTTAGCACTACACAGCTGATTCAAATGATCAAGTCATCATCAAGCTTCCAGTGGTATTTATGTCTAATAATGACATTATCTTCTATTTTTTGTCCCCATGTCTCTGTTTTTCAGCATAAAGTACTCTGTAGCCACTTAGTGTGGACACCAGGTGAGACCACATACACATAATAACAGGGTCTCTCCTTCACTCCTCCTCTCCCCCTTCTCCCTAAATCCTCTAGGTTATATCAGCTGTGTTGGTGAACCCCTCCCGCATCTGAACTGGCTGACACAGGGGGCACAGCATGATCATAGGTGAGAGGTCACTTGGTCGGGTCTACAGAATGTATTATTAAAGAGATGCTTTACATTTAAATACAGATAGAGATATAGTAGTCGCAGAGTTAATGATTCAAGGTCAGTTAAGCATTTCACCTCCTAATTATGTTGACTGACCATGTTAGAATAAAAAAAACAAGGCTTAATCATGCTCTATCTCTATCCATCTGTCTCTCGTCTGCCGGTATGTTTTGATGTGAGAGAGGAAGCCAGTCCCGTCATCACCACCTCACCCGCTCTTAAGATAACCTTTGGGCCAACTGGGGGCCCAAGGCTAGTTAGGAGACATCGCTAGAGACACTGTAATTGTGATGAACTGAGAGAATATTAGGGTAGCACTGTAATTCATTAATCATATGCTGTCTGCCTCTGTTCTTACCTCTTTCCCTTTCTTCTACACTTCTCCCCCACCTTGTCTTTCTTCCTTCTTTTATAATTCACACCATTTGAAGTACCGATTGAACTTGTATTTATAATATAATATTACAATTATCATAATTATAATGCATGTATTATGTATTTATAACACCTGTATAATGAACTTCTTTTAATAAAGCGTTTCACATTCTCTACTGGTTGAAATTAAGTATCTCATTGAAATACTATCCTGTGTCCACAGATTAATGCAGATGAAGGGAGTTAGATATGCATAGTTTTTTTTCTGTATATATGAATTACAAATCAGCATTTCCTTAGATCATGTTTCTAGTCTATTGCATAGTTACAATTTATAATCATTGATGTCCCAGGAGCAGGAGTGGTAAACACTGTTGAAGTGTATAATTGTAATAAACTCAGCAAAAAAAGAAACGTCCTCTCACTGTCAACTGTGTTTATTTTCAGCAAACTTAATGTGTACATATTTGGATGAACATAACAAGATTCAACAACTGAGACATAAACTGAACAAGTTCCACAGACATGTGACTAACAGAAATTGAATAATGTGCCCCTGGATAAAGGGTGGGTCAAAATCAAAAGTAACAGTCAGTATATTGTGGCCACCAGCTGCATTAAGTACTGCAGTGTATCTCCTCCTGATGGACTGCACCAGATTTGCCAATTCTTACTGTGAGATGTTACCCCACTCTTCCACCAAGGCACCTGCAAGTTCCTAGACATTTCTGGGGGGAATGTCCCTAGCCCTCACACTCCGATCCAACAGGTTCTAGACGTGCTCAATGGGATTGAGATCCGGGCTATTCGCTGGCCATGGCAGAACACTGACATTCTTGTCTTGCAGGAAATCACATACAGAACGAGCAGTATGGCTGGTGGCATTGTTATGTTGGAGGGTCATATCAGGATGACCCACATGAGGGAGGAGGATGTCTTCCCTGTAACACACAGTGTTTAGATTGCCTGCAATGACAACAAGCTCAGTCCGATGATGCTGTGACACACCGCCCCAGACCATGATGGACCCTCCACCTCCAAATCGATCACCCTCCAGAGTACAGGCCTCGGTGTAACACTCATTCCTTCGACGATAAACGCAAATCCGACCATCACCCTTGGTGAGACAAAACCGCGACTCGTCAGTGAAGAGCACTTTTCTTTTTTGCTGAGTTTACAAACATGCAGACACAGCATCATTCAAAGAATGGAGTTTGATACACCTGGTATTGGATATGACTGAAAAAGAATGTCTCACAGAGATTCATACCTGAACCGCACCTTTATTTACCAAGGAAGAGTACATGATCTGTGAATATATTCAATGTACAGGCTACAATGTGGGGATCTCATGCGTGGTAATAACTACAGTACATGTATATAAGACTTTGATCCTTGACACAATAAAGTTATTATATTCTACTCAATCCATAGGCTTCGTTAATGCCATTCAGACTTGAAGTTGATACAACAACTATGATAGCTGAGTTTCATAGATAGGTTCTGAACTAATATTCATACCAAACGTTTTAGGATCCATACACAGATCGGCTACATACTGCTAGCTACACATCCATAGGCATAGTTATTTTTATCCTCCACTACACAATAAGCAAGTAAATAGTTGCTTTAGCTGCATTGCAAAGCAAGCTTACACAATTAGTTTATTTTATTTTATTTTATTTTTACAGGGACAGTGCACATTAATCAACGTTTCAGTAAAAGTGCCGGTTTTAGCCAGCCGGCTAATTTTCAACCGCAGTCCCTGGGCAGGTTATTAAAAACAATTACAATATAGACAATAGCACCATAGAACAAGCAAGACATAGCAACATAGGACAAGCAAGACATAGCATACAGACAGAGCAACATAGAACAAAAAGCAGCAAGACAATTAGCTAGCTAGATTCTTTACATCCACTATTTCCCAAGACAACTGCCTGGTTTGCTGGTTTTCTCAGGAGTCATTAAACAACACTAATAACAATGTTATACTCATGTCATTACACCAGCTAACGAGCTGGCTAATGTTAGCTAGTCAGCTAACTTGCTAAATAGTGATTTTCGTAAATTAACTTGATGACATTTTTTTAAAAAACTCATTATGATGTTTCAACTACTTAAATTTGCTTCCCATGTAGTGAAGTGTTGAATCCAAGATGGCGTAGCAGTAGTTGTCCTGTCGTATCGTCTCTTTGTAAATATCGTCTCTTTTTCGTTTTAGATATTTTTTAGATATTTTTTTCTTCGCATATCCTTAAAAACATTTTGCTAAACCTATGCTTCCAAATACTCTTCTGCAACCCGCCAATGTAGCTACTTTCCTAAAGTATACTATTGCTCAGGTTAGTTATCATTGTTTTAGTTCACAATGGAGCCCCTAGTCCTATTCCTCACACCCCTGATACCTCCTTTGTCCCACCTCCCACATATGCGGTGACCTCACCCATTACAACCAGCATGTCCAGAGATAAAACCTCTCTCATCATCACCCAGTGCCTGGGCTTACCTCCGCAGTACCCACACCCCACCATACCCCTGTCTGTGCATTATGCCCTGAATATATTCTACCATGCCCAGAAACCTGCTCCTCTTATTCTCTGTCCCCAACGCTCTAGGCGACCAGTTTTGATAGCCCTTAGCCGCACCCTCATACTACTCCTTCTCTGTTCCGCGGGTGATGTGGAGGCAAACCCGGGCCCTGCATGTCCCCAGGCACCCTCATTTGTTGACTTCTGTGATCGAAAAAGCCTTGGTTTCATGCATGTCAACATTAGAAGCCTCCTCCCTAAGTTTGTTTTACTCACTGCTTTAGCACACTCTGCTAACCCTGATGTCCTTGCCGTGTCTGAATCCTGGCTCAGGAAGGCTACCAAAAATTCAGAGATTTCCATACCCAACTATAACATCTTCCGTCAAGATAGAACTGCCAAAGGGGGAGGAGTCGCAGTCTACTGCAGAGATAGCCTGCAAAGTAATGTCATACTTTCCAGGTCCATACCCAAACAGTTCGAACTACTAATTCTGAAAATTACTCTCTCCAGAAATAAGTCTCTCACTGTTGCCGCCTGCTACCGACCCCCCTCAGCTCCCAGCTGTGCCCTGGACACCATTTGTGAATTGATTGCCCCCCATCTAGCTTCTGAGTTTGTTCTGTTAGGTGACCTAAAGTGGGATATGCTTAACACCCCAGCAGTCCTACAATCTAAGCTAGATGCCCTCAATCTCACACAAATCATCAAGGAACCCACCAGGTACAACCATAACTCTGTAAGCAAGGGCACCCTCATAGACGTCATCCTGACCAACTGGCCCTCCAAATACACCTCCGCTGTCTTCAACCAGGATCTCAGCGACCACTGCCTCATTGCCTGTATCCGCTACGGTGCCGCAGTCAAACGACCACCCCTCATCACTGTCAAATGCTCCCTAAAACACTTCTGTGAGCAGGCCTTTCTAATCGACCTGGCCCGGGTATCCTGGAAGGACATTGACCTCATCCCGTCAGTTGAGGATGCCTGGTCATTCTTTAAGAGTAACTTCCTCACCATATTAGATAAGCATGCTCCGTTCAAAAAATGCAGAACTAAGAACAGATACAGCCCTTGGTTCACTCCAGACCTGACTGCCCTCGACCAGCACAAAAACATCCTGTGGCGGACTGCAATAGCATCGAACAGTCCCCGCGATATGCAACTGTTCAGGGAAGTCAGGAACCAATACACGCAGTCAGTCAGGAAAGCTAAGGCCAGCTTCTTCAGGCAGAAGTTTGCATCCTGTAGCTCCAACTCCAAAAAGTTCTGGGACACTGTGAAGTCCATGGAGAACAAGAGCACCTCCTCCCAGCTGCCCACTGCACTGAGGCTAGGGAACACGGTCACCACCGACAAATCCATGATTATCGAAAACTTCAACAAGCATTTCTCAACGGCTGGCCATGCCTTCCGCCTGGCTACTCCTACCTCGGCCAACAGCTCCGGCCCCCCGCAGCTCCTCGCCCAAGCCTCTCCAGGTTCTCCTTTACCCAAATCCAGATAGCAGATGTTCTGAAAGAGCTGCAAAACCTGGACCCGTATAAATCAGCTGGGCTTGACAATCTGGACCCTCTATTTCTGAAACTATCCGCCGCCATTGTCGCAACCCCTATTACCAGCCTGTTCAACCTCTCTTTCATATCGTCTGAGATCCCCAAGGATTGAAAGCTGCCGCAGTCATCCCCCTCTTCAAAGGGGGAGACACCCTGGACCCAAACTGTTACAGACCTATATCCATTCTGCCCTGCCTATCTAAGGTCTTCGAAAGCCAAGTCAACAAACAGGTCACTGACCATCTCGAATCCCACCGTACCTTCTCCGCTGTGCAATCTGGTTTCCGAGCCGGTCACGGGTGCACCTCAGCCACACTCAAGGTACTAAACGACATCATAACCGCCATCGATAAAAGACAGTACTGTGCAGCCGTCTTCATCGACCTTGCCAAGGCTTTCGACTCTGTCAATCACCATATTCTTATCGGCAGACTCAGTAGCCTCGGCTTTTCGGATGACTCCCTTGCCTGGTTCACCAATTACTTTTCAGACAGAGTTCAGTGTGTCAAATCGGAGGGCATGTTGTCCGGTCCTCTGGCAGTCTCTATGGGGGTGCCACAGGGTTCAATTCTCGGGCCGACTCTTTTCTCTGTGTATATCAATGATGTTGCTCTTGCTGCGGGCGATTCCCTGATCCACCTCTACGCAGACGACACCATTCTATACACTTTCGGCCCGTCATTGGACACTGTGCTATCTAACCTCCAATCGAGCTTCAATGCCATACAACACTCCTTCCGTGGCCTCCAACTGCTCTTAAACGCTAGTAAAACCAAATGCATGCTTTTCAACCGATCGCTGCCTGCACCCGCTTGCCCGACTAGCATCACCACACTGGATGGTTCCGACCTTGAATATGTGGACACCTATAAGTACCTACGTGTCTGGCTAGACTGCAAACTCTCCTTCCAGACCCATATCAAACATCTCCAATCGAAAATCAAATCAAGAGTCGGCTTTCTATTCCGCAACAAAGCCTCCTTCACTCACGTTGCCAAGCTTACCCTAGTAAAACTGACTATCCTACCGATCCTCGACTTCGGCGATGTCATCTACAAAATGGCTTCCAACACTCTTCTCAGCAAACTGGATGCAGTTTATCACAGTGCCATCCGTTTTGTCACTAAAGCACCTTATACTACCCACCACTGCGACTTGTATGCTCTAGTCGGCTGGCCCTCGCTACATATTCGTCGCCAGACCCACTGGCTCCAGGTCATCTACAAGGCCATGCTAGGCAAAGCTCCGCCTTATCTCAGCTCACTGGTCACGATGGCAACACCCATCCGTAGCACGCGCTCCAGCAGGTGTATCTCATTGAGCAGCCAACACCTCATTCGGCCGCCTTTCGTTCCAGTACTCTGCTGCCTGTGACTGGAACGATTTGCAAAAATCGCTGAAGTTGGAGACTTTTATCTCCCTCACCAACTTCAAACATCAGTTATCTGAGCAGCTAACCGATCGCTGCAGCTGTACATAATCTATTGGTAAATAGCCCACCCATTTTCACCTACCTCATCCCCACAGTTTTTATTTATTTACCTTTCTGCTCTTTTGCACACAAATATCTCTACCTGTACATGATCATCTGATCATTTATCACTCCAGTGTTAATCTGCAATATTGTAATTATTCGCCTACCTCCTCATGCCTTTTGCACACATTGTATATAGACTCCCCTTTTTTTCTCTACTGTGTTATTGACTTGTTAATTGTTTACTCCATGTGTAACTCTGTGTTGTCTGTTCACTCTGCTATGCTTTATCTTGGCCAGGTCGCAGTTGCAAATGAGAACCTGTTCTCAACTAGCCTACCTGGTTAAATAAAGGTGAAATAAAAAAAAAAATTAAAAAAATGTTTTGTCAGCCATCTTTGCTGAAGAAAGTCACCAGGGACAGGTGGCTCGCGTCAAATTTGCCATTGGAACCACTCAAAATGATTGGTCATATTAAAACATTGGGGCCCAAATGCATAATGAGTGCTCTAACTCCCCCTTGGTGGTGGTCTGGAGCAATGAAGCCGTGACGCTGGGTACCTCTAAGTCCCGCGGTGTAGGTGCGCAATTTTTAAAGGAGGAACCACTGTATATGTAACAGGGTTGATTATGTTTCCACTTGCCTCTAAAGAAATGTGTATTTAATGTTCAAGCATTCTTATTGGTTGGTTCAACTCTGATGACAATAAGGTGTTTTGTGATTGGCCCCGCTTGCAGATAGGGGGAGATTGCAAACGTCAGGTCTTCCCAGTATGAAAATGTGATGCAAGGAGTAGGTCACTTTCTGAACACTGTTTTCTATTTTACAATGTGTACAAGTTTGCTGTTCGTTACTTATTTATACATGTGTGGGTATATGGTACCTGTTAGGGATTGAGGGTCTTTCTGGGAAGTGCTTTGGCATATGATTGCTGTAAATAAGTGTGTTACTATACACCGATGTAATGGTCACATAAACCCACTGCTAACACAGTTGTCTTCATGCCACAGATTTTGCCATCGACAGCCATCAATACCGTGAAGCCTGCACAACTAACGTGCTGTTTCCCATTTAACAACAGCAACAGAAATAAATGATGCTCAACTGGGACCACTGGCTGATGTGATTTATTTGGAGAAAAAAAACAACACAAGGAGAGTAATATACATCTGTTACATATATACAATTTTCCTTAAAGTATTTTGTTGTTGTTATTGTACTAATGTACTGTCCCAATACAACAAATCAAAACTTAAATAAATGTAATTTTGTCCTTGAATCATTTACTTGAAATACCGTAGAATCCCATTCATTCCTATGGAGGACTGCTCCTACTAGGGAGTTCCAATATGGCCGACTGGTGCCAATAAAGCCTTTAATGGCCAATACATAGAGTCAGCAATCCACTGTCACAACACCTCAAACCAATTAAATGCCTTGCGTGGGCAGAGCTACAAAGATGCTCACCAGATTAGTGCCATAGGAGCAACAGTGCATGAGGACTAAAAATATCATCAAAACATGCACTGGTGACAAAGTATTTTAGAATGTTTGCAGCACGCTGGTTTTCACAGCATTCCTCTGTTATTTTGAGATTAGCTAAAACTGCAGCAAGAGGGGGGAAATGATCTACAAATATTTTAAATGTTGATGTTTCTGAACTGATATTTGGTTGTAAAGGCTACCATGAGGGAAAATAAATAGCTAGCCACAATGAGGTTAGTTTTGAGAAGTCAGCTAACCTTGTAACCTAGGTATAGTTAACTAGCTAGTTAAATCCCTCTCATGATTATAAAGCCAACAAAATTTTAATAAAAACAGCTTATTATTGACTTAAAAAGTTGCTGTGTTAGCCCAGTCGCTAGCTTATCCAGGGTCATTGATACAAAGACTACTGAATACACAGCCATGCAATCTCCATAGACAAACATTGGCAGTAGAATGGCCCATACTGAAGAGCTCATTCACTTTCAACGTAACACCGTCATAGGATGCCACCTTTCCAACAAGTCAGTTTGTAAGATTTATGCCCTGCTAGCTTTGCCAAGGTCAACTGTAAGTGATGTTTTTGTGAAGTGGAAACGTCTAGTAGCAACAACTGCTCAACTGCGAAGTGGTAGGCTACACAAGCTCACAGAATGGGGGGGGGGGGACTGCCAAGTGCTGTCCTCTGTTGCAACACTCACTACAGAGTTACAATGTCACCATGTGCAATGCCAAGCGTCGGCTGGAGTGGTGTAAAGCTTGCCACCATTGGACTCTGGAAATGCATTCTCTGGAGTGATGAATCACACTTCACCATCTGGTAGTCTGACAGAAGCCAGGAGAACACTACCTGCCCGACAGCAAAGTTTGGTGGAGGAGGAATAATGTCCTGGGGCTGTTTTTCATGGTTCAGGCTAGGCCCCTTAGTTCCAGTGAAGGGAAATCTTAACATTATAGTATACAATGACATTCTAGATGATTCCAACAGTTTGGGGAAGGGCTTTTCCTGTTTCAGCATGACAATACCCCGGTGCACAAAGCATGGTCCATACAGAACTGGTTTGTTGAGTTCGATGTGGAAGAATTGTTTATTTTTATTTTAGCAATTTAGCAGACACTCTTATCCAGAGCAACTTACAGTAGTGAGTGCACACTATTTTCTGGTACTTTTTGTTGTTGTACTGGTACCCATGGGAATCAAACCCACAACCCTGGCATTGCAAGCACCATGCTCTACCAACTGAGCCACATGGGACCTTGACTGGCCTGCACATAGCCCTGACCTCAACCCCATCGAACACCGTTTGGATGAATTGGAACGCCAACTGCGAGCCTAATTGCCCAACACCAGTGGCAGACCTCACTAATGCTCTTGTGGCTGAATGGAAGCAAGTCCCCACAGCAATGTTCCAACATCTAGTGGAAAGCCTTTCCAGAAGAGTGGAGGCTGTTATAGCAGCAAAGGCGGGACTAACTCCATATTAATGCTAATGATTTTGGAATGAGGTGTTCAACAAGCAGGTGTCCACATACATTTTGTTTTGTAGTGTACATTGTCTGCTGGTATCATTTTATATTGAGAACATATAGCTCAACATTTAAACAATGTGTGAGTTTAGCTATTCTCTGCTTCAGATGTGTCAGTAGTTTACGTGTCGGGGGGCTAGAGTCAGTCTGTTATATCTGGAGTATTTATCCTGTCTTATCCGGTGTCCTGTGTGAATTTAAGTATGCTCTCTCTAATTCTCTCTTTCTTTCTCTCGCTTGGAGGACCTGAGCCCTAGGACCATGCCTCAGGACTACTTGGCATGATGACTCCTTGCTGTCCCCAGTCCACCTGGGCGTGCTGCTGCTCCAGTTTCAACTGTTCTGCCTGCGGCTATGGAACCCAGACCTGCTGTTTTCAACTCTCTAGAGACAGCCGGAGCGGTAGAGATACTCTCAATGATCGGCTATGAAAAGCCAACTGACATTTACTACTGAGGTGCTAACTTGTTACACCCTAGACAACTACTGTGATTATTATTATTTGACCATGCTGGTCATTTATAAACATCTTGGCCATGTTCTGTTATAATCTCCACCCGGCACAGCCAGAAGAGGACTGGCCACCCTCACAGCCTGGTTCCTCTCTAGGTTTCTTCCTAGGTTTTGGCCTTTCTAGGGAGTTTTTCCTAGTCAACGTGCTTCTACACCTACATTGCTTGCTGTTTGGGGTTTTAGGCTGGGTTTCTGTACAGCACTTTGATATATCAGCTGATGTAAGAAGGGCTATTAAATACATTCGTTTTTTTTTAGTCACGGTCTCCTCTGAACAGTTGATGTTGAGATGTTTGTAACTTGAACTCTGTAATGCATTTATTTGGGCTGCAATCTGAGGCTGGTAACTCTAATTTATCCTCTGCAGCAGACGTAACTCTGTGTCTTCCTTTCCTGCGGCGGTCCTCATGAGAGCCAGTTTCTGTGACTGCACTTGAAGAAACTTTCAAAGTCCTTGAAATTTTCCAGATTGACTGACCTTCATGTCTTAAAGTAATGATAGACTGTTGTTTCTCTTTGCTTATTTGAGCTGTTCTTGCAATTTAATATGGACTTGGGTCTTTTACCAAATAGGGCTGTCTTCTGTATACCACCCCTACCTTGTCACAACACAACTGATTGGCTCAAACGCATTAAGAAGGATAGAAATTCCACAAGTGAACTTTTAACAAGGCACACCTATTAATTGAAATGCATTCCAGGTGACTACCTCATGAAGCTGATTGAGAGAATGCCAAGTATGCAAAGCTGTCATCAAGGCAAATGGTGGCTACTTTAAAGAATCTCAAATATATTTTGTCTCATGATTCAAAATGTGATATTTCATAGTTTTGAAGTCTTCACTATTATTCGACAATGAAGAAAATAGTAAAAATAAAGAAAAACCCTGGAATGAGTAGGTGTCCAAACTTTGGACTGGTACTGTAGGTTGGCCAACCCATATAACACATGGCATATAGGATATACCTTTAGTCTCTTGGGACATTCATTGGGACCTCTCTCTTCATATGAAACTGACTTTCACAGCTTTTCAGATTTGAGGGCAGAACACATCACAAAGAAACAGGCTTCATTATACTCAAATTAGACAGCACAGAATATTATGTTGCTATTATCTCTGTCCTAAAAGTTGTACCCTCTAGGGACTGGAAATTGATCATTTTTTCCCTTATGTCTTCCCACAAAATGATCTGCCCTATCCAGAATAGTAGTCTACACTCTCCCTTTACTGACAGCTGAAGCAGCAATTTCATCCTCTTCTATGGCTGTTCTCTACAAATGCATGGAGACTGTTTTTAATTTACAAGGATTACATCAAGATAGCTTGCTAATGGCATTTAATTAACTTAGCTAAACAGTGTGTAAAGTTGGCTAGCTAGCAGCTCAGTTGACTTCACCGACAAAAGTGGCCTACTGTAGCTGGCTAATTCTATATTTTGCAACATGATAACAATGTATTTACTTGAATTAGGTTGAACCCCTGCTTCTGTTTTTTAGTTCCTTACAAAAACAAAATGGCTAATCTTCAACATCTTTTGTGGTAGCAAAGCGCAGCAAGCATTAATTGTGGACGAATGGTGACAATAAATAAAGTATTGTCATGAAACAGCAGGGAGCAGGTCTCGAACCCTCGACCTTCGAGCCCGAGGTCCGGCGCGCTATCGACTGTGCCGCAAAAGCATGCTCGCACGGCATGGTCAATTTCCGCGATTAGAAACCCAGGGTCGTTACAGTATGTTTGTCACCAGAGCAGTTGAGAACGTGTTGTAATGTTTGACTTTAACAGCGTAATCCAATTTCAATAAATATAAATCGCAGATTGTCCGCAACACTTGAAAACGAACTACCCGGACCGGAAACAGTGACGCACTTAACACACAGCATCCCTTCCACCGGCGGTGTGGGGGAGGGTTCTTGAAATGTAACATCCAATTAAAATCTACCCGTTTTTGCTATACAACATTCTCCAGAACTGTAAGGGAAGCATGACAACGATGTGATTTTTGAGGTATGGCACTGCAGGACTACATCATTTCTGTTGTATAGGAATTCTAACTCGCTAACGTTAAGTAGAGAATAAGTTACATTTGCCAATGGAAGGCTCTGGTTGTTGTAATAATATATAGCATGTAATTTACGTTTCTTCAACTAATGTAGCGTTTCCCCAACTCTTTCCTCGGGACCCCAAGGAGTGCATGTGTTGGTTTTACAAATGTTCAAAGCTTGATGATTAGTTCATTTATTTGAATCAAACGTGCACCCCATGGGGTCCAGAGGACCGGGTTTTGGGGAAACCCTGAACTAATGTGAAGCGAACAATAAACATGTAGGCCTATGTTTTCTATTAACATAGAAGTATGTCATAAGTGCTGATGGTGGCTGATTCCTCATTGATCCCTCTACCTACCTACCTACCTACCTACCTGTGATGGCTGAATGTCCGCATTTTAGAGGACAACTCAAGCACACTGAGTTGTCGGGTATGAGTGTCTTCACAGACACTCAAAGTGATAAAACTAGGATTTATTACTGAAGAGTACTGTATTGTTACTTACATAAATAATTGTATAACAAGGACAGCACAGTAGGACTTGTGAAAATGCTTGATTGTCCAGCATTCAAGACAGCTGTCCAATACCATTTTTATATATGAATAAGATTGTTTCGTTCCAGGAATTACCTTGCATTCTGAAGTGACCATTATTTAAGTTGACAATGTTTTTTCACTTACATTCAAACATATGACAGCAACCTAAAAATGTGTATACGGCAGGCGTCGGCAACCGGCACCTGTGGGCCAAAACCGTCCCCGGAATCAGTTTTTGAGCCCCCAATTTTTTTGTGAAGAAATATGATTTTAGTTTTTGATTAAAAAAAATACACAAATCACCCGGAATTTAGCAAAACATGGGTCACAAAGTGGGATTGAAATAGATTTAAATTGATCTTTTAGTCATTGATCTACACAATAAAATGAAATATTGTTTTTTATACATTGAATTAGTAAGATATAGTCGTTGCTTAAGTATTCTCCGCCTTTGTTTAGGCAAGCCTAAATTATACTGAACAAAAATATAAACGCAACATGCAACAATTTCAAATATTTTACTGAATTAGAGTTCATAGAAGGAAATCAGTCAATTGATCACAGGCCCTAATCTATGGATTTCACATGACTGGGCAGGGGCGTAGTCATGGCTGGGTCCGTGAGGGCATAGGCCTACCCACTGGGAAGCCAGGCCCAGCCAGTCAGAATGAGTTTTTCCCCACAAAAGGGCTTTATTACAGAAATAAATACTACTCGATAAGCTTTTTGTGCGTATTTCTGGGATCTTTTATTTCAGCTCATGAAAAAATGGGACTGACTCTTTAAAGGTTGCGTTTATATTTTTGCTCTGTATAGTTCAGAAGTAACATTTTTGTTTACAATGCATTCGGAAATTATTCAAACCCCTTAACTTTTTCCACATTTTTATTATTCTAAAATGGATTATATTCTAAATTGATTAGATTGATTATATTAAATGTTTTCCTCAAATCTACACACACACCCCATACAAACAAAAACAGGTTTTTAGAAATGTTTGCTGGCCTGAATGCCAAGCATCTTGCCGTGGGGATGTTTTTCAGCCGCAGGGACTGGGAGACTAGTCTGGATGGATTGAGGAAGAAATGAATGGCAAAAAGTACAGATAGATCCTTGATGAAAACCTGCTCCAGAGCGCTCAGGATCTCCAACTGGGGCAAAGGTTCACACAGGAGTGACTTCGGGACAAGTCTCAATGTCCTTGAGTGGCCCAGCCAGAGCCTGGACTTGATCCCGATCAAACATCTCTGGAGAGACTTGACCTCCCGGGTGGCGCAGTGGTTAAGGGCGCTGTACTGCAGCGCCAGCTGCACCACCAGAGACTGGGTTTAGGCTCTATCGCCCGGCCGCGACCGGGAGGTCCGTGGGGCGACGCACAATTGGCCCAGCGTCGTCCGGGTTAGGGAGGGCTTGGCCGGTAGGGATATCCTTGTCTCATCACGCACCAGCGACTCCTGTGGCGGGCTGGGCACAGTGCACGCTAACCAAGGTTGCCAGGTGCACGGTGTTTCCTCCGACACATTGGTGTGGCTGGCTTCCGGGTTGGATGCGCGCTGTGTTAAGAAGCAGTGTGGCTTGGTTGGGTTGTGTATTGGAGGACGCATGACTTTCAACCTTCGTCTCTCCCGGGTCCGTACGGGAGTTGTAGCGATGAGGATCTGCAGAGAAGAATGGGAGACACTCCCCAAATACAGGTGTGCCAAGCTTGCAGCACATACCCAAGGACACTCAAGGCTGTAATTGCTGCCTAAGGTGCTTCAACAAAGTACTGAGTAAAGGGTCTGAATATTTATGTAAATGTGATTTTAAAAAATGTTTGCGTTGTCATTATGGAGTATTTTGTGTAGTTTGAGGGGGGGAAACAATAAACAATATTAGAATAAGGCTGTAATGTAACAAAATGTGGAAAAAGTCAAGACGTCTGAATGCTTTCCGAATGCACTGTAATGACCTCAGTTTGTGTGAAATATAAGGGGTTGACATGATTTTTTTAATGACTACCCCTTCCTCTATGCCCATACATAAATCTGTAAGTATTACATTTCAAGCACAAATTCAACTACAAAGACCAGGGAACAGTGATTGGTAGATGGGTAACGATAACAATCAGACATCGAATATATCTTTCAGCATGGTCCATTTATTAATTATTCTGTGATGATGTATTAAACCACCCAGAAATATCAAAGATGCAATCGTCCTGAACTGAGCTGCAGGAGCGGAAGGAAACTGCTTAGGGATGTCACCATGAGGCCGTTGGTGATGTTATTTTTATTTATTTTTTAACAGCTACAGTGGCTGTGAGTTCAGTGGCTGTGATGGGTGAAAACTGAGTTGGCTCAACACTGTAGTGACTCCAAAATAATGATCGAAATGACAATGAAAAAAAGAATGCAAATATACAGAATAAACATGAATATGTATGTTACAAAGCACTAAAGTAATATTGCCCCAAAAAACACGGCAAAGGGATACACTTTTTTGCCTACATGCAAAGCCTTGTAAATTGAGATGGCGCCGGAGGAGATGCTGTTGTACTACGGGCTCCTAACAATTGTGCTATTTTGTGTGTGTGTGTGTGTTTTCGCATTATTTGTAACTTATTTTGTACATAATGTTTCTACCACTGTCTCTTATGACCCAAAAGAGATTCTGGATATCAGGACAGCGATTACTCACCTCGTACTGGACAAAGATTTTTTATTTTTTTCGAGTCGGACGTGAAGGATTTACTTCAGACACACGACAAGGCCCAAATCCATGTCATTCGCATGAAGAAGAGACAGAGATTAAGGATGTAGGTTGGGGTTCCTTGTAAGGATCTGACGACAAGTGGGTACTCCACCTCTACCATCAGTCCAATTAGCCAACGTGCAAATCATTGGTTAATAAAATGGATGAGCTCCAATCGAAGCTATCCTACCAACGGAACATTAACTGTAATATCTTATTTTTCACAGAGTCGTGGCTGAACGACGACATGGATAACATACAGCTGGCTGGGTTTTCGGTGCATCGGCAAGATAGAACAGCTGTCTCCGGTAAGACAAGGGGTGGTGGTCTGTGTATTTGTAAATATCTGCTGGTGCACAAAATCTAATATTAAGGAAGTCTCTAGGTTTTGCTCGCCTGAGGTAGAGTATATCATGATAAGCTGTAGAACACACTATTTACCAAGAGAGTTTTCATCTATATTTTCCGTAGCTGTCTTATTTACCACCACAAACCGATGCTGGCACTAAGACCGCACTCAATGAGCTGTATAAGGCCATAAGCAAACAAGAAAATGCTCATCCAGAGAAACTTAAATCCATTTTCCTAATTTCTACCAGCATGTTACATGTGCAACCAGAGGGAAAAAAACTCTAGACCACCTTTACTCCACACACAGAGATGTGTACAAAGCTCTCCCTCACCCTCCATTTGGCAAATATGACCATAATTCCATCCTCCTGATTCCTGCAAAAACTAAAGCAGGAAGTACCAGTGACTCGCTCAATACGGAAGTGGTCAGGTGACGCAGATGCGAAGCTACAGGACTGTTTTGCTAACACAGACTGGAATATGTTCCAGGATTCTTCCGATGGCATTGAGGAGTACACCACATCAGTCACTGGCTTCATCAATAAGTGCATCGATAACGTTGTCCCCACAGTGACCGTACGTACATACCCCAACCAGAAGCCATGGATTACAGGCAACATCCGCACTGAGCTAAAGGGTAGAGCTGCCGTTTTCAAGGAGCCGGACTTTAACTTCTTGCGTCGAGCAATCCCGTATCCGGGAGCGTAATCATAGCCTCATGCTCATTACCATAATGCAACGTTAACTATTCATGAAAATCGCAAATGAAATTAAAGAAATATATTCACTCACAAGCTTAGCCTTTTGTTAACAACACTGTCATCTCAGATTTTCAAAATATGCTTTTCAACCATAGCTACACAAGCATTTGTGTAAGAGTATTGATAGCTAGCATAGCATTAAGCCTAGCATTCAGCAGGCAACATTTTCACAAAAACAAGAAAAGCATTCAAATAAAATAATTTACCTTTGAAGAACTTCGGATGTTTTCAATGAGGAGACTCTCAGTTAGATAGCAAATGTTCATTTTTTCCAAAAAGATTATTTGTGTAGGAGAAATCGCTCCATTTTGTTCATCACGTTTGGCTAAGAAAACCCCCAGAAAATTCAGTCATTACAGTCATTTCCAAATTAACTCCATAATATCGACAGAAACATGGCAAACGTTGTTTAGAATCAATCCTCAATGTGTTTTTCACATATCTATTCGATGATAAATCATTCGTGGCAGTTGGGTTTCTCCTCGGAAGCAAATGGAAAAATACACGCAGCTGGAGATTACGCAATAATTGCGACGGAGGACACCAAGCGAGCACCTGGTAGATGTAGTGTAAAATGGTCAATCTTCCAATTATATGCCTACAAATACGTCACAATGCTGCAGACACCTTGGGGAAACGACAGAAAGTGTAAGCTCATTCCTGGCCCATTCACAGCCATATAAGGAGACATTGGAACACAGCGCCTTCAAAATCTGGGGCACTTCCTGTTTGAAATTTAATCTTGGTTTCGCCTGTAGCATCAGTTCTGTGGCACTCACAGACAATATCTTTGCAGTTTTGGAAACGTGTGTTTTCTTTCCAAAGCTGTCAATTATATGCATAGTCGAGCATCTTTTCGTGACAAAATATCTTGTTTAAAATGGGAACGTTTTTTTATCCAAAAATTAAAAGAGTGCACCCTATATCCAAGAAGTTAACCCGGACGCTTACAAGAAATCCCGCTATGCCCTCCGACGAATCATCAAACAGGCAAGGCGTCAATACAGACTAAGATTGAATCGTACGACACCGGCTCTGACGCTCGTCGGATGTAGCAGGGCTTGCAAACTATTACTGACTACAAAGGGAAGCATAGTCGCGAGCTGACCAGTGACACGAGCCTACCGGATGAGCTAAATGACTTCTATGCTCACTTCGAGGCAAGCAACACTGAAGCATGCATGAGAGCATCAGCTCTTCCGGATGACTGTGTGATCACGCTCTCCGTAGCCAATGTGAGTAAGATCTTTAAACAGGTCAACATTCACAAGGCTGCAGGGCCAACAGATTACCAGGACGTGTACTCCGACAATGCACTGACCAACTGGCAAGTGTCTTCACTGATATTTTCAACCTGTCCCTGACCAAGTTTATAATACCAACATGTTTCAAGCAGACCACCATAGTCCCTGTGCCCAAGAACATCAAGGTAACCTGCCTAAATTACTACTGACCTGTAGCACTCATGTCTGTAACCATGAGCTGCTTTGAAAGGCAGGTCATGGCTCACATCATTATCCCAGAAACCCTAGACCCACGCCAATTTGCATACCACCCCAACAGATAAACAGATGATGCAATCTCTATTGCACTCAACACTGCCCTTTCCCACCTGGACAAAAGAAACACCTGTGTGAGAATGCTGTTCATTGACTACTCATCACTAAGCTAAGTACCCTGGGACTGAATCCTGGACTTCCTGACGGGCCCCTAGGTGGTAAGGATAGGTAACAACACATCTGCCATGCTGACCCTCAACATGGGGGCCTCTCAGGGGTGCCCGCTCAGTTCAAATCCAATTTTATTTGTCACATACACATGGTTAGCAGATGTTAATGCGAGTGTAGCAAAATGCTTGTGCTTCTAGTTCCGACAATGCAGTAATAACCAACGAGTAATCTAACCTAACAATTCCACAACTACTACCTTATACACACAAGTGTAAAGGGATAAAGAATATGTACATAAAGATATATGAATGAGTGATGGTACAGAACGGCATAGGCAAGATCTATATACAGCAAGATGCAGTAGATGGTATCAAGTACAGTATATACATATGAGATGAGTAATGTAGGGTATGTAAACATAAAGTGGCATAGTTTAAAGTGGCTAGTGATACATGTATTACATAAAGATGGCAAGATGCAGTAGATGATATAGAGTACAGTATATACATATGAGATGAGTAATGTAGGGTATGTAAACATTATATTAAGTGGCATTGTTTAAAGTGGCTAGTGATATATTTTACATCAATTTCCATCAATTTCCATTATTAAAGTGGCTGAAGTTGAGTCAGTATGTTGACAGCAGCCACTCAATGTTAATGGTGGCTGTTTAACAGTCTGATGGCCTTGAGAAAGAAGCTGTTTTTCAGTCTCTCGGCCCCTGCTTTGATGCACCTGTACTGACCTCGCCTTCTGGATGATAGCGGAGTGAACAGGCAGTGGCTCGGGTGGTTGTTGTCCTTGATGATCTTTATGGCCTTCCTGTGACATCGGGTGGTGTAGGTGTCCTGGAGGGCAGGTAGTTTGCCCCCAGTGATGCGTTGTGCAGACCTCACTACCCTCTGGAGAGCCTTACGGTTGTGGGCGGAGCAGTTGCCGTACCAGGCGGTGATACAGCCCGCCAGGATGCTCTCGATTGTGCATCTGTAGAAGTTTGTGAGTGCTTTTGGTGACAAGCCGAATTTCTTCAGCCTCCTGAGGTTGAAGAGGCGCTGCTGTGCCTTCTTCACAACGCTGTCTGTGTGGGTGGACCAATTCAGTTTGTCTGTGATGTGTACGCAGAGGAACTTAAAACTTACTACCATCTCCACTACTGTCCCGTCGATGTGGATAGGGGGGTGCTCCCTCTGCTGTTTCCTGAAGTCCACAATCTTCTCCTTTGTTTTTAATTTTTTAATTTATTTTTAATTTTACCCCTTTTTTCTCCCCAATTTTCGTGGTATCCAATTGTTGTAGTAGCTACTATCTTGTCTCATCGCTACAACTCCCGTACGGGCTCGTGAGAGACGAAGGTTGAAAGTCATGCGTCCTCCGATACACAACCCAACCAGCCGTACTGCTTCTTAACACAGCGCGCATCCAACCCGGAAGCCAGCCGCACCAATGTGTCGGAGGGTACACCGTGCACCTGGCAACCTTGGTTAGCGCTCACTGCCCCCGACCCGCCACAGGAGTCGCTGGTGCGCGATGAGACAAGGACATCCCTACCGACCAAGCCCTCCCTAACCCGGACAACGCTAGGCCAATTGTGCGTCGCCCCACGGACCTCCCGGTCGCGGCCGGTTACGACAGAGCCTGGGCGCGAACCCAGGGACTCTGATGGCACAGCTGGCGCTGCAGTACAGCGCCCTTAACTACTGCGCCACCCGGGAGGGCGCTCCTTGGTTTTGTTGACGTTGAGTGTGAGGATATTTTCCTGACACCACACTCCGAGGGCCCTCACCTCCTCCCTGTAGGCCTTCTCGTCGTTGTTGGTAATCAAGCCTACCACTGTAGTGTCGTCCACAAACTTGATGATTGAGTTGGAGGCGGTCATGGCCACGCAGTCGTGGGTGAACAGGGAGTACAGGAGAGGGCTCAGAATGCACCCTTGTGTGGCCCCGGTGTTGAGGATCAGCGGGGTGGAGATGTTGTTACCTACCCTCAAGTTTGGAGGGTACTATGGTGTTAAATGAGCTGTAGTTGTAGTCGATGAACAGCATTCTCACATACAGTGGGACAAAAAAGTATTTAGTCAGCCACCAATTGTGCAAGTTCTCCCACTTAAAAAGATGAGAGAGGCCTGTAATTTTCATCATATGACAGACAAAATGAGAAAAATAAATACAGAAAATCACATTGTAGGATTTTTCATTAATTTATTTGCAAATTATGGTGGAAAACAAGTATTTGGTCAATAACAAAAGTTTCTCAATAGTTTGTTATATACCCTTTGTTGGCAATGACAGAGGTCAAACGTTTTCTGTAAGTCTTCACAAGGTTTTCACACACTGTTGCTGGTATTTTGGCCCATTCCTCCATGCAGATCTCTTCTAGAGCAGTGATGTTTTGGGGCTGTTGCTGGGCAACACAGACTTTCAACTCCCTCCAAAGATTTTCTATGGGGTTGAGATCTGGAGACTGGCTAGGCAATCCCCTACCTTGAAATGCTTCTTACGAAGCCACTCCTTCATTGCCCGACAGCAGTGTGGATGCAAATGAAGATGGCCATCATAAGGCTCAGAAATGAAAATCAATCAATCAGGAACATTGCAAAACCCTGGGCATGCCAAAGGCAACAGTTTGGTTCATCATTAACAAGAAAAAAACAACCAGTGAACTCAATTATGTCAAAAGACCCGGTAGAATGAAGAAGGCCACTGTAGCGGATGACCGAAGAATACTCTCTATGGTGAAGAAAAACCCCCTGACAACAGCCCAACAGATCAAAAACACTCTCCTGGATGCAGGTGTAGATGTGTCAGTCTACCATACATAGAAGACTACACCAGCAGGACTACAGAGGGTACACTACAAGATGCAAACCACTGATAAGCCTGAAGAACAGAAAGGCGAGATTGCAGTTTGCTGAAAAGCACCTAAAAGAGCCCCAAGAGTTCTGGAAAAAAGTATTGTGGACAGATGAGACAAAGATTAACATGTACCAGATTGAAGGAAAGAGGAACGTGTGGAGAATGGGTATGCTTTGGGTATGCCTTTGCCTTTGTTTATGTTGGTAATCAAGCCTACCACTGTAGTGTCGTCTGCAAACTTGGTGATTGAGTTGGAGGCGTGCATGGCCACACAGTCGTAGGTGAACAGGGAGTACAAGAGAGGGCTGAGAACGCACCCTTGTGGGGCCCCAGTGTTGAGGATCAGCGGAGTGGAAGTATTGTTTCCTACCTTCAACACCTGGGGGTGGCCCGTCAGGAAGTCCAGGATCCAGTTGCACAGGGCGGAGTCGAGACCCAGGGCCTCAAGCTTTATGATGAGCTTGGAGGGTACTATGGTGTTGAATGCTGAGCTGTAGTCATTGAACAGCATTCTTACATAGGTATTCCTCTTGTCCAGATGGGATAGGGCTGTGTGCAGTGTGATGGCGATTGCATCGTCTGTAGACCTATTGGGGCGGTAAGCAAATTGGAGTGGGTCTAGGGTAACAGGTAGGGTGGAGGTGATATGATCCTTGACTAGTCTCTCAAAGCACTTCATGCTTTCAGAAGTGAGTGCTGCGGGGCGATAGTCATTTAGTTCAGTTACTTTAGCTTTCTTCGGAACAGGAATAATGGTGGCCATCTTGAAGCATGTGGGGACAGCAGACTGGGATAGGGATTTATTGAATATGTCCGTAAACACACCAGCCAGCTGGTCTGCGCATGTTCTGAGGACGTGGCTAGGGATGCTGTCTGTCTTGCGAGAGTTAACACGTTTTAAATGTTTTACTCATGTCGACCACGGAGAAGGAGAGCCCACAGTCTTTGTTAGCAGGCTGTGTCGGTGGCACTTTATTGTCCTCAAAGCGTGCAAAGAAGTTGTTTAATTTGTCTAGGAGCAAGACGTCGATGTCCGACACGGCTGGTTTCTTTTTGTAGGCCGTGATTGTCTGTAGACCCGGCCACATACGTCTCCTGTTTGAGCCTTTGAATTGCGACTCCACTTTGTCTCTATACTGACGCTTTGCTTGTTTGATTGCCTTACAGAGGAAATAAGTACACTGTTTGTATTCTGTCATGTTTCCAATCGCCTTGCCATGATTAAATGCGGTGGTACGTGCTTTCAGTTTTGCGCCAATGCTGCCATCAATCCATGGTTTCTGGTTTGGGAAGGTTTTAATAGTCACAGTGGGTACAACATCTCCTATACACTTCCTTATAAACTCGCTAACCGAGACAGCATTGACATCAATTGTTGTCTGAGGCTACCCGGAACAAACAGTGGGGAGAACAAGTATTTGATACACTGTCGATTTTGCAGGTTTTCCTACTCACAAAGCATGTAGAGGTCTGTAATTTTTTATCATAGGCACACTTCAACTGTGAGAGACGGAATCTAAAACAAAAATCCAGAAAATCACATTGTATCATTTTTAAGTAACTAATTAGCATCTTATTGCATGACATAAGTATTTTATACATCAGAAAAGCAGAACTTAATATTTGGTACAGAAACCTTTGTTTGCAATTACAGAGATCATACGTTTCCTGTAGTTCTTGACCAGGTTTGCACACACTGCAGCAGGGATTTTGGCCCACTCCTCCATACAGACCTTCTCCAGATCCTTCAGGTTTCGGGGCTGTCGCTGGGCAATACGAACTTTCAGCTCCCTCCAAAGATGTTCTATTGGGTTCAGGTCTGGAGACTGGCTAGGCCACTCCAGGACCTTGAGATGCTTCTTACGGAGCCACTCCTTAGTTGCCCTGGCTGTGTGTTTCGGGTAGTTGTCATACTGGAAGACCCAGCCACGACCCATATTGAATGCTCTTACTGAGGGAAGGAGGTTGTTGGCCCAGATCTCGCGATACATGGGCCCCATCCATCCTCCCCTCAATACGGTGCAGTCGTCCTGTCCCCGTTGCAGAAAAGCATCCCCAAAGAATGATGTTTCCACCTCCATGCTTCACGGTTGGGATGGTGTTCTTGGGGTTGTACTCATCCTTCTTCCTCCAAACACGGCGAGTGGAGTTTAGACCAATTTTTAAAATTTTTGTCTCATCAGACCACATGACCTTCTCCCATTCCTCCTCTGGTCATTGGCAAACTTCAGACAGGCCTGGACATGCGCTGGCTTGAGCAGGGGGACCTTGCGTTCGCTGCAGGATTTTAATCCATGATGGCGTAGTGTGTTACTAATGGTTTTCTTTGAGACTGTGGTCCCAGCTCTCTTCAGGTCATTGACCAGGTCCTGCCGTGTAGTTCTGGGCTGATCCCTCACCTTCCTCATGATCATTGATGCCCCACGAGTTGAGATCTTGCATGGAGCCCCAGACCGAGGGTGATTGACCGTCATCTGGAACTTCTTCCATTCTCTAATAATTGCTCCAACAGTTGTTGCCTTCTCACCAAGCTGCTTGCCTATAGTCCTCTGGTGTTGGTCATTGTGGAGAGGTTGGAGTCTGTTTGATTGAGTGTGTGGACAGGTGTCTTTTATACAGTGTATCAAATACTTGTTTGCCCCACTGTATCTCAGTCCACGTGATCGAAACAATTTTGAAGCGTGGAATCCGATTGGTCAGACCAGCGTTGGATAGACCTAAGCACGGGCGCTTCCTGTTTCAGTTTCTGCCTTTTGGAGGGGAGCAACAGGATGGATTCATGGTCAGATTTGCCAAAAGGAGGGTGGGGAGGGCCTTGTATGCATCACGGAAGTTAGAGTAGCAGTTGTCGAGTGTGTTACTCGCTCGTGTACTGCAATCGATATGCTGATAGAATTTAGGTAGTCTTGTTCTCAGATTAGCTTTGTTAAAATCCCCAGCTGCAATAATTTATGCCTCAGGATGTATGGTTTCCAGTTTGCATAAAGTCCAGTGAAGATCCTTGATGGCCGTCTTGGTATCCGCTTGCGGGTGGATATACACAGCTGTGACGATAACCGAGGAGAGTTCTCTTGGGAAAGAATACGGTCGGCATTTTATTGTGAGGAATTCTAGGTCAGGTGAACAAAAGGACTTGAGTTCTTGTATGTTGTTACAATTACACCAATTACGAGTCATTAATCATGAAATGTACACCCCCGCCCTTCTTCTTCCCAGAGAGATGTTTGTTCCTGTCGGCACGATGCACTGAATATCCCGCATATCTATTTGGAAAACAACTCTTGCCCTATTTTCATTGACTTTGATAACTAGGGACGGGACATTAGCGAGCAATATACTCGGAAGCGGTGGGTGGTGTGTGCGCATCCGAATCTTCACTAGAAGACCGTTCTGACTCACTCCTCCGACGGTGTTGTTTTGGGTTGGCCTCTATAATCAGTTCAAATGCCCTGAGAGGTGCAAACAAAGGATCTGCTTTGGGAAGTCGTATTCCTGGTCGTAGTGCTGGTAAGTTGACGTCTCTTTGATATCCAATAGTTCTTCCCTGCTGTTTGTAATAACATTTTAAGGTTTTCTGGGATAACAATGTAAGAAATATTATTTTAAAAAACAAAATACTGCACAGTTTCCTAAGGACTTGAAGCGAAGCTGCCATTTCTATCGGTGCCATCAGTATTGGTCAAACCCCTGAGGTGCCTTATTTCTATTATAAACTGGTTAACAATGTAATTAGAGCCGTAAAAATAAATGTTTTGTCATACCCATCGTATACGGTCTGATATACCATGGCTGTCAGCCAATCAGCATTCAGGGCTTGACCCACCAAGTTTATAATAGTGTTTATTTCCTACACTTCATACACGCTCCCGAGTGGTGCAGTGGTCTAAGGCACTGCATCTCAGTGCAAGAGTCGTCATTACAGTCCCTGGTTTGATTCCAGACTGTATCACATCCGGCCGTGATTGGGAGTCCCATAGGGCGGTACACAATTGGCCCAGCGTCGTCTGGGTTTGGCCCCCCGACCAGCCACTCTGACAAAAATTGCCCTGCTGCTGAATTTCGTTGTCTACCCCTGGTGTACGGCTATGGCTCATGTGGAAGAGATGCACAAAGGTCCACCAGTTTGACATCTGCATGCATTAACAGGCTTTTTGATAATGGAATAAGAAGCTGCTAAGTATATTTCGATACATTATTTTAATTCAGACAATGAAAAGTAGCCTATAGATTAAATACAAATACAAAATAGTGTTATGAAGTGTTTATTAAGCAAGAGAATGACATGTGTCAAAGTGTTGGGTATCATTTGATACATCTATGGTTGTAGTGCTACCTCTCTGGATGGACTACTCAAAAAATCCCCACACACCTCTGTCAATCATAGCCCTTATCTGGGGAGTCAATCATTATAAGAAAATATCTAGCTCAAATTACATAATTTAACATCAACTAACAGAACACATTTTAAGCACATATTTGCATATTCGTTGACAGCCAAGTCAAGTCCAGAGGTCAAATGGTGCTCTGTCATGTCCTTCATCCTCAAGCCAGCTATTTTATTTAATCAGCCAAGCCATGCTGCTTGATGCTGCTATGGAGAATCGTGTCAACAAGGGCAGTATCAGGACCACTGAGGTATGATCAGGAGAGTAGACGGGGAGGTCGGGCTACGCCTACGTCAGGAGGTTTGCTCTGTGTGTGTCTGACTCGATTTCGTGGAGAAAAAAAGCGCACAGCCATTCATATCTACGGGTCTCCCTGTCTGAATTGAATGACTGGTCCTCCTGTCTCTATTTTTTTTTTGTCATTGGTGCGATCGAGTCTTTTTGAAAGAGAATTTTCAGGCTGTGCTCTCACAGCTAGAAAGTTGAATCAGAGTCTACGAAATAATGCTGAAGTTCGAAAGTAATGCCCAACTATGCTAAACCGGCTGGCAAGCCTGCATTGTTCGGAGGAGCCCAAGTCCTTTGTGCTTTCATCCCTCAGCTCATCCCGTGCTGCTTTGTCTTTCATTTGCCGTGCGATACAGACGGGTAGGTATGCTCATCATCCTATTCATTCTGTTTCTTATGGCATGTGTTGATTTCCTATATTTTGTAATTATTAATTCGATGTGTTTGTTTTTTTTATGCGGCTTTTCCACGCATTCTAATGAATAGCAATGTGGAAAGGGGAAAATAAAGCAAGACTGCGTGTGTCTTTAAAAGGGAAGTGTCTAATTTCTTGGTTTGCCGATCAGAACGCATAGGGTTTATTTATATACATTTTTTGTAAAGGGTTAAACCCTCGACACTAGTGCGCATTCTTCTCTGTTGAACATCAAAGTAGCAGTGTCAGCACTCAGCGCTCTAAATTATTGATGGGACCTTTTTCTTTAAGTAACGGGACTCAATGCTGCAGACGCCTATAACACAAGTGCATCTGTGGATTTTTCTTCTTCTTATCACAGTCATATAATATTCAACCATGCAATTTGCATCCCAAGTTATTTCGTGGAAAAAAATGCTATTTTCAAGATTCTATGTGAGGTAATCGCGGGAGCCATTAATATGTGGATGGATATAGCTTTGCATTGCTGCATGAAAGATGAGATGAACGCTATCGCTCTCACTGATCCATTGTTTGCAGATCGTGCTAGACTTGCCTGCTTCTTGCACTGGAAGAAGATTGTTTTATACATTAAACAATCTGGTCAAAAATCCTTCCTGTTGGACATTCTACCCCATATTAAAAATTCCAATTATGCCAAACTGTTGTAGATAATAGGTCGTAGTAGATAGCCTAAAGGGGTTGATGCTGCTGTGTTTGCTGACCTGAATTGCTGCTGAGTGCAATAGGGGCACCATTCCATAACCAGCCTATGCTGTTCCTACATTCACCGGCATCTCCAATGCTGTCCAATGCTTTTAATCACATTCCCCAACCTAATGATTAAAAAAAAATATTATTCAGATTTTATTCAGAAGTCCGCACACCATATGGGGATAGTCTACTCATTGTTTTTTTGGTTCAGTTTTTGTTTACATGGCAGTATTCTATACTGGTGCAGTAATGAGGACAAGCTGCTCAAAGAGCAGGGGACTCGCATACTGTAGAGCAGGCCTGCCTGGCTCTGACCTGCATACTGCATGATGAGAGCTAGCATCCTGGACCACTGTTTAGCATCCATTCAGCCGCTGTCAAAATATAGACAGCAATTATTTGGACACAAAATTGAATAACATGACATTCTGCCTTATTTTGCTGCATGAAGTAAGTTGGTTGTTCTCCACGTGTAGTGAAATTACTGATTTCTGCTGCTCTGAGTCAGCCAGTCAGTCCCCTAGGTCTGTGATTTTTCTCATTCTCTGGGACTCCGTCAGTGGAGGAGGCAGTGGACTCAGATGTCAGACCCTGTTACGGTTGACTGGACACAGTTTTCTATGGGGAACTAGAAGATGGACGGACATCATCCATTGGAGGGACTATAAAGCAGTTTCTTTAAAGCTCTCCTGTCTTTGAGAGTTCCTCAATGTGCTGCTCTCTCTAGTCCATTCTCTCCAAGGGCATTCACTTCAGCCTCATCATATTTCATAATCATGTCCCTGGGGTGGGAGCCGCTCTTTATTAGGGAGACCTGCTGTATGGCACACTGGCCAGACTAGACAAACCAGACGGTGTGAGAGCGGTTTCAGAGGTAAAGAGGCTGCTGCAGATAACAGAACAATGCTTCCTGCTTCTGTCTCTGCTTGTCTCAATGGGATGACTAGTTTCTAAATGTCCCTGTAGAAAGGCTCTTCTGCAACAGACAGTAGAGTTTTATGTTTAAATGCTTCAATGGGAAATTAATATTATTTTTGAAGGTGTTTGGTTTGATTTTTAAAATATTTTTTAAAACTAGGCAAGTCAGTTAAGAACAAATTATTATTGGTACTTCAGGAATTGTGTGTAGTCTGCTCCATCAGTGTTATATTTCAGATTTTACAAAGGCCACTCCAAGAGGAGTAATAGTCCAATGTATGTGTTGTCCCCACAGTTAAGTGGGGAGTTCAATGGGATTGTTTCACATGGATTCAATCCCTAATGTGTTTCTCAGAGTATAGGGCTCTAGCTGCAGGCAGCAAGCAGTAGTGTTGTATTGGCAATCTTTCTGCAGCGGACAGCACACAAAAATCTGCTTCTCGCACAGAGGATTCACATGAGTTTATTGCAGGCTTTTACCCACTTTTCTCTGCAGAGAAGCATGCAAAATGTTTACTTTTCCCTCAGTGCTCATGTGTGTATCTCTGACTGGGTGTGTGTGATCTTCTCCTCTCTCAGTGCCCAGCCCCGCCTCCCAGCAGTCCCACAACTGGAGGCCGACCTAGTCAACATGAACCTGCATGGCGCCAGCGGAGGCCTCGACCGCTGCAGGGACAGTGACCGCTCCCGAGACTCCTCCCATGAGAGGGGCGAGGGTCAGCTGACCCCTTGCATCAGAAACATCACCTCGCCCACCCGACAGCACAACAGTGGTGAGTAGCTTCCCAGTGTTTAATTTCCATCACTGGAGCAACACCTTGGCTGTACCCGTTGCTCATTCTGTAATCCATTGCTGCTATGCGACAGAACCACACAGTGTAGTGAGGAGACACTGACATAACAAGGCCGTCTCAGATGCCTCAGGTCCAGCTGTTAGATTGAGGCCCTTTCTAACTACACAAAATCACTGTCTGAAGTGGTTTTATCACATAGAAATCTCCTTAAAGCCTCACCCAGAGGCGGAGCCATGGTAGTCATACGACTGCTACTCAGTCTGGACCCACTCTGGGAATTAAGCCAATGGCCGAACTGAATGATGTTTAAATTGCTACAATAACAGTTGAATATTCAAGCCTTGAAAGGCTCTTGCGAAAGCTTTCAATGCCTTTTTTCATCCTTATGGCAACCAGCAACAGTGTGATGAGACCGCAGTGTTAGCGCCTTACCTACGGTACTCTGTTTGTTTGTCTCTTCCAGATCGTGAGCGGGGCGAGGGTGGTTCTTCCTCCAGGTCATCAAGCCCTCGGCCGCCCAGGGCCATGATGTCGGTGGGGCCCAGTTGCATCGCAGTGAGCAGCAGCAGAAGCAGCCTGTTCAGCAAAGAGGCCCACTGTAAGGGCCTGGGCCACGGACACGTCCACAGCCCCTGTGACCTCATCTACGTCTATGAGAACACCAAGGAGGGGGCGCGCACTTTGCGGACGGCCGAGAGGGTCACTCTGATCGTGGACAACACCCGCTTCGTGGTGGACCCGGCTATCTTCACTGCTCAGCCCAACACCATGCTGGGAAGGTACAGCAAAATATTTGATCAAAGGGATATTACAGAAAATTAAAGGGATAGTTAATTTCAAACCAAATGTTTTCCTCTCTCGTAGAATGTTTGGATCCGGGAGGGAATACAATTTTACCAGGCCCAATGACAAAGGGGAATTTGAGGTGGCAGATGGAATCAGCTCAACTGTTTTCAGAGCCATCCTGGTAAGACTCATTCTGGTTTGATAATGTCATACAGTTTCACCTAATGTCCCCAGAGATGGGTTGGTATCGATGAAGTGAAGGATTACGCTGCTGTGTCATTCATGACTGGAATGGAACATACGTTCTCTCACAGATCCTTCTATCCATCCCCTATATATTTTATTAAGAAGAAGAATAGGCATTCAGTGTTCTGACCTATCTAAAACAAGCACCTTTATTATTCAATTACCAGAGATTGGGATGTGGCCAAATGTATAGTGGTCAATACATATTTTATTTGCATATGGTTGCAGCATCATTTCCATATTATTCAAGGGCTTATAGTGCATTTGTATGCAATTACTTTCTAGTAATACCTTGACAAATAAGATTGTTCACAAACAATCTCTGAGGTTGTCCGTCTGATATATTGTGTATTTTTGCGGAAGTGTGGAAATGTAGGGCAAATAATCAGTGTTACATAAGGAACATTGACCGGGATCAGAGATACTAATGCTGTACAGCATGCTAGTGCTTTCATTTTTGTGTTTGTTCGACCCGCTGTTCCACTTAACTCTCCAGAGACACAGGGGAGGAGAACAACCAGGTAATGGCATCTGTTTGTGTATGTATCATAGGGTTTCTGGATGTTATTTCAGGCTCAAGAGCAGCTTTCTGTGTGACTCACAGGCTGTACGTTGTTCTTGCATGTCAACGTAGCAACGTGCCTATTTGTATGGGGGAGAGATGCTAATGTGGATAGTCGGGACTCAAGAACATGCTAAATGCACTTATTTGTTTGATTTCAATGCTTATCTTGGATTGTCAGTATTAACAGTCTCGTTGTACAGATCTGTGCTCGGCATGTGAAGAGCTCTACCGCCAAAGTCAACCCGACTAAAACAGCAGGGAGAGAGGAAAAATATGGCTGGCAGCATTAGCATTCAGGGCACAGAGAAAGCTAACAGCCGTTTCAGGCACTATCTTGTGAATAGCTCCTGCAGCCTCCATCCATTTTCTTTTCAGTGTTATACTTGAACCATCTCTGTGTTTCTCTGGCTGTAAACGGGTCTGTGGGGGTGGTAGGAAGACAGTGACGTCACTGCCATTTGCTGTTGTCTGAAGGCTCTGTTCTGTGTGTGCGCAGAGCAGTGATGGCTGCCTGTTGGTTTTTCCTGTGTGACTTTTAAATGGCAGGATTACTACAAATCTGGGATAATCCGCTGTCCTGATGGTATCTCCATTCCCGAGCTGAGAGAAGCATGTGACTACCTCTGCATCTCCTTCGACTACAGCACCATCAAGTGTAGAGACCTCAGTGAGTGTATATAGATATGTGCCATCAGGCCCTCTTTTTCTCATTATAATGACATGATAATAGACATGTAATATTTAATTCCATATCATTGTTCTGTATTAGATGCTAGGTTTATTTAGGCTGCTGTGTGTTTGGTGTTGTGGAGGTGTTGACATGTTGTTGGTGAGTAGGTGTCACAGCTCTGAAACTAAGTCAGTATTAGCTTACAGGTTTGATCCATGTCAGATGATTGCAGAGTTTCCACAATGTGGGCTATTGATTGACATTGTTTTAAATGTGGATGTGTCTAGTTCTCCTCACGTGTGTGTGTGTGTGTGCGCACGCGCGCGCATGCTTGAGTGTAGTTCTCACCTTGAAATATAAACAAAGTTTGGTTGTCTCAATCCACCTGCTCTTATTTTCCAGGTGCACTCATGCACGAGCTGTCCAACGATGGGGCGAGGCGTCAGTTTGACTTTTACTTAGAGGAGATGGTGCTGCCTCTGATGGTGGCCAGCGCCCAGAATGGAGAGAGGGAGTGTCACGTAGTGGTCCTGACAGACGACGACGTGGTGGACTGGGACGAGGAGTACCCTCCGCAGATGGGAGAGGAGTATTCTCAGAGTGAGTCAGGTCATTCACCTCACTGGCTCTGCTGATATAGTAGTTTACAAGCAAGCCATTTCATCAAGTCACCTATGAGTGGTTTGTATCGCTGTGAAAATAATTGTCCAAGATTATAATTGACTGGGATGACATGTTAAAGGCCCAGTGCATTAGTTCTGGGTAACAAGTTACTTACTGTAATAGTTTTGCATTAAAGTGGTAAAAAAAAAAAGTGTTTCATCAGCTGTTGTACATATATGATACAAAACACAGGAAATAGACTTTGAGTGCACTTGTTCGCCTGCTTTATCTGTATTGCTGAATGTCTGTGTTATTTTACTTAGGATATGTATGACATTTAATTATATAAACAATAATACTTTTTAATTTTTCTTTACAGTTATATACAGCACAAAACTGTACAGATTCTTCAAGTACATAGAGAATCGTGACGTTGCCAAATCAGTATTAAAAGAAAGAGGACTTAAGAAAATCAGACTAGGAATTGAAGGTATGGTGGATCATCACTAAACTGCCTTGTTCCTTGTTGCACATAATGTCAATCAAGAAGTTTTACTTTCATGTCTATACAATTTCTGATAACACTTAAGAGTAACACTAGTTACTCTTAAGCCTGCGTTGTAATCATGTAATTACCAGAATCACTCATCCATTATTAGTATGTAATACTAACAGGCCCTATTACTATGTTACAGCATGTGACAATGTTGTTACTAGTAATAAACGTGATGTTGCAGGTATAAGAGCAACTCAATATAGCCTAAAGGGTTACCCCAACCGGATAAAAAGTATTGAAGACCACACTTTTTGTATAAATATACTTCAAATACAACATCATGTATTTAATACAATTGTTTTATTAACCAATAAATAAAAAAATTATAAGATGAGAAGTATTTGAACAGAAAACGTAAATGTCACTAACTCCCAAACCAAAATGTCTGTTTTTATCCTCCCAGGTTACCCCACCTACAAGGAGAAGGTGAAGAAGCGTCCCGGCAGCCGGCCAGAGGTAATCTACAACTACGTCCAGAGGCCCTTCATCCGCATGTCCTGGGAGAAGGAGGAGGGCAAGAGTCGCCATGTTGACTTCCAGTGTGTGAAGAGCAAGTCCATCACCAACCTGGCAGCTGCCGCTGCAGACATTCCCCAGGACCAGCTGGTCAACATGCACCCTGGTCCTCAGGTGGACGAACTGGACATCCAGCCTCAGCCAAGCTACCACTACGAGCCAGACCCAGACGCCCCCTCACCGGCTGTCTGAGACTGGGCCCTCGTCCCCCTCCACTCCCCCTCTTCTCCCTCCACAGAGCACTGTAGTGACAAGCAAGTTGGGCAGCAGAAACCACATTGCCTTTACAAGCCTCAAAAGATAACTGGTATATACTGTCAATAGCCAAGGAAGGAGAAGCAAAGCACACAGTAAACGATTGCCTCATTGCACTGTCTGCACTGTTTTTTAAAACTAACCAAAGGAGATTTATTTTTATCAAGAATGTTTGACGTATTCTTTTCATTTTGAAGGGGGGAAAAAAAGCAGATTGTATCACAATAAACTTGTCTGTGGGTCCCCATATGATGAGTTGTGTGTGTGTGGTGCTGCTGTGTAGTTACAGTACTGTAGTTCGTAAAGAGTTTGGTTTTCTCCACTTCCCCTGCGGTATGACGGTGCGGATTTAGAATCTTACCATAGGTAGTCCACCACCAGATAAGCCTCGCTGTGATGCTTTGGTCTCAGAATAAATACATTTGTATTGATCTCACTTTCATCATTCATGACGCCATCAGTTTGAGAATCGTATCCCAAATTGTGAATGCGTATATAATTTGTTTAATCACATTGCTATATATTGGCAGAGGACCCAAGCTAAAGCTGACATGTTGTTCATTAGCCACTCCTACTTACTCAATGGAGCGTAAAGATCCAATATGGTCCAACACTTGAAACTGGAGAGCAAGCCTAACATAGTGGCACCTTTTCAGCTGGCTCAGTCATCAATAGCTTATATACTGAACTTAAAAGATCCAATGTAGCTGTTTTTATCTCAATATCAAATTATTTGTGGATAACTAAGTACCTTATTGTGATTGCTTGAGAAATTTTGCTGGGAGTAGTCTGTGTTGGGAGGGAAAAACTGAACTGATCTTGGCAGAGGTTTGGAACTCTTATTGGTCTAACTCAATTGCCACCTGGTGATGACACCAGGCAGGCTAAAACACCATCCCAACAAAAACAGGCCGAAATGTCAGGCGAACTTTCTTAACAGCTCTTACACTAAAAGGGTATTATCATTTTCACAGTATTCCAACCTATATAAAACACATCACATTTGACTGCACTGGGCCTTTAAGTAGTCAACAGCTACTGTGGTGATGGTCAGCAGCTGCTGGATGTCAAGGTATCTATCAGTGGGGACCGGTATTGCTTACACCTTGCATGAGCATCAAGCGAAACATACCTTTATTGAATGCAAGGTTCTCTAATAATTCTCAATGTAGGAAAATGTGTCCTGTCCTCAAAAGCCAGATTCCTTAATTTTAAGGCTGTAACATATTCCTCATTGATTTAAAACCAGTAACTGTTATATTGCTCTTTTAATATTCACATTTTCAAATATGACCTAAAATCCTTGTGCGCGGATGTTATTAACTGGCTTCCATTAGCTCAGTTTGTTTTTCCAGGCATTTCTCCTCACCACCACATTAGCAATGCAGTCCTGTTATCTCTGACTGACTGAATTTCTGCCACTGGATGGCAACATGATAAAAATATCCCAGCGTTGCACCAATAGGCTCAATGGAGGAAATCTGTGAAATAAATTAATTGAATTGCTTCTGTTACATGCAATTCCCTGAATGATTCACTCACCCACCCTTGGATTCATGTTCAGAATGCTTCTGGTAGTATGAGAGTGACATTTGAACATTGTAAATATGGATACAATTTATTCATTAGCGTCAATAACATACTGCATCAAATTCTGTTTATAGCTCAAAGTCTTCTGGAAAGAGATACAAAACAAACTTTTAATAAAAAATATTTAACTGCTGATACACACACCATATATTTTGCATAAAGTATTTTTTACATTGTACTATTTAAAGATGTGATAACATTTTCAAATGGGGTTGTCCAACAAGGAAAACCAATGTGTACTGTAGTGTAAAAACATCCAAACACAAACAGGTTTTCAATAGAAATCCCTGGTAGGATAATGCAGGAAAATAGCTGAATTATTATTATGCAATAAAAATGCTGAATTATCCTGTGGTGAAGAATGTCCAGCAGCAAGCTAGGGAGGGCACATACAGGTATACTTTGAAATGACCTGTCTCAGTCCCAACATGGAGGTCTCGGCTCCAATAAGTCCCACAGTGCCATGGTTCCTGATGATGCCACTGCATCATCAATTCAGGGTTTTGACATAGTTCTGTGGGACTTAGCCCAAGAGTTCCAACAGTCCTGCTATGCCTCGTTCCTCTTGGGCCGTCTTCATAAGGGCCAGGGTAAGTCACTAAAGTCCACGGGGCCCCCAAGGCCTGCGTCAGCCTCCAGGAGACTCATGATCACAGCCATGGCTGCCTCATCGTTACTGGGGCTGCTGGAGCCTGGCTCGTCCATGATGTCAATGCTGAGATGAGAGTTGTCACCTACAGGGGTGGTGAGGGAAAACACTAGTCAGTTACATGACTGGTTTTTGATACTGTACAGTTTAGATTTTCCCTGCACAAATACTACACATCACTTGAATGGGGAGGACTCCGTGTTTGTAATATTAGTGTTTGGAACATTTGTTGAAAATTGTGGGCATGGTTACTTACTCATAATGGACTGGTTGGAGTATGGGTATCCAATGGAGTCAGGTCCTCCTGGTAGCGTTCCTGCCGACGGAAGGTCTGGTGTCCCACCATTTTGAATCTGCAAGAACAAATAGGTCAGTGCTGGTCTAGATGTAAGACCAGCTTTCAGCCACAGGACAGATGCCTGACTTCAAGTACCCAACAGACAATAGTGGATCAGCACAACATCCAATCAGCGATGCGAGCAATGTATCAATTTCTTGTGCCAGACAGTTTTATTGGAGGTTCTTATTGTGAATCTCCCTTAGACTCACCCTCTTGCACCCCGGAGAGCAGTCTGGAGGGGGGGTGCTGATGTTCAGGGGGCTGGAGCCACAGCTAGAGGGTGTTGAGCCTCTGGTCCTGTTAGAGAGAAGAACAGACAATACCGTTACACCAGGGTTCTGTGAGATAATCATCTAAAACACCTTCAGCTCCAGGTAATTCATCACAGCTGACGTAGCCTAACTGAACAGATTCATTTGCAAGCCTATACATTTTTGATGAAGGGTGTATCGATACCTGAGAGCAGGGGGACGAGTAGAGAAAAGTTATAACCGAACGAGAGGCTTCATGGTCTCTGTGTTGTTTAAAAATGGTTCTGCAACTATTAAGGCGTCATCCATTTTCTGCCTAAACTCTCTCCATTTCTCACCTCTGAATCTCCATCACCTCCTCTGCGATCATACGGCCGATCTTGCCGGCACCTGCCCGTGTTCCGCCAGGGATGCCTGGCACCGTCTGAATAGCCCGTCTCCCTCCACCTGCAATCACACATATGACAATCACGTTGCCTGCTCCTGGACTGACTGAGAACATTGCATTTTCACATTTGGTCCAATGCTTCTATACCGAGTCTTGTTGCGAGATCTCAACAGATGCTTTAGAATTTTGAAACACAGATACACTATATTATCAAAAAGAAAGCTATTCATTATAGTTGTATGTTGGTGTACAGAGAGAATCAGCTGACATCTCCTTCATATGTAGAAAAGCATGTTTTCTTTTACAACATTCAATGTCACCTTCTGACGTCAGCACACTGTCCATAGAGGCTGTGGGGGAAGCAGCAGACTGAGGATAGGGGTCTGCAGCGTCTAGCATACTGCATCTAGAGAAGCATTCAGACAGCAACATCAGGACCAGTGTTTCAAGTACTAAAACAGTACATCCACTGAATAAACACTACCAGTTAGCTCTACAACAATCAATGAAGCACCACTTCAAATATGTACAGTATTCCTTCCCATGTAAACTTCATAGCTAGGATAGAGAGAGAAGGGCGACGTACGAGACCACTGTGTTTGTGGAGACAATGTACTCCACCTCTTTTGTCCAGGGATTCATGAAACTAAACCAGCAGCTTCTCAGCATGATGAAGGAGCCATCTTTAATCTTGAACTTGTAACAGTTTGTGTTGATCTTTTCTCTCATTTGCAACACTGTGAAACAAGATACCCCGGATGTAAGTTCAGAAAACAAAATGTGGTGACTAAATATAGTAAGATGTAAATCACAAAGAAATGTGTTGTGCCGGACAGTTGATCCCATACCTTGTCTGTGACGTTCTGCCAGGTGGCCAATATCATCCTGATGAAAATACTCGTAGAAGGAGGTGCCTAGAAGCTCCTGGGGTAAGTACGCAAGAATGGCTGTAGCCCTGAATAGAGAAGATAGATAAGAAACTCTGTGCTTTTCTAATTGTTTTTGACAAGTCTTTAAAAATGTCACCGGAGCGTTTTCTATGAACATGAATCAGTTCACTGACATTTTTATGAAAGTTTGATTACCCTTCATCATGAGTAATAATGGCCTGTCAGGTGTCAAGCTGTTAGCAGGAGATTAATTCATCAAATATAGTGAGGCTGAACCTCCCTTGACAAGCCCATGTCAGTAGGCTGGTGTAGATGGGCTATTTTGGATGAACGGTGGTTGAAGATGAGAATTTAAATATGACTTGTTGCCTCTTCAAGTATTAGTTTAAACCATACTTCTGAAATGTGTGTTTCATTGTCCAACTTGATGAATGACTAGCACACATATAATCATAAACCAAAAATGTCATAGTAAAATTAAGGCATACACTTTATCATCGTACCTCTGGTCAACAAAGACGAACTTCCCATCGATGGCGTGGCGGGAGACGTATTCGGTGGGTTTGACGCGGATGTCCTCATGGGAGGGCTGGGGGATGATGTGGGGGTGCAGCCGGCCGATGGCCACCAGGCAGCTGAGGTTACAGCCCTCGTTGTCGGGCTCGTTGTCATCGTCCAAACCCATCTTGTTGGGTGGCCAGCTCTTCAGGTAGCCAGTACTGTGGATCGTGCAGAAGCTCTTGCGGTCGGCTGAAGGTAAAAAATAACCATTATAAAAATATTTCCTCCCACACAATGGTAAGTTATCCATCGGTTTACATTGGTGGGCCATGATTTCAGGTCAAGCGTTAAATGACTGAGAAAACCACAAGTTAAGCAAACAAGTAATACTAGCCTGTATCTGAATCAACGGTCAATCAAGGAGAGAACGTTTTCCTAGATAAAATATTAATTAGCACTCGAATATTCAGCGAGAGCTCAACTGGAGATTTGCATTCTGTTTTGCATGACCTACGCAGCTTTTCTTACCCAATGGTTTTAAAATCGCAGCATATCAATATTTCTTGCCTGCACTACAGCCTTTTTTCCCCTTCCTATTGTGTTATTGACTATGTTGATTTATTCAACGTGTAACTCTGTGTTGTTGTTTGTGTCGCACTGCTTTGCTTTATCTTGGCCAGGTCGCAGTTGTAAATGAGAACTTGTTCTCAACTAGCCTACCTGGTTAAATAAAGGTGAAATAAAATAAAATAATATTAAGTTCAACAATAAGCATATTGTTTATCCATTTGGTACACAGTAGCATACATCCTGTGCTCTCATTGTAATGCTAGCATGATGCTAATGAACGGTGATGCCAGGTTTCTGAGTAAACAAAATAAAGATAGCAGGGAAGGAGGCCTAGATCTTGAGATAGGAACCTTTCTTTTTTGAGCAGGTGGAGGGGAAGTCCTTGTCCTCCGTTTTGACGTAGGGCCGGTTACATTTCATCCGGCAGAAGAAAGAACGTCTGGCTCCGGAGCACAGCCTAGACGGCCCAGGGGTAATGTCAGTCTTCACTGGCAGGCCAGCTGAGGGAGAACAATCAAATCGTATAAGACCACTGCTGAACATTGTGGGCTAATCATCCACAATAGGTTTAGAAATAACTTGCATACAATGTTAAAAGCATTCTACTCTTATAAGGTACTCGTACATGGTCTATACATTTACGGTGCAACATAAATCATGCTGTTTACACAACACAATATAGCAGGTAAACTGCCAGTATTTTGGCAACTGGCATCAAATTACATTGTATTGGTCATATACACATATTTAGAAGATGTTATTGCGGGTGTAGCGAAATGCTTGTGTTCCTAGCGCTAACAGTGCAGTAGTATCTAAAAACAATTCACAATATTATTTACATAAGGCACAAAGCAGTATTTACATTCAGTATCTACTAAGACATGAAGCATTAATAATGTATTGAAGACCCCCCCAGGAGGGAGTTTACTTTTGGCGTCGATGAGTCGCTCCCGGGGTGCTGTATCCGATGACGACAGTTGCTCCTTGACTTTGGCGATGTCTTTAGGATGCAGGTAATCAAACAGACTCTGGCCAATTAGGTCGTTCTGGGGAGAGAGGGATTGACTGGAAATTAACATTTGTGAGCTCAGATATGGTCTGACATAGTACAACGGCAAATATAGTATAACAGTAGGACATTGGACGGGAATGTAGACGTACCTGGCTATAGTTGAGGATCTTGTAAACAGACTCAGAGACGAAGAGGATCTTCCCACGATCGCATCCGACGACAAACAGAAAGCCATCAGCAGCCTAAAATAATGAGGTTTTTGTCATCAGGCTTACCCAGAGAGCAACTTAGCAGAGAGGAGTTAGAGGGCTTGAACATACCCTCAATATTAAGTGCTTCAATTCATCATCGGACAGGAAAGACGGCTTGTAGTTCGCCTCTGTGTATGGGTTCGCTGCGCCTGTACAGAAACAGAAAAAGTAGTATTTTAAATATTTAATGATCAAGTTACCTCTTTGATGTCCAATGATAATTTGCCTGCCGTCTCTGTCTGCATGTCACCTCGTAATGTCTTCATATGCTGAACAGCCATGCGTAGAACTGTGAGTTTGTCCAGCTTGCGGGACATAGCATTGCAAGTAGGCACTAACGCCGCCAGCTCGTCTATAAAGCTGTTCATCTTGTCTCTGCGTCTCTTCTCAATCTGACTGTGTGCCTCCCTATTGGCAGAGTTGCAGAAAGCAAACTGTTAGAACAACTCCCAGTCCTTCTGTTACACAGTGCAATCTATAGACTATATAAAGTGCCTATTAAATCGATGGGACACGAGGCTTTCTCTGTCTAATTAAAAAGAAGCATTTAATTCACCCTGGAAAGAGAGATTAGAATATATTTTATCCTGGAATTTAACCACGTGCCAGGTCAGTGGAAACACTATGCATATTCATTGCCGAAAGAGACTTAAGCGAAACATTAGGAATTCGGGAATGAGTCTGGGTACCTGGCATTTTTGATCCGCCCCTGATGATCACCACAATCCCTGGAAGAAGGAAAAAAGGAGAGACGTTTTAGTAGGAAACGTATCCCTTCGCCACTGTTCCACACAGGTTATGTAAATGGTACATACACTGAGTGGAGTGTACAAAACATTAGGAACACCTGCTTTTTCCATGACATAATGACCAGTTGAAGGCTATGATCCCTTATTGATGTCACTTGTTAAATCCACTTCACAATCAGTGTAGAGGAAGGGGAGGAGACAGGTTAAAGAAGGATTTTTAAGCCTTGAGACAATTGACACATTGATTGTGTCTGTGTGCCATTCAGAAGGGGAATGGGCCAGACAAAATATTTAAGTGCCTTTGAACAGGGTACAGTATGCACCAGTTTGAGTGTGTCAAGAACTGCAAAGCTGCTGGGGTTTTCTATGCTCAACAGTTTCCTGTGTGTATCAAGAATGGTCCACCACCCAAAGGTGGTCCAGCCAAAGACAACTGTGGGAAGCATTGGAGTCAACATGAGCCAGCATCCCTGTGGAACGCTTGCCACCTCTCCCAAGTTGCGCAGCTGTCTAAGGAACTGCATCTCAGTGCTAGAGGCTTCACAACAGACCCTGGTTCGATCCCAGGCTGTATGACAACCGGCCATGATCGGGAGTCCCATAGGGTGGCGCACAATTGGCCCAGCATTATCTGGGTTAGGGGAGGGTTTGACCGGGGTAAAATAAGAATTTGTTCTTAACTGACTTGCCTAGTTAAATAAATAAATAAAAACCTGTAGAGTCCATGACCTGGCAAACTGAGGCTGTTCTGAGAGTAAAAGGAGGTGCAACTCAATATTAGGAAGGTGTTTCTAATGTTTTGTACACAGTGTATATAATGTTCCCATTGTCTCACCATGCAAATCCTATGAAAGTAGATGAACACCTACTCAATTTTGCAGTGAAACCACTATCTTAATCCAACATCTGTTTCCCCTGTACAATTTATAACCAATAACATAGCAAAACTAAGCTTTTCTTTATACTGTAATTGATGCTTTTTGCTGCCAAAACTCTTACCTAAGCTTATCCTTGTCTGTATCCATACTGCTCTCGCTGTGGAAGATAATCAGATGCCATTAGTTTTACTGAACCACATTAGATTAAGAATAATGTTTAACAGTTTCCTACTATCCATTTGCACTACACTATTCAGTGTCCCCCCTCAACAAAAATAAGGTAAGCCTAACAGACAAAAGGTTTAAAAAATTTGAAACCGTTTCTTACTTACTCAAAAGAAAATCCATCAATTCTGTAAAGAAAAAAAGAAGGCATGAATCATTCTGTTGTCAGATGACTGTGGATCAGTAACAGATGGCAGGAAAATGACTGTACTTACAAATGAGTCAATATAGCACAATACAATTTTTTTAAAGGGTATTGCAGGATGTGCAAATTTCCCCATAACTATGGCTAGCAAAGTCGGAGCGTTAATTACTACATCTTAACTGTAAAACTCAGTGAACCCATCATCTTCAGCACCGACTGGTGGGAGGCTGGGGGGAGACTAAGGTGACAGTGCAAGGCCACAATGATTTGACGATGGTTACAGTAGGTCCTTACTGGTAGTCGGAGGTGCTGCCCTTCCTCTTGCGGGTGTAGTCCATGCCTTGGGTGTTGATGGAGCTGCTGATCAGCTCGGTGGCGCTGGGGGACATGAACTCATTCATCGTAGAGGTAATGTCCATTCTTTGGTCTGCCATTAGATCATCTGAAACAGAAACATGAATTAGAGCTAGACTGTAAATCTCAAGCTATACAGTTTACTTTGACCTATTTGGAGAAAGGATCATTCAAATGTATTCAGGAAAAATGATTGAGAAAGCAAGGCACAAAATGAGTCTCGCTCACCACAAATGTTCATTACAGCTTCTGGAATTTCCTTCCATCCATTTGCTCTGCTCTGGAGGGGAAAATGTATTACGTTCATTTAAAATCAGAACACTGAATCTTTGGACATTTAATTTCTTCACAAAAACACAATTAAGTCAAGTTTGTTCTCTTTGTGAGAATAAAGACAGAGTGGGAATTTCATACTGTGCACTTGCCCCACCCACATGATTGTCAGGTCTGCTACAGACTAGAGACTGGTTGCCAGGATACCTCAGGAAAACATGCCATTTAGGACATAGGAATAGGAATGGACAGGAAGGACAATTCTCACTGCATCAAATAAATGCAGTGTCGCCTCATTATCAAACAGAGGCCTTAAAAATGGGTCATACTGCGTCAAATGCACATTATACCATACCTTGCCCAACTGGCATTTTTTCAATACATCAGTGGCACTTACGCAACTCTACCATAAAAGTGCTGCGTCAGTAAAGAGCAGACAGAAGCCCAGCTACAGGCCAGGGTTATAGATGTTTTTGCTGACAACGTCACAAACATTATGCGCACGCATCAATGGGGCAGAAGTCTATGAGTTGTGATTCTGGATCGCCAGCAATGACAAGAAACCTCTATGTGGGGTATTGCAAGTGACTCGATTCAGCTAATTTCATATTGTTCTTGATACCATGTCTTGTTTTGAGGTGTTTTGACTGATTTCATGTCAATGCTAACATGGCAAAAATTCACTAGCTAGCTAACAAACTACTAATAACATATTTGAGAGACAACAAATGCTCATTATGCAAACGTATTTATGTTTTCATTCAACATTGGATATGAAATAGTTTACATGTTGTAAAAAATCTAAGCCAACCCTGTCTGTTTTGCCACAGCTGCTAAAACAACCAACCCGTCTACCTACATTCATATTAGGCTGCCTCATGTCATGTTCAAATGTATCTTAAGGACAGTGTGCTTGTGTGTAATCTTCTCATCCCTGTCAGTCAGGTTATCTAAGTAAGAATGAGTCTTGTTGGGCAGTGAGTTCCAAGCCTCTCTTATATTGAGTAGGGTGTCCAATCAAAAACACATATTTTGACCAATTGGTAAAATAGTGTTAAAATGTGTAGATAGCTAATCCTCAAAGAAAACCAATGGTCCAAACTTCATATCTATCATAATCCTTTCAAAAGTAACTGGAATTTTTACCCTTGTAGGATGGTCAAAATTAGGGTGACTAAATCAATGGAGTCCAGAGGAAAAGAGTGGTAAAACACAAGGAAAAATGCACAGCATTGTGTTAGCTAGGCTGGATGCAGTGAGAGAATGAAGGCTACCCGACAGGCTCATTTCCATTTGGACTTGTCTCATAGTATTTTCATATTTTAGTATACACTTTTCATTAGGGATGTGCATCTTTCCCTTGCAAGCAAATTCAATGCGCATCGGGATACATGGGCTCCAATACGTTTTAGTTTGAAATGACTCAGCAATTCGGTTTGATTAGAGAACGAATTGATGCAAAACGATATGTTGCATAAACATTTGCTGCATAAACACTAGGGCTGAGTCGTCTGTTCTTTCCACCAATCAATTTGTTAATGCAAACGGCTGTGCAACCACTAGGGTCAAGATATCCAGTGGGCGTGCCACAGGGTTGGCTAATAGGACCTTTGTTATTCCTAATCTAGATCAATGGCCTCGCTGCTGTGTCTTCCCATTCTCTTTGCTGATGATAACAATTAGATTTTATCACAATCATTTTGATTCACTAATTAATTAAGCCATCTCAGGCATGGCCAAATTTTCTGAATGGTTCCAGATATCTTTAAAATGTAAAAAAAAAAAAAAAAAAAAAATATATATATATATCCTACTTTATTGTATTCACTAAAAAAAGCAAAAGTCAATTGGTTGGAATGAAACGGAACAAGTCACATCCACTAGATTCCTCATAGTTCTAATTGATGAAAAGTTATCCTGAATTTTTTTTCTTCTCAATTTGTCTGCAGCAAAGTGAGATAAATCAGGTTGGTATTATCAGAAAGATTAGTGGTTTGGTTCATCAGGCTTACTTCCCAACTCTATACTATAGCTTAATTTACCCAAAATACTCAACATACAAAATACGTTTGCAAGACTAGCAAACTCCTCATATTACCTAGCTCCATCTGCACCTTTGTTTAAGAAACTCAATATCTTGTCTATTTCCGACCTTAACGTACACCAATTATGTACTTTGATCTACAAATACTTATACATCCCAGACAGTTTACCTAACCCTTCAATGGATTCTTCCAGATTAATTCTGAAATCTATTTATATAAAACACTCAACATCTCACTCACTGCAATAACACTCACTGCAATAACCCTCACCCTCCCCACTGCCGCACCTCAAATAGAGAATTCTCTATCAGATACAGAGGTCTCATACTCTGGAATTCTTATCTTCACATTGCCAAAATCATCATCATCCCTCAATAACTTCAAGTGAAAACTGGGGCTCAGCCTGATGAACCAAACTACTCAGTAATCTCCTCCATATAGCCTAACTCTCTCTCACAGACCAAGTTTTTTTTAGTGTGATTACTGATAAATTAATTCATACATTTATAATTAGTAGTTTGTGTTATTTGTTTTAACAACAACAAAAATGTACTTGTATCTGTATTTCTGTTTATCACTTGTTTTCTTTGTTGCAAATACATTAAAAACTATAAACACAATTACTGCCATTTGACTGAAAAGTTGTTACTGAAATCCCTAATTTGTTTAGTAAAAAAAAAAAGTATTCTCAACCCTTGCTCTCTTTACGCGACACCTGAACACATTGCATGCAAGAGGCCAATAGGACCTAGGCCAATAGCATGTCATAATCAAATCAATAAATTGGTTATAACAAAACTCAACACATAAAACATGTGACCGCAAAATGGATGCAGAGGATGTGACAAATAAACTTGAAATGGAGAAATATTTACTGATTGCTCAGGAGGTAAAACGGGAAGTCAGATGCGTGGAATAAATTTGACTATTGGAAAAAACTGAAGATCAAGATAAAGGAGCAAGTGCTGTGTGCCAAACAGGTGCTATTATTTATAATGTGTGTGTATGTAGATTTTTTTTTTCCAGAGTCTGGTGTAACTTCTTATTTTTTTGTAAAGCCTTTAATACAGCAAAGACTAAAAACAGTCACATTCATTCATTAATGCAATTTTCTGAAATAGAACAATTTAGGGCTATTTATTGTTTAAACTGGTTGCTTTGTTATTTTAAAACTAAAATGCTTAATTGCATTTCAAATCATGAATGACTCGTACGCTGTGTAATGACATGAACTAATGATAGATACAGTAGCCTATAGAAGTATTTAGGGTTGCAAAGGGTCAGAAACCTTCCGGTAAATGGGAAGTTAAGCCCGGGAATTTGGATTATATTCATTAAAAAAAAAGTTAGCTTATAACAGTGAGCCTTTTTTGTGGGATACACATAAGGCAATTCTAGGTCTTGTGGCATAGTTTAAACAAAGTATCCCCAATTCAATGGAATTGCAACCCTCTGCATGCACAGTGCATTTTTCCATTACATGCGCAGTGTACTCTTGTTAAGGTATTTTTTATGAATAATGACTAAATTATGTATACATTTCAATCAGAACAATGACTAAACAGAATACTACTATGTTACTGTATGGATGTATGAATCTTATTATAATCCTAGTACTGAATATAAATATGTGTAATTATAATCAACAATTAGAACAAAGACTGTCTGTTCCTTGTTAGAAACGAATGAAGTTATCGTCAGACTGGCTGGAAGGCTGTGTTCCTTACGGGACATCCTGCCTCTACACAGGGAGAGGAGAGACCTTGGGCTAGTTGTAAATTATTTAACAGGTGGTGGATGATGTGGGAAGGCTTGTGAACTATATACTGCTATTGTATCGGAGTGGAGGAGGGGCAGTTTAAAACCTATGATGTCATTTTTAGTTTATAACCTGTTGTAAATTGTACGATGATCAGTAGTCTCGAGAATAAGCGCTATTGAATGATTTTGAGACTGGCCTCTGTCCATTTTATGCAAATAAGTATCAAATCACAGTTTTAATTGAATTGGTTAATAAACGTATAGGATTCTAATTCCTTTGACAACTCTTCCATCACATGTACAGCTGATTCTCAAGATCTTGCACACTAATGAGATGCTATTGAGCCCACACTACTACATTGTCTGAGCCAAGGACTATATGCTTTCTGGTAAGTTTTGATTACTATACTGAGTGGGGTGAATATATTTTATATGACATACATTATTTATTTTTTTAAACGAGTAAATAGTAGACAACAGCAAAGTGTGTTTAACTTCTTTGGGATAGGGGGCAGCATTTTCACTTTTGGATGAATAACGTTCCGAGTGAACTGCCTCCTACTCAGTCCCACATGCTAATATATGTATATTATTATTAGCATTGGATAGAAAACACTCGGAAGTTTCTAAAACTGTTTGAATGATGTCTGAGTATAACAGAACTCATTTGGCAGGCAAAAACCTGAGAAAAAAATCTAAACAGGAAGTGGGAAGTTTGAGGTTTGTAGTTTTTGAACTCACCCCTATTGAATACAGAGTGGGATATTGGTTGTTGCACTTCCTACGGCTTCCACTAGATGTCAACCGTCTTTAGAACGTTGTTTCAGGCTTCTCATGTGATGTGGGAGCAGATGGGAGCTCTTTGAGTCAGTGGTCTGCCTACAGCCTCGTTCTCAGTCACAGGCTTTCACTTGAGAGGTAGCTGTCGTTCCATTGCTTTTCTACAGACAATAGAATTCTCCGGTTGGAACATTATTGAACTTTTATGATAAAAACATCCTAAAGGTTGATTCTATATTTAGTTTGACAAGTTTCTTCGACCTGTAATATAACTTTTAACGTTTCGTCCGAATGGACCAGATCGCACATTTGGATTTGTTTACCAAACGCCCTAACAAAAGAAGCCATTGGACATAAATGGACATTATCGAACAAAACAAGCATTTATTGTGGAACTGCGATTCCTGGGAGTGCATTCTGATGAAGATCATCAAAAAGGTAAGTGAATATTTATAATGCTATTTATGAATAATGTTGACAGTGTCACGCCCTGGTCTAAGTATTTTGTGTTTTCTTCATGTATTGGGTCAGGCCAGGGTGTGGCATAGAGTTTTTGTATTGTGGTGTTTTGTCTTGGGATTTTGGTGTGTATGTATAGTGGGATTGTAGCTTAGTGGGGTGTTCTAGGAGAGTCTATGGCTGTCTGAAGTGGTTCTCAATCAGAGGCAGGTGTTTACCGTTGTCTCTGATTGGGAACCATATTTAGGCAGCCATATTCTTTGGTTGTATTGTGGGTGATTGTCCTTAGTGTCTTGATGTCCTGAGTCAGTTTGCACCAGTTTAGGCTGTTTCGGTTTTCATTACGTTTATTGTTTTGTTGAGTTTATATTTTGATTCGTGTTACGTTGTTTTATTAAACATGGATCGAAATCTACACGCTGCAGTTTGGTCCGACTCTCCTTCTCCATTAGAAAACCGTTACAGAATCACCCACCACAGGACCAAGCAGCGTGTCAACAGGCAGGAGCCACAGGAGAAGCAACAAAGGCAGCAACAGCGGCGCAATGAGGATTGGACATGGGACGAGATATTGGATGGCAAGGGTTGCTACACATGGGAGGAGATCCTGGCGGGAAGGGATCGCCTTCCATGGGAACAGGTGGAGGCAGCGAGGAGAGCAGAGGCAGCCGGAGAGAGGAGCCGGCGATATGAGGGAACACGGTTGGCAAGGAAGCCTGAGAATCAGCCCCAAAAATTTCTTGGGAGGGGGGGGAGGCTCACAGGGAGTAGGGCTACGCTAGGTAGGAGACCTACGCTAACTTCCTGTGGTTACCGGGGGGCTAGAGAGACCGGGCAGGCACCTTGTTATGCAGTGGTGCGCACGGTGTCCCCAGTGCGGGTGCATAGCCCGGTGCGGTATATTCCAGCTCCTCGTATCGGCCGGGCTAGAGTGGGCATCGAGCCAGGTAAGGTTGGGCAGGCTCGGTGCTCAAGAGCTCCAGTGCGCCTGCACGGTCCGGTCTATCCAGTACCACCTCCACACCCCAGCCCTCCGGTAGCAGCTCCCCGCACCAGGCTTCCTGTGCGTGTCCTCGGTTCATTACCACCAGTGCCAGCACCACGCATCAGGCCTACAGTGTGTCCCGCCTGTCCAGCGCTGCCGGAGCGTCCCGCCTGTCCGGCGCCGCTGCCGGAGCCTCCCGCCTGTCCGGCGCCGCTGCCGGAGCGTCCCGCCTGTCCGGCGCCGCTGCCGGAGCTTCCCGCCTGTCCGGCGCCGCTGCCGGAGCTTCCCGCCTGTCCGGCGCTGTCAGAGCTACCGCCCCTCATGCCAGAGGCGCCAGAGCCCCTCATTCCAGAGGCACCAGTACTCCTCTGTTCAGCGCAGCCAGAGCTGTCAGCCTGCATGAAGCATCCAGAGCTGTCAGTCTGCCCAGCGCCGCCAGTGCCCCCAGTCTGCCCAGCGCCGCCAGTCTGCCCAGCGCCGCCAGTCTGCCCAGCGCCGCCAGTCTGCCCAGCGCCGCCAGTCTGCCCAGCGCCGCCAGTCTGCCCAGCGCCGTCTGAGCTACCCGTCTGCCCAGCGCCGTCTGAGCTACCCGTCTGCCCAGCGCCGTCTGAGCTACCAGTCTGCCCAGCGCCGCCAGTCTGCCCAGCGCCACCAGTGCCGCCAGTCTGCCAGGATCTGCCAGTCTGCCAGGATCAGTTAGTTCCGCCATTCAGCCAGGATCCGACAGTCAGCAAGGATCCGCCAGTCTGCCAGGATCCGCCAGAAGTGCCAGTCAGCCAGGATCTGCCAGATCCGCTAGTCAGCCAGGATCCGCCAGTCAGCCAGGATCTGCCAGATCTGCTAGTCAGCCAGGATCCGCCAGTCAGCCAGGATCCGCCAGATCCGCTAGTCAGCCAGGATCCGCCAGTCAGCCAGGATCCGCCAGTCAGCCAGGATCTGCCAGAACCGCTAGTCAGCCAGGATCTGCCGGAACCACCAGCCAGCCAGGATCTGGTAGATCCATCTACCTGCCTGAGCTTCCTCTCACTCCTGAGCTTCCTCTCACTCCTGAGCTTCCTCTCACTCCTGAGCTTTCTCTCACTCCTGAGCTTTCTCTCACTCTCGAGCTTTCTCTCACTCTCGAGCTTTCTCTCACTCTCGAGCTTTCTCTCACTCTCGAGCTTTCTCTCACTCTCGAGCTTTCTCTCACTCTCGAGCTTTCTCTCACTCTCGAGCTTTCTCTCACTCTCGAGCTTTCTCTCACTCTCGAGCTTCCCCTCAGTCCCTAGCTGCTCCTCAGTCCAGTGGGGTTCTGGGCCATGGTCGGCGGCGAGGGTGGACTATCCAGGGACGCGAGGAAGAGGGACTAAGACAGTAATTGAGTGGGGTCCACGTCCCGCGCCGGAACCGCCACCATGGACAGACGCCCACCCGGACCCTCCCTATTTGTTTTGAGGTGCGTTCGGGAGTCCGCACCTTAGGGGGGTTCTGTCACGCCCTGGTCTAAGTATTTTGTGTTTTCTTCATGTATTGGGTCAGGCCAGGGTGTGGCATAGAGTTTTTGTATTGTGGTGTGTTGTGTCTTGGGATTTTGGTGTGTATGTATAGTGGGATTGTAGCTTAGTGGGGTGTTCTGGGAGAGTCTATGGCTGTCTGAAGTGGTTCTCAATCAGAGGCAGGTGTTTACCGTTGTCTCTGATTGGGAACCATATTTAGGCAGCCATATTCTTTGGTTGTATTGTGGGTGATTGTCCTTAGTGTCTTGATGTCCTGAGTCTGTGTTAGTTTGCACCAGTTTAGGCTGTTTCGGTTTTCATTACGTTTATTGTTTTGTTGAGTTTATATTTTGATTCGTGTTACGTTGTTTTATTAAACATGGATCGAAATCTACACGCTGCAGTTTGGTCCGACTCTCCTTCTCCATTAGAAAACCGTTACAGAATCACCCACCACAGGACCAAGCAGCGTGTCAACAGGCAGGAGCCACAGGAGAAGCAACAAAGGCAGCAACAGCGGCGCAATGAGGATTGGACATGGGACGAGATATTGGATGGCAAGGGTTGCTACACATGGGAGGAGATCCTGGCGGGAAGGGATCGCCTTCCATGGGAACAGGTGGAGGCAGCGAGGAGAGCAGAGGCAGCCGGAGAGAGGAGCCGGCGATATGAGGGAACACGGTTGGCAAGGAAGCCTGAGAATCAGCCCCAAAATTTCTTGGGAGGGGGGAGGCTCACAGGGAGTAGGGCTACGCTAGGTAGGAGACCCACGCTAACTTCCTGTGGTTACCGGGGGCTAGAGAGACCGGGCAGGCACCTTGTTATGCAGTGGTGCGCACGGTGTCCCCAGTGCGGGTGCATAGCCCGGTGCGGTATATTCCAGCTCCTCGTATCGGCCGGGCTAGAGTGGGCATCGAGCCAGGTAAGGTTGGGCAGGCTCGGTGCTCAAGAGCTCCAGTGCGCCTGCACGGTCCGGTCTATCCAGTACCACCTCCACACCCCAGCCCTCCGGTAGCAGCTCCCCGCACCAGGCTTCCTGTGCGTGTCCTCGGTTCATTACCACCAGTGCCAGCACCACGCATCAGGCCTACAGTGTGTCCCGCCTGTCCAGCGCTGCCGGAGCGCCCCGCCTGTCCGGCGCCGCTGCCGGAGCCTCCCGCCTGTCCGGCGCCGCTGCCGGAGCTTCCCGCCTGTCCGGCGCCGCTGCCGGAGCTTCCCGCCTGTCCGGCGCTGTCAGAGCTACCGCCCCTCATGCCAGAGGCGCCAGAGCCCCTCATTCCAGAGGCACCAGTACTCCTCTGTTCAGCGCAGCCAGAGCTGTCAGCCTGCATGAAGCATCCAGAGCTGTCAGTCTGCCCAGCGCCGCCAGTGCCCCCAGTCTGCCCAGTGCCGCCAGTCTGCCCAGCGCCGCCAGTCTGCCCAGCGCCGCCAGTCTGCCCAGCGCCGCCAGTCTGCCCAGCGCCGCCAGTCTGCCCAGCGCCGTCTGAGCTACCCGTCTGCCCAGCGCCGTCTGAGCTACCCGTCTGCCCAGCGCCGTCTGAGCTACCAGTCTGCCCAGCGCCGCCAGTCTGCCCAGCGCCACCAGTGCCGCCAGTCTGCCAGGATCTGCCAGTCTGCCAGGATCAGTTAGTTCCGCCATTCAGCCAGGATCCGACAGTCAGCAAGGATCCGCCAGTCTGCCAGGATCCGCCAGAAGTGCCAGTCAGCCAGGATCTGCCAGATCCGCTAGTCAGCCAGGATCCGCCAGTCAGCCAGGATCTGCCAGATCTGCTAGTCAGCCAGGATCCGCCAGTCAGCCAGGATCCGCCAGATCCGCTAGTCAGCCAGGATCCGCCAGTCAGCCAGGATCCGCCAGTCAGCCAGGATCTGCCAGAACCGCTAGTCAGCCAGGATCTGCCGGAACCACCAGCCAGCCAGGATCTGGTAGATCCATCTACCTGCCTGAGCTTCCTCTCACTCCTGAGCTTCCTCTCACTCCTGAGCTTCCTCTCACTCCTGAGCTTTCTCTCACTCCTGAGCTTTCTCTCACTCCGAGCTTTCTCTCACTCGAGCTTTCTCTCACTCTCGAGCTTTCTCTCACTCGAGCTTTCTCTCACTCTCGAGCTTTCTCTCACTCGAGCTTTCTCTCACTCTCGAGCTTTCTCTCACTCGAGCTTCCCCTCAGTCCCTAGCTGCTCCTCAGTCCAGTGGGGTTCTGGGCCATGGTCGGCGGCGAGGTGGACTATCCAGGGACGCGAGGAAGAGGGACTAAGACAGTAATTGAGTGGGGTCCACGTCCCGCGCCGGAACCGCCACCATGGACAGACGCCCACCCGGACCCTCCCTATTTGTTTTGAGGTGCGTTCGGGAGTCCGCACCTTAGGGGGGGGGGGGGGTTCTGTCACGCCCTGGTCTAAGTATTTTGTGTTTTCTTCATGTATTGGGTCAGGCCAGGGTGTGGCATAGAGTTTTTGTATTGTGGTGTGTTGTGTCTTGGGATTTTGGTGTGTATGTATAGTGGGATTGTAGCTTAGTGGGGTGTTCTGGGAGAGTCTATGGCTGTCTGAAGTGGTTCTCAATCAGAGGCAGGTGTTTACCGTTGTCTCTGATTGGGAACCATATTTAGGCAGCCATATTCTTTGGTTGTATTGTGGGTGATTGTCCTTAGTGTCTTGATGTCCTGAGTCTGTGTTAGTTTGCACCAGTTTAGGCTGTTTCGGTTTTCATTACGTTTATTGTTTTGTTGAGTTTATATTTTGATTCGTGTTACGTTGTTTTATTAAACATGGATCGAAATCTACACGCTGCAGTTTGGTCCGACTCTCCTTCTCCATTAGAAAACCGTTAGACAGCCCAACATGACGGATATTTCTTTGGCTAGTTTGGGCTCTGAGCACCGTTCTCAGATTATGCTTTTTCCGTTAAATAAATAAAAAAATCTGACACAGCGGTTGCATTAAGGAGAAGTGTATCTATATTTCCATGTCTAAAAATGGTATTTTCATCGACATTTATAATGAGTATTTCTGTGAATTCACGTGGTTCTCTGCAATATCACTGCATGTTTTGGAACTACTGAACGTAACACGCCAATGTAAAATAAGATTTTGGGATATAAATATGAACTTTACCGAACAAAACATACATGCATTGTGTAACATGAAGTCCTATGAGTGTCATCTGATGAAGATCAAAGGTTAGTGATTAATTCTTCCTCTCTTTGGCTGGAAAAATGGCTGAGTTTTTCTGTTGAGTTGCTGGTGACCTAAAAATAAATCGTTTGTGGAGCTTTCGCTGTAAAGCATTTTTGAAATCAGACATTATGGCTGGATTAACAAGAATTTTATCTTTAAAATGGTGCCTAATAGTTGTATGTTTGAGAAATTTGATTTATGAGATTTCTGTTGATTTGTATTTGGCGCTCTGCAATTTCATTGGCTGTTGGCGAGGACCCCAGTCCTAGACAGGTTAAATAATTTCTAACTTAACAATTTCTGCTAGTTTGTTTTAGCTTGCTTGAGCCTGCTAACTGAGGAGTGTTAATTCACCTGTTCCCATACACGTTTCATTTTAAAACATTTATCTTACAAAGGAGTTGTTTAATCTAACTGCTTAACTATTTATCTGTACATTGAATTGTATTCAGGTTTTTTTTACTCATTTTTTCTTAATCTTTACAGGAAAATGCCACAGGCACTATCTGATGTGTGGAGACAAATCCCTGCAGCTACTATAGAAGGAAAAGCTGTGTACATTTGCAAATACTGTGCCAAATATTATGTGAAGAATGCAACAAAGATGCAGAATTATCTGGACAAGTGCATAACGTTTCCTCAGCGCTCACAACAAGCAACCTCTGACAAAAGTCCCTCTACTTCTACTCGAGGTGAAAATGATGAATCAGACACCTTATTGATAGGAACAGCTCATGGTCCTCCTGGAATCAGAAGGTTTTTTGACTCAATCGTGGAACGTAGTCAGAGAAATGCTGATGAATGTCTTGCTCGAGCTGTGTATGCAGCTGGTTCATCTCTGATGCTTCCAAGTACTGGACGAGTTTTCTGAATATTCTTCACCCAACATACACCCCTCCAACCAGACATACTTTATCTACTCATTTGCTGGATGCAGAGTTCAACAGAGTTCAAGTGAAGGTCAAGCAAATTATAGAGAAAGTAGACTATTGCAATCAACTCTGATGGGTCGTCGAGAAATAATTAACTACATCATCTCCACCCCTCAACCAGTATTCTACAAGAGCACAGACACAAGGGACAACAGACACACCAGTCTCTACATTGCAGATGAGCTGAAGGCAGTAATCAGTGACCTTGGACAATTGGCTGTCCTGCTCATGCATTGAATCTCCTCAAGGACTTCATGGCACTGAAAACAATGGATACACTCTACAAGAGAGCCAAGGAAATGGTTAGGCATGTGAAGGGTCATCAAGTTATAGCAGCAGTCTACCTCACCAAGCAAAGTGAGAAGAATAAGAGCACCACATTGAAGCTGCCCAACACCCGTTGGAGTGGTGTTATCATGTTTGACAGTCTCCTGGAAGGGAAGGAGTCTCTCCAAGAAATGGCCATATCACAGTCTGCCGACATGGACAGTCCCATCAAGAGGATCCTCCTGGATGATGTATTTTGGGAGAGAGTGGTACACAGCCCGAAACCTATAGCAGTAGCCATTGCACAGATTGAGGGAGACAATGCCATCCTGTCTGATGTTCAGACTCTGCTTGTAGATGTAAGAGAAGAAATCCGTACTGCCCTTCCCACTTCACTTTTGCTCCAAGCAGAGGAAACTGCAGTTCTGAAATACATCAAAAAGCGCAAAGACTTCTGCCTGAAGCCCATACATGCTGCAGCGTACGTTGGACCTAAACTATACTGGCAAGAGCATCCTGCCTGGTGCAGAGATCAACAATGATCAACTATGGTGTCGTCACTACAGAGTCTCGCCACCTTGGCCTGGATGACGGCAAGGTTCTTGGCAGTCTGGCGAAGTACACATCCAAGCAGGTGCTTTGGGATGGAGATGCAATATGGCAGTCGTGCCAACATATGTCATCAGCCACCTGGTGGAAGGGACTTTGTGGATCTGAGGCTCTTTCCCCTGTTGCTTCCATCATCCTCCAAATCCCACAAACATCAGCCACCGCAACTGGTACTTATTTGGGAACACATAACAAAGCACGCAACAGGCTGACCAAAATAAGGGTTGAAAAATTGGTGGCCATCCGGTCATATTTAAGGCTTTTTGAGCCCGACAACGAGCCATCCTCAACAGGGTTGAAAAGTGAGTGAAGACGAGGCCTCAGAGGATGACTGACACCTCCAGACAGAGCCTGATGTTCAAGAGGAGGACATTGAGGAGGTCCAGGGAGAAGACATGGAAGCCTGAGGGGGAAGACAACCAAAGCTTTCGTTTCTAGACTATCATTTTACAGATGTATTCTTGAAAACATTTAGGGGAGATGCAATGGATCATTGGGGATCATTCAATATTATCTTTCTTTTGTTGTTCAGTGAAATCCCATGTGAAGAGTTTACTCAATTAAAGTTCAAGTCGTAACTAAATTGTTTTTTAAAATTTCTATTGGAAGGATTTAATCATTTGCAATTACAGTATATCACAAAAGTGAGTACACTCCTCACATTTTTGTAAATATTTGAGTTTCTTTTCATGTGACAACACTGAAGAAATTACACTTTGCTACAATGTAAAGTAGTGAGTGTGCAGCTTGTATAACAGTGTAAATTTGCTGTCCCCTCAAAATAACTCACAGCCATTAATGTCTAAATCGCTGGCAACAAAAGTGAATAATACACCCCTAAGTGAAAATGTCCAAATTGGGCCCAATTAGCCATTTTCCCTCTCCGGTGTCATCAAATCAAATCAAAATCAAATCAAATTTTATTTGTCACATACACATGGTTAGCAGATGTTAATGCGAGTGTAGCGAAATGCTTGTGCTTCTAGTTCCGACAATGCAGTGATAACCAACAAGTAATCTAACTAACAATTCCAAAACTACTGTCTTATACACAGTGTAAGGGGATAAAGAATATGTACATAAGGATATATGAATGAGTGATGGTACAGAGCAGCATACAGTAGATGGTATCGAGTACAGTATATACATATGAGATGAGTATGTAGACAAAGTAAACAAAGTGGCATAGTTAAAGTGGCTAGTGACATAAGGATGCAGTCGATGATCTAGAGTACAGTATATACGTATGCATATGAGATGAATAATGTAGGGTAAGTAACATTATATAAGGTAGCATTGTTTAAAGTGGCTAGTGATATATTTACATCATTTCCCATCAATTCCCATTATTAAAGTGGCTGGAGTTGGGTCAGTGTCAATGACAGTGTGTTGGCAGCAGCCACTCAATGTTAGTGGTGGCTGTTTAACAGTCTGATGGCCTTGAGATAGAAGCTGTTTTTCAGTCTCTCGGTCCCAGCTTTGATGCACCTGTACTGACCTCGCCTTCTGGATGATAGCGGGGTGAACAGGCAGTGGTTCGGGTGGTTGATGTCCTTGATGATCTTTATGGCCTTCCTGTAACATCGGGTGGTGTAGGTGTCCTGGAGGGCAGGTAGTTTGCCCCGGTGATGCGTTGTGCAGACCTCACTACCCTCTGGAGAGCCTTACGGTTGAGGGCGGAGCAGTTGCCGTACCAGGCGGTGATACAGCCCGCCAGGATGCTCTCGATTGTGCATCTGTAGAAGTTTGTGAGTGCTTTTGGTGACAAGCCGAATTTCTTCAGCCTCCTGAGGTTGAAGAGGCGCTGCTGCGCCTTCTTCACGACGCTGTCAGTGTGTGTGGACCAATTCAGTTTGTCTGTGATGTGTATGCCGAGGAACTTAAAACTTGCTACCCTCTCCACTACTGTTCCATCGATGTGGATAGGGGGTGTTCCCTCTGCTGTTTCCTGAAGTCCACAATCATCTCCTTAGTTTTGTTGACGTTGAGTGTGAGGTTATTTTCCTGACACCACACTCCGAGGGCCCTCACCTCCTCCCTGTAGGCCGTCTCGTCGTTGTTGGTAATCAAGCCTACCACTGTTGTGTCGTCCGCAAACTTGATGATTGAGTTGGAGGCGTGCGTGGCCACGCAGTCGTGGGTGAACAGGGAGTACAGGAGAGGGCTCAGAACGCACCCTTGTGGGGCCCCGTGTTGAGGATCAGCGGGGAGGAGATGTTGTTGCCTACCCTCACCACCTGGGGGCGGCCCGTCAGGAAGTCCAGTACCCAGTTGCACAGGGCGGGGTCGAAACCCAGGGTCTCGAGCTTGATGACGAGCTTGGAGGGTACTATGGTGTTGAATGCCGAGCTGTAGTCGATGAACAGCATTCTCACATAGGTATTCCTCTTGTCCAGGTGGGTTAGGGCAGTGTGCAGTGTGGTTGAGATTGCATCGTCTGTGGACCTATTTGGGCGGTAAGCAAATTGGAGTGGGTCTAGGGTGTCAGGTAGGGTGGAGGTGATATGGTCCTTGACTAGTCTCTCAAAGCACTTCATGATGACGGAAGTGAGTGCTACGGGCGGTAGTCGTTTAGCTCAGTTACCTTAGCTTTCTTGGGAACAGGAACAATGGTGGCCCTCTTGAAGCATGTGGGAACAGCAGACTGGTATAGGGATTGATTGAATATGTCCGTAAACACACCGGCCAGCTGGTCTGCGCATGCTCTGAGGGCGCGGCTGGGGATGCCGTCTGGGCCTGCAGCCTTGCGAGGGTTAACACGTTTAAATGTCTTACTCACCTCGGCTGCAGTGAAGGAGAGACCGCATGTTTTCGTTGCAGGCCGTGTCAGTGGCTCGTTAAGTGTTACAGGGTCTCAGGTGTGAATGGGGAGCAGGTGTGTTAAATTTGGTGTCATCGCTTTCACACTCCCTCATACTAACTGGTCACTGGAAGATCAACATGGCACCTTATGGCAAAGAACTCTGAGGATCTGAAAAAAATAATTGTTGCTCTACATAAAGATGGCCTGGGCTATAAGACGATTGCCAAGACCCTGAAACTGAGCTGCATACAGCGGTTTAACTGGACAGGTTCCACTCAGAACAGGCCTCGCCATGGTCGACCAAAGAAGTTGAGTGCGCATGCTCAGCGTCATATCCAGAGGTTGTCTTTGGGAAATAGACATATGAGTGCTGCCAGCATTGCTGCAGAGGTTGAAGGGGTGGGGTGGGTCAGCCGGTCGGTGCTCAGACCATACACCGTACACTGCATCAAATTGGTCTGCATGGCTGTCATCCCAGAAGGAAGTCTCTTCTAAAGATGATGCACAAGAAAGCCCACACACAGTTTGCTGAAGACAAGCAGACTAAGGACATGGATTACTGGAACCATGTCCTGTGGTCTGATGAGACCAAGATAAACTTATTTGGTTCAGGTGGTGTCAAGCGTGTTTGGCGGCACCCAGGTGAGGAGTACAAAGACAAGTGTGTCTTGCCTACAGTCAAGCATGGTGGTGGGAGTGTCATGGTCTGGGGCTGCATGAGTGCTGCCGGCACTGGGGAGCTACAGTTCATTGAGGGAACCATGAATGCCAACATGTACTGTGACATACTGAAGCAGAGCATGATCCCCTCCCTTCGGCGACTGGGCTGCAGGGCAGTATTCCAACATGATAACGACCCCAAACACACCTCCAAGACGACCACTGCCTTGCTAAAGAAGCAGAGGGTAAAGGTGATGGACTGGCCAAGCATGTCTCCAGACCTAAACCCTGTTGAGCATCTGTGGGGCATCCTCAAACGGAACTTGGAGGAGTGCAAGGTCTCTAACATCCACCAGCTCCGTGATGTTGTCATGGAGGAGTGGAAGAGGACTCCAGTGGCAACCTGTGAAGCTCTGGTGAACTCCATGCCCAAGAGGGTTAAGGCAGTGGTGGAAAATGATGGTGGCCACACAAAATATTGACTCTTTGGGCCCAATTTGGACGTACTCACTTTTGTTGCCAGCAGTTTAGACATTAATGGTGTTGAGTTATTTTGAGGGGACAGCAAATTTACACTTATATAAGCTGTATACTCACTACCTTACATTATAAGTGTAATTTCTTCAGTGTTGTGTTAGGGAATAATCAGAATTTGTTGGTAACATATGTAAGATGTTTTATATTCATCAAATGTGTGTAAGTTACTTCTCATCAGCGGGGTTGCAGTTATCTGTTCTATGTCAAGACTAAGTTGCATGGGCCGCAGTGAGGGGAGAGGTCAAAGTGTCATCATGTGTAAACATATCTTTTCCTCCACAATGTCTGTGTACCAGTCAGTGTGTCTCTGAGTTTGTCCAGGATTGGTTGTATTTAGAATTGGTTCTATCTAAATGACAATTTGATATATATCATAGGGTGGGGGTAATGTCTTGGTACCATTTTGTACCAAGGTCGAGATAAGAGCTTTGTTTAGGAGACCAAACTGAACGATAATTTATAGCCAACTCTGTCTGGCTAGGGGATACTCCTCTCTGAAGTAAAGTCTTTCTTTGTGTAAGTTCCTAAGACCTGTGTTTTGTCATGTCGTCTAGGAGGGGGTGGATCTTTGCTATAAAGGAACCCATTTGCCATTATGTTGGGGACTCTCAACTTTTCATTAGAGATACTGAACTGTTTGAAAGTCAAAATGCTATAGAGCTGATATAATTAAAGATGGACTTTGATAACTAACTCTGACTTGTGTGTGTGTGGTTTGCTCCCATGATTTGGTAAATAGAGGAAATTTCCACGACAGTTGTCACATGAAAATACACTCAAATACTTACAAAAATGTGAGGGGTGTACTCACTTTGTGATATACTGTATATCTACTTATGATATGGTAGAAGGTTTGTTTCTGTCTCCATATGATATTGTAAATATATCCAATGCAAAAACATCTTAAGGAGAAGTCTATTTTTAATTCTGTGAATAACAGTTGTATCGTTTATCAATGTTTATTATGAGTATTTCTTCAAAAAACATACATGCATTGTGTAACATGATGTCCTAGGAGTGTCATTTGATGAAGATCATCAAAGGTTAGTGATACATTTTATCTATATTTCTGCTTTTTGTGACTTCTATCTTTGGCTGGAAAAATGGCTGTGTTTTTTTGACTTGGCTATGACCTAACATAATCATATGTTGTGCTTTCGCTGTAAAGCATTTTTGAAATCGGACACGATGGGTAGATTAACAAGATGTTTCTTTCTTTTGCTGTATTGGACTTGTTAAATGGTATTACTATTACATTTGCATATATTTCAGATAAATCCCATATATTCCCACGGAAAGTTTCCACTTATGAATATTCCCCAAAATGTGCAACCCTAGTTGCACCATTGTTCTTACACAATATAATCATATACAATTTCAGTAGCATGTCTTAAACTGATTGACATCCCCACAGCCTCCACAATGGATCAGTCCACTCAGCGCGAATCAGACAGGTGTATTGTACTTTTGTTTTGCTACTCGACCAACCACCAATCAACCAAACAATCAACTAAATAGGGTCAGCCCCAGTAAACACATTCATTTTCCATTCTAAATTAAAAATCTGCTGCTGACGGAGCTCATGAGCTGGATCGGTCTGAACTGATGCAATGAAGGTCCCCAAGAACACAGTGGCCTCCATCATGCTTAAATGGAAGAAGTTTGGAACCACCAAGACCCTTCCTAGAGCTGGCCGCCAAACTGAGCAATCGGGAAAGAAGGGCCGTGGTCAGGGAGGTGAGCAAGAAGCCGATGGTCACTCTGACAGAGCTCTAGCATTCCTCTGTGGAGATGGGAGAAGCTTCCAGAAGGACAACCATCTCTAAAGCACTCTACCATAAAGGCCTTATTGGTGCAGTGGACAGACAGAAGCCAATCCTCAGTAAAAGGCCCAGGGTAGTCCACTTAGAGTTTGCCAAAAGGCACCTAATGACTCTCAGACCAGGGAAAACAAGATTCTCTGGTCTGATGAAGATTGAACTCTTTGGCCTGAATGCAAAGTGTCACATCTGGAGGAAACCTGGCACCATCCCTATGGTGAAGCATGGTGGTGGCAGCAACATGCTGTGGACATGTTTTTCAGCAGCAGAGACTAGTCAGGATCGAGGCAAAGATGAACGGAGAAAAGTACAGAGAGATCCTTGATGAAAACCTGCTCTAGAGCGCTCAGGACCTAGGGGGCGAAGGTTCACCTTCCAACAGGACAACGACCCTAAGCACACAGCCAAGACAACGCATGAGTGGCTTCAGGAAAATGTCTCAGAATGTCCTTGAGTGGCCCAGCCAAAGCCCGGACTTGAACCCGATCAAACATCTCTGGAGAGACCTGAAAATAGCTGGTGCAGCAACGCTCCCCAGTTAACCTGAGAGCTTGAAAGGATCTGCAGAGAAGAATGGGAGAAACTCCCCAAATACAGGTGTGTCAAGCATGTAGAGTCATACCCAAGAAGACTCGAGGCTGTAATTGCTCCCAAAGGTGCTTCAACAAAAGTACTAAGTAAAGGGTCTGAATACTGATGTAAATGTGTCAGTTTTATTTTTAATGAAATTGTTAGACTCCTACTTTTCATTTAATGCAAAATTGTATTGTTCAAGATTTCTCACAAAAACAAGCCTCTCTGAAATGTCAAAGGTGCACTTTACATTTAATTCAGCTTGTCATGCGAATTTTGCGAACCTCGGAAACAACTTTGAAGACGACCACTACAACAAACCCTAAAAGGTTGCGACGAGAAAGCTGCACCGCTCTGTCAACAGGCCTCGATGCTTATTATCAGACGTATTAGTTTACAAAAATCTGGATATAATGTACTGTTAATGAAATGTTAGAGAGACAGCACTGAATGATTCAGAACATGAATAATCATATTTGTCTTGGTCCTCCAGGACACCTACAGCTCCAGATGTCACAGGAAGGCCAAAAAGATCATCAAGGAAAACAACCACCCGAGCCACTCCCTGTTCACCCCGCTATCATCCAAAAGGAGAGGTCAGTAAAGGTGCATCAAAGCTGGGACCCAGAGACTGAAAAACAGCTTCTACCTCAAGGCCATCAGACTGATAAAACAGTCATCACTAACAGAGTGGCTGCTGCCAACATACAGACTCAAATCTCTGGCCACTTTAATAAAGGTATCTTTATTAAATCGCCACTTTAATAATGTCTACATAACTCATCTAATATGTAGTCGTGGACAAAAATTGAGAATGACACAAATGTTAATTTTCAAAGTCTGCTGCCTCAGTTTGTATGATGGCAATTTGCATATACTCCAGAATGTTATGAAGAGTGATCAGATGAATTGCAATTAATTGCAAAGTCCCTCTTTGCCATGCAAATCCCCAAAAACATTTCCACTGCATTTCAGCCATGCAACAAACGGACCAGCTGATATCATGTCAGTGATTCTCTCGTTAACACAGGTGTGAGTGTTGACGTGGACAAGGCTGGAGATCAATCTGATCATGCTGATTGAGTTCGAACAGACTGGAAGCTTTAAATGGAGGGTGGTGCTTGGAATCATTGTTCTTCCTCTGTCAACCATGGTTACCTGCAAGGAAACATATGCTGTCATATTGCTTTGCACAAAAAGGGCTTCACAGGCAAAGATATTGATTGCACCTAAATCAACCATTTATCAGATCATCAAGAACATCAAGGAGAGCGGTTCAATTGTTGTGAAAAAGGCTTCAGGATGCCCAAGAAAGTCCAGCAAGCGCCAGGACCGTCTCCTAAAGTTGATTCAGCTGCGGGATCAGGGCACAACCATTACAGAGCTTGCTCAGGAATGGCAGCAGGCAGGTGTGAGTGCATCTGCACTTACAGTGAGGCGAAGACTTTTGGAGGATGGCCTGGTGTCAAGAAGGGCAGTAAAAGAAGCCACTTCTCTCCAGGAAAAACATCAGGGATAGACTGATATTCCGCAAAATGTACAGGGATTGGACTGCTGAGGACTGGGGTAAAGTCATTTTCTCTGATGAATCCCCTTTGTGATTGTTTGGGGCATCCGGAAAAAGGCTTGTCCGGAGAAGACAAGGTGAGCATTACCATCAGTCCTGTGTCATGCCAACAGTAAAGCATCCTGAGACCATTCATGTGTGGGGTTGCTTCTCAGCCAAGGGAGTGGGCTCACTCACAATTTTGCCTAAGAACACAGCCATGAATAAAGAATGGTACCAACACATCCTCCAAGAGCAACTTCTCCCAACCATCCAGGAACAGTTTGGTGACGAACAATGCCTTATCCAGCATGATGGAGCACCTTGCCATAAGACAAAAGTGATAAATATTTGGCTCGGAGAACAAAACATCGATATTTTGGGTCAATGGCCAGGAAACTCCCCAGACCTTAATCCCATTGAGAACTTGTGGTCAATCCTCAAGAGGCGGGTGGACAAACAAAAACCCACAAATTCTGACGAACTCCAAACATTGATTATGCAATGGGCTGCCACCTGTCAGGATGTGGGCCAGAAGTTAATTGACAGCATGCCAGGGAGGATTGCAGAGGTCTTGAAAAAGAAGGGTCAACACTGCAAATATTGACTCTGCATCAACTTCATGTAATTGTCAAAAGCTTTTGACACTTATGAAATGCTTGTAATTATACTTCAGTATTCCATAGTAACATCTGACAAAAATATCTAAAAAGACACTGAAGCAACAAACTTAATGGAAATTAATATTTTTTTATTTCACCTTTATTTAACCAGGTAGGCTAGTTGAGAACAAGTTCTCATTTGCAACTGCGACCTGGCCAAGATAAAGCATAGCAGTGTGAACAGACAACACAGAGTTACACATGGAATAAACAATTAACAAGTCAATAACACAGTAGAAAAAAAAAAATGTCATTCTCAACTTTTGACCACGACTGTATATACTGTTTTCTATACCATCTACTGCATCTTGCCTATGCCGTACGACCATCGCTCATCCATATATTATATGCACATATTCAACGTTTTACATTTGTGTGTAAATGGTAGTCGTTGTGAATTTGTTAGATATTACTGCAATGTTGGAACTAGAAGCATTTTGCGACACTCGCATTAACATCTGCTAACCATGTGTATGTGACCAATCAAATTTGATTTGAAAATGTATTTTATAAACACAAGGAAGTGAAATTTCATCACCAAAGTGCATTTTCACCCACTCTGGGCAGAGTTGGTAGACACCCCATAGTGAGTGATACCATACCTTGGTTTGAGATGAAGAGAGAGAAACACCTCCTGGTTGGTTGGCCTGGCTGCTATTCCTCCTCTGGGACACTGGGATAGGTGCTCTACCTGTACAGAGAAGAGGACTGTCAGATGTGTTCCGACTATGGCACAAATAGGTCAGGGTCCAGTGTTTTTCACTAGCGCCAGCTATACTGCCGGTTACACACTTATTTTCAGCCGGGTACTTTTTCCAAGTTAGAGAGAAAGTAGTTTAAAATTAAAATAAAAAATCTTTACAATTAGCAAGTCAGAAAAGTCAGCCCAGCCCTCTCCCACTAGAATGAACGATAAGAATTAGGCTTGGGTAAATACCTGCAGTCAACTTGTGCAATACGTTAGAAGATAAAGATCATGTTCTTCATTTCACCGGTCATTTCAAGTTTACCAGTAGTTCCCAGCCACGTGGTGTTTATTTACCATTTTTATTTTACTAGGCAAGTCAGTTAAAAACAAATTCTTATTCTCAATGACGGCCTAGGAACAGTGGGTTAACTGCCTGTTCAGGAGCAGAACGACAGATTTGTACCTTGTCAGCTCGGGGGTTTGAACTTGCAACCTTCCGGTTACTAGTCCAACGCTCTAACCACTAGGCTACCCTGCCGCCCCAAGCAGACAATGACGAGAGAACTGTACTGTGAGTCACTAACTGTACTGCAGCAAGTGCCAGGTGACCTAGTTACAGTATGGAATGTGCTAAAAGATCTACAGTTGTGCATTTGGTTTGCTAATTTAGTACCGTAATTTCCAGACTATAAGCCGCTACTTTATTCCCACACTTTGAACCTCGCGGTTTATACAATGACGCGGCTAATTTATGGATTTTTCCCGCTTTCACAAGATTCATGCCGCCAAAAAACTGAGCACCGTCACATAATGTGACGTAAATCGAGCGCGCTCAAACTTCCCATCATTCTGATTACGGTAGTAATTTTGTCACCCTCATCACGGCAAAGACACGGAGAAATGCATATGATGCAGCTTTCAAGTTGAAGGCGATAAATCTGGCTGTTGGAAAAGGAAATAGAGCTGCTGCATGGGAGCTTGGCCTTAATGAGTCGATGATAAGACGTTGGAAACAGCAGCGTGAGGAACTGACTCAGTGCAGAAAGACAACAAAAGCTTTCAGAGGGAAGAAAAGCAGATGGCCCAAAGTATTTGCAGCCACTCGACATCAGTGTAAATCGTGCATTTAAGGTGGCTCTCCTTGTTCAGTGGGAGGCTTGGATGACAAGTGGGGCGAAATCCTTCACTAAAACGGGCCGCAGGCGAAGAGCATCTTATGGTCAAGTCTGCCAGTGGGTCCTGACAGCGTGGAGCATTGTCAAAAAATCCACTATCATCAACGGGTTTTGAAAGGCTGGACTGCTGCGTGTTGAAGGGGCAGCATGAGCTCAGCGGGGTATTTGCCTCCGGATGAAAGTGACGAGAGCGACAATGAAAACGATCCAACATCGGATGAAGCAATTCTGAGGCTATTCAACTCCGACACCGAAGGAGATGACTTCAGTGGTTTCAGTGCACAGGAGGAGGAAGATCGTGACCAATGACTTTCTTGGTAGGCTACTGTTTTAATTTTTGTTACAAGCCGTGTTTCGTTAAAGCCTATTTATTTTTGTTACAAGCCGTGTTTCGTTTAAAGGCTGTGTAAAGTTAATTTGTTTCAATGTACCGGTAGGCACCTGCGGCTTATAGACATGTGCAGCTTATTTATGTACAAAATACATATTTTTTAATAATTCAGTGGGTGCGGTTTATATTTAGGTGCGCTTAATAGTCCAGCAATTACGGTAGCTAGTTAGCTATCTAGCTAAGTGGTTAGCTTCTTTCAAAATCAAGCATTGTTTTGTAATAGCAGAGAATCCCCTCTTATATCAATAGCCTTGCCGTCTAATATTAGTTTTGTGAGTGCAGCAAACTGAGTAGAATTTTTTGTTAATTCTATAACTTTATGAGCTGGGATGTCTGTACTGAAAATTGTTTAGGTCAGAGACTATATGCAATGTACTCGTTAGCATTTATCATTCTAAATGGGATTTTACATGTATTCGTTAGCATTGCTAAGATTCCGATTACAGCGACTCAGTGGGCTTAGAAAATAGCGACCCTTGTGTTCAGCCATGTGTGTTGTGTACACTACGGTTGCAGTCAAATGTCTTTACACAGAAGGAGAAAGCATGATGCTCCTTTAACGTCTATGTGGGTCAATTTGCACATCCCATATAATGTGATAATGATGAGTCGAAATCCACTTAGCCTATTGTTTTCCGGCACAATCATTTATTTTCTTTCACGATTCATATGCAGCCAAAGTGCTAGCGCATAGGCTTACTCTGATTTTATTGATGAAAAGCAAGCTTGACTAGTTTATAAATGGTGTCGAACTGACTGAATTAATTCGATCTCATATCCTTGTCATTCATAAATCATAGTTATGTACTGCCTAAAGAACTACTAAAGATCTTGTTTGTATTTTTTCGATATGAAGTCCATTAGGACTTGCCAGATCCAAATCGCATCAGTAAGAGAGCAGTTCATTTGGCTCCCTAATTTGCATACTGGTAGGCTTTTTGGTGAATATCTGCAGATAAATTATGAAAACCAAAGAATTTTCCTCACTGCAGGAACAATAGGTAGGCTAGAGGAGTGAGCCTCACTCTGGTCCAAAATATAAAATAAAACAGAATTAATTGTTTTAAAAGCTAATTACACTTACACCGTATTTTCAAATACAATGGATTAGTCAACTGCTGCTTTCTGTGTAGCAAAGCCCATGATTAACACCTGCTTCATTCTTCAATCATACCTGTATTGCAGATAGCTGAGAAAATGCCTCTTTTTTTTTCAATTTAAAGTTTTATTAAGTTCTTGTTTTTCAATCAACCAACAAAACACATTCCACATTCACAGATGTGACAGGCTTTAAAAAAATAAAAAGTAAAAAAATAATAATACATTTGAAAAAATTAAAATACAATTAAAATGAATGATAAAGTCAAATAAAAGCATTTATTTTTCTTACTCTATATATTTTCCTTGGTACCTGTATATACATACATACATACATACATACATACATACACACATACGCACACGTACTCAAAAACTAAATTAAAATAAAAACACACACAAAAAAAAAAAACATACCACTTGCAGCAGCACTATCAAGGTTCTTATCAGCTATTTCAAGCATTCGCTGATTCGCTGAGACGATGGGCCAATAATTTGTTTTTAGGTTATACAGTACCTTACACAAAATGTATCTGCGCATTTCCCTAGTCACCCCGTTCACTCTGTCCAGTTTGAAATATAGTTGAATAGTGGGGACCAGAGTCTATCAAACTTGGGCTGTCTCTTGTGGAGGTCATAAGTGAGCTTTTCAAGAGGAAGGAAGTCAACAATCTGGTCAATCCACATTTTAAATGTAGGGGGGGTATTAGAGGCCCACAATAGAAGAATACATTTCTTAGCAAAGTATGTAATAGTCATAAGCAAATTTTCTCTGTCAGGATCAAGAACAAAGTCCTGCTGGGCATTAAGAAGATAGATACATGGGGTCATGTACTTCCCAAGTTCTCTCACGTCACCCCGCTCCTCCGCTCTCTCCACTGGCTTCCAGTTGAAGCTCGCATCCGCTACAAGACCATGGTGCTTGCCTACGGAGCTGTGAGGGGAACGGCACCTCAGTACCTCCAGGCTCTGATCAGGCCCTACACCCAAACAAGGGCACTGCGTTCATCCACCTCTGGCCTGCTCGCCTCCCTACCACTGAGGAAGTACAGTTCCCGCTCAGCCCAGTCAAAACTGTTCGCTGCTCTGGCCCCCCAATGGTGGAACAAACTCCCTCACGACGCCAGGACAGCGGAGTCAATCACCACCTTCCGGAGACACCTGAAACCCCACCTCTTTAAGGAATACCTAGGATAGGATAAAGTAATCCCTCTCACCCCCCTTAAAAGATTTAGATGCACTACTGTTCCACTGGATGTCATAAGGTGAATGCACCAATTTGTAAGTCGCTCTGGATAAGAGCGTCTGCTAAATGACTTAAATGTAAAAGTCATATCAAACTGTACCTCTAGTATTTTCTGTGCAGAGGTATGTACAGATTGCCAGAATCTGGCAATCTCCCTACAGCTCCAAAATACATGCATATAGGTTCCACATTCAGAGGTACATCTTTTACAGTTTGGAGACATATCTGTTTTCATTCTATGGAGTCTCAAAGGAGTATAATAAAATTTGTACAAAAATTTGTAATTAGATTCTTTCATTTTTACACTGGTAGAGGAGCAGTATACCTTGTCGCAAACCTCCGCCCATAACTCATCACTAATAGTCAGACCAAGGTCCTTTTCCCAGATTATTTTCAAAGGAGTAAAGGAGGAGCTTCCTTTCTCAGAAAGGAGTCTATAGATGCAAGATATTTTGCCTTTAATGGATTGTGCTGTGACAAGAAGGGTTTCAACTTCGTTCAACTGAGTTCTAAACCTCCTCTTGGAGGTAAATGAGGAAATTACATGTCTAATTTGAAGATATTTTAAAAAAATGGGATCTTGGCACGTCGAATTCACTGCAGAGCTCTTGAAAGGATTTCAGTGTAGTGGTTTTCTGATGAAATAGGTCTGAAAAGGTCCTGATTCCTAGAGTATTGCAAAGATTAAAGTTGGCATCCATCAGGGCTTTTGCCTACTATAGGCGAGTGAGAACATATTTGGGAGGAAATGCCCAGGTATTTCTTACAGTCCCTCCACGCTAGTAGGGTGCTGTAAGTCACAAAGGATTTGGCTATGTTGCCCACTTCACTAAAGTTATTAATGAATATAATTGAGCTTAAGGGCAATGAACCACAGGATTGGGCTTCTATCTGAATCCACGTTGACTCTTGTCTGTTTGTGATCCATGTTAGCATGTTGCGGATTTGGGCAGACCAGTAGTACAATTGAAGGGAGGGAAGGGCAAGGCCACCTTTAGATTCGGGTTTTGATAAAGTGGAAAACTTGATCCTAGGTTTTTTATTGCCCCATATAAATTTGGTGATGCTTTGGTTAGTTGTTTTGAAGAAGGAAACTGTGAGATAGCATGGGAGCATCTGAAATAAGTAGTTCAGTCTAGGGAGGACGTTCATACGGATTACATTAATTCTTCCTACTAAGCTAATTGGGAGGGAGATCCAGGTTTGGAGATTGTTCTTGATTCGATCCAGGAGTGGAAGATAATTTTCCTTAAAAAGGCTATTCAGATCTGGTGTTATGAAGATCCCGAGGTATTGAAACCCCTGTGTTTTCCATTGGAAAGGACAAAGTGTCTTCATAGAGCTGGTGAGTGTAATATTGAGAGGGCAGACAGTGGATTTGTTAAAATTGATCTTATAACCTGAGAACTTGCCATACTGGGCAATTGTGTCTAAAATGAGAGGGAGGGATTTCTCAGGGTTGGATATGTAGAGCAAGAAATCATCCGCGTAAAGCGAAATCTTGTGCTGCAGGCCACCTGCAGAAACACCCATAATACTTGGATTGCTCCTTATCAGCTCTGCCAGAGGCTCCGCCCCCAACAAGTAGAGCAGCGGGGACAGCGAGCACCCTTGTCTTGTGCCCCGCTCCAGAGGGAATCTGTCAGAGTTCAGTCCATTAGTAGTCACCATGGCATTTGGATGAGAGTATAGTGATTTGATCCATTTAATAAAATTTGGGCCCATATTGAACTTTTCTAAGACTGAAAACAGAAAGCTCCACTCCTTCCTGTCAAACGCCTTCTCAGCATCCAGTGAAGCCAGCAGGACAGGGGTCTTTTGTGCGTTTACTTGATCAATAATATCAAAAAGACGGCGAATGTTATCAGAAGAGTATCTGTCTCTAATAAATCCAGTTTGGTCCGCTTTTATTATTTTGGGAAGAAGAGTGTTTAGTCTTATGGCGAGCAATTTGGTAATTATTTTATAGTCGAAATCCAACAAGCTTATGGGCCGGAAGGACGAGCAGGATAGGGGTCCTTGTCCTTTTTAGCAACACTGTAATGCGAGCTGTGTGCATTGAGTCTGGGAGAACTCCGTTTTTGCAAAAATCCTCCAGCATTGGCATGAAGATAGGGCTGAGCTGGGGCCAAAAAGCTTTATAGAACTCTCTGGGGAATCCATCTGGGCCTGGGGACTTATTAGGTGGCATGGAGGTAATTGCCTCCAGGATCTCCTCAGGAGTGAAGGGGGAGTTGAGATCTTCCTGGTCGGTCTCTGATAGTTTAGGTAGCGAGATTCCCTCTAGGAAAGAGTGGAGTTCTGCCTCAGTGTGTTTTCTCTCAGAGGTATATAGTTTGCAGTAAAACTCATGAAAAGTTCAATTGATCTTTTTTGGGTCATATGTGACCTCGTCCTCTGCTGTTCGGATAGCCATGATTGTACGCTCTGACTGCTCCTTTTTTAATTGGTAAGCAAGCAATCTACTGGGCCTATTGCTATACTCATGGTATTTCTGTTTAGTAAAGAAAACTTTTTTTTTTATCTCCCGAGTGTAGTCCAAATTCAGTTTGGCTTTGGCTGCTTTAAGATGACTCCAGGAGGTGCTGTCTAGGGATTGTTTATGTATTTTTTCACAGCATTCCAGCTCCCTCTCAAGATCTAGCCTGTGTGCTTCCATTGCTTTTTTCTTAGAGGAAGCATATGCAATTAGATTACCTCTTAGTGTGGCTTTAGCAGCGTCCCACATTGTGGCCGGAGAAACAGGGGAATCTTTATTGTCTTGTGTGTAGTTGTCTATCCATGTAGTTACTAATGTATGGAACTCGTCATTTGATAGCATGGAGGTGTTGAATTTCCAGCTCTTTGACCTCGGGATGTTTTTGCAGAGGTCAAAGCGGAGGTGGACAAAGGCGTGATCTGAAAGTGCTATGGGTCCGATTGTACAAGTGGCTGAATTTATGAAACTCTTTGGGATAAAAATGTAATCTATACGGGAGTAGGTGTTATGGACATTAGAGTAGTATGTATAGTCCATAGATGAGCTATTATTCTCTCTCCAGATATCTATCAGCCCCATCTCTTTAGTAAGAGAGTTCAACATCTTTGCAGATCTAGGATTTGTGGTGGGGACTTGAGATGATTTGTCTAGGGTTGGGTTAAGGGTACAATTAAAATCTCCGGCCACCACACCAAAGGAGACACAATGCTCATTGAACAGGGTTATAATTTTTGACATGAAGGCAGGAGTATCTGTGTTTGGGGCGTATATGTTTAATATAGTAATTGGTTGACCATATAGTGACCCAGTTATCAAAATAAATCTCCCCTCCGGATCAGATATGTTTTTGTCTATTATGAATGGAACATTTTTATGGATAAGTATGGCTGTGCCTCTACTGTTTGATTTGAAAGATGAGAAATACACCTGTCCCACCCAAGCTCTGCGGAGTTTGGCATGTTCAGCATCACAGAGGTGTGTCTCTTGTAATAGCGCAATGTCTGCTTTTTCCTTTTTTAGAGCACATAGTATCTTTTTCCGTTTTATTGCATGCCCTAGACCATGGCAGTTCCATGTCAATAGATTTAAGGTACTAGTCATCGTCATCGAGCAGTAATCGAACTTTAGTGCAAGTCATCGCTGGGTAAAAGTGGATAGTAATTACAGCTGCGTTCACATAAAAGGAAAATAAATGGTGTACATAAAATAATAATCTCTGAACACCCCAGCCGAGTTCCCAAACAACTCGACACATCCCGTTGGATCTATTACCCCCCCGCTCAGTCTCAATTCTGTGTTCCGAATAAAACAAAAACCGGGAACAGTTAGCAACGACAACGTCTCCCTCTCCCCACCAAAGAAATGCCTCATCCTCTCCACCCCGCATTGAGTAAGTAACACAGTTGCCCTCGTCCAGACCTCAGTAAAAGAGGGGAGAAAAATAAAATCAATAGCCCAGCCTACATATACCTCCCCCAAGGGACATAGGGAACCCCAGGTAATAATAGCAACAACAACAAAAAAAACAGGGAAATAAAAGTAGGCTGAAACATTAGTTTTTATTTATTTCACCTTTATTTAACCAGGTAAGCAAGTTGAGAACAAGTTCTCATTTACAATTGCGACCTGGCCAAGATAAAGCAAAGCAGTTCGACACATACAACGACACAGAGTTACACATGGAGTAAAACAAACATACAGTCAATAAAACAGTAAAAAAAAAAAAAAAAAAAAAAACAAGTCTATATACAATGTGAGCAAATTAGGTGAGAAGGGAGGTAAAGGCAAAAAAGGCCATGGTGGCAAAGTAAATACAATATAGCAAGTAAAACACTGGAATGGTAGTATTGCAATGGAAGAATGTGCAAAGTAGAAATAAAAATAATGGGGTGCAAAGGAGCAAAATAAATAAATAAATTAAATACAGTTGGGAAAGAGGTAGTTGTTTGGGCTAAATTATAGGTGGGCTATGTACAGGTGCAGTAATCTGTAAGATGCTCTGACAGTTGGTGCTTAAAGCTAGTGAGGGAGATAAGTGTTTCCAATTTAAGAGATTTTTGTAGTTCGTTCCAGTCATTGGCAGCAGAGAACTGGAAGGAGAGGCGGCCAAAGAAAGAATTGGTTTTGGGGTGACTAGAGAGATATACCTGCTGGAGCGTGTGCTACAGGTGGGAGATGCTATGGTGACCAGCGAGCTGAGATAAGGGGGACTTTACCTAGCAGGGTCTTGTAGATGACATGGAGCCAGTGGGTTTGGCGACGAGTATGAAGCGAGGGCCAGCCAACGAGAGCGTACAGGTCGCAATGGTGGGTAGTATATGGGGCTTTGGTGACAAAACGGAGAGCACTGTGATAGACTGCATCCAATTTGTTGAGTAGGGTATTGGAGGCTATTTTGTAAATGACATCGCCAAAGTCGAGGATTGGTAGGATGGTCAATTTTACAAGGGTATGTTTGGCAGCATGAATGAAGGATGCTTTGTTGCGAAATAGGAAGCCAATTCTAGATTTAACTTTGGATTGGAGATGTTTGATATGGGTCTGGAAGGAGAGTTTACAGTCTAACCAGACACCTAAGTATTTGTAGTTGTCCACGTATTCTAAGTCAGAGCCGTCCAGAGTAGTGATGTTGGACAGGCGGGTAGGTGCAGGTAGCGATCGTTTGAAGAGCATGCATTTAGTTTTACTTGTATTTAAGAGCAATTGGAGGCCACGGAAGGAGAGTTGTATGGCATTGAAGCTTGCCTGGAGGGTTGTTAACACAGTGTCCAAAGAAGGGCCGGAAGTATACAGAATGGTGTCGTCTGCATAGAGGTGGATCAGAGACTCACCAGCAGCAAGAGCGACCTCATTGATGTATACAGAGAAGAGAGTCGGTCCAAGAATTGAACCCTGTGGCACCCCCATAGAGACTGCCAGAGGTCCGGACAGCAGACCCTCCGATTTGACACACTGAACTCTATCAGAGAAGTAGTTGGTGAACCAGGCGAGGCAATCATTTGAGAAACCAAGGCTGTCGAGTCTGCCGATGAGGATGTGGTGGTTGACAGAGTCGAAAGCCTTGGCCAGATCAATGAATACGGCTGCACAGTAATGTTTCTTATCGATGGCGGTTAAGATATCGTTTAGGACCTTGAGCGTGGCTGAGGTGCACCCATGACCAGCTCTGAAACCAGATTGCATAGCAGAGAAGGTATGGTGAGATGCGAAATGGTCGGTAATCTGTTTGTTGACTTGGCTTTCGAAGACCTTAGAAAGGCATGGTAGTAGGCCTAGGTTAGGCTATACAGCCCATCCCTCTCAGTTAAAGGAAAATAAATATAAATTGGACGGCTGTAATGACATTTAGGGGGTGGGTCTCTGGATATCGGCTATATGTCGTCTTACCTCCTTTAGTAATGGCATTAATCGCATTTAGTCATTGGTCTGTTTCTCATTGGCCAGGATTGTCTTTCAAAAAACGTTTTGCCTCTTCGGGAGTTTTGAAGTGTCGCAAGGCTCCTTGGTGAAGAATCCTGAGCTCGTTTGGGTATTTGAATCCCCTGAAGATGCCTCGGTCAATGGAGTATTTCTTCACTTTGTCAAATTCTCGGCGCTTTCGGCGTATTCCAACTGACAGGTCCTGGTGTAAAGCGAGTTTGGCGTTTCCCACTGTGATGGTGTTGTTTTTCGCCGCCTGTAGGACTCGTTCCTTGTCGGTGAATCTCAGGAAACGTATGGTGATTGGGCGCGGTGGTTGTCTGGCTGCTGGTGGGGGCCTCAGTGCTCGGTGAGCTCTCTCGAGTTCTATGGGCCTGTCGGTGGGCAGGTGGAGCCACTCGGGAAGTTTGTCTTGCAGGTAGCGGATCAGTGGCATGTTTCCCTCTTCTTTTTCGCCCAGATTGAATAGAACACAATTATTCCTTCGCCCCCTGTTTTCCAGGTCCTCTGTTTTCTCTTCCAGATGCTCGATTTTCTTTTTAGCATATGCTATTGTTTCCATGGCATCTGTCAATAAGTTTTCCATGGATAGGATTCGCCCCTCTGCCTCAACCATAAACGCGGGGCGCCTGGACATCTTGTTGTTGATGTCAGGCAATGCGTTTTCCAGGATTGTCACCTTGCCCCCTATCGCACTGAGCTGAGAGTTAATGGCATCTAATTTGGTGTTTAGTTCTGTACGTTGGGATCTCAACTCAGAGAGGATGTCTTCGACAGAGTGCGAGGTTGGCATTCGTTGTGCCTCGTGGGGGAGCGGGTTCTCTTGCTCCTGGCTAATGGCGCTAGTTTTTTCTGAAGCTAGCTTCTTCTTGGAGGCTTTTTCCGTCGCTAATACTCGAGTCCGGGTAAAAATGTCACCTGTAGTGTCGCCTTTTGTAGCCGCCATGACTTTTTCTTACTAAAGCTAAATGAGTGTGAACTTGGAATGGAGGTAAGATTAGGAATTGGAAACTACTTGTGCGGAGCTCTCAGCTCACGCGGCCATCTCGTTCAAGGGTCACGTGATCCCCAGAAAATGCCTCTTAAAAAGGAAGCTTGACGTCTGACAGTCTGCAGACTCTTACAAGATTCTTTAAGAAGACATCTGAGTGAGTTGTTTAAGTGTTTTTTAAAATGTATTATTAATGACATACTGCAATTCACAAAGAGTTGCAAACAATTGTTAATTCTTTCACTAATTTAACTGATGTTGTTCGCCCTCTTCTCTTAACAGGTATGGATCCAGAAATTAATTGAGCATCTGTTCTGTTTAATTTACAGACCCATTTTGTCATTTGAAAAAAGTACCCATCACACAATTTGTTTGATTAAAAATTACCTTTACATGTATTTTATATTTTCTGATTAAATCAAATATATAATTTGAAGAACACACATAATTGTGGCAATTCATATCTTGCAGTAAAATACTTGAATCTCAAGAGAAGACAGGTTAAATGTTCTGCTACTTAGAAAAGTCCTGATGCAATAGGCCAAGACAATATCCCCCAAAATAACAATACACTTAATTCATACATTTTCAGTAATTTAGGATGTAAACACAATAGCACACAAAAACAAATCCAATCTGAGAGGTAAACTCAATAAAGTATTCAATATTTGAATACAGTGTGGCTCAGTTGGTAGAGCATGGTGCTTGCAATGCCAGGGTTCTGGGTTCAATTCTCAAAGGGGACCATTACGGGGAATAAATTATGAAAATGCATGTGCTTGCATGTAAGTTGGACTGGATAAGAGCGTCTACTAAAATGTAAAATAATTTTGCTGTTTATTTTGGTTGTAATCAAGGCATTTGAATATACCAGAGGCCACCAAAAGAGTTTGTTCAGCAAAACAATTCTTAACCTGGAGGTGCAAGCCACCCCAGACCCCCTTGGTCAGGGGGATCCTGGCTGGCTACTCCATGTGCTTGTGGAAAAGACTGAAGGATGTCAGCATAAAAGCAATTTCACATTAAAGTGGTCTTGAACTGAACATTAAATAATGGTCACATAATATACTGTAGGTTATTATTAAATCAGGAGGGTTAGAGTCTTGATTGAATGGATCATACATGCAAAATACTATTCCATTCATCTTATTCCATTGAGCCAACCATTAATTCATGGCCATTTTAGGCCTTTCGAGGTCACTCTCGACAGTAGTTTAAAAGGCTTGTGAAAGTAATTTCTTCCTGGCCTGAAAAAGAAAAAACACTTCTTGTTAGTGTTTTCTGAGGGAGTGGGACAAAGCACTGGGAAAACCAGTGTCATGATCAACACAACGCAAAGCAGAAAACTGGGTCAGCCTCACCGGCTCAATTTCTCTCCTTTATTGCATGCAGCTGCCTACTTACAGCATTGGCAATGGATAGCCTAGTTTGATTAAAGCATGGTCTCTGAGGATATAATCACAGAATGGCTCCCAGGCACAGCTGAGGACATAGTGTAGTTCCATTCCATAGAAAGCTTATTCCATGGCCCATGGATATACAACCAACAGTCATGACAGAAGTCTTAGAAATTATCCATCATGCCAGGAACACGTCAAGGAACTTGTGAGGATATTCAAAATGCAAAAAGGCAGTTTGGAGCATTACATGTGAGTATTACATGTGAGTGCAACATGTTACCAAATAAAGCACCGGTATTCGGACACAATGTTAGACCCTGCCAAAGTACAACTCACTGGCAATGAACATGCTTTACGGAGTCAAAAAACTGCCAGCCAAAGTTGTCAAAAAGCAGCATTGTTTGGTTATGTACAGTACACTAGCTAGCAGTCATAGTCCACATTTATTTATTTTGTCACCTTTATTCAACCAGGTAAGTGGGTTGAGAACAAGTTCTCATTTATAACTGCGACCTGGCCAAGATAAAGCAAAACATAAGTATTCAAACCCTTTACTCAGTACTTTGTTGAAGCACCATTGGCAGCGATTACAGCCTTGAGTCTTCTTGGGTATGACGCTACAAGCTTGGCACAACTGTATTTGGGGAGTTTCTCCCATTCCTCTCAAGCTATGTCAGGTTGCATGGGGCGCGTCACTGCACAGCTATTTTCAGGTCTCTCCAGAGATGATCGATCGGGTTCAAGCCCGGGCTCTGGCTGGGCCACTCAATGACATTCAGAGACTTGTCCCACAGCCACTCCTGCATTGTCTTGGCTGTGTGCTCAGGGTCGTTGTCCTGTTGGAAGATGAAACTTCACCCCAGTCTGAGGTCCTGAGTTGTTTTTTGTTTTTTAATCAAGGATCTCTCTGTACTTTGCTCCGTTTATTTTCCCCCTCATCCTGACTAGTATCAAAGTCTCTGCCGCTGAAAAAGTCATTTTGGTGCCTTTTGGCAAACTCCAAGTGGCTGTCATGTTCCCTTTACTGAGGAGTGGCTTCAGTCTGGCCACTCAACCATAAAGGCCTGATTGGGGGAATGCTGCAGAGATGGTTGTCCTTCTGGAAGGTTCTCCCATCTCCACAGAGGAACTCTTTCAGAATTAGCATTGTGTTCTTTGTCACCTCTATGACCAAGGCCCTTCTCCCTCGATTGCTCAGTTTGGCTGGGTGGCCAGCTCTAGGAAGAGTCTTGATTGTTCCAAATGTCTTCCGTTTAAGAATGATGGAGGACACTGTGTTCTTGGGGACCTTCAATGCTACAGAAATGTTTTGGTACCCTTCCCCAGATATGTGCCTCGACACAATCCTGTCTTGGAGCTCAACGGACAATTTCTTTGACCTCATGGCTTGGTTTTAACTCTGACATGCACTGTCAACTAGTGATGCACAGATATGACATTTTTGGCCGATACCGATAGCCGATATTTTCCTTGCCAAAACAAAAACCCAATATCAATAACCGATATTTACAATTTTAGCTGCTTTTAAGCCCGAGATACACCAGGAACGCACAGTCCCTCCATCAGTGCTCAGACTGTCCGCAATAGGCGCCGTTAGAAATGGCAGCAGTTTTACAGGCGCCCAACCAATTGTGCTACTATGCGGGGTTTTTTGGCGTTATTTGTAACTTATTTTGTACATAATGTTTTTGCAACCATATCTCACGGGGGAAAAAAAAGAGCTTCTGTATATCAGGACAGCGATCACTCACCTCGGAATAGATGAAGATTTTATCTACAACAAGGACGACGCACAAGACATTCTCCAAACACCCCACAGGGCCGATCCCCATTATTTGCAAGACGAAGCGACCCAGGTACAGAACAAAGAGACGGATACCTGGTCAGGACCCGGAGAAGGCGACTGGGAAGGCTGCTGTTACCGTCAAAACTACTCGCCAACATGCAATCATTGGACATTAAATTACACGAGGTATGACTACCTGCCTAGAGAGTTCTCAGCTATACTTTTTGTGCCTGTTTATTTACCACCACAGACAGATGCTGGCACTAAGACGGCACTCAGTCAGCTGTATAAGGAAATAAGCAAACAGGAAACCACTCACCCAGAGGCGGCACTCCTAGTGGCCAGAGACTTTAATGCAGGGAAAGTTAAATCAGTTCCACCAAATTTCTATCAACATTTTAAATGTGCAACCAGAGGGACATTTTTTTGAGATCACCTGTACTCCACACACAGAGACTCGTACAAAGCTCTCCCTCACCCTCCATTTGGTAAATCCGACCACAACTCTATCCTGATTACAAGGAAAAATTAAAGCAGGAAGCACCAGTGACTTGGTCTATAAAAAAGTGGTCAGATGAAGCAGATGCTAAATTACAGGACTGTTTTGCTATCACAGACTGGAACATGTTCCGGGAATCCTCCGATGGCATTGAAGAGTACATCACATCAGTCACTGGCTTTATCAATAAGTGCATCGAGGACATCATCCCCACAGTGACTATACTATACCACAAGCCACTAACCGGGACTCTAACCCGGAAGCTTACAAGAAATCCTGCTATGCCCTGCGACGAACCATCAAACAGGCAAAGCGTCAATACAGGGCTAAGATTGAATCATACTACACCGGCTCTGACGCTCGTCTTATGTGGCAGGGCATGCAAACTATTACAGACTACAAAGGGAAGCACAGCCACGAGCTGCCCAGTGACACGAGCCTACCAGACGTTTTTTATTTAAAGTCCGTAGCCATGAAGTGCTTTGAAAAGGTTGGTAATGGCTCACATCAACACCATTATCCCAGAAACCCTAGACCCACTTAAATTTGCATACCGCCCAAACAGATCAACAGATGATGCAATCTCCTATTGCACTCCCCCCTGCCCTTTCCCACCTGGACAAAAGGAACACTTACTTGAGAATGCTATTCATTGACTCCAGCTCAGCGTTCAACCGCATAGTACCCTCAAAGCACATCACTAAGCTAAGGATCCTGGGACTAAACACCTCCCTCTGCAACTGGATCCTGGACTTCCTGATGGGCCCGCCCCCAGGTGGTGAGGGTAGGTAGCAACACATCTGCCACGCTGATCCTCAACACTGGAGCTCCACAGGGTGCGTGCTCAGTCCTCTCCTGTACTCCCTGTTCACCCACGACTGCATGGCCAGGCATGACTCAAACAAATCAAATTTATTTATATAGCCCTTCGTACATCAGCTGATATCTCAAAGTGCTGTACAGAAACCCAGCCTAAAACCCCAAACAGCAAGCAATGCAGGTGTAGAAGCACGGTGGCTAGGAAAAACTCCCTAGAAAGGACAAAACCTAGGAAGAAACCTAGAGAGGAACCAGGCTATGTGGGGTGGCCAGTCCTCTTCTGGCTGTGCCGGGTGGAGATTATAACAGAACATGGCCAAGATGTTCAAATGTTCATAAATGACCAGCATGTTTGTATAATAATAAGGCAGAACAGTTGAAACTGGAGCAGCAGCACAGTCAGGTGGACTGGGGACAGCAAGGAGTCATGTCAGGTAGTCCTGGGGCATGGTCCTAGGGCTCAGGTCCTCCGAGAGAGAGAAAGAAAGAGAATTAGAGAGAGCATATGTGGGGTGGCCAGTCCTCTTCTGGCTGTGCCGGGTGGAGATTATAACAGAACATGGCCAACAATAAGTTTGCAGACGACACAACAGCCTGTTCACCGACAACGACGAGACAGCCTATAGGAAGGAGGTCAGAGACCTGGCTGGGTGGTGCCATAATAAAAACCTATCCCTCAATGTAACCAAGACTATGGAGATGATTGTGGACTACAGGAAAAGGAGGACTGAGCACGCCCAAATTCTCATCAACGGGGCTGTAGTGGAGCAGGTTGAGAGCTTCAAGTTCCTTGGTGTCCACATCAACAACAAACTAGATTGGTCCAAACACACCAAGACAGTCATGAAGAGGGCATGAAAAAGCCTATTCCCCCTCAGGAAACTAAAAAGATTTGCATGGGCCATGAGATCCTCAAAAGGTTCTACAGCTGTAACATTGAGAGCATTGCAAGGCACTACAGCGGGTAGTGCGTACAGCCCAGTACATCACTGGAGCTAAGCTGCCTGCCATCCAGGACCTCTACACCCGGCGGTGTCAGAGGAAGGCCCTAAAAATTGCCAAAGACCCCAGCCATAGACTGTTCTCTCTACTACCGCATGGCAAGCGGTACCGGAGTGCCAAGTCTAGGAGAAAAAGGCTTCTCAACAGTTTTTACCTCCAAGCCATTAGACTCCTGAACAGGTGATCAAATGGATACCCGGACTATTTGCATTGTGTGCCCCCCCCCAGCCCCTCTTTTCACTGCTGCGTATACATGTTCATCATATATGCCTAGTCACTTCAACCATATCTACATGTACAATCTACCTCAATCAGCCTGACTAACCGGTGTCTGCATGTAGCCTCGCTACTTTTATAGCCTTGCTACTCTATATAGCCTGTTTTTTTACTTCTTTACTTACCTATTGTTCACTGAACACCTTTTTTGCACTATTGGTTAGAGCCTGTAAGTAAGCATTTCACCGTAAGTTCTACCTGTTGTATTCGGCACGCGTGACAAATAAACTTTGATTTGAGAGAGGCTGGACTGAGGGCTTGTAGGCCTGTTGTAAGCCAGGTCCTCAACAGACATCACCGGCAACAACGTCGCCTATGGGCAAACCCACCGTCGCTAGACCAGACAAGACTGGCAAAAAGTACTCAATCTCAACGCTGTGTGTTACAGGGAAGACGACATCCTCCCTCATGTGGTACCCTTACTGCAGGCTCATCCTGACATGACCCTCCAGCATGACAATGCCATCAGCCACACTGCTCGTTCTGTGCGTGATTTCCTGCAAGACAGGAATGTCAGTGTTCTGCCATGGCCAGCGAAGAGCCCGGATCTCAATCCCATTGCGCACGTCTGGGACCTGTTGGATCGGTGGGTGAGGGCCAGGGCCATTCCCCCCAGTAATGTCCGGGAACTTGCAGGTGCCTTGGTGGAAGAGTAGGGTAATATCTCACAGCAAGAAAGGGCAAATCTGGTACAGTCCATGAGGAGGAGATGCACTGCAGTACTTAATGCAGCTGGTGGCCACACCAGATACTGACTGTTACTTTTGACCCTCCCTTTGTTCCGGAATACATTATTCAATTTATGTTTGTCACGTGTCTGTGGAACTTGTTCAGTTTATGTCTCAGTTGTCGAATCTTGGTATGTTCATGCAAATACTTACACATGTTAAGTTTGCTGAAAATAAACACATTTGACAGTGAGAGGACGTTTCTTTTTTGCTGAGTTTAGGTATGCACGTCAGCTTTGACATCGGTTTTGCACATCGGGTGTTAAACTAGACATCAGCCGATACCAAGGTTGCCATTTTTAGCTAATAATCGTCTGATTCCTATATGTTCACCGATATATCGTGCATCCCTACTGTTAAGCATTGAAAATGCACTTTTTGGTTGAATTAAACTATATTATTTTCTTCAGTAATCTAGTGGAGGAAAAGTTGTAAAAAATATAAAATAGTGAAAGTACAGATACCCCAAAAAACTATTTAAATAAAAATACTTTAAAGTACTACTGAAGTATTTTATACCACTGATTTGTGTCATTAGAAAATGTAGGCCTATAGCTTCAAAACTTGTTTTTTTTTTTAAAGTTACAAATAATGCTCTCTCAGCAGGTAGCTAACACCATTCCTTGAGCATTTAGTTAGTATGAATGATACAGATATAAAGTCGTTATAGAGGTCATGGAATGCAATCAGGTTCTATTTGCATGTGGGAATATTGCCCCTTTAGCTACTTTTATTATTATTGACTGGACCACCTCGTGTGTCACTTTCAGACAGCCAAGCTGGGTTTCCACTAGCTCACTCAAACTCTTGGGGGCATTCTGCCTTCTCATTACCGTTTTCAGCCATTGGCTTTGCCCACGATTGGCTCATGTGAACTACAATCCCGACGCTGTTTTAACGTCTAGAAATATCAATAATGATTGCTTGAGATATGACTTTCTAAACATATGGCCCTCATCTTTCATCAACAAGAAATAATCCTTCAAATATAAAAAAATATATAAAAAATACACTTACTGTTGCAGTTTTGCACAGATCCATACAGCTATGGTTGCAATGCCCACATGCAGGATTGCCCCGAATTGCAGGATTGCCCAGAATTGCAGGAACGCCCACATGGGGGAACGCTCACATGCAGGAACGCCACGAATTACGGGCTGCAGTTCCACACTATTATTAACGAGCCCAGCTAGATCCAACTAATGACGTATCCAACTATGATACCCCTGTCCAGCAAAAAAATAAAAACTATTAGGCTTGGATATTTCAGTCCACAGCTAAAATACACTTTCATCTAAGACACTTCTAACTACAGCGAAACGTTAAGTTCACATTGTCCTAACTTGGCTAGCCCTAAATTAATATGGTTATCTAAGGTAACGTTAGTTAGCTGACGTTAGCCAACTAGCACCGCGATATATAGCTAGCTATGCAACTAGCCATTAGTCATCACGACACATGCTGAAAATATTTTGTATCTACTTACATGAGATGAACTAGCTAGGACATCTCCATCTAATGGACCCCTCTGTCTAATGTTACGTGAACTGTGATATAAAACGGTAACGTTACTCTGTCTGTGACCTACTTTCTCCCTCCGTCATGACCAGTGCACCACTAACCTAGTTTTTCTAAACCAATTGCACAGGAGGACGACACTACGTCTTTTCTCTCACCAATCAGAAAACGATTGAGAACAGGAAAAGATAACGGACATACTGCCTTCCAATTACAGAGTGCTAATATTTTCCGAGGTGGGACCGGGCGGATGGCAATGGGCTGATTCGATTATGCTGAACCGCGGGGAACCGGGCGTTACGTCATCGGCGACAGTGGGTAGGGAGAAGCGGCCTGGTCATTTTTTCAACAAGGCAGCATGGTGCATCGTCCAGAAACAAACTTTTCCATAAAATACTGGTCTACGTCTCTTTTCCATAAAATAAATGTTAGAATTTTCTAACTGGTTTTCATTTGGGAATCAATCATAAATCTAAAAAGCAATCAATTTTGCATGTGAAAACACATAATCCTACTCAATACTTCACGTGCTCCTACGTCACTTTGTTCTCTGTGAAATGTGAATGGGGCACCTGTCTCACACGCGGGAGGTAGCCCGGTTCCAAAACGAATGAAATTAACTTTCACCCTTGCAAAACACGCCCGGGCGATATTAATCGAACCCCCCCCACTGGAACGTCTTCACTGGCCTGGGCTGATCCTCGATGGTCTGGAAGGGCTTCCTCCCCTGTATTCTCCTTCTTCCCATCTGCACATAACAGTTGAATCATATACCTGGTAGTAGACATCATTCACTTAAAGGGCATACTGCCACTTTTCAACCTCAAAGCATCTTAGCCCATCCAACTACCTTTTCCCTATACTGTATTTATTTATTTATCTTGGTCCTTTTCACCCCAGTATCTCCACTTGCACATTCATCTTCTGCCCATCAATCACTCCAGTGTTTAATTGGTATATTGTAATTACTTCGTCACCATGGCCTATTTATTGCCTTACCTCCCTTATCTTACCTAATTTGCACACACTCTATATAGACTTTTTCTACTGTATTGTTGACCTTATGTTTGTTTATTCCATGTGTAACTCTGTGTTGTTGTATGTGTCGAACTGCTTTGATTTATTCTTGGCCAGGTCGCAGTTGTAAATGAGAACTTGTTCTCAACTAGCCTACCTGGTTAAATAAAGGTTAAATAAATAAAAGTTTTGAGAATGACACAAATATGAATTTTCACAAAGTCTGCTGCCTTAGTTTGTATGATGTCTATTTGCATATACCCCAGAATGTTATGAAGAGTGATCAGATGAATTGCAATTAATTGCAAAGTCCCTCTTTGCCATGCAAATTAACTGAATCCCCAAAAAGCATTTCCACTGCATTTCAGCCATGCAACAAAAGGACCAGCTGACATCATGTCAGTGATTCTCTCGTAAACACAGGTGTGAGTGTTGACAAGCACAATGCTGGAGATCACTCTGTCATGCTGATTGAGTTCAAATAACAGACTGGAAGCTTCAAAAGGAGGGTGGTGCTTGGATTCATTGTTCTTCCTCTGTCAAGCATGGTTACCTGAAAGGAAACACGTGCCGTCATCATTGCTTTCCACAAAAAGGGCTTCACAGGCAAGGATATTGCTGCCAGTAAGATTGCACCTAAATCAACCATTTATCGGATCATCAAGAGCTTCAAGGAGAGCGGTTCAATTGTTGTGAAGAAGGCTTCAGGGCGCACAAGAAAGTCCAGCAAGCGCCAGGACCGTCTCCTAAAGTTGATTCAGCTGCGGGATCGGGGCACCACCAGTACAGAGCTTGCTCAGGAATGGCAGCATGCAGGTGTGAGTGCATCTAAATGCACAGTGAGGCGAAGACTTTTGGAGGATGGCCTGGTGTCCGGAAGGGCAGCAAAAAAGCTACTTCTCTCCAGGAAAAACATCAGGGACAGACTGATATTCCGCAAAAGGTACAGGGATTGGACTGCTGAGGATTTGGGTAAAGTCATTTTCTCTGATGAATCCTCCTTCCGATTGTTTGGGGCATCTGGAAAAAAGGCTTGTCCTGAGAAGACAAAGTGAGCATTACCATCAGTCCTTTGTCACGCCAACATTAAAGCATCCTGAGACCATTCATGTGGGGGTTGCTTCTCAGCCAATTGAGTGGGCTCACTCACAATTTGCCTAAGAACACAGCCATGAATAAAGAATGTTACCAACACTTCCTCCGAGAGCAACTTCTCCCAACCATCCAGGAACCGTTTGGTGACGAACAATACCTTTTCCAGCATGATGGAGCACCTTTCCATCAGGCAAACATGATAACTAAGTGACTCGGGGAACAAAACATTGATATTTTGGGTCCATGGCCAGGAAACTCCCCAGACTTTAATCTCATTGAGAACATGTGGTAAATTCTCAAGAGGCGGATGGACAAACAAAAACTCACAAATTCTGACGAACTCCATGCCTTGATTATGCAAGAATGGGCTGCCACCTGTCAGGATGTGGCCCAGAAGTTAATTGACAGCATGCCAGGGCGGATTGCAGAGGTCTTGAAAAAGAAGGGTCAACACTGCAATATTGACTCTTTGCATCAACTTCATGTAATTGTCAATAAAAGCTTTTGACACTTATGAAATGCTTATAATTATACTTTAGTATTCCATAGTAACATCTGACAAAAATGTCTAAAGACACTGAAGCAGCAAACTTTGTGGAAATTAATATTTGTGTCACTCTCAAAACTTTTGGCCACGACTGTACATATGTGAAAACGGTGCGTTTCCATGATTTGTGGTTCAAAAGATGAAAAAGAAAGGTCCTAAAAAAGGCTTGTCTTTGACAACACAGGGTACATTAAAGCTGCAATATGTCACTTTTTAATGACAGTTATAAATCTGTCATTATCATTGAAAGCAAATTTAATAAGTTGTAGATCTGTTCTATATGCGCTATTTCTATGCTTCCCATTCTTAAATGTTTTTTTTTTGTCTTTTACATTCAGTTTTGTACACCAGCTTCAAGCAACTGAAAATACAATATTATTTTTATTGAAAAGATAATTCACAGTGGTTTAGATGGTACAATATTCTCTACATTCTCTATGCTTGTTTTGTCACATAAACTGAAATTAGGCGAACAATTAGAATTTGAGCAACCAGGGTATGGCGGAGAGATTACTGCATAGTCCACCTTTAAAATTAAAAAAGAATGCCACATTCAAAACAATTGGGAACTCGTAACTCAGAACTTGGATCTGACTTCAGTGCGATCAAGACAAATGGGAACTAAAAAAAAACTAGGTCCAACTAGAAAAAATACCTTTAGACTGTCATCCATCTAGAGATTCCAATTCGTAAACCTGAACATCTTTCTAGAGCTCTGACTTGAAGATCACTGATGTCATGATTTGACCAAAAGTATGTGGACACCCCTTCAAGTGGATTCAGTTATTAGTTTGCCCAGTCAACTGTAAATGCTGTTATTGTGAAATGGAAACGTCTAGGAACAACAACCTAGACATACGGCTCAGCCGTGAAGTGGTAGGCCACACAAGCTCACAGAACGGGACCGCCGAGTGCTGAAGCACATAGCATGTAGAAATTGTATTCGGTTGCAACACTCACTATCAAGTTCCAAAGTGCTTCTGGAAGCTACGTCAGCGCAATAACTGTTCGTCAGGAGCTTCACGAAATAGGTTTCCAAGCCCAAGATTACCATGCATAATGCCAAGCAGTTTGCCGCCATTGGACTCTGGGGCAGTGGAACACGTACGTTTGGTGGAAGAGGGATAATGGTGTAGGGTTGTTTTTCATCGTTCGGGCTGGGCCTCTTAGTTCCAGTGAAAGAAAATCTAAATGCTACAGCATACAATGACATTCTAGACGATTCTGTGTTTCTAACTTTGTGGCAACAGTTTGGGGAAGGCCCTTTCCTGTTTCAGCATGACAATGCCCCCATGCACAAAGCAAGGTCCATACAGATATGGTTTGTTGAGTTCGGTGTGGAAGAACTTGACTGGCCTGCACAGAGCCTTGACCTCAACCCCATCGAACAACTTTGGGATGAATTGGAATGGCGACTGCGAGCCAGGTCTAATCGCCCAACAGCAGTGCTCGACCTCACTAACACTCATGGTTGAATGGAAGCAAGTCCCTGGAGCAATGTTCCAACATCTAGTGGAAAGTGTCTGTTGTAGCAGCAAAGGGGGGACTGACTCCACATTAATGCCCATGCTTTTGGGATGAGATGTTCGACTAGCAGGTGTCCACATAATTTTGTATTTGTACAAAAGTATGTGGACAAAAATATTGTATTGTGCTGGACATAATGAAAATGAGTTTGAAAGGTGGTGGAATTTCCCATTAATCTAGCCTGGGTTTCCCGATGAGTGCATCAAGAGAGGAGATGGAGAGAAATACACTTTTAACAATTGGGATGTAGTAAGGCTATAGCTAAATGGCTAGGTATTGGGCCACAACATGTGTTTGCGATCCGAGTTGCCCAGATGGACAGCCCTCTGAATTCGCTACACTTGTGTGAGAAATGAGCTGGCATCCCATTTACTGTAGATCTTAAAAGTGTGTTTACAGGGTCAAAGATGCATGGGTCTCATAACAGTAAAGAGACAGAACATGCCTCCCAAAATGGAGAGGGACTTTTTGGTGTTGTGGATGGTTGGCGAGTGAACTGTGTTCAAACCCAGCAAGTGTGACATGGGGAATTTGAATATGAATACAATGTAGCCTTATTATGCCAACTTTTTGTATTATTTTTTATTTAATTTTTATTTTACCTTTATTTAACCAGGCAAGTCAGTTAAGAAAAAAATCTTATTTTCAATGATGGCCTAGGAACAGTGGCAGAACAACAGGTTTTTAACCTTGTCAGCTCGGGGATTCAATCTTGCAACCTTTCCGTTACTAGTCCAACACTCTAACCACTAGGCTACCTGCCGCCCCATTATGAGGAGAGATCCAGAGTCAGAGCTAAAGTAATAAAAGCACAGAGAGGAAGCACAAGTCAGAGAACTACATCAGCAATGTAGCAATAATTTATTTCAAGTCTTGGTTTACAAATGCTAAAACAGATCTTCCATATTAAAAACCCATTAATATGTACAAGACAATAGTCCCATGTGTTAACTGATGAAGCAATTGATTTAACTCAGTCACAAACAAACAAAAACAATATTTTGCAACACTCATGGGAATAAGTGGCCAGGAACAAGGAGAGCAGGTTTCTGTGGACTATACTTATGGGGAATCCCAAACCACCCCCTCACCCCTACCAACTCATTCAGAGGACCCTCTGTTGTCAAGTGTGGCTGACGAAACGCTGACTTCCATCGAATGGCGAGGGGATCAATAAACCCATTAACTTCGGGACACACTCATGACTTGAATGATGCAATTCATGTTCCACATTTCAATAAAATATGCATTAAATTCAAATTAACAATTTCCTGCTGTCATTTTGTAATGTGTCAATTTCACGCTGTCATTTTTGTTTAATGTCAAGCCTCGTAATCAGACACAAACAACTGCAGTGTCATATAATTAGGCATGCCTCTCAATACTTTTGAACGAAATTGAGCAAACTCCAAACATATCACAATGCATTTTGTTGTTGGGATAGAACTTCACTTTGGAGCCTGCAGTCTTGCTCAAAATGGCTATTGGATGGTTTAATTAGCACCTATAGCCTTTAAAAAATAATAATACCACCGCTTTGAGCAGTGCATTACTACACACATGCCAGGAAGGTGGTGATTTGTGATTCCAACTCACATCACATCTTCCCTGAAGGATAGGAAAAGTCTGGCTTTTATACTGCTGGAAATTTTCCCAACCTAGATTATGATTCACAACACCTTGGACTGTCTAAAGCCATAAGGGGGCATTCAAGAACTCCAACTTTTACACAAGGGTCATTGCACCGCCACTGTTTGCTACAAGATACAAAGGCCCAATTTATTTGATAGTACAGATACAATGTTTTAATTCTAACAAATCATCAAAATTCATGAGATATTGGCCTAATTCGGAGAAAACATTGCTCAGTAGGCCACACATCAGAACGTTTGAAGCAGTTGTGGATCTTGAATACACCCCACTTTCATTTGTCAGTTGTGAATGACGTAAACCGAAATAACGGGCGCGGTGTTTGAACGTTGACAGTGTTCCAGAGAAATAAAGTAGCGAACCGCATAACATTTCATGCACAGTCCTTGAAACAGTTACAAAGTAACTAATTTAGAATGGGTAGAAGAAGAAGCAGCACATTCTCAATTAAAAGACGCGTTACTGAGGGTTTGGTGTTTGACGAATTCGGGTTTGCCCAGACTAAAAGAAAGGACCAAAAACTTCAACACCGATGTCACGATTACAGGTAGGCTTATTTACATTCAATTGCATTTCATTAATGGCAATCAAGGTTTAAGATTGGATGCAGGTTTATCAACAATGTTATTTAGCCTGTTTTTGTTGGACAGGGCTAGACTGGATGTAACCCTTGATCACGACCCTCCGTTCCATTACACATAGTCATTGTTCAAAGGCGTTTTCTGTAGGGAGAGTTTTCAGATCCCTGATGCTCGTTCTGAACATTGACATGCATCACTTGCAGTACGGTTTAGGAAATATAAGAACCTTATTTTTCAAATCAGCTAGAAATCATTAAAAAAAAAGTTTTTATATTGATACACACCTTGATAGGGTAAATCAAATCACATTTATTTATGAAGCCCTTTTCACATCAGCCGATGTCACAAAGTCCTATACAGAACCCAGCCTAAAACCACAAACAGCAACCAATGCAGAAGCATGTTGGCTCGGGAAAAACTCTTGAAAGGCAGGAACCTAGGAAGAAACCTTGAGAGGAACCAGGCTCTGAGGGGCGGCCAGTCCTCTTCTGGTTGTGCCGGGTTGAGATTATAACAGTACATGGCCAAGATGTTCATAGATGACCAGCAGGGTCTAATAATAATCATCATCATAATGATCACAGTGGTTGTAGAGGGTGCAACAGGTCAGCACCTCAGGAGTAAATGTCAGTTTGCATTTCATAGCCGAGCATTCAAAGTTCGAGACAGCAGGTGCGAGAGAGTCGAAAACAGCAGTTCCGGGACAAGGTAGCACGGCCGCTGAACAGGTCAGGGTTCCCTAGCCGCAGGCAAAACAGTTGAAACTGGAGCAGCAGCACGGCCAGGTGGACTGGGAAGGAGTCGTCAGGCCAGGTAGTCCTGAGGCAAGGTCCCAGGGCTCAGGTTTCTCCGAGAGGGGAGGAGGGAGAGAGAGGTACAGCGCATTAGAGGGAGCATACTTAAATGCACACAGGACCCCGGATAAGACAGGATAAATACTCCAGATATAACAGACTGACCCTAGCCCCCCAACCCAAACTATTGCAGCATAAATACTGGAGGTTGAGACAGGAGGGGTCTGGAGACACTGGCCTCGTCCGACTATAACCCTGGACAGGGCCAACCAGGCAGTATATAACCCCACCTACTTTGTCAAAGCACAGCCTCCACACCACTAGAGGGATATCAATAGATCAGCAACTTACTACCCTACAAGGCTGAGTATAGCCCACAAAGATCTCCCCCACGGTACGAACCCAAGGGGGTCGCTAACCCAGACAGGAAAATCACGTCAGTGACTCAACCCACTCAAGTGATGCACCCCTCCTAGGGACGGCATGGAAGAGCGCCAGTGACTCAGCCCCCGCAATAGGGTTAGAGGCAGAGAATCCCGATGGAGAGAGGGGAACCAGCCAGGCAGAGACAGCAAGGATGGTTCGTCGCTCCGGTGCCTTCCCGTTCACACTCACGCCCCTGGGCCAGACTACACTCAATCATAGGACCTACTGAAGAGATGAGTCTTCAATAAAGACTTAAAGGTCAAGACCGAGTCTGCGTCTCACATGGATAGGCAGACCATTCCATAAAAATTGAGCTCTCTAGGAGAAAGCCCTGCCCCCAGCTGTTTGCTTAGAAATTCTAGGGACAATTAGGAGGCCTGCATCTTGTGACCGTAGCGTACGTGTAGGTATGTACGACAGGACCAAATCAGAGAGATCGGTAGGAGCAAGCCCATATAATGCTTTGTAGGTAAACAGTAAAACCTTGAAATCAGCCCTAGCCTTAACAGGAAGCCAGTGTAGACGCTAGCACTGGAGTAATATAATCAAATCTTGATTAAAATTTTGATCAAGGTTCTGGTCAAGATTTTAGCAGCCATGTTTAGCACTAACTGAAGTTTATTTAGTGCTTTATCCGGGTAGCCAGAAAGTAGAGCATTGCAGTAGTCTAATAATCTAGATGTGACAAAAGCATGGATTAACTTTTCTGCATCATTTTTGGACAGAAATATTCAGATTTTTGCAATATTACGTAAATGGAAAAAAAGCTGTCCTTGAAATAGTCTTGATATGTTAACTAAAAGAGAGATCATGGTCCAGAGTAACGCCGAGGTCCTTCACAGTTTTATTTGAGACGACTGTACAACAATCAAGATTAATTGTCAGATCCAATAGAACAGTGGTTCCCAAACTTTTTATAGTCTTGTACCCCTTTAAACATTCAACCTCCAGCTGCGTACCCCCTCTAGCACCAGGGTCAGCGCACTCTCAATTTTTTTTGTTGCCATCATTGTAAGCCTGCAACACACACTATACGATACATTTATTAAACATAAGAATGAGTGTGAGTTTTTGTCACAACCCAACTCGTGGGAAGTGACAAAGAGCTCTTATAGGACCAGGTCACAAATAATAATGATCAATCATTTTGCTCTTTATTTAACCATACATATAAAACCTTATTCACAATTTTCAATTAACAAATAACTCACCACATGTTAATGAGAAGGGTGTGCTTGAAAGGATGCACATAACTCTGCAATGTTGGGTTGTACTGGAGAGAGTCTCAGTCTTAAATAATTTTCCACACAGTCTGTGCCTGTATTTAGTTTTCATGCTAGTGAGGGCCGAGAATCCACTGTCACATAGGTACATGGTGCAAAGGGCATCAGCGTCTTAACAGCGTGATTTGCCAAGGCAGGATACTCTGAGCGCAGCCCAATCCAGAAATCTGGCAGTAGCTTCTGATTTAAATGACATTTTCACAGAACCACTTGTTGCAATTTCAATGAGGCTCTCTTGTTCAGATATTGGTAAGTGGACTAGAGGCAGGGCATGAAAGGGATAACGAATCCAGTTGTTTGTGTCATCTGTGTCGAAAGTACCTGCGTAATTGCACACCCAACTCACTCATGTGCTTCGCTATATCACATTTGACATTGTCCGTAAGCTTGAGTTCATTTGCACACACACCAAGTCATACAATGATGGAAAGACTTGTGTGTTGTCCTTGTTAATGCAGACAGAGAAGAGCTCAGGGAAGAGCTTAATTATTACATTGAATATAGTTGTGGAGTGTCCCTGTAATCCTAGATTCAGGCAAGGAAAAAACATCACACAGATAGGCCAAGGCCAGTCGTGTGAGAAACCCGTCATCATGCAAGTGGTCAGACAAGTGAAAATTATGGTCAGTAAAGAAAACTTTAAGCTAGTCTCTCAATTAAAAAAACGTGTATTTACTTTGCCGCTTTAACTTCTGTATGTTGTAAAATTGTTACATGGTCGCTGCCCATGTCATTGCATAGTGCAGAAAATACAAGAGTTCAGGGGCCTTGCTTTAACAAAGTTACCAATTTTCACTGTAGTGTCCAAAACGTCTTTCAAGCTGTCAGGCATGTCCATAATTGCGCGGACCCTCCAATTTCACCGGAAGTTGTCAGCCCTTTAAGACACTGATGCCCTTTGCAACCACGCACAGTCGAAGTCGGAAGTTTACATACACCTTAGCCAAATACATTTAAACTCAGTTATTCACAATTCCTGACATTTAATCCTAGTAAAATATTCCCTGTCTTAGGTCAGGTAGGATCACCACTTCATTATAAGAATGTGAAACGTCAGAATAATATTAGAGAATTATTTATTTCATCTTTCATCACATTCCCAGTGGGTCAGAAGTTTACATTCACTCAATTAGTATTTGGTAGCATTGCCTTTAAATTGTTTAACTTGGGTCAAGCGTTTAGAGTAGCTTCCCACAATAAGTTGGGTGAATTTTGGCTCATTCCTCCTGACAGAGCTGGTGTAACTGAGTCAGGTTTGTAGGCCTCCTTGCTCGCACACACTTTTTCAGTTCTGCCCACAAATTTTCCATGGGATTGAGGTCAGGGCTTTGTGATGGCCACTCCAATACCTTGACATTGTTGTCCTTAAGCCATTTTGCCACAACATTGGAAGTATGCTTGGGGTCATTGTCCATTTAGAAGACCCATTTGCGACCAAGCTTTAACTTCCTGACTGATGTCTTGAGCTGTTGCTTCAAAATATCCACATAATTTTCATCCTCATGATGCTATCTATTTTGTGAAGTGCACCAGTCCCTCCTGCAGCAAAGCACCCCATAACATGATGCTACCACCCAGTGCTTCACAGTTGGGATGGCCTCCCCCTTTTCCCTCCAAATATAACAATGGTCATTATGGCCAAACAGTTCTATATTTGTTTCATCAGGCCAGAGGACATTTCTCCAAAATGTACGATCTTTGTCTCCATGTGCAGTTGCAAACCGTAGTCTGGCTTTTTTTATGGCAGTTTTGAAGCAGAGGCTTCTTCCTTGCTGAGCTGCCTTTCAGGTTATTCCTGAGCGGTATGACGGCTGCGTGGTCCCATGGTGTTTATACTTGCGTACTATTGTTTTTAGAGATGAACGCGGTACCTTCAGGCATTTGGAAATTGTTCCCAAGGATGAACCAGACTTGTGGAGGTCTACAATTTTTTTCTGAGGTCTTGGCTAATTTCTTTTGATTTTCCCATGGTGTCAAGCAAAGAGACACAGAGTTTGAAGGTAGGCCTTGAAATACATCCACAGGTTCACCGCCAATTGACTCAAATTATGTCAATTAGCCTATCAGAAGCTTCTAAAGCCATGACATAACTTAGTGTATGTAAACTTCTGACCCACTGGAATTGTGATACAGTGAAATAATCTGTCAGTGAACAATTGTTGGAAAAATTACTTGTGTCATGCACAAAGTAGATGTCCTAACCGATGTAAGATGGTTAAATAAAGAGCAAAATTGATTATTATTTGTGCCCTGGTCTCTAATAATTGTAGTGTGTGTGTTTGTGGCAGGCAATGATGGCAAAAAACAACATTTGAGAGTGCGCTGACCCTGTTGCTAGAGTGAGTATGCTGGAGGTTAAATGTTTGAAGGGGTACGGGAGTTTGGGAACCACTGATCTAGGGTATTACGCAAGGTTCAATTTAGTTCCTTAGTTAGTTGGTTAACCGTTTTTTGTACTCTGATGTCCTTGGGTAGGTGGAGGGAGTCTGGAAGGGCATCTAGGAATCTTTGGGTTGTCTGAGAATTTATAGCACAGCTTTTGATGATCCTTGGTTCGTGTCTAAACAGATTATTTGTTGCGATTGCAAACATCATAAAATGGTGGTCCAATAGTCCAGGATTATGAGGAAAAACATTAAGATCCACAATGTTTATTCCTCTGGACAAAACTAGGTCCAGAGTATGACTTGCAGTGAGGTAGCTCTGGAGACATGTTGGACAAAACCCAGAGTCGATGATGGCTCCAAAAGCCTTTTGGAGTGGGTCTGTGGACTTTTCCATGTGAATATTAAAGTTACCAAAAATTAGAATATTATCTTCCATGACTACAAGGTCCGATAGGAATTCAAGGAACTCTGTGAGGAATGCTGTATATGGCCCAAGAGGCCTGTAAGCAGTAGCTTTAAAAAGTGATTGAGTAGGCTGCATAGATTTTGTGACTAGAAGCTCAAAATACGAAAACAGTCATTTTATTTTTTTGTAAATTGAAATTTGCTATCGTAAATGTTAGCAACTCCTCCGCCTTTGCGGGATATCACATCAAATTTGTGATTAGTTCATTGACTATAACTGCCTTGGAAGTGAGGGATCTATCATTAAGTAGCCCTATTTTGAGATGAGCTATCACAATCTCTTTCAGCAATGACAGGAATGGAGGTCTTTATTCCAGTGAGATTGAGAGGTCCTGTATCAACAAACTCACTTCCTTGACAACTTCCTTCACAACAGCTCTGCGCTGCTGGCGCAAGAAGTATAAGTCCCTTCTACAGAGGTCACGTCAGAATGACTATGTAAAGCCTTTAGGTGTATTTTAATTTATGCTTAGAAAGATGCATTTTCGTGTCTTTTTATTAACGTTTCTAAAAGTTAAAACACAGCATCTGGATTGTAGTTTGGTCGAAGTTAATGGCTGAGAACTGTAGGGAGAAGGCAGACTCTGCCTAGAATATTCAATAGCTAGACTGGATTGGACATGCGCATTCAAAAAAGAGAATAATTGTTTCTTTGAACTGACTGTTTCTCCCCCAGTTACCCCCAACTCAACGCCCGTAGGGTGAAGGAATTGTGTGAGCTTCTTAGTTACTGGAATGGATCCAGTTTTATCTGCAGAAGCCAGGTATTTTGTCCTACTGAATGTATTATAGAACACCATTTGCAACATATTAAATTAATAGGCTATGTTTACATTAGACCTTCCTTAGGCAGTTGTTTGCCAAACAGCCTATGCATTATTGACTTGTTTTAAATGGTGCACCTTCAAGTGGTCACATGACACAGTGAAAGTTTATCTTACAACAGACCTGGAACATTTCAGTTATCACACTATTTTGAAACGTATTTTGTAGGACATTGGCCACATTCTTTCCCTTTTCAGATCGAACGGTTTATGAGAATGGGAATCCCTCCAGCTTTAAGAGGGCGAGTGTGGAAGTGCCTTCTCAACATCGACAAACTAAGAGAATCCAGTGCTTTTAACTATCAGGTGCAGTCCCATAACCACTGTACATATCATTTTCAAAAGTACACTCTAGACTGGCACTTGCATTATTGAAAAGCAAAACAATTTTCCTCCTCCATAGCCTACTTCTACAGTGACACATTTAAGAGACATAGGCCAATTGTTTTATTTAGTTGTGTATTCACTCAATGTCAGAAATGTTTGGATGAGATCCGAGGGCCCCTGGTTGACCTGGGAGTTAGTGAATACGGCATCATCTCAGCCATAGCTACTTTGAATGACACAGAGAATGACCTGGGGTCCAACCAACTTCCCTCCCGCTGTCCCCCGGACTTGGCCTACTCCAGTGCAGATGTCACCATCTTTCGTCAGATCGCTCTGGATCTGCGTGAGTTATGGGATATTCTGTAGACCCCCTTTTCTCTGTACTGACAGTACATTTTCTCTGCACATCTGGGATATGAATGACTGATTGCATTTGACTCTTATCTTTGTACAGAAAGATCCTTCCCAACCCATCGCACCCTGATGGGCGAGAGTCCTGAGGCAATAGAAGGCCAAGCCAAGCTCTTCCGAGTCCTCATCGCCTACGCAAAGTACAACCCTAAGATTGGGTATAGCCAAGGTACAGTAAGGGGAGCTGACTGTTTGCAATCATGTAGCGGTATGCACGCAAGCACCAATTTGTAACGATGCTGTTTGACGGAGGCACAGATGCATGTATGCAATAACTGTAGTTTTGTCATTAAACAAATCCTTTTGAATTACAATATTCCTTGTTAATGTACTTTCATGACATCCAAAAACAATTCACCTACCATGCAGTTGGTAGTAACATTTTAAGTTCCATACTTCAGCCACCTGGGGGCAGAAGAGTCTAAGTAGACATTGAGCTGGTACAGCACCATGCTGCCAAGCTAATCACACAAACATTTCCAATAATACATCATGTGTTTAAAAATTACCTGCATGGTTGACATTGGTGTGTGTGTGTTCCCTTATTTTATCCATATTAGTAGTGCCTTATTATTGACTGTTCATATCTTTATCAGGAATGTCATACATCGCTGCAGTGCTTCTTATGCACCTAAGTGAAGAGGAGGCCTTCTGGGCCTTGGGAGTTCTTCTAGAGAAGCCTAAATATCTGTCAGAGCTGTTTGACCTCTCCGGGGAGAAGTGAGAATGTCCTTTCAATGCGTATCACATTATGAATATTTTTATTAATGACATGAAGCAGCATACTTGCTGAAGTACTGTATTTAACTGGTCTTTGCTTGCTAATGTTAGGATCCAGCATCAAGCGATGGTGTTTCACCAGTTCTTCAAGCACAGGAAACCTCAGCTCTCCAAGCACATAGTAAGTGTGAGGACCCAGCTCTCTGCGTACAACTTGTAGTAGCTCTTAGGCACACATCTCATATTGAGAGGACTTTAAAAAAACTGTTATCCAGGGATATCTGGAGGGGAATCTGCTTGGTGACTGAACATGCCTCAAATGTAGGGCTCTTCTCATCACTCTTCCACTGTGCATTCCTCTCTAAAATCCCATGGCTTTCCTACAGAGACCACCACCATCATCATCACTGCAGCACATTGTCCTCAGGGACTGGGTTTTACTACTACATTCACAGCTGCTTCCCAGTAACAGTCTGAGCTCATGTACGGAAAGAGGGTTGGCCATGTTGGTGTCACACAGCTTTATCCTGGAAATGACAGCAGTAAAAGCTCTTTGCTTACAGATGCCTCCTGCTTTATGTCAGAAGGGGGAAGCTGTGTGTCTATGATGTCTCTGAAAGCAGCTACCCATCAGCACAGTTTTAGCTAAGTAATGAAATCTTGGTCTGTGAGTGAAATATGGAAGTTCCTTCACCAGCTCGGACAATCCCATTGCTCTCTTGAGTCCCACCACCCTCTCTTTACCTGCAGCCTTAGGCCCCTTTAAATGAGAGGCTAAACCTCTCTGCTGCTTGACTCTCTCTTGAGAGATTTTCTATTTCTCGGTGTTGACTCAGCACGTCTCAGAGAAAAGCTGCCCATTCAGTGCCGGCGGCCTGCACACCACAGTGGCTTAAATGCACTCGAGTGAATGTTTCTAATGCCTTATTTGAAGTACCAAGACCAGCATTTTACCACTGACTCTTGATAGAGCTCTGCTTAAAATATTATTTTATTATGGAACTCAGTCAGTTTTCAACATGCAACTTTCTGTTCCTAAATTCTCTTCTTTCTTTTCTTTAAGGAGGATGTAAGGGTTTCGTCCATCCATTTTGTTATGCCTTGGTTCCTAACCCTGTTCACCTCCCTGCCCTGCTGGGACTCTGTGCTGGCCATATGGGACCTCATCATGTTGCATGGTAATACTAACAGGGAGGTACAGACTTTGGGATTCTGTAAACACTTTGTCATTATGTACATTATTGTTATCATTTTTCACCCTACCTTTTCGCCTCTGCCTCACACTTCAGAATCAGGAGTTGGCTCCTGCCCTATGAGCTGTTCTGGCTCGCACAAGCTTAGAGCAAGGCCACCCACCTACATAATATAATATCTTATACAGTGCAAATTGCAATACAACATATATTAAAAAAAAATGGATGTGTCTCTTCACAGTCCCTGTTGTGCTGTAAGGTGTTCTTTTCATCTGGTTTTATTACTAGCTTGAGTTACCTGGGGAGGCAGAGTTCCATGTAGTCATGGCTCTATTTAATACTGTGCGTTTCCCAGTTTCTGGTCTGGACCTGGGGACTGTGAACAGACCTCTGTTTGCATGTCCTGTGTTGTACCGATGAGTATCTGAACTGAATGCACACTGCTTGAACAGACCGTTCGGTACCATCAACACCTCGCACAAAGACCAACAGCAATCAATCTTTCGTCAACTTTGAGCCAGGAGAGATTGGCATGAATGTTACTGACATTTGCCCTCCGTGTACATCTAAGTGCCATAAGTGCTGCTCTATTCTAGGTCAATTACAGTTGGTCCATGTCCCCCTTTATCGCACATGACCTACACACCTGGGCTATAGTCCAGGTGTGACAAAACTAGGAGCTGTCTGGTCGACTGAGCTGTCAAGAAAGCAGAGCGACGCCTTTTCATGAACAGACCTTTTCCATTTGAGCAACCATTAAGTGTATATGTTTTGTCCATGACAGCTTGCTATCTAGGGTTACACCCAGCAGTTTAGTCTCCTCAACTTGCTCAATTGTCACATTATTCAAAAATAGATATAAATGCAATTTTAGTGTTGAGGACATGATTTGTCCCGATAACGATGCTATTAGTTTTTTGATTATTTAGCACCAGCCTATTGCTTGTTACCATTCTAAAACTGATTGGAGCTCTGTTAAAGTGTCATTTATTTGACATTCGTTGCCGACGTGTGTACTGTTGAGTCGTCAGCATACATAGACACACAGGCTTTAGTCAAGATCAATGGAAGGTCATTAGTAAAAACAGAACAACAATGGCCCAAGCCGGCTGGCCTGCGGTACACCACACTCAACCGAATTTGCATTTGAGGCATCCAATAAAGAAAACCCTCTGTGTTCTATTAGATTGGTAACTCTCAATCCTTAAGGCAGAGGATGTAAATCCATAACGCCTAACTTTTCAGCAACATGTTATGATCAATGACATCAAAAGCTGCACTGAAGTCTAACAAAACAGCTCCCACAATCTTCTTACTATCAATTTCTTTCAGCAAATCATCAGTCATCAGTGCCAAGCATGTTCAGTCCCCTTCCCTATAAGCATGCTGAAGGTCTGTTAATTTGGTTTTCTGTAAAATAATTTTTATTTGGTCAAGTAACAGGCTGTTTGAACCTTCTTTTTATTTTATTTTTATTTTACCCCCTTTTTCCCCCCAATTTCGTAGTACCAATTATTAGTAGTCGCTATCTTGTCTCATCGCTACAACTCCCGTACGGGCTCGGGAGAGACGACGGTCGAAAGTCATTCGTCCTCCGAAACACAACCTAGCGCTGCGATGCAGTACCCTAGACCACTGCGCAATCTGGGAGGCTGAACCTTTTTTAAAGAGTTCTCTGCTATTCTTGGGCAGCAGAATTACCTTTGCCTTGCTCCAGGCCTGAGGGCACACACCGTCTTCTAGGCTTAAATTGAAGATGTGGCAAACCAGATTCGCAATGTATTCCACTACCGTTTTCAGCAATTTACCATCCAGGTTGCCGGTACAAGGTGGCTTGTCCAAAAATGTTTTCAACTCTTCCACATTCCCTTTGCGGAACTCAAAACTACAGCAACTCTTTCATTATTTTGTCTGTTATACATTAATATGAAGGCTCAATGTTTATTTTTTGCTAATCTTGTCAACAAAAAGTTTGATTTGTTTGCTTTCTAAACATGCTCACAGGTCCTAGAGGTCCCTGCTTATCTCACTATCTAGAGTTTTTATTATACTGACGGTCATTGACTAAATGGTCCCAGATCTGTTTGCTGTTTTGCCAGCTGTATTTCTAGTTACTTTGTGTCCAGGCCTCTCTGCTGTGTTCCGTACTGGTCTCACAATCATTCAGCTGCTGGAGTCTCGGCTAATGAACCTGACTGACGAGGCTGCCGTGCTACCCCTGCTGCTAAGGGTACCTGTGGATGTGTGAGTGTTACGTCATTCTTATTCAAAAACACAGAGACTTGGGCCCACACAGTAGTTTTAAATCATCATAGGCAACATTATATACATTTGCTTTTAGTGGACAGCCATTTTAGTTCTGGTTTTCAATACAAGCATCTCTTAAATAGACTTGTCTTGTGCAAATCAGTCAATATAGTGTCAGTAGTTAAACATATTTTGTTGACATCTAGCGGTCCCTATGGAAACATGGCAAGGGCACTGGGTTTGTGTATATAACAGTGGCTGGCCAGTTCATGATGTGAAGCAGTTATCATATTTGTTTTAATATCTTAACCAAATACTTTTAATCATTCTCTTGCCTGCCTCTCTTTTGAAGAAATATTTCTCTCTACAATGTTTACTTTGGCCAAAGAACTGTGGATTAGCCTCTTGTTACTGTGGGAGGAACAGCATTGAGTCCCATGAGCATGTTAATCAATGGAGTTTAAGAGCTCTTTGATTTCCAGGCTTTGTTTTATTGGGTTGGGAAGTCGTTATAGCAACGGTGCCTTGCTAATGTTTTGTTGGTGTCCTTGTATGATTTAGATGGCATATTAGGGACCTATTGGATGTTTATTGATTTTGCCCAACTTGGGATCGTTGTAGGTCTCGACTAGTATATTTAACTTGCCTTTCTATTAGAAGCATTACTTTACAAAGCAATATACAATTTAGATATTATTTGAGATTGGTTATGAAATAACTTCAGTTTCTTTGAGGATGTTTCCTGCAAAACAAGTCATTAATTTGTGTTGTTTTACATTTGAATATTTTGCCTTTGTGACAGTTGTCAGCAGGCACCGAGCCACATGTCACATTGAAGGGCTCTTGTTTCTAGCTTGGCATCTGTGTGCCAGCCCAGTGAGGTCATGGCTAAGTGGTTTCTCTGTCTGAGACCAGGATCCTCTTACGAAAGGAAGAAACAAGCTACCTGAAACCACAGCCTGTCTCGTCCAGTGAGAGTGGGTGGAGGGGAAGCAGAAAAGTATAGGGTCAGAGAGTCATCTATACAGAGGGATTAGGCTAGGAGCAGTCAGCCGGTTAGATTACAGCATAAAAACATCCTCTCTCACCCCATTGAGAATATAATATTTTCAGGAGACCTGATTTAACCCTGGCTTTAACTCAAAATCCTTGGCCGTGGTCAGGCTCTCCTATCTGCTTTAATACAGAGTGGAGAAGGTGGACAAGTGAAATGCCAATAGACAATCATCTGATTAACGAAGGACTTTCTTTCATCCATTTAATCTATTGGTTTCTGTCCATCACTGCCCACCCCTTCCCCCCTTATCTCCATTCAGGCCTATTGACACGTCCCTCTGCCTGAGGAGTTGACAGCTCATTTGTTTGCTACCTTTCACTGACAAGCCCACATCAATGCAGCCACTTTTTCACGGTGCTTTATGTAAGAGCCAGCGTGATGTGAAGCATAGGGACAAGCTGTGTCTCAGCTCAAAGGGCTTTTTAACTGAATGCTTTTGTAACCATGATATACAGTGCATTCGGAAAGTATTCAGACCCTTTCCCTTTTTCTACATTTTGTTATGTTACAGCCTTTTTCTAAAATTGATTAAATAAATGTTTTTTTTTGAACAATCTACCCACAATTCCCCATAATGACAAAGCAAAAACAGATGTTTGCAAATTTACAAAAAATAAAAAACGGATACCTTATATACATGCGTAAGTATTCAGACCCTTTGCTATGAGACTCAAAATTGAGCTCAGGTGCATCCTGCTTCCATTGATCATCCTTAAGATGTTTCTACAACTTGATTGGAGTCCACCTGTGGTAAATTCAATTGATTGGACAAGATTTGGAAAGGAACACACCTGTCTATATAAGGTCCCACAGTTGACAGTGCATGTCAGGGCAAAAACAAAGTCATGAGATCGAAGGAATTGTCCGTAGAGCTCCAAGACAGGATTGTGTCGAGGCACAGATCTGGGGAAGGGTACCAAAAAATGTCTGCAGTTTTGAAGGTCCCCAAGAACACAATGGCCTCCATCATTCTTAACTGAAGAAGTTTAGAACCACCAAGACTCTTCCTAGAGCTGGCCGCCTGGCCAAACTCAGCAATCGGGAGAGAAGGATCTTGGTCAGGGAGGTGACCATGACCCCAATGGTCACTGTGACAGAGTGCTAGAGTTCCTCTGTGGAGATGGGATAACCTTCCAGAAGGACAACCATCTCTGCAGCACTCTACCAATCATGTCTGTATGGTAGAGTGGCCAGACAGAAACCACTCCTCAGTAAAAGGCACATGACAACCCGCTTGGAGTTTGCCAAAAGGCACCTTAAGGACTCTGACCATGAGAAACCAAATTCTCTGGTCTAAAGAAATCAAGATTGAACTCTTTGGCCTGAATGCCAAGTGTCACGTCTGGAGGAAACCTGGCACCATCACTACTGTGGAGCATGGTGGTGGCAGCATCATGCTGTGGGGATGTTTTTCAGTGGAAAGGAATGGGACACTCGTCAGGAAAGATGTACAGAGAGATCCTTGATGAAAACCTGCTCCAGAGCATTCAAGACCTCAGACTGGGGTGAAGGTTCACCGGACAATGACCCAACAGGACAATGACAGGACTAAGCACACAGCCAAGACATGCAGGAGTGGCTTTGGGACAAGTCTCTGAATGTCCTTGAGTTGCCCAGCCAGAGCCTGGACTTGAACCCGATCGAACATCTCTGGAGAGACCTGAAAATAGCTGTGCAGTGACGCTCCCCATCCAGACTGACAGAGCTTGAGGATCTGCAGAGAAGAATGGGAGAAGCTCCCCAAATACAGGTGTGCCTAGCTTGTCATACCCAAGAAGACTCGCGACTGTAATCACTGTCAAAAGTACTGAGTAAATGGTCTGAATACTTTATAAAATCATTTTGAAAACATTTCTAAAACTTTGTTTTTGCTTTGTCATTATGGGGTATTGTGTGTAGATTGTTGAGAAAAAAAACTATCAATTTTAGTAAGGCTGTAACATAAAATGTGAGTGAAATGAAAAGATGTGAAAGAAATGAAGGGGTCTGAATACTTTCAGAATGCGCCGTATCAAAGGTTTGACTATTGCCATTGAGTCTTGAGGGCAATTCAATTTAGCATGTTTTTCTTCTTCTTCCACCTATTAAGCCAACTGCCATGTATTGCTTCAAACTGAGGTGATGGCTGATCAAAGTTGAATGAGGAGGAGATGATTTAAGAAGCTTTTCGGTACTAATGTAAGGCCCTTTTTGTCCCCTCCAGCTCTCAGCACTGTGTCCTGCTCCCAGCCCTGTGGAGCACAGAGGTACAGGAGTGGGAGATCAAGTGCATGAACAGCCTGGTGTTGGAAGAGACCGAGGGACACCACTTAGGTAACACACGCACACGCACATAAATCAAATGACATTTTATTTGTCACGTGCGCCGAATACAACAGGTGGAGAAATGATCACAAGCCCTTAACCGACACACATTGTTGTAGTGGTACAATTAAATTACTCTACCGGACTTCCTCCTGCGTTCTGTGTTTGACCAATGACAGGCCCTGATGCTGCAACGGGAAAAGTGGGTGGGAAACTAAAGGATAAGTGGGAAGGTCTGACAGAGTAACCTGAGATGGTCTTTCACTCTGCACAGTCCTCAGTGTTCAGGCCTTATCTGGTGGTCCATGATAGTCATGGATTTGGTTGGGTGAGCCTGTAAGACATTTGTTCATCCTGACTAAATGTCAGAGCTGTTTTACTTGGACCTTGGGGATGATTCACAAACCTCAATGTAATGTATGCACTTTGTGTCGCCAATTTTGTCAAGATCGATGACAAAAAGTGAAACGGACGATTCTGTCGTTCTCCTCTTTTCTTTCTACCCTCTCTGTTTTTGTCCTTTTTGCTTTGTAGAAAATTGGTTGATACACCATTTAGATCATGTGCTCACTCTTTGGAGTTCTTAGTTTTTGTTTTCAGTCATGACTTGAAGCGTTTTTTACAGGAACTTTGACATGACGACTCACTGCCTTGCCGCTCAGCCCTGTGGGTGGTGCTTTAACCCATGTTACTAATGGATGACAGTGATTTTAGCATTCAGAGATGAACTGGGTTAGGCCAGACCCTTTGTGTGTGAGAGATCATCATTCCCTCCCCTTCAGCTGCGGTGACTAGCCATCATCCTGGCATAGTCTCAGGCACAGTAAGTATGATCATTTCTCTGAGAGTGAAATGGCTCCTTGATTATCTGCTATGCGCTCTGTGCTGATATGATCCCAGGTCGTACATTACCGTTGTCGCCAGCATGAGCAACACTTTAAATCCCCTTAGATTTCAGTGTCTGAGTCGCGTCGCCGTGTTTGTGTCCACCCTCTTGGCAGACAAAAGGGGAACATATTTTGAGTTATTCAGTACCTGGCTCGACATGCCCCCTCCCTATTGTAGTTTTATCTTCACACCAGACATGCTGGATTGCCATCTGACACGTGAGCACTGTCAGCTCTGAGTCACGGCCTGGCTCTGACTGGGAGAGACTCCTGGAGGCCCTGTCAGTGAGTCACATTATGGCTGCAAAATGGCTGCCGCAGACCCCGTTGTCAGTGAGGATCAGTCTGGACCAGGGGCCCCACTGTAAAGCTAATTGAAAGGCTCAGCACAGCAGCAGATTTTACTATGTGAATATCTCATCAGGCTGTTGTGTGTGTGAGTCAGGATGAGTCATCCACACTACCTGCTGTTAAGCTAGCTGCCTCTCTTGCTCCAGGTGGAAAGGAGCTAAATCAAAAGCCCATCAGTAACCAGGCCTTCAGAGCCAGCCTCCTCCAGTCTGCAGTCCTTTTTGACAACCTGCACTATAGATACTATGACAGACTGAGGAATTCCAAAAAAGGATGGAAGTGTTTTGGGTACACAAGAGTCTAGATTTTTCAGAACCAGTTACATTTGTTTTTTTATTTGTTTTTTTACTGGAAGTGTTAATTAAGGTTAGTTTTAATGATTAACAGCACTTGACAGGCCTGTCCATTCTAGAGTATGAGTATAGATGGTTGGTGTTTCTCTGAGGTGAGTTTTCAGCTGATGACTAGTACAGCGCTCTTGCTTTCTGTCCTCAATGAAGCAGGGGGGGGTGGGGTGACATTTTCTGTTTTTGTCTTATTTCTTGTTTGTTTCACAATAAAATAGTGTGCATCTTCAAAGTGGTAGGCATGTTATGTAAATCAAATTATACAACCCCCCCCAAAAATAAACATTTATTTCCAGGTTGTAAGGCAACAAAATAGGAAAAATTCCAAGGGGGTGAATACTTTCACAAGCTGCTGTACATGTACAACATTTAACATTTAACATTTAAGTCATTTAGCAGACGCTCTTATCCAGAGCGACTTACAAATTGGTGCATTCACCTTATGACCTCCAGTGGAACAGTAGTGCATCTAAATCTTTTCAGGGGGAGGGGGGGTGAGAGGGATTACTTTATCCAAATTATGGATAAAATTATACAAATTACCTCAACTTTTTATTTTATTTTAGCCTGTTCCCCCGCACATTGACTCTGTATTGGTTCCCCTTTGTTATTTTATTGTTCTTTTTAAAAATGTATTTAGGTAATATTTTCTTAACTACATTTTCTTATAACGGCGTTGTTGGTTGTTTTTCAATTTTCGCCTAATATTATATACCCAAATCTAACTGCCTGTAGCTCAGGACCTTAAGCAAGGATATGCATATTCTTGATACTATTTGAAAGGAAACACTTTGAAGTTTGTGGAAATGTTAAATTAATGTAGGAGAAAAAAATACAGATCTGGTAAAAGATGGTACAAAGAAAAAAAATGTTTGAAATGCGAGAGAAAGGCCAGGTTAGGCACAATTTATATTTTGGCCACTAGTTGGCAGCAGTGTATGGGCAAAGTTTTAGACTGATCCAATTAATCATTGTATTTCTGTTCAAAATGTTATCAAGACTGCCCAAATGTGCCTAATTGCTTTATTAATACATTTTCAAGTTCATAACTGTGCACTCTCCTCAAACAATAGCATGGTATTCTTTCACTGTAATAGCTACTATAATTTGGGCAGTTCAGTTAGCTTAAATTCTTGATAATCTTTCTGGCCATATCAGATATGTCTGTTCTGAGAAATGTTCTTGTTACTTACAACCTCATGCTAATCACATTAGCCTACGCTAGCTCAACTGTCCCGTGGGGGGACACCGATCCCATAGAGCAGGTATTCCCAAACAGGGGTACGCGCAATGCTGTCGGGGGTACTCCAAATAAAAATGTGATTAACATGTAAAAAAATATATAAAATCTTCATATTTTCCGTCAGTCCATTTTATATTTTCAAACGGGGCTATACATTTGGGTGAGTTTTTTCCCCCTGCCTCAGTAGCCTCGTTTCACTGCCAAAAATAAAATGAATCCATCTAGTGTTCAGCAAAATAACAACACACTGTCAAATACAGGTAGCCTAGTCAAATAATTAACATCAAATCACATTAACCGTTACGCTCTCGTGAGAACTTCACTCTTTTGTGTAGCCATTTAGAAACGAACCATGACAATTTGAAAAATAAGCCAAAGGAGGTTTTGGAGCGAGAATAAAGATTACTTTCGAGTAGTAAGACATGTATAAAAGCAACAGATAGCATTTATATAAGCATATAGCATATAAGATGCTAGAAGGGTCTACTAGCATCTTATATGGTAAGCTACCGAGTGGCTAGGACAGGCAAGTCCCATACTAATTGTGGAGGACTTTATTCTTCCTGCTGCTGCGGATTTGGCTGGGACAATGCAGTTAATGCCTTCATCACAACAACACTGTTTCACGACGCATCCGTGACAAGGCAGGAGATGTTTTGAAGCAATTACTACTTCGCATACAAGCCAGTAAATTATATGCATTACTGCTGAATGAGTCAACAGATGTGGCGGGCCTGGCACAACTCCTGGTAGTATGTCCATTACGTTTATGGGGGGTCAATTAAGGAAGACATCCTCTTCTGGAAACCAGGACAACATGAGAGGATATTTGTAAAGTACTGGACAGCTATGTGATGTCAAATGGACTTTGGTGTTCAAGATGTGTTGGTATCTGTACTGATGGTGCAAAAGCCATGACAAGGAGACATAGTGGTAACGAGTGGTAACGTCTGTGCAAGCTGTAGCTCCCGTCTGTGCAAGCTGTAGCTCCCGTCGCTACTTGGGCACACTGCAGCATCCACCAAGAGGGAATGCCTGACAAGGGAATGCCTGACGGCTTTTGGACACTACAGTGAAAATGGTTGACTTTGTCAGGTGCCTGAACTCTGGTGTATTTTCTGCACTATGCAATGATATGGGCATCGACCATGTAACGCTTTTACAACATACAGAAGTGCGCTGGTTATCAAGGGGAAAAGTATTGACTTTTTTTTTAAAATTGAGAAACGAGCTTAAAGTTTTCTTTACTGACCATAATTTTCACTTGTCTGACCGCTTGCATGATGACGAGTTTCTCACACGACTGCCTATCTGGGGGATGTTTTTTCCTCACCTGACTGATCTGAATCTAGGATTACAGGGACTCTCCGCAACTATTTTCAATATGCAGGACAAAATTGAGGCTATGATTAAGAAGTTGGAGCTCTTTTCTGTCTGCATTAACAAGGACGACACACAGGTCTTTCCAGCATTGTATGATTTTTTTTTTTTGTGTGTGCAAATGAACTCAAGCTTACGGACAATGTCAAATGTGATATAGCAAAGCACCGGCGTGAACAAGAGAGCCTCATCGAAATTGCAACAAGCGGTTCTGTGAAAATTTTATCAGAAGCCACTGGCAGATTTCTGGATAGGCCTACGCTCAGAGTTTCTTACCTTGGCAAATCGCGCTGTTAAAAGACTGCTGCCCTTTGCAACCACGTACCTGTGTGAGCTTGGATTCTCAGGCCCTCACTAGCATGAAAATAAATACAGGCACAGACTGGAAAATGATTTAAGACTGAGACTCTCTCCAATACAACCCCAAATTGAGTTATGTGTATCCTTTCAAGCACACACTTCTCAGTAACCTGTGGTGAGTTATTCACACTTTTTGAACAAATAAGGTTTTATATGTAAGATGGCTAAATAAAGAGCAAAATTATTGATTATTTATTTGTGCCCTGGTCCTATAAGGGCTCTTTGTCACAACCCAGCTCGTGAAGTGACAAACTCGCACTAATTTTTATGTTTAATAAATGTATCGTTTAGTGTGTGTCTGGGTCATGCTTTCAAATGTTGTTTTTTGCCATCATTGTGAGTGTGCTGACCCTGGTGCTAGAGGGCAGCTGCAGGTTGAATGACTAAAAAGTTTAGGAACCGCTGCCGTAGAGCGGTTAAGGGCTTGTAAGTAAGCATTTCACGGTAAGGTCTACAGCTGTTTTATTCGGTGCATGTAACAAATCAAATTAGATTTGATCTCCAGTCACTCATGTGGTTACCCTGAGGAGGACTGTCACAACAGGTTTACCAGAATGGGAGATCTTCTGAATTGGTGCACATGCAGGGGAACCAGCCCCAGCAGGAGGCCTCGATTATTAATATTTCCCTGATAATGTTTACTTATTGAGGGGTTAAGATGTGCTTACAGTCCACTGTTTATAGAGCCAAAGTGCGAACTTGCGATAATGATCAGTCGTGTATGCTGGGCTCAGTACTGTGTTTCTGTCTCCTTCAGGAAGTGACGGGCCTTTATACAATGCAAAGGGCAGAGATTTTATGCAGTGGGTATTCATGTGACTGTCAGCCATCTGGAGAAGATAAACTGTTATTTTCAAGGCAGGGCCTGATCTTCTTGGAGTTGCCTCGTCAGGTCCCCGGAGGGGATGAAGCTGCCTCATATGTCTACGCCCACGTCAAAAACAATGCACTCACACACGACAACGTGCTGTGCAGTCTTGTCAGTCTCTGAGGGAGAGGATAAGACCTGAGTATGTCACAGCCTGTCATTTCTTTCTGAGCTGGTGGTTGGAGACTGCTTCTGTCAGTGTGTTGCCATCATAAATTAAAAAGCTGGTAAAGAGGTTGAGTTATTGTCCGGGTCCTTTTTAAAATGGCTTTTTAGAATGGATGTAAAGCAGCTCCCCCTCCCTGGTCTCCACTAACACTTCTTGGCCCCCCCAGTCTGACACTTGACTTTGCAGCAGACTTAGAGTCCTATTAAAACAGAGGGCAATGTTGGTTTATACTTGAGTGTTCTTATTTCTGTGTGGAGGAATGCACACTGGGAGTTGTTTAGCACCCTGCGAAGTGGGCAGTTTTGGTAGCTTACATCTGACGCGTCCGCTCGTGCCAATTTAATATTTGCTCAACAAACAGGCTGCCAGGAACATTATTAATGTGCAGAAAACAAATTCATGATGGGGAATCTACACTTGGATAATGACTTCTTTGCCTCATAATAAACGTCAGTCCATTATATGAAAGATATCATAGGTTTTGTGTTTAGATACTGTAACATCGTGAAAAGGTAGCAGCTCCCCTCAGACACTTTTGAGATCTTGGTGTAACAAGTATCAACAATAATTGATTATGTGAGAATGCAATTTTCAAGGCCCTAGGTGTTTGTTAGGGCTCCAGACAGTTGACAATAAATCTGAGGAATGAGCGAATACATGCGTTAGAGAAAGGTGATCGAGACTCTATTTGTCCCCCTCACTCTTTTAGAAGAGGCTCTAACAAGGTGATAGGCATCTAATAGACTACCTTCCCGATACTGGCCCATGTGTGGTGTGTTCACAGGTTTCTGTTGTAACGTATTGAAAAGCAGGGGGATCATCCTTCAATGCAATTAGGACCATGTTTTGCAATTGCCAGTTTATGCCTGGGTATTTGGAAAATGATTCATATGAAAAGCTTACAGTCTTGCTGTCCTAAAGGAGGAAGCAGCCTGTTTGTATGCATTGCAGTTATAACACTGTTTAGGTCTTGGCGTGTGAGAAATTTAATTGAATTGATCCAGAAAGGCTATTATACAGATGGAAGGATGAGTTGACTATTCAATCCCTCATTTCTTAATCAGTCACTGAAGCAGTTGAGATCTCTTTGTCTAAGTGGATTGCGTTACGAAAATGAATAAGAGAAATTTGAGCATGCTGTAAGATGTCGACATAACTGACACCTTTTCTATTGTAGGCCTACTATAACTTGGGAGTAACTGGGTTGCAAAGCAGTACAGCGAAACGGACCTAGATAATCTTCATATAATCACTATACACCTCACTTATTCTGTGATGTCTTTTCAGTGGTAAAAACGGACCATGCATTGATACTAATGTTGCCTGGTCTTGTCTACTTTAGTTGTATTATTATTATTATTTTTTAACGTAAATTGACTCAGTTTATGAAAACAATCTTATGAAAACAGGCATTTTTCTTACACAGGTAACTACTTATTTAGTATTGTTCTGCTGTGTTCCTTGGCTCCGTCCCTGGCTGTTTTGTAGCCGTTGTCCTGTTTGAGCTCCTTTTACCCTTTATCAGGTTTCCTGCTGCTTTGGACCTCTGCCCTCTCTTCCACACCGCCACTTCACCTATTCCGCTAGGACATTTCAACAGTCTGTTTGACCTTTAAAGTGATTGAAGTTTCCCTAAGCTCTGCAAGGTGTTAACATCTCATGTTTTGGTCAACTTAAGTGGTGTGCACTTTTCTAAACAACCTGATAACCGGATATTTTCTTTTTTGTTTTCTTTTACTGGCTCACCTCTTTATCTATTAACCTGCCAGCTGTCAGGCAACCTGTAGAAATGATTGAGTAAAATGACATGAACAAGCTGCTGTATCTGTTCATTCAGGGGGTTTAGACTTGAATGTGGGCTTATTCTCCTCAAATATCTCCCTGACTCTGTTTCCCCACAGGCCAAAGCCTGTGAAGGTGGGCAGGTTCTTTTGAATGAGGAATCTTTGATGTTAAGGAGATGAGCTAGACTGATAAGATGTCTGCAAGTCCACACAGCTCCTGTAAGTTTGTCGTTAACCATGACTGTGACCCAGGGCATAAATACAGGCTGTGTTCCCTCGTAATTCCACATCCTCAACTAGACGCCCATCTTTAATGTTTCGCTTGTGGTCTTTGGTCTTTTCTAGTGGTCATTTGGAATATGATTGACTGAAATTGCTCTAGTCTCTTAAAGTGATCTAAATGTTATAGCACGCTTGGCATTATACACACACTAATGACTTCATGTGCATTGACATTCATGTACACTGTCAAGTTCGCCAGCTTGTAGTCCTAAAAAACGGAAATGAGTTCTCTGGTTCGTTCAGCCACTCCTATGGGGCTTTGGGATAATTGTCGAAAATAAGGTCTGAGGTTAACACTGGTTTAGATGTTATACATTTTGTTCTATGAGATATCAGTCAGTTAACATGGCCTTTTATGAATTATGAAGCCTTTATGTGCTTGATTTAATTACATAAATGCTTAAAAATTCAGAAAAGTGAAGTTAGCTGATTCTCATAGAACAAAGCGTATAAGATCTCCTAAGCCTGTTTACTACAGACCTTATTTTTGTCATTTATCAAAAAAATATGAATTTCATCTAGGCTTTCGCCAACGAGCCATGACTGAGTCTCTTGCCTACAAAAATATGCCATTACCATTACTCTCTATATGGAATATAATGAATCTAAATCTCTTCTCTTACCTGTGGCTACAAATGTCTGTGTCTTTTCATGCAGTGGGCACCCTGTGGAAAGCGATTCATATTTCTCTTTCCGTTTTGTGGCATGTGAAGCTGAGGAAAGATATCCTGCCTGTCAAATGTGGTGCTACATGGATATCGTGGGATCGTATGTATTGGTTTGTGTTGATGAATGTTAGCTCTACCCCTTAGGCTGCACTATATTGGTGATGTGAAGACCGACGGCACCAGCAAGTTCAGTTCGGTGAACTGCTTTGGCCTTAGAGCACTCCAGTTTTAGACAACACAACAATGCCATGCTAATCATAGGACTAGAACACTAGGCTGTCTTGATGCTAATGCTGCAGCATGTGCCCTATTGGCTTGACTTTTACACTACATTATTTAGCATAATGTAAATTCACAATATTGTTTAGGGCTACACCAGGCTTTGCTATGACTGTACAATGGCATGTTTCCTAATCCACACCAATGTTGTAGTTAATCATGAGGTGTAAAGGCCCTTAAAGGTCTGTTGCCATCCAAACCTTAAGTAGCTACTTCGAGTAGTCGACTGTTAGTGCTGACCTAGTGTATGTGGCGTTGCTGGACATGCATCAGCACAGACGGGTTTAATCTGTCCGTAGGTGCCGTGGCAACAGGTTGCAGGGCCAACATTATGTTTATCTGTGCATCAGAGAGGAAGTGATTGCTATCAGTTTCAGGGGAGAAATGTGTTTTCACTGCTTATCTGTGGTGATGACCTAGCAGCTTTCGCATTAATTACTTTTGTCAGCCATTGTTATTATAGAACTAACTCTAGTTTCCTTGTAGTATCTCAGGAATGTAGGCCTATAGGTTCGATGCTTCGACATGTCTATTGGCTCTGATCTGTGATATACCTGGGATGCACAGACACACTATCGGGAATCCTACAGAGGTTCTAAATCTTTTTCCCTGTGGATTACCCTTTTATACTCTTCCACCACCAACATTCTGCCCTAAGATACATACACTGATACAGTCATGTATTGTATGAAGGCAATAAAGCCACCATTAGGCCAGTGACCACACACACTGTGCAGTACTTATAGATGAATTGGGATCATTAGGTTTGTGGATGAAAGTAGTCCTGTGTGCCTTGGAAGGCTGGAGTCCTGTAATGTCTTTGCACAAGTTTAGTTCAACACTGCTCTCCCAGAATGATGACGAGGAGTTTTATCAATGTGTTTCTAATGATAAATGCACACTCTCATTTTAGTCTGTTTATAGTTGGTGTTTTGAAGTTGATCAGCAGGAAAAAGTCCCTTTGAGCAATATCAGACGAATCTGATGAGGACTGCTGATTGTCTACTATGATCCTGAGGGCAGCACTTATGAAAAGAAAAACACAACCTTGGAAACAGTATGTCATCGCTAATTCCAGGGCAATTACGAATCGGCTTACTCACAGAGGATGACATTTGAAACTGAAAGCAGTCATTCTTATAGCTTCTTATTAGGTCCAGAGTCAGACTCTGCTTGTCAGTCATTGGGGGTGAGCTCATTGACTGTGTGTGTGATTACTGCCTTGAGTCAGCAAAGAACCTGAGGGCATATGAGGTCACTCTTAAAATCACAGGGTTAAGCCAAACAACCTTACATTATCCAGGCTCTGCCCCAGCTCCCTCTTCTGTGAAACTGCAGACAAAGCCAAGCTGTACTAGGACATACACCTACATCTGGGAAACAAGCATAACATACTGTACCATTATTTATAGCACACACTCTTCTTCCCCACAGTTCAAACACTCTAGTCCACTCTAAAGAGACCAGGTGTCCAGGGTCAGTAGGAAGAGACAATCTTAGGCTGGAACTTCCTGGTCTTGTGAACTGAGCAGTCACTCTGGCTCCCACTCTTCCTGTGGAGAGTGGTGGAAGAAAGCCTTCCTCTGAAATGGCACAGAAAATCTTTAGTGGATTACCCAGCCTGCCTCTCATTATAGCATTAGTCTGCAGGGCTAAACCTTTATTTTGCATCATCTGCTAATCTGTTTGGCTCCTGCTCTTTGAAGCGGATGTCATCTCTGTGTGGTGTTCTGCTCTATTAACATCAACCGCTCTCCAAATACTGTATATGGACTTCCCTCAGCCTGACTGATCAGCTCCTAGAGGAAATCCACAGCATTTTACTTGGACCGCAAAGTCAACAATGGGAAATGGGCCGAATGCTCCCTTTTGGAGTCCTGTCTTTCTTTTTTTTAATGTTCCAGAGGATGTGAACATGCATGTCAATTCTTGTTATTGTTTTAATATCACTGCAGAAGATAACTTATAATCCACCTCTGGCATTGATTGATGTATTGAGGGCCAAAATCTATGGATGTAAGGGTTGGTCAGGGGTAATAGAGATTTAAAATCAGATGACTCAATGGAAGGCCAAAACCTCAAATATGGCTTTATACAGTAGACCTACAGTACATGTTATCACATAGCTGAGGTCTGACTTGATGACATGTACAGTACCTTCTTGCGCTTAGTAAATCAATCAAAGTTGTCTTGTTGGTCAGCTGCAGATGGCTAGCCTGTTTCATGCCTTGCTGGTTAAAGCCCCATCAATATAAAACGACCACAAAATATTTTGTGCCAATGTTACCAAGCACAACCATTTTTTAAAATTAATTTTCTTCATATTAAGTGTGTGTTCCTCTCGTTGCAGGAAAAATTGAGAAACCTATTCCACCACCACTGCCCACTAAGGTGAAGGAGCAGGAGAAGAGTGTGGATGGACCTAAATTGGAAGCCAAGAACTCAGTAAGGAAGGGTGAGGCAGTTCATTATACCAGGGTGCTTATGGACCAGCTATAACCAGGCTAAATCCCAGGTACTATCCAGTACAACGGGTGAAGACTCCCTAGTCTTTCTACATTAGTGGCACAGGGCACACACCTTTTTATATGGCCTCATAAAAGTGAGATGGATGTACTGTCATAGCTAATTCCCACATAAACCCTAGGCCACATTAAATCAAATATGCAAGTTGGTATTGTCAAGATGTGCTAAGACTGCAAGTCGGCAGAAAACATTACTGAGTTTTAGATTAATACAGCAAGTGATGTGATTAACCTGTTTTGTGTTCTGGCAAAAAGCTGAGAAATGAAAGTTCCCAATGCTAAGCCTGTCAAGTTGTGGTGTATATAACGCAGTTAGAAATATTGTTTAATGAACAATACTTTGACGAGCAGTGAAATAGATCATCTCCCCAACGTGGCAGCTGTGTAAATTTGACTATCTGTGAAAGGCTCTCACAACCCCATAAGCCCTTGTCCTGTTGTTGAGACAGCCGATAGATTATCAGACTCTGACATCTAGATTCCAGGTGTTCATACGTGTGGTTGGCATAGGGACTTCTCCCCTGTGTGTTTGCCTAGCTCACAGCAGATAGACTATACCACCGGAGTCAATGCGACAGGCTGCTGATAACATTCATTTGTGCAGTACATGGGGGACCACATACAAACACACTGTATGGGTATGACCATGAAAAATGCATGTTCATTTTGTAGTTCAAAGACACATTTTTGTGTCCAGTACTGTGTATGTTTGAGATTGTTACAACACATAAAACATACTTACACCATGTCATAGACTTTTCCTCATGTCCTGAATTAACCCATTGTGTCCCAATAGATTCATCGGTGTCCGGTGTTAAGCACGTGTTCACCCGGCTAGTGAGGATGGCCCAGTGCTACCTGCTAGATAAAGATTGTCAGAGTGGGGACAGTAAGCCTTCCCCATCCCAAGGCAGCTCTGCCAGGCGCCGCTCCTCCAAGGCCAGCAGGACAACTTCCTCAATCACACAGTCACAGGTCGGCTAGCCAGGGTCAAACGCAGGCTACGCCAACTCTCATTCACCTGTAGAGAAAGTACTGAAATGTGGGGAAGATCTCAATTGCAGATGCCTCGTGTCCTCTCTTCGTCTCCTTCTCAAAACTCGTTGGATGAGAGCGAGGTCCCTCCCCTCTGACCTACTCCTCCAATGGGTTTTGAGAAGGCGACGAGGACCCGAGGAGTCTGCAATTGAGATCTTCCTAGGCTCTCACCCTTTTTCTAGCGAAATCCATCACCTCTTCCTCCTCTCCTTATGTGTGTTTGTGGTTATTCTGCACAGTACTTTGTAAAAATCAAGCTATTCTGCAGGGACCCTCAGTATTCATCATCTGCAGATTTTCAGCATATTACTTTTCAACAGTGAGTTTTCGTTAGCAATTATAGACTGTAACAAAGGGCTATGTGTTTATGACTGGCTGGATTTACACAGCCTCAAGACCCATTTGGACTCAGTCAGTGTGCCTTCCCAGAGGAACACAAAGCATGATGCCTGAAACTGCTGAATGAGACTGGTCTGTGGCAGTTCTCCCAGGGCCTACAGTATTATTTGGATCTTAGGCTTTAGTTTGACCTCTTGCGTTTCACACATGCATGCAGTTGCCATTCTCCGTTTAGAAAAAATGTCACATTACACAAGAGAAGGGATTTGACCCATTTACCTCTGAGAATTTGTAGAGGAAGCAGATTTTTCACACTGCCCTTCTGGCTAACTGTAGGACTTTCATGAAGGGGCACAGTCTGGATTAGAACTGGAACCTTCCCTTTCAACCAGATACTCGGAGGTCATTTTACGACTCACTTATTAAAAGTATTTGCATAGGACTACGTTTTTCTTCCTCTCAATTTTATATTGGGTCTATACTGTCTCAATTAGCTGAGACGTTCAGTAGTGTTAGGTTATTGTTATGGTCTCCATCTCCCTCCAGATCAGAGCCAAGAGGAGTCAAAAGGGCGTGTCCCAGCAGGGAAGTGTGAGTCAGACCAGAGGAGGGACCCTTCCCGGTTCTACCCCAGACTCAGATGGGTCGGTCAAAGACAGGTTGGTCAGAAATCCCCTGTTAGACACATCTGTATTGTTCAACTGAGAAATGCACAGCAAGAGCAACATCTTCTCCATACTGCAATTCACAGCTTCTATTACTGATTAATGATAGACCTTTTTTTTATTTGGAATATTATCTGATTTGAGGTTACTTCATGTAGATGTTTTCACTAAGCAATACAATTTATGGCTCTGTCAATTTCTCTGAGAGGGCCCAAGAGAATTGACTACTTTTATACATTTATCGGTCAGCCAGAGGAGTTGGCTCCCAGCCAGCAGAATGACTTTCCCACAGACTGCTGTTACATATGGGAACCTTTATGATCAACATGCATGTTACTCATAGGGGCAAAGAACCTCAACAGGAAATTCAAGGTCGTAAAAGTTGCCACTTATCTAACTTTCATACCGTTTTTCCATTCATAGCATTAATTATGTGGTAGTCATGCATACAACACTGGTGGGTGGAGGTAGGCAATCCCACAGCCATGAGCTTCCTGTTGTTGCTTAAAATATTTCAAAACAAAAACAATTTTATGCGCTGTTAAATGTCATCGCAATTAGAACTTGAAGCACCGACTCTTGGAGGGTGGAAAAGATTGACATGAATTATATTTTTTAATGGGTATAGGTTGAGGTCCGCCCCTCTACATCAACTTCGTAAATCAATATTTTTGTGTTCTAATGACAAGCAGTTCCATGTCGTGTCTCCCTGGCAGGCAGGCTGGCCTCAGCCTCATTCTCATAACAAAAGCATATCACACATCTTTGAGCCGGTGCCAGAAGTCTGTGTGCATACCTGTCATTCCTCACAGGTCCCGTATTAGTGTCAAGTGGCTGAAAATGCTGAAACGAAGAGCGGGTCGCCCGGGGTCAAGGAAGGGATTACGCTAATTTGACACAACATTACAGAGAGGGCAGGGAGTGGATTTGACTCCTCTCAGCGAGTCGCTGAAAAGGCTTGTCAGCTTTTCAACACTGACGGGAGGAGCTAAGGGCCAGTAGAGGCCAGGGGTATTACAGCTGCTGTTGACTATAGCACACTCTGGCTCATGTACAGAGTAAAGTGTCTGACTCTGAGCTCTGATCTAAGAGTAGAGGATGTAGTCACAGCACACTGGAACTCCCACCAGTAGATTTCAGTCACTCATCAGCAGGAGATTGTAATATCGCTGTGTATTTAATCTATATTCAAAGAATGTTGATTTCAGATTGTGTAATGTGAACTTTTTCCCCCTCCATAAGTTTAATTGTACTCATTTGTAGGATAGTCAATAGATCACATTTTTATGTGGTGAACTACTGAAGAAATGTGGTGGTTATACTGTGTTGTTCCATAGAGTTTATGGATTGGACCCCTGGCTGAGGTTGACCTGTATAGAAGGTGTAGGTCAGGCACAGGTCATTCCACTAAATACAATGGTCACATGACACATTTACCAATTTCACCCAAGAATTTGGGCGATCAGGAATCTGAAAATGCTGAGCAAAAAGTTTGCGGTGGTTCCCCTTCCTCTGGGATTGTTGTGTGGGTTTTTAGAGATCATATGTAGAATAATTTAAGCCATGAGACTACTGAACAATTAATCAAATGGTCACCTGGTCACTTTACCCCTACCTACATGTACAAATAACCTCGACTAACCTGTAACCCCGCACTGACTCGGTACCGGTACCCCCTGTATATAGCCTCATTATTGTTATTTTATTTTGTAATTTTAAAAAAACTTCCGTTAATTAGTAAATATTTTCTTAAATGCATTGTTGGTTAAGGGCCTGTAAGTAAGCATTTCGCGGTAAAGTTCTATTCGGCGCATGTGACATACAATTTAATTCAATTTTTTTGGTAGCTATGTTTGTAGTTACAGTATGTTCTGTGTCAGTAACTAAGCCCTACATCCACACTTTATAGGTGTTAATCACATGTTTGTTGGTGTAATGTGCAGAGGAAGCTTGTTTGAAGGGTGAGGAAATTAATGAAAAATGGCAGGTGTTTGGTGGGTGACTGGCTGGCTGCCACCCTTACACCCAACCCCGGTGCTGTTTTGTAAATAGTGTATGGCACAGGGAGGATATCTCTCACTCCCCCCAGCCCTGCAGGTGCTTCCTCTGTTAATGCCCTACACCTGTGGATAAATCAAACCACTGACATTTATGACATATCTATGAGCCAGAGAGAGGGAAGATGGGGGAGCGAGAGTGTCTACATACAGTACGTGTTTTTGTGTAGCCCCTGTGTCAGTCGAGTTTCACACCAAGGTGTCACTGTAGAATGGTTATCAGACTTCTTGGCTATTGACCTGTGGCTCATGATGTCAGACTGAACAGAGTACTTTTACTCCCCTTTCATTTTTGGAGCCTTTTCTATTATATGATGTAGCTAGTCTAAATCAAAAGTTGTTAATGTGCATTCTGGACTACATGAAACATTTTTAAAGTGGAGTTGAATTAAACACTTGTGCATCACAGTTTGGGGATAGCTGTGACATGAAAGTGAGTAAACATTATTATGCTCCTGTTTCTCCAGCAGGCCAGAGCCAGCAGCGTTTAGGAGAATGGGTTCTGGTCCCGTGGGCAGGGTGGCGCGTAGACGCAGCAGTCTGCCCCCCAGAGTTGAGTCCCTCCGCCTGCTCCGGACCAGGACCCCCCAGTCCCCATCGCCCTCTCCCTCCAGCCCAGCACAAACACTGGCCCATCAGAGACGGAAAACAGCCCTATCCAGGTAAGCTGGAACCTATTGTCTACATTGTGTTATAGAAGACTGTATCAGGGTTGAATTCATTAGTCGGATTCCGTTGCAAAATATTTTGTAATGCTTACACTAGGAACCAAATGGAAATAAGCGGAGGAAACGGGAAGGGCCTAAGTGAATTTGTCCAATAGAAACATTTGTTTTTGTTGCAAAACATTTTCTGTTTGGAGTAAACGGTTCCCGTTACAAAATGTTTTACAACATACAAAACATTTTGCAATGGAATCTGACTAATGAATACACCCTAGGAATTTAACTGATATGCAGACCATGTACTATATAATAGACTGGATCTGTTTTCTAGCTTGGGGTTTAGAGTCCCAGTAACTCATTCCAAAGTGTCTTCCTGACTTGAGTGTATCTGAAGGAGGTGAAATCAGATCCGTCCTCTATTTGCGTTGGGCTTGACAGATGTGATACCCGCTGACAGAAGTGTGGTTGTAGTGTTCTTTTTAATTAAAGGGATCACCACTCATTGCGTAATCATGTTATAATGACATATTATTGTTTCTCCTGGAATATGAGGTATAGTAAAGTGTAACTATATAGTAATAATATACACCCCACATCAGAGATGTAACATGGAACAGTAATCTCCTCGTTGTGCAATCAGCTGTAACAACACATCCTGAACTGAGGACCCTCACAGCCCCAACCCACCATTTGAATGTGTTGTTCGCAGTAAATTATTTATTGCCTTTTTTAAATGGTTTTGCACTCCAAGCAGCCAGTCCCCTGCTGTATCTCATAATATACTCCTGTCCGGCCCACCTATGTACTGAGCAACATTACGTCAGTGTTCTGTTTCCCTGTAGCGTAGGCAGGGCTGGGCCACAATGGTACCAAAATAAACCAGAGAGCTTGCCTCCCTATAGTGCCTACTCTCCGAAGGGTACCAAAATGAACCAGAGAGCTGCCTGCCTACTGCGTACTCTGTCCCTGGAAGTTCATTCAGTGTCTGCAGGCATCCTGGGAAAGCCAGAAGCTCTTAGGAGGAGTGGTGGAAAATGACAATCGGAGTGCCTCTTTATCTACATGCAGGCCAGACCAGTGCAGTGTCAGCTCCCTCCCTCCATAAACTCTGATCAGCACTACAGAGCAGATGTATTTATAATCGGGCACCTCTCTGGCAGCCCCCCAGAGCTCTCTCCTCTTACACACCAACCAACCTCACTCCCATTGGAAAGAACAGCCATGGTCAGAGACTGGAGCAGATGAGTCACACTGCAACTAGGAAAACGCTTGATTAGCCTTTTGGTTCAATCCAAAAAAACTGTAGTAGTGAACAGATGGGAACTGCTCTATTTTGGTCTGGTATAGTGTTTATATTATAATGTCTACTCTCTGGACATGTGGCCCTAAACACTGTGACTGACTATAGAAATCCACATTGTTGTTGTTGTAACCTGATGGTGAATGCTGCTCTGTTGGATGATCTGAATAATTGGTGCTGTGAAGCCTTGTTAGTCTTCATGTACTGTCCATGTGATCTAACTTGACAGACAAATGTGTCGTAATTCCATCATTCCATCTGACATCTTGCCAGGGACAACCTAACTGCTAGTGAAGTGGAAAACTAGCTTGACAAGTGTTTTTCTCACCCGTACTTTGCCTACTGAGCAGACCGAAATACTGAGCAGACCGAAATAGAGAGGAGTGAGTTGGTGTAAAGCTTGACTCAATTTTGTCTGAAAACTAATTTCAGCGTTCTGTGTAATAGCTATTTATGTGACTGTTGGTTGTTTTCACTGAGCTATGTGGGAAAGTGGTTTATGCCAGACTGCGTGTGTTAGAGTTCACAACCATGTGTTTCATGACTGAACAAGTTGTGCTTCCGGTTCATTCACATTGTTTTGTGACTTAACGGGTGTATGTAAATAAGACAAGTACACCATCCCTCTCCAACAAAAGCAATTGAATTATGTAAATACAGTTGACATATTTAAGACTAACTTTATTCATGAAATGACAAGCAAAATATGTGCGACAGCTATAACTGTCTGTTTAAATTTAACAAAGACACAAGCGCCATAGACTGGCACACTTGTTTGCCTCACTGACTAGTTAGTCAGCCCCACCCACATCACTGTATGTACAGTTGAAGGCGGAAGTTTACATACACCTTAGCCAAATACATTTAAACTCAGTTTTTCACAATTCCTGACATTTAATCCTAGTAAAAATTTCCTGTCTTAGGTCAGTTACCACTTTATTTTAAGAATGTGAAATGTCAGAATAATAGTAGTGATTTTTCAGCTTTTATTTCTTTCATCACATTCCCAGTGGGTCAGAAGTTTACAGACACTCTAAATTAGTATTTAGTAGCTTTGCCTTTAAATTGTTTAACTTGGGTCAAATGTTTCAGGTAGCCTTCCACAAGCTTCCCCCAATAAGTTGGGTGAATTTTGGCCCATTCCTCCTGACAGAGCTGGTGTAAATGAGTCAGGTTTGTAGGCCTCCTTGCTTGCACATGCTTTTTCAGTTCTGCCTGACAAATTTTCTATTGGGTTGAGTTCAGAGCTTTGTGATGGCCACTCCAATACCTTGACTTTGTTGTCCTTAAGCCATTTTGCCACAACTTTGGAAGTATGCTTGGGGTCATTGTCTATTTGGAAAACCCATTTGCGACCAAGCTTTAACTTTCTTACTGATGTCTTGAGATGTTGCTTCAATATATCCACACATTTTTCTTTCCTCATGTTGCCATCTATTTTGTGCAACAGTCCCTCCTGCAGCAAAGCACCCCCACAACATGATGCTGCCATCCCCATGCTTCACGGTTGGGATGGTGTTCATTGGCTTGCAAGCCTCCCCCTTTCCCTCCAAACATAACGATGGTCATTATGGCAAAACAGTTCTATTTTTGTTTCATCAGACCAGAGGACATTTCTCCAAAAAGTATGATCTTTGTCCCCATGTGCAGTTGCAAACCGTAGTCTGGCTTTTTTATGATGGTTTTGGAGCGGTGGCTTCTCCTTGCTGAGCGGCCTTTCAGGTTATGTCGATATAGGACTCGTTTGAATGTGGATATAGATACTTTTGTACCTGTTTCCTCCAGCATCTTCACAAGGTCCTTTGCTGTTGTTCAGGGATTGGTTTGCACATTTCGCACCAAAGTACGTTCATCTCTAGGAGACAGAATGTGTTTCCTTCCAGTGCGGTATGATGGCGGCGTGGTCCCATGGTGTTTATACTTGCGTACTATTGTTTGTAGAGATGAACATGGTACCTTCAGGCATTTGGAAATTGCTCCCAAGGATGAACCAGACTTGTGGAGGTCGACAAGCAGATAAGCGTAATTTCGATTAAGACATTAATGAGCGAGCTAGGACGGAGTCAATTTAACTACTTTTTGCAATGACAAAATTTACAGCAACAGAATTCAGAACATGCAGTCTTTTACGGTGTTCTCCCTGTACACCAAGTCAGAACCGTAGGATAAATAAAGGGGCATATATATATATATATATATTTTAACCCTTTATTTAACTAGGCAAGTCAGTTAAGAACAAATTCTTATTTTCAATGATGGACTAGGAACAGTGGGTTAACTGTTAACTGTTGTTCAGGGGCAGAATGACAGATTTTTACCTTGTCAGCTCAGGGATTCGATCTCGCAAACTTTCGGGTACGAGTTCAACGCTCTAACCACTAGGCTACCTGCCGCCTCATATAAGCAGACAATGAAAGCTTGATGATTACATTTTTTTTTTAAAACAACAGTTTTATAGGCTACAATTGCACCACGAAGTCAGAACATGAGGTGAAGATAGACCAAATTATTAGGGTGAGGCACACTTAGTATTACTTTCTTAGCTAAGGAATACAGATCTACCTGGCATATTACATAATTTATGCAACAGCATACAAGACATTTTTGGACTCACCTTGTTCTCACGTGAACAGGAAGGTGGCGTGTCGGTCCCTCGTGGGCAAATTTTGTCATCAAACTTTCATAAAAATCTGCCATTCTCTGTATTTCTGGCACTTTCAAGACAACTGGGAACTCAACCTTTTATTTCTTTATATGTATTAAAAAAAGTTGACGTCATTGATCTTCAGGTCGTAGCTCAAGAACAATGGTTCCCAAACTTGTTATAGTCCCGTACACCTTCAAACATTCAACCTGCAGCTGCATACCCCCTCTAGCACCCCTCTGTCACTTCCCACATCCCGGCTCATGGGAAGTGACAGCTCTTATAGGACCAGGGCACAAATAATAATATAATCAAATCATTTTGCTCTTTAACTATCTTGCATATAAAACCTAATTTGTTCATCGGAAATTGTGAATTACTCACCACTGGTTAATGAGAAGGGTGTGCTTGAAAGGATGCACATAACTCTGCAATGTTGGGTTGTATTGGAGAGGGTCTGTCTTAAATTATTTTCCACTCACGGTCTGTGCCTGTATTTAGTTGTCATACTAGTGAGGGCCGAGAATCCACTCTCACATAGGTACGTGGTTGCAAAGGGCATCAGTGTCAGGATACTCTGAGCGCAGCCTATCCAGAAATTCAATTTTCACAGAACCGCATGTTGCAATTTCAATGAGCCTCTCTTGTTCAGATATCGGTAAGTGAACTGGAGGCAGGGCATGAAAGGGATAACGAATGCAGTTGTTTGTGTCATCCATTTTGGGAAAGTACCTGCATAATTGCACACCCAACGCACTACGGTGCTTCGCTATATCACATTTGACATTGTCTGTAAGCTTGAGTTCATTTGGGGCGGCATGTAGCCTAGTGGTTAGAGCATTGATCCTAGGCCATCATTGAAAATAAGAATTTGTTCTTAACTGACTTGCCTAATTTAAATTTAAGAAATTGCACACAAAACATCATATAATGATGGAAAGACCTGTGTGTTGTCCTTGTTAATGCAGACAGAGAAGAGCTCCAACTTCTTACAATCAGCCTCAATTTTGTCCCACACATTGAATATAGTTGTGGAGAGTCCCTGTAATCCTGGATTCAGATCAGTCAGGTGAGGAAAAAACATCCTCCAGATAGGCAGTCGTGAGAGAAACGCGACATCATGCAAGCGGTCAGACAGGTGAAAATTATGGTCAGGGAAACTTTTAATCTCTCAATTTAAAAAACAAGCGTGTCAATACTTTGCTCCTTGATAACCAAGCGTTACATGGTCGCTGCCCATATCATTGCATAGTGCAGAAAATACATGAGAGTTCAGGCACCTTGCTTTAACAAAGTCAACCTTTTTCACTGTAGTGTCCGAAACGTCTTTCAAGCTGTCAGGCATTCCCTTGGCAGTAAGAGCCTCTCGGTGGATGCTGCAGTGTACCCAAGTGGCATCGGGAGCAACTGCTTGCAGGCACGTTACCACTCCACTATGTCTCCTTGTCATGGCTTTTGCACCATCAGTACAGATACCAACACATCTTGACCACCAAAGTCCATTTGATATCACAAAGCTGTCCAGTACTTTAAAAATATCCTCTCCTGTTGTCCTGGTTTCCAGTGGTTTGCAGAAGAGGATACCTTCCTTAATTGACCCCCCCCATAAACATAACCAACATATACCAGGAGCTGTTCCAGGCCCGCCACGTCTGTTGACTCATTCAGCTGTAAGGCATAGAATTTACTGGCTTGTATGCAAAGCAGTAATTGTTTCAAAATATCTCCTGCCATGTCACTGGTGCGTTGTGGAACAGTGTTGTTTGATGAAGTCATTGTCTGTCTAGTTTTTTGGGGCCTTTTCCCCCAGCATTGTCCCAGCCATATCTGCAGTAGCAGAAAGAATTAGGTCCTACACAATAGTACGGGGCATGCCTGTCCTAGCCACTCGGTAGCTCGCTATATAGAAAATGCTTCTAGCCCCTTCTTATTAATAGTATATGTTGCCCTCATACTTGTCTTACTACTCGAAAGTCGTCTTAATTCTCACTCAAACTCCTGTGGCTTATTTTCCAAATGTCTGCGCAAGAGTGACGGTTTCATCGAGTTGCGAGATTTAATACTTTTGCACATGTAACACACTGGCTGAGGAAAGTCAACCCCAAATCAATGTAGTCATCATAAACTCGGAAAAAAGACACACCCCTTTTTCAGGACACTGTATTTAAAAGATAATTCGTAAAAATCCAAATAATTTCCCAGATCTTCATTGTAAAGGGTTTAAACACCGTTTCCCATGCTTGTTCAATGAACCATAAACAATTAATGAACATGCACCTGTGGAACGGTCGTTAGGCAATTAAGGTCACAGTTATGAAAACTTAGGACACTAAAGAGGCCTTTCTACTGAAAAACACCAAAAGAAAGTTGTCCAGGGTCCCTGCTCATCTGTGTGAAAGTGCCTTAGGCATGCTGCAAGGAGGCATGAGGACTGCAGATGTGGCCTGGGCAATAAATTGCAATGTCCATACGGAGACGCCTAAGACGGCGCTACAGGGCGGACAGCTGATCGCCCTCGCAGTGGCGGACCACGTGTAACACCTGCACAGGATCGGTACATCCGAACATCACACCTGTGGGACAGGATGGCAACAACAACTGCCCGAGTTACACCAGGAACGCACAATCACTCCATCAGTGCTCAGACTGTCTGCAATAGGCTGAGCGAGGCTGGACTGAGGGCTTGTAGGCCTATTGTAGTAAGGCAGGTCCTCACCAGACATCACCAGCAACAACGTCGCCTATGGGCACACACCCACCATCGCTGGACCAGACAGGACTGGCAAAAAGTGCTCTTCACTGACGAGTCATGGTTTTGTCTCACCAGGGGTGATGGTCGGATTCGCGTTTATCGTTCACGGAAACATGGCTCACTCGGGATACGTTACCAGAGTTGGTACAGCCACCTGGTTTCTTCATGCATCGCACCAACAGAAACAAACATCTCTCTGGTAAGAAGAAGGGCGGAGGTGTATGCCTTACGATTAACGAGTCGTGGTGTGATCATAACAACATACAGGAACTCAAGTCCTTTTGTTCACCTGACCTAGAATTCCTTACAATCAAATGCCGACCGCATTATCTACCAAGAGAATTCTCTTCAATTATAATTAGTCGTGTGCACCCCCCCCCCCCCCCCTCCAAGCAGACACCTCGATGGCCCTGAAATAACTTCATTGGACTCTATGTAAACTGGAAACCACATATCCCGAGGCTGTATTTATTGTAGCTCGGGATTTTAACAAGGCTAATCTGAAAACAAGGCTCCCTAAATTTTAGCGGCATATCGAATATGCGACCCGGTCTGGGAAATTCTGGATCATTGTTACTCTAACTTTCGCGACACATACAAAGCCACCCCTCGCCCTCCTTTCGGCAAATCTGACCACAACTCAATTTTGTTGCTCCCAGCCTATAGACAGAAACTACAACAGAAAACGCTCAGGTCTGTTCAACACTGGTCCAAGCAATCTGATTCCACGCTTTAAGATTGCTTCGATCACGTGGACTGGGATATGTTCTGGATAGCGTTGAACAACAACATTGATGTATACGCTAATTCGGTGAGTGAGTTTATTAGCAAGTCCATCGGTGATGTTGTACCAACAGCGACTATTAAAACCTTCCCCAATGCAGTAACCATGGATTGATGGCAGCATTTGCGAAAAACTGAAGGCGCGAACCACTGATTTTAATCAGGGCAAGGCAACCGGAAACATGACCCAATACAAACAGTGTAGCTATTCCCTCTGCAAGGCAATCAAACAAGCTAAGCATCAGTATAGAGACAAAGTACAGTCGCAATTCAATGGCTCAGAAATGAGAGGAATGTGGCTGGGTCTACAGTGAATCACGTACTACAAAAGGAAAACCAACCAAATCGCGCACCCCAATGTCTTGCTCCCAGACAAACTAAACAACTTATTCGCTCGCTTAGAGGACAATACAGTGCCACCGACATGGCCCGCTAACAAAACCTGCGGACTCTCCTTCACTGCAGCCAACGCGAGTTAAATATTTAAATGTATTAACCCTCACAAGGCTATCGGCTCAGACGTCATTCCTAGCTGCATCCTCAGAGCATGCTCAGACCAGCTGGCTGGTGTATTTACGGACATATTCAATCAATCCCTATCCCAGTCTGCTGTTCCCACATGCTTCAAGAGGGCCACCATTGTTCCTGTTCCCAAGAAAGCTAACGTAACTGAGCTAAACGACTAACGCCCCGTAGGCACTCACTTCCGTCATCATGAAGTGCTTTGAGAGACTAGTCAAGGATCATATCACCTCCACCCTACCTGACACCCTAGACCCCCTCCAATTTGTTTACCGCCCCAATAGGTCCACAGACGACGCAATCGTAATCACTCTGCGCACTACCCTAACCCATCTGGACAAGAGGAATACCTATGTAAGAATGCTGTTCATTGACTACTGCTCAGCATTTACCACCATAGTGTCCTCCAAACTCATCATTAAGCTCGAGACGCTGGATCTCGACCCCACCCTGTACAACTGGGTCCTGGACTTTCTGACCGCCCGCCCCCAGGTGGTGAGGGTAGGAAACAACATCACCACAAGGGTGTATTCTCAGCCCTCTCCTGTACTCCCTGTTCACCCATGATTGCGTGGCCATGCACGCCTCCAACTCAATCATCAAGTTTGCAGACGACACTACAGTGATAGGCTTGATTACCAACAACAACAAGACGGCCCACAGGGAGGAGGTGAGGGCCCTCGGAGGCTGGTGCCAGGAAGACAACCTCACACAACATCAACAAAACAAAGGAGATGATCGTGGACATCAGGAAACAGCAGAGGGAGCAGCCCCCTATCCACATCGACGGGACAGTGGTGGAGAATATGGAAAGTTTAAGTTCCTTGGCGTACACATCACGGACAAACTGAATTGGTCCACCCACACAAACAGCGTGGTGAAGAAGGTGCAACAGCGCCTCTTCAACCTCAGGAGGCTGACGAAATTTGTCACCAAAAACACTCACAAACTTCTAAAGATGCACAATCGAGAGCATCCTGTCGGGCTGTATAGTACGGCAACTGCTCTGCCCACAACCGCAAGGCTCTCCAGAGGGTAGTGAGGTCTGCAAAACACATCACCAGGGGCAAACTACCTGCCCTTCAGGACACCTACACCACCCGATGTCACAGGAAGACCAAAAAGATAATCAAGGACAACAACCACTCGAGCACCTGCCTGTTCACCCTGCTGTCATCCAGAAGGCAAGGTCAGTACAGGTTCATCAAAGCTGGAACCGAAAGATTGAAAAACAGCTTCTTTCTCAAGGCCATCAGACTGTTCAACTGCCATCACTAACATTGAGTGGCTGCTGCCAACATACTGACTCAAATCTCTAGCCACTTTAATAATAAAAAATTGGATGTAGTAAATGTATCACTAGTCACTTTAAACAATGCCACTTTATATAATGTTTACATACCCTACATTACTCATCTCATATGTATATACTGTACTCTATACCATCTACTGCATCCTGCCTATGCCGTTCGGCCATCGCTCATCCATATATGTACATATTCTTATTCATTCCTTTACACGTGTGTGTGTGTGTGTGTGTGTGTGTGTGTGTGTGTGTGTGTGTGTAATAAGGGAGATGTTGTGAAATTGTTAGATTACTTGTTAGATATTGCGGCATGGTTGGAACTAGAATCACAAGCATTTCGCTACACTCGCATTAACATCTGCTAATCATGTGTATGTGACCAATAAGATTTGATTTGAATGAGCATTACACAAGGCCTGTACTCTGGAGCGGGATCGTTTTGGAGGTGGAGGGTCCGTCATGGTCTGGGGCGGTGTGTCACAGCATCATCGGACTGAGCTTGCAGGCAATATCAGCGTTGTGCGTTACAGGGAAGACATCCTCCTCCCTCATGTGGTACCCTTCCTGCAGGCTCATCCTGACATGACCCTCCAGCATGACAATGCCACCAGCCATACTGCCATACTGCAGCTATACTGCTAATGACATTTCAAAATGTATTTGTTTTTCCCCCCGAGTACCCAGTTGTCTTGAACTCACTCAGATTTCCAGTTCTGAGTTAAGTTGTTTTGAGCGTGGCACAAATCATGCTTCATTGACAGCATGGCCAGCAAACTAGGAAAAGAGACCCTTAATCTTAGATTTCATGATGATAATTGCTAGCTATGACTTTGAAAGTATGATGTTGACATTATCAGTCCAATCAAAGCTACTGTAGATATGTGATTTGATGTAATCTGTGGCCAATGACCTTGAGCCTTCTTGGGTGGGCACCTCTAATGTAACTATAGGGCAGCACCCAAGGGGCTTGAATTTTCTAGCTCTACCTTTCGACTTGGCGGTGACGTAATGTCCTCATAAGTGACTGAACACTGAGCCAATCATGGCGCAATGCTCTGTATTTTCTGCTGGGTTGCACCACCACCACAGAAAGCACTGAGCTAGGCTGAAACACCTGCATTTTGGAGCTGCCTTACTCAAGAAAACAACAGAGAGACTATGTTTGTATGCGGCTTTATTAACTCAATTATATATATTTTTTACATTGTTTGCAAACTGATATGTGACACATTAATGCCAAAATAAGATGCAAAACAGGAAAGCCTGTATTTATTTATCTTTTGCAAAAAATGTGGGGCTCAACTGCCCTGAATGACTGATCGCAACTGGATACGGCCATATGCTGCTGTTCAGAGAGGTGGGTGTCCCAGTACAGGTCTACTGGGACCAGATTAGGACATGGCTGGCAGGGTGAGTCAGTAGTGATATGCTGCTGTTCAGAGAGGTGGGTGCCCGTCTCCTCCCTCCCCTCTGAGCACTGAGGGAGGAGAGACAGTACAGGTCTACTGGGACCAGATTAGGACATGCCTGGCAGGGTGACTCAGTAGTGATATGCTGCTGTTCAGAGAGGTGGGTGGCCGTCTCCTCCCTCCCCTCTGAGCACTGAGGGAGGAGAGACAGTACAGGTCTACTGGGACCAGATTAGGACATGGCTGGCAGGGTGACTCAGTAGTGATATGCTGCTGTTCAGAGAGGTGGGTGTCCCAGTACAGGTCTACTGGGACCAGATTAGGACATAGCTGGCAGGGTGACTCAGTAGTGATATGCTGCTGTTCAGAGAGGTGGGTGCCCATCTCCTCCCTCCCCTCTGAGCACTGAGAGAGGAGAGACAGTACAGGTCTACTGGGACCAGATTAGGACATGCCTGGCAGGGTGACTCAGTAGTGATATGCTGCTGAACATGCTTTAACTCTGGAACCTGATCACTCACTGTGTGTGTAGTTCAGTAGCACTCTGTAGTTATTTGTTCAGGTGTAATGCTTATGTAACCAACAACAAAGGGAAATGGGGCATGGGATCTATGACCAGAGCGCCAGCTATTTTACATATATTTCAGTGGACCTCAATGGGAATATTTGTTTTGAGACGATGCAAACTGCCCAGGACTACCAGAGCTGTTTGTCAAGAGTAAAAGCAATGATTAAACAAACTAATAGCATTTTATGGACATGTATACTCTTAGCCTCCACCGCCATGCTCCCATAACACTGTATACAACAGTTGCCTTTAATTTTTCATGACATCACTCCTGATTTCCCAGCATTGGTATGCTGTTCAGACTGGCTAGTGTTTCCGTGGAGACTAGGAACAGAGGGAAATCCAGACAGTGCACATGCTTGGGAAACATGATTCCATGTGAAGAATTGCAATGTGGATGTCACAGATGGATAAGTAATCCAATAAGTTGTCTACTGTAGGTTTAGATTCCTAGTTTAACAGACAAGAAGAGAAGAAACATGTATTGAATTGACTCTTTAATAACGTATTACCAATACTTTGTAAGACTACAATGGAAGAGCATGTTGAATATCACACCCACATGTCTGTCTAGAAGCCTCAATCCAACTCTCGACCTCCAAGCCAGTTTCACAGGGTTTTTTCTTCCATTGGTTCCCTCTAACCAGGGACTGATTTTAAACCTGGGACACCAGGTAGGTGCAATTAATTATCAGGTAGAACAGAAAACCATCATGCTCTGGACCTTGTAGGATAAGAGTTAAATATCCCTTCAAGAACATGATCAAAGTGTCAATGGCCTGCAGGTTAGTCAGAGCAGCAGTTAAGGTAGAGACCCTCTCAAAGGACCTACCAATACCTTTGTCCCAGGCAGCACATCTGTATTCTCAGCAGACACTCTTATCCAGAGCGACTTAGTGAGTGCATTATTTATTTTTATAGACCAACCTCTGTCCATAGGTGTCTTACTTGCTGTATCATGAGAACTCATTCCAACCGAACAGACCCCCCCCCCCGTCCAAAGGGACAAGAATGATCAAATATGTGTGCTTGTGTAAGTGTTCAGTTTCTATATGCCTTTATTTAGCTATTGTGGGAAAGTCCTACTGCTGAGTCATTCATTGACCAGGAAAAGATTTTGTGAAAGTCCCATCCCTTTTATGGTTTCTGCTGCAGTGAAATTTAATTTAAATGATGCATGCTGGGTGTCTGCTTGAGCAGAAAGACTAAAATTGTCCCCTTTGTCCAAAGTGGTGACGCTCTCCTCGTGGCTGTAGGAGAACTGTAGAAACCACCATTCTGCTACTACATGACAGCTAGCCTAAATGTTTCAGTAGAGCAAGTAGCCACAGTTAGCCATTGTTGATGGAGTTTGAATGTCAATCACATTATATGGATAAAAAAAAAAAAGATATTGGCAAAGGAATTTCTTGGTTGTAGCTAATCCAGATCCTGTTGTAATGTTGATCTCAGTATATCAACTTAGCACACTAATCTAGAGTAGTAGACTTTCACATGCAGCATATATTCTGCTCTGATAATCCTTCATAGAGGTCCCAGGAGCTGAAAGTTAATATGGGAGTGAAGGATTGTATCTGATCGCCATCAGCACCTGTGATCGCTCTACTGCACTCTCACCCAGCCATTCACAGGCTTTCACGTCCAGGTCCCACACGGCCAGTGTTGCGCCAGAAAAGGCCTCTCAGTATCACTGACAAAGGTGGCTTTGTTCACAGCAAGATGCAATATTTGCTCCTCATTGTGGCAGACTCTTTCGAGTCCTCTGGTTCTTTTGACGCATGTAGGACTTTGTGTGTGCCGTAGCAACCCCTGACATTACAAGGTTATGCTGAACTCCGATAAGATTTCTTCTGGAGTTCTATTTTATTATCTCTGTCTTGATGTACAGTGGGGCAAAAAAGTATTTAGCAGGCACCAATTGTGCATGTTCTCCCACTTAAAAAGATGAGAGAGGCCTGTAATTTTCATCATAGGTACACTTCAACTATGATAGACAAAATGAGAAAAAAAATCCAGAAAATCACATTGTAGGATTTTTTAATGAATTTATTTGCAAATTATGGTGGAAAATAAGTATTTGGTCACCTACAAACAAGCAAAATTTCTGGCTCTCACAGACCTGTAACTTCTTTAAGAGGCTCCTCTGTCCTCCCCTCATTACCTGTATTAATGGCACCTGTTTGAACTTGTTGTCAGTATAAAAGACACCTGTCCACAACCTCAAACAGTCACACTCCAAACTCCACTATGGCGAAGACCAAAGAGCTGTCAAAGGACACCAGAAAAAAAATTGTAGACCTGCACCAGTCTGGTAAGGCTAAATATGCAATAGGTTTGCAGCTTGGTTTGAAGAAATCAACTGTGGGAGCAATTATTAGGAAATGGAAGACATACAAGACCACTGATAATCTCCCTCGATCTAGGGCTCCACGCAAGATCTCACCCCGTGGGGTCAAAATGATCACAAGAACGGTAAGCAAAAATCCCAGAACAACACGGGGGGACCTAGTGAATGACCTGCAAAGAGCTGGGACCAAAGTAACAAAGCCTACCATCAGTAACACACTACGCCGCCAGGGACTCAAATCCTGCAGTGCCAGACGTGTCCACCTGCTTAAGCCAGTACATGTCCAGGCCCATCTGAAGTTTGCTGGAGAGCATTTGGATGATCCAGAAGAAGATTGGGAGAATGTCATATGGTCAGATGAAACCAAAATATAACTTTTTGGTAAAAACTCAACTCGTTGTGTTTGGAGGACAAAGAATGCTGAGTTGCATCCAAAGAACACCATACCTACTGTGAAGCATGGGGGTGGAAACATCATGCTTTGGGAGTGTTTTTCTGCAAAGGGACCAGGACGACTGATCCGTGTAAAGGATAGAATGAATGGGGCCATGTATTGTGAGATTTTGAGTGAAAACCTCCTTCCATCAGCAAGGCCATTGAAGATGAAACGTGGCTGGGTTTTCAGCATGACAATGATCCCAAACACACCGCCCGGGCAACAAAGGAGTGGCTTCATAAGAAGCTTTTCAAGGTCCTGGAGTGGCCTAGCCAGTCTCCATATCTCAACCCCATAGAAAACGTTTGACCTCTGTCATTGCCAACAAAGGGTATATAACAAAGTATTGAGATAAACGTTTGTTATTGACCAAATACTTATTTTCCACCATAATTTGCAAATAAATTCATTAAAAATCCTACAATGTGATTTTCTGTCTGTCATAGTTGAAGTGTACCTATGATGAAAATTACAGGCCTCTCATCTTTTTAAGTGGGAGAACTTGCACAATTGGTGGCTGACTAAATAATTTTTTGCCCCACTGTATAATGTCAACTCTAATAGTGGTAGTACTGCCCATAGCCTCCATTCAGTGTGTTCATTCTCAAAGTTTTGTATGAACAGAGCGTTGCCCCATTCACACTTCAGAGGAGGATACAACACTGTGGTTTTTCTCCTCACCATCAGGAGGTAGTGTCACTGTCAAATACAATTAAACTTTTCCTCATCTCATGTCTACCAGCTCCACAAGGACCACTGGAGCAGCCTTGTTTTTCTGTCTCTTCTAAAGAGTGTATTCCTCTTACAGTATGTAGTGGTCCATGGAGCGAGGCGGGCAGGGCCCCTGCCATTCAGGATTAGCTGTCAGATCAAACGTGTGTAGTGCGACTGGACTAGAGGTCGACCGAATATGATTTTTCAACGCCGATCCCGATTTATTGGAGGACCAAAAAAAGTCGATACCGATGAATCGCCCGATTTAAATCAAATTTAAAAAATGTTAAAACATTTTCTTTTTTAAATGCATATGTATATATTTATTTATTTGTAATAATGACAATTACAACAATACTGAATGAACACGTATTTGAACTTAATATAATACATAAATAAATCTATTTAGCCTCAAATAAATAATGAAACATGTTCAATTTGGTTTAAATAATGCAAAAAGAAAGTGTTGGAGGAGAAAGTAAAAGTACAATATGTGCCATGTAAAAAAGCTAATGTTTTAGTTCCTTGCTCAGAACATGAGAGCCTATGAAAGCTGGTGGTTCCTTTTAACATGAGACTTCAATATTCCAAGGTAAGAGGTTTTAGGTTGTAGTTAATATAGTATTTATAGGACTATTTCTCTCTCTACCATTTGTATTTCATATACCTTTTGACTATTTGATGTTCTTATAGGCACTTTAGATTTGCCAGAAACACTATTAGCGCGCACCCTGCTAACTAGCTAGCCATTTCACATTGGTTACACCAGCCTAATCTCAGGAGTTGATAGGCTTGAAGTCATTAGCAGCTCAATGCTTGAAGCACAGCGAAGAGCTGCTGGCAATACGCATGAAAGTGCTGTTTGAATGAATGTTTACGAGCCTGCTGGTGCCTACCATCACTCAGTCAGACTGTTCTATCAAATCATAGACTTAATTATAACATAATAACACAGAAATATGAGCCTTTGGTCATTAATATGGTCAAATCCGGAAACTATCATTTCGAAAACAAAACGTTTATTCTTTCAGTGAAATACGGAACTGTTCCGTAGTTTATCTAACGGGTGGCATCCCTAAGTCTAAATATTGCTTTTATATTGTACAACCTTCAATGTTATGTCATAAGTACGTAAAATTCTGGCAAATTAGTTTGCAACGAGCCAGGCAGCCCAAATTGTTGCATATACTCTGACTCTGCGTGTAATGAACGCAAGAGAAGTGACACAATTTCACCTGGTTAATATTGCCTGCTAACCTGGATTTCTTTAAGCTAAATATGCAGGTTTAAAAATATATACTTCTGTGTATTGATTTTAAGAAAGGTATTGGTGTTTATGGCTAGGTACAGTCGTGCAACGATTTAGCTTTTTTCGCAAATGCGCTTTTGTTAAATAATCCTCTGTTTGGTGACGTTGGCTGTCTTTGTTAGGAAGAAATGGTCTTCACACAGTTCGCAACGAGCCAGGCGGCCCAAACTGCTGCATATACCCTGACTCTGTTGCAAGAGAAGTGACACAATTTACCTAGTTAAAAGAAGTTAATGTTAGCAGGCAATATTAACTAAATATGCAGGTTTAAAAATATATAGTTGTGTATTGATTTTAAGAAAGGCATTGATGTTTATGGTTAGGTACACATTGGAGCAACGAAAGTCCTTTTTTGCGAATGCGCACCGCATCGATTTATATGCAACGCAGGACACGCTAGATAAACTAGTAATATCATCAACCATGTGTAGTTAACTAGTGATTGTTTTTTTATAAGATATGTTTAATGCTAGCTAGCAACTTACCTTGGCTTCTTACTGCATTCGCGTAACAGGCAGGCTCTTCGTGGAGTGCAATGAGAGGCGGGTGGTTGGAACTTTGGACTAGTTTACTGTAAGGTTGCAAGATTGGATCCCCTGAGGTGACAAGGTAAAAAATCTGTTGTTCTGCCCCTGAACAAGGCAGTTAACTCACTGTTCCTAGGCCGTTATTGAAAATAAGAATGTGTTCTTACCTGACTTGCCTAGTTAAATAAAGGTGTAAAAGAAAATCAGCCAAATCGGTGTCCAAAAATACAGATTTCTGATGGTTATGAAAACTTGAAATCGGCCCTGATTTAGACTGGACCAACCTCTCCGGCTCTGATTTAGACTGGACCAACCTCTCCGGCTCTATCAGACTTAATCGGCTCTGACAATGACAGCTAGCCTAATGCGATGGGCAGCAGCTGTTCAGCACACTGCAGGCCACATAAAAACACCAGACTTTTTATCACCTCAAATGAAGATGTATTTACTACATGGGGGGGGGCTAGAGCTCAATAATGGGGTGACAATATTTGAAAAGGGCATTGTAACATTAAAGATTTGAATCCCGACGTGTATGGCGCTTGGTGCATGTGCTGTTATGCATGTCTCCATCACCACTCGGGATGTTTAGCTGTATGTATGAGTGTGTGTGTGTCCTTAATTCTCTATCAGATTAGCTCTAAATATAGCATGATCAAGGCCATATCAGACTATGCTTTTCATGAAGTGATTTTAAACGAGGCTACAGTATAATACAGTTGTCTATGTTCATTAATGTGACTAGAGTACTCCTCTGGGGCAGAGTTGCAGTAGTTGGTTGGTAGTAGTACTTCGGGCCTTGTGATGTTCTGTAATCCAGCTCCCACAGCATGGTTTCCTAGGAGACCTGTTGCGAGCAGCTCAAGGCTCCATCACCGAGCCTCATCTCCAGTCCCCCTCCGGACCTCCACATGAAGCCCAAACCCCAACAGTGTCACAGGCTCTAGCGCCACTGCTTTTTCACCAATGCCCCCAATGCAGCCGTATTAAACCGTCATGATAATTAACGTCACACAGGCATTGTGTTCATCTTTTAGAGGAGTCTGGGGGACATTGTGTTGCTGTCTGAAATGTCTCATTCCACCTCTGCTCTCTGACTGTTTGTGCCCCTCAGAGTTTTGACATCTGGGCATTGAAGGTTCCATACATAAGCCTGGTGTGGAGTCTTTTGCGTAAGAAATGAAAAGTGCTCTTAGAGCCCGAGGAGGGAGAGTGCTCCAGCAGCAGGCATCTCCGTGCTTTTAGTGCTCTCTTCCTGTTTTTTTTTTTTCTCTTCTTTCCCTGTGGAGGATTTTGAAAAGCCCTTTCAAAAAACCACTCATTCCCTTGACCTTTACCGGGGCAATTTATTTTAACATTGGGCTACAGAAATAGCCGCAACACTTTAAGTGCAAATCTTTTCAGTCGGTTTTGTTTCGGGATGTCAACGTGTGTTTTGTCCACGTCTACATTTATACTCTGAACATTTTAGAAAAATTCATTTTCAGAATAACTTGTTTGCTCAACAAACCAGATCTCCAGTCTCTTTCAGTATCTAGACTTAGAAAAATGTTTTGTGGCTAGCTTCAGTTGAATGCCGTTTGAAAGAGCAGGGGTGCAGCGTCACAACCTCCAGTCCTGTCAGCGCCACAACCCCCCCAGTCCTGTCAGCGCCACAACCCCCCCAGTCCTGTCAGCGCCACAACCCACCCAGTCCTGTCAGCGCCACAACCCACCCAGTCCTGTCAGCGCCATCCTTAATCTTCTTTCACTGGTTGATAATGTATTTTTTTTACTGATCACTCACTCTCCACTTGTCATAGGGAACTGCCATCAAGATGTCACTGCCTGAATAAGACTACCAACCCCTTAAGGAACACTCAGGAGTCCCAACTCATCTGAGGAAAGGAGGACCTGCACTTGATGGTACTCTTGTTTATCACAATGCCCTCAAAACCCAACACGGAGGACTACAGAGTAATGTCCCCATGGAAACTTTTTAAACATCACATGCAAGATCCAACCTTCCTGGATGTCTTAGATTAATCACTGCTCATAGTTGTGAATATCATTGTCCTAGGAAGGGCCTTCTGATATGGGGCATTGCTCCATATCCCCTTTCCAATGTTTGTCCTACCACTGCTACCCAGCGATTTAGTACTCTCTGGGTAGTAAGAACAGTGACTTTTCACTCAGCCCTCTGGTGCGACGACTAGGCTAAAGGTGGGATTTGCTGTGTCATCATATTTTAGCACTGCATGTGGGAGTGTATATTTCGCTGTGAATTCTACCTCTGAATTTCTGTGACGTCGCTCCAGTGGAGTTGTTTGTTGTTTTAATATATCTTGTACTCGTAGAGACGTCAGCTGTTTTGAAATAATAAAATATTAACCCTTCTAATGGTCAGTCATTTATTCACTAAAATGTTTCTGAGGGTGGTCACATGTGGCGTCACTGCCTGCTCTTTGGTTTACATTGTTTGAGAAACTCAACTCAATACAACTATACAAGAGATTAGAAACTTATCTCTACATAGAGGTAACATTTTGTATTCTATGATGAACAGTGGTGATAGTGCCACTACTGTTGGATTTGACAGATTCTGTAATGAGTTAAATAGTTATGTTGACTAGATAAATGGCAGCCAGTCTGAACTAATGTCTTTAGACAGCTAGTGCACCATCCATTTACATCTAGACCCTACATGTTTGACCAGAGGCTCATCTTGTAATGTTTTTCTCAAACTTTTCACTGCACAAACATTGTGGGTGATCATGTTGTGTGTTTTGGGAGGGTATCTGCCTCTTTCACAACATTTAATGACAATCAGCCCCTATAATTACCTGAGGTGTATGTAGGCAGCACTAACAACCACACAATTGTTCACTCTAATGGAACAGCTGTGTGACGTTTTTGTGGAAGAGGCGGATTCTACTTTCCCCTACTTATGCAACTGTCAGAAAAGCACTGCAGTGGAGAGACTGCCAGACGAACAATACAGATTTAACCTGGTTTTGTTATTGTGATTTAGTGCTCTTATAAATCTGTCAGCTCACAAGGAAAACTAAGTCAACTGGAAAGCTGTGGAATGAGGGGAGTGTGCTTCAGGTCTTTTTTGATCCCACACACCGATACTTGGCTGGCTGAAGAAAGCGCTGTTTTATTTTGATGCATTTTTGTTTTTTCTCTTTTCCCCTCCAGTAGGTGGATTTAACTAGCGTTGCTCTGTGTTGATGCATGTTCTCATTCTGCTTCTCCTGTTTTTTCTCTTGCTATTTCACTCTCGCTCTAAGTTAAGGTAGTGACCTATTAAAAGCTCAGGAATGCTTTGAGTGAACCCTCTGACCTTGTAAGGCTGCGTTTTAGACAGGAGGCCTGATTCTATTTATTTTCCACTAATTGGTCTTTTTACCAATCACACATTTTTCAGAGCTCATCTGATTGGTCAATTTGTGAAAACAAAATATCAGATTCTGTCTTCCTGTCTAAACGCAGCCTAATGGCTCTGACCCGGTAGTTCAGGGTCAAAGGCAGTCCTCAGAACCTGGCCAGGACAGAGGGGAGGAGGGAGGGATGGGTGGAGAGCTCAGGGGCACAAGTGCTCCCCATACCTGAAGCAAGAGTGGGAGTTTGGCGGTCAGTAACTTTTGTTTACATCCCCCAATGTCTCCTGTCTCACCTGATTTCAAACAGGACATGGGTTATTGCATCATTTTCTCATCTACTGTAACAGTATGAGGCCATGTGTGGCATATTAGATGATACATTTAAACTTTAGCCAGTTTCACAAAACATATTTCCAAAGGTTAACACATACAAAACAAATATAAAATTCCAAAGTTTTCTCATAAATTAGGCCGAAACGCAACAATTGTAGTAAAACATTTACATTCAAACTAGTTATTTTGGTCTCGTTTACCAGAAGTCTATTACATTCTCCTAATCCAGTCTTGTATGCTGTGTTTTGGTTTCTACTATACTTATATCCTTATGTGTCCACTCAACCTCATGGATAGAGCAGATACCTTTTAGGCAGGTACGTCCACACACAGGATGCAATTTGTCTTCCAGTTGTTCTGGGAGATAAGCTCTGTCAGCTCTTGTTAAAGACGCATTAACATCTGCATGAGGAGGAGGCACACAGGGTTGAATTATTGACAGCACACTGTTTCTCTCACCTCTAGTCCAGGTTCACTACAATCCTTTTAGGAGTTTCTAAATTCTTTGTGCTCTTTGACGTGCCCATGATTCAATCTTTATACATTAATGAAAACATATTTTGTTAGTACCTAATCCTACATGGGAGAGCACACAAATGACCTAATTACACAGGTGAGAGAGCTTCAGTTTTTACTCATGTCAAAATGTTGCCCACGCGCACACACCCCTAACCCTACTGTAAAGGGAAGTGAGCAGGAAAGGGAAAGGTGCCGCCTGCTTCCTGGCATTCATCTTTTGGGATGAGTTGGACTAGAATCAAAATGAACATATGCCACTTCTGAACTGAACAGACCTGACACACAGGTTATACTCATCTAGAAAAACAATTTTTGAAAAAAACGTTCACGTTTATCTCTAAACAAGAACAAAAATTGCTTACAAATCAATTACTAAATCATGTTTTTCAACTAATAACGATGTCAGTATATGTGGAAATCCTGACAGATGCAAGATATGCACTTGCCATTAGTCATCTTCCTGCTGTTTCACCCTTCATAGAGAAGCTATACTCTTGTTGATTTCCAATTTAATAGTCATTGTCATTAACCTAACCAATAATTCATTAAAAGGAGTTCAAGACATTATTCCTTCTGACCTGCCCTGTGTGTCCACACAGTAAGGATGACCTACAGTACTGTAGCTTTCTCATCCATATAACCACTAATGAAAACATTGACTGGACCGCAGTTATTCTAACTTATTGTACTGTGAGGTTTTTATATACAGTTATAGGATCTTAATTTGACATCTTGTCACAGCAAAATAATCCTGCTGCAACAGGATTTGAATGTTTAGTCTATAATGTTGCATGATCGATGGTTAGGCTATTTGGCTGAAAGTAGGCTACTTGAGAAGTGCAATATGTTAATATAACTGTGGGTTTTCAGTAAATTTATGTAAATCACGAAGCTCATCTGCATGTCCTGAAGTGCAGGAAAATTCTCAGCACCAAAAGAGTGATCAAATTAAGATCCTGCACCTCTACCACTAAATTTAAATAATGATGATCGTGAAGTGCAAAATTACAAACAAACAAATCGTCAACTGCTGGTTTTGATAATTAGCTCTTCTGGTCAGGAGCGTTGTTATAAATCGTCATGGTGATTTCTTTTCACCATGCCTGTTAGGAGCTGTGTTGTTCAGAGGGTAACATTAGAAGGCCCAAATGTATGACTTGCATAATGGATGAGTGTTGTTGCGTAGCACTAACATGACTCCCTGTTCAGCGTAAGTGTCGTGACTGGATCCTGTGAGAACCTGTTTAAATGCTGTGAACCTGTTCTTTACTTCACTCTTTCCTACTGATGCCAGCTCCAACCTGTTCACACCGATAGCTCTGATTGCTGCATGGGAATATTGGAAGTAGTAGGACTCGAGCATATGACTGTTGGTAATATATCATAAAAGCAGGACCTAGCTAATGGCTGGCCCACCAAACATGACCTTGTTTTGCCAATGCATGGTTGTGTTATTGCAATGTAACATGTTTGATTTTTTTTCTAGTTCAGTGCACGAATATATTATGCCAGGGAAGTGTTGGAAGGGATGTGTCACACACACACACACACACACACCACACACACACAGGTATGTAGAGGGACACCGTGTCCTGTGCTGTGTGAGTCATTAAAAGGGGTTGACACACACAGGCATGTTTCGTCTTTGACAGGCCTGTGGAGCATGAGATCAAGGAAGCCTGCTGAATGTATTTACTATGGTAAATGTTTAATCTAGCCAGCCTTTCCAACTAGCTGGACGCCTGTTTGCCTGCAGCTCTGTGTTTCCCAGCCCTATGCAGCCGAAATCACAGCACCGCCAAGGTTAGGTTACAGGGAGATGTTGGAGAATTTGGGTTCACAGACATTACGAGAGGAATGGTTGTGGTTGCATTCTGTGCTGTGCTAAACCATTTAAATCAGTGTCATCTACACTGTGTGTCCAAGGCTTCCCACAGTTGTCAAGTTGTCTGGATGGCCTTTGGATGGTGGACCATTCTTGATACACACGGGAAACTGCTGAGCATGAAAAAAACTGCAGCTGCAGTTCTTGACACAAACCGATTCACCTGGCACCTACTATCATACCCCGTTCAAAGACACTTAAATCTTTTGTCTTGCCGATTAACCCTCTGAATGGGACACATACACAATCCATGTCTCAATTGTCTCAAGGCTTAAAAATCCTTATTTGAACTGTCTCATCCCCTTCATCTACACTGATTTAACAAGTGATGTCAATAAGGGATCATAGCTTTCACCTGGATTCACCTGGTCAATCTGTCATGGAAAGAGCAGGTGTTCTTAATGTTTTGTACACTCAGTGTATTCCCATGTTTGTCGCCTAACTCTAACATGGCATTAATCGGTCCTATTGGGCCTGCGTGTTAGAACAACAACATTAAACTGCTTTGGTTTCAAAACTAGGAGCAGGAGGAATTAACCCAACCATACCCCTTCCTATAAATCAATATGGCTGAGTGGCTCCTCGGGTTGAGAGTTATGACAAGCACTGTGAGAGTACTGTGTCTGTGAGTTATGACGGGCCCTGTGATGGAACTGTGTCTGTGAGTTATGACGGGCCCTGTGAGGGGACTGTGTCTGTGAGTTATGACTGGCCCTGTGAGGGGACTGTGTCTGAGTAATTACTCTCTCTTACATGGCACCAAACAGCCAGGCTGAGTTGTTGTCATCAACGATTCAGACGAGGCCACACCCTAGTCTTCATGTTCCATGTTCATCCAGCTAGATTGACTGATGAACAGAACAGAGCAGACAGGCTCATCAAGTTTATTAGGCACTTAGCTACAGTAGGAGCTCTGACAGGACCTCTGTCTCTTTCTATCACTCTTTCAGCGCCACATTCAGTAGGAAAACATTGTTAAATGTTTCAGATAGAAATTACATGAGTAGAGCCAACATGATTCCTTATTCTACATGTTAGAGAGGCATAAATATATTTAAATATATTTAGGCTAAATATATTTCTATCTGATGCTCCTCAATGTTGTGCCCTGCTGAACATGCCCCAGGTTTCAGAATGACTAGAGGGTCCGCCCCTCCATCTGACATGCCCCAGGTTTCAGAATGACTAGAGGGTCAGCCCCTCCATCTGACATGCCCCAGGTTTCAGAATGACTAGAGGGTCAGCCCCTCCATCTGACATGCCCCAGGTTTCAGAATGACTAGAGGGTCAGCCCCTCCATCTGACATGCCCCAGGTTTCAGAATGACTAGAGGGTCAGCCCCTCCATCTGACATGCCCCAGGTTTCAGAATGACTAGAGGGTCAGCCCCTCCATCTGACATGCCCCAGGTTTCAGAATGACTAGAGGGTCAGCCCCTCCATCTGACATGCCCCAGGTTTCAGAATGACTAGAGGGTCAGCCCCTCCATCTGACATGCCCCAGGTTTCAGAATGACTAGAGGGTCAGCCCCTCCATCTGACATGCCCCAGGTTTCAGAATGACTAGAGGGTCAGCCCCTCCATCTGACATGCCCCAGGTTTCAGAATGACTAGAGGGTCAGCCCCTCCATCTGACATGCCCCAGGTTTCAGAATGACTAGAGGGTCAGCCCCTCCATCTGACATGCCCCAGGTTTCAGAATGACTGACTCCAGAGGGTCAGCCCCTCCATCTGACATGCCCCAGGTTTCAGAATGATTAGAGGGTCAGCCCCTCCATCTGACATGCCCCAGGTTTCAGAATGACTAGAGGGTCAGCCCCTCCATCTGACATGCCCCAGGTTTCAGAATGACTAGAGGGTCAGCCCCTCCATCTGACATGCCCCAGGTTTCAGAATGACTAGAGGGTCAGCCCCTCCATCTGACATGCCCCAGGTTTCAGAATGACTAGAGGGTCAGCCCCTCCATCTGACATGCCCCAGGTTTCAGAATGACTAGAGGGTCAGCCCCTCCATCTGACATGCCCCTTGTGGAACAATTAGCTCCAGTGTAGAATAATCCCATACTAGCCTGTCTGGTCCATGTATCCTCATCTAATGGTCTGGATGGGGGTGAGAGTGGTTGTCAGTTGGCACCTTGAGGTGTGTTATGTTATGTTCTAACTCACTCCTGGTTTGGTTTTTATTGCCCCCCGCTCACCCAGATTGTTTCGATGTCAGTAGTATTTCCTAAAGACAGCCACCAGATGAAGAGAGGGTTTAATTAGATCCCATATGGATATTAACTGCTGGGCTCATTCCAGCAAACACATAATGAGCCTGCATCATCTCTTGTGAGGGGTTTTGTACTATGCATATGTAGCATGTATTTCAATATCACTAAAGTCTCTTAAATTTGATTATATATACATATTGATGATCTCTTTGGGGTGAATCATAACCGACTGGCCAGATGTGCAGTAGGTTTTCACTTAGTTATTCAGCGATGTCAATGGGATATTAAATGAAAATTCTACTTAAGTGGAAGTTACGATTGGCCCCTTAATGTTTTAGAGGGCCGGTCTTAATTCAGCTGGCGTAAGAATGATTCCGGTCTTAGAGGTTGCTGCTCTGTAACTATTTATAGATTTGCGGTCTCCTGCCGATACAGTCCATTACCTGGGTTTATGAATGATGAGGTTGATGACCCATGAGAACATCGCCAGGGCAGGGTCTCATTTATTACTAAGGGGGCATTGCATGAGTGGAATGGTGGGGGTTGAAGGGTACAGGAAGTCTCTCTGAAAGGTCAGTCTTTTAACCTTACAGTATGTCTGCATTATGCAACTCCATTATGATAACACCAGCCTGATAGCGTTATCATTCAAACGCAACAGAAATGGTACAGGAAATCCCTGGAACAGATGGTTACGCCTACCTTTTATTTTTAAAGTTTATAGTTAAATCATGCTATTTATGGTAAGGGTGTGGCCAGGTTGTTTTTAAAGTGACGTGGGTATGGTACAGTGTATGGATACGTTTGAGGTAAAATGGCTGTTTGAGGACAATGCAACAAGGTTGTGTTTCAGTGTTATCTGTGACTTACCAGAGTGCTTAAACAGTTAAATCGCCTTATCTACCCAACACAGCTACAAAGCCTACACAGCATAAACACAGTTTTAGAGAGAAGAAGTAGCTGTGCCATCCAAGACAGCAGCTACCTGTGACTGTCTGGTGTTTCTCTCTATTGGCTTCTCCTCTACACACACACACACCACACACACCACTGACCAGATGTTCCTCTCTGGTGTCCAATCCAAACACACTGCCGCTCTATTTCATGTACACAGGAATTTATGCTCTTGTTTGTTTGTCTGTTTGAAACATTTCCATTCAATCTTGCTGAATGAAGCGTTATCTACCCCCATCCTCCCTCTGTCATCTGGTGGGATCAGAGCAGGTGCTGGTGTTAGAGAAAGACTGGGCACGACCTCACTACTGTACCACTGATCTGTCTGTCTGGCCACATACTGTACACCTCTGTGTGATCAATTTCAAACATAAGGCCAAAATAATCTCAGCAGTATAGAAAACTAACACAGCGTTAGTGTGGCACTGAGCTGTTGGGGACTCGAATCCTCCAGATCTGAAACACACACATCCCTTCTCAAACAGTTCCAGTCCATCCCACACAGTAGCACATGAAGCCTGACCCAGCCTTCCTCCCTGACGTATGTAAAGCCGCTGTTTTCAGCAGAGGGAGCCGGGCTAGGCAGCTGCTCTCTGGCCCTGCCGCCCCGTGCCAAACACAGCACAGTGAGCGCACAGTGGGCACAACAACACAACAACAGCACGACGCCCAGACACAGACGCAGACGGGGTTGTATAAACAGAAACTGATTCTGCATGACATGTTTCTCTCTCCTCCTCAATTTGTAGAACCACAGTCTGAGTAGGGCAGTGCATAACCACTGCATTGACTTTGGGATGTCTCAGCTTTCCCAGGATCCATATACACTATTACTTGTCCTGATAAACCGATTAGAGCTCTCAAATGGTTGTCCTGACATAAACCATGGTGAGAACAACCGATCCATGAGGTTGATTGGCACAGCAAGTTGTACTGTAACTGAATAGGGCATTGCCCCCAATAGGGCATGACCATCATGTTGCCAAGAAACCGGAGAGAAAGTGAGGATCGACTACATGGATGAATTAAACAATCACTGGATCAGGTGACAGCTAGTCTGAATTTGCATCAGCAGACTGGCTTTAATCTTGTATTCTCTCAACATGAACTATTATTAATGCATCAATAACATTCTCAATAGAGAGGTTATGTTCATTGATAATGTCCTTTGATATTTCTAGAAGTTACCATCTGGGAAATGCTACATCTTGGCAGTACTAAATCAAACAGATCATAATATGTTGTAATACTTTATTTCCACAGTAACCTGTATGTTTATAGCTGAATGGTCATAGTCATGTGCGTCTTTGCAGTTCAATGCAGTTGTTGTTTTCCTTATTTCTAATACTTGTGACACACAGAAACAGCAGAGCAAGCTATATCAGCACAATTGACATATGATATATTGCTTGTTTATACTATTTACATTTTAGTAATTTAGCAGACGCTGTTATCCAGAGCAACTTACAAGTGCCTTGCTCAAGGGCACATAGACATATTTTTCACATAGTCAGGTCAGGGATTCGAACCAGCGACCTTTAGGTCAAATGCTCTTAACTGCTAGGCTACCTGACGCCTTATAGATTTTAAGTGTCCATGCTTATGTCTTTTGGAGGAAAAGGAGAAACATATTGTTTAGTGTGGAGAATGTCACTGTCCCTGAGTTGGCATTGCATATTTTCAACAGTTCAATAAAGAGCTACACTAGTGATTCACAAACAGGTGTATTGTCAGAGTCCTGGCTATGCATGGAGCTCAGCCCCGTGTCTGAGTCCTCATCGTTCGTGTTGCTGGTCTTGGAGAGACCTCTGGCCTGCTCCACCCACCCACTGCTTTTCTCCAAGGAAGGCAACATTTCAGTCTCAGTAACACCAGAGGGTTCTTTGTAATCATCGGGTAACTTCTCGTTATTTAAATCCATAGAGTCCATTTTTGCGAGCAAATCCGTTAGTTCTTTTTCTTTTGCGTCCCACAGCTCCTGGCTTAAGTCCAAATCACCCTTAATGGTCTCTAAATCCGTGTTCAAACGAAGACCAATATATAAACTAGTATCCAGCTGTATTTTGACTCTCTCCTCCTCTAAAATCAAGTCATTCTCTGATAAACTGTCCACATTTGTCTCTTGAGCAGCGACTCCTGCCTTTGGAGCCATTGCAGACACGGGGATGTCGACAGACTCCCCAATACTATCGGTATCTTTGTCCGACAGCTCATCTTGCCGTCTTTTCATCCACCTTTGGTTCAGCTCCTCCTGAATCTCACCTGTGATTATGTCCATGAGAGCTTCGCGTTCTGTCAACTCCTCCTGAAGTCGCAGGACCACCTCGCAACAGAGCGCGTACTCCTCAAACTGTGCGATAGCCTCCGCTGAACATGGCACGCTCTCTGTTGGATCAGCCTTCGCGCTTGACTCCACCATGTATGTGTCCTGCACATAATTGATACCATGTTTCTTAATTCTGTCAAAATGCACTTTAGCCTCATACCTCTCTATATCCCTATCTAATTCTTTGATCCTTTTGATCTGCTGGCGGATGGTGTGATCCTGCGATATAACCAAGTGCACCAACGTTTCCACTTTCTCCACTGAGGATGTATCCTTAGGAACAGTCTCCTCTTTCTTTTTGGTAATTTTGTCCAACTTTCTAAAAGCTTTTCTAACAATCCTCCGCTGCTTTTCTTGCGAGAAAGCCATTGTGGTCTTGGCTGCTTCCTTGAACACGCACGGACTGTCTTTGCTCTGAACAACCCGCGCCTCGGCACTCCTGGGTCCGTTGTTCGGTAACGATGCCTCATTCTTCACCAACACAAACCTCACATTTTCCTGCTCATCTCCCCAGGCACTCCAGAGACGCAGGATTTTGGTTTTATTGGGTAAAATCCTCTCAAAGCCTCTCCATTTCTCCGCTATGCAGTAAGACTGGGGGGTCCCAGATAGCATCACCGCTGACGCACCTTGCTTCAAGTTTTGGTCCTCCAGTAGAACTTTGACAACATCGGAGCAGGTGGTGCGCTTGGACAGCCCGGAGACCAGTTTCTCCTCCCGGCAGACCCATACTGATACCTTGCATTCTTCCTGCTCCATACTAGAAAAACCTTTAACCCAATTGCTGATTAAAGTTTCTGTTCTCCTTTCGACTCCTCGGTTCCACTTTTCAGTTGTAGAGAGAAAAGTGACACACACCTTCATTTGGAGCTGTCCTTATTCTCATGTAAGCATGTCATCATCATGAAGTTATAAGCGCAGTAAACTTTCCTCCAGTAGGACTATTCCCGTGGCAGACTGAGTGAGTCACGCTGTGAAGTTGTTCTGCTGGGATCACATTATCAGACTTCCTTTTGGAACACTGTTTGCAGAGAAGGAACGGGCATATTTCCTTTCGGTTGGTATGCACTGCTGTGGGTACATTTCTATGCAAACACTAAAGTATACGCCCTCCGCTCCCAATGGGACTCTTTCCACTCTTAGTTGATCAGAAGTTTTTGAATGTAACATTACCCACCCACTTGGTGCGAATTTTAGGCACCAGTTTGCCTACTGTACTTTGGTCAAAACTACCATCAATCTCATGTGAAAGATTAAAAAGTGGACACATTTTAAAGTGATTGTTATATATGTCATTAAATGAATCAAGTGAAATTGTCAAGTTAAACTATATAAGAATTCTGATGTCTCAAGCTTATTCATCTACAAGGCCTTTTATTAGTTTATGTTGATACACATAAAGACAAGAGTTAGTCAGGTTCCCCCTTGTTTCACTCCATTATTTCACATCTTGAAGACTTCTGATCTGGTCTTCTGCAGAAACAACAAAGCAAGCAAGCAAAATACATTTATAAAATATGAATGGAGTTGCTCAGAAGATAATTTATCTCTGCCCTCTATAACACCCCAACCAAACCACTTCCCGCAAAGACATATGAAGGAAAAACATATTTTCATAAAACAAGGATTTGTCTGTGGTTATTGCAGAGGTCTTTAGTTGTCTGGGTGTGTATATGTTAATTCCCTACAGCCCTGGCCAGAATCACAGCTCGTCATTGGTCCCGGTCGGTTTATCCTCCTGTGATCCTGACAGCTGATGACAGGCCAAGTTTGTTGATGAAACACTACATAAAACCCCAGGCTGGAGGTTATAATCATGTCAGGCAGGGTATTCTCCAACATCAACATAGCCAGGAGCTAGCTGTATTGAAAGAGGATTGCCATTTCGAAGATCAAGAAAAAAAGTGGAGTTACTATTTATTCTCATGTGTGTGAATAGGTCAACATTATCACAGGTTGCCAAGACCGATTCTTTTGCATAGAGCTCCCCCTGTTGTGCATTAGGAGCATTGTATGTTCCAGCAAAATAAGTAATACTAAAATCATTTCAGAGACGTTAATTGACGTTTGTGAGAAATTATCATTCATTATCATTCAGAAACAGAATTGAATATTTATTTTAATTTGATATAATATGCATACAACATTTCTAGAAAGCTATGAAATATCTAACATTTTAGCAATGAAAAAAACTTACAAACAAAGACCAGACCCAGTACAGTAAAAACACATAGTCTTTTTCCATATTCTTGTCTCTTTATACAAATAACCTTTAACAATTCTATACACACAATGTTCTGAGGTTGCCATCCAAACTTGAGAAAAATTAAAGCCTGTTTTGAATTTTTTTTTGACAAAAAGGTACCAGTACCTACAAACAAATAACACACAACCCAGATCTTAACTGCTGACGTTTGTGTAAAAAAAAGACTCCAAAAACGTATCTTTTGGTTGACAGGACTGACATACTGGGAGCCCAACAGTGAAACAAACAGGCTTGACTCTGGTTAAACTGGAGTCATCACGAAAGCATTGTAAGTATAGCCTACATAGAACACATTCAAACAGAAACTACTGTAGTGGTGGTCTGTGTTTCTCACACCATAATCTAGTCCCAATTATTAATAAATTAGAACACAGGTCAAAGGTCTTCTAAACATGACATGAACCCTGCCTGATCCATTGTCTTCAGCAACACTAACATACAAGTATACTGCATTATGTTTTATGGACTGTTGATTTAATGTGACAGTCATATCAAATTAACCTTCGCAGAGGGTTCTTTTGACCCATAACTATTGAAAAGACTGAACATGCATCTAAGGGTACTATCTTTTCCCAAATAGTCTAATTGTTGTGGTAATGAATACAGTTCTACAGAGAAAGATATTGATAAAGGCATTCTGGTGATCTCGTCCGCCATTTCTTTAACTTTTTGGTTTTGCTTCTTTTATACCTTTTCTAAGATGTAAAGTCATGACCAAAGGCACTTTATAATAGTGCAGGCGACAAATGCACACCTGACATGTCTCCAGATTTTTGGTTTTTGATAGACAAGGCAAAGTTATTACTGCTATTACACATGAAACTTGTTTATTGTAATAATCAATGTATAACTTAGCATCATTATTTTGTAAAACAAGGTGAAATGTGTACATGTAAAACTGACAGTTGTGTATCTATAATGACCAACATGAAACATCACTAATGTTATGCATTTCCATCCAAGCAAACCAGATGCCATTGGGGAAAAGTTACTAAGGCACTGTACATGCAACACTGGGATGTATGAGAATAACAGGGCTGTCCTCCAGCTTAGGAAAGAGCTCACATTTCGTGGTAGTTACAGTATCTGTAAGGATGCCATTCCCTACCGCCAAGGTTAAAGATGCAATCCGCAGTAGGGGAAACAGCGCCACTGTCCACCCCACGGACGTTATTGTTTTTGTTTTGCTGAAAAAGTGGAGGTGAGGAACGTCACACATCCTGCAAAACATTTCTTTACAGTACATATTCTGCTGTTCTCCCGCGTGTGCAATGATGTGGTGGTGGTGGTGGTGGGGGGCATAGTTGTTTGCAAGTACCTTCTTTGTTGTTGTTATATTGCAAACAGACGTGGCAGTTCCATTAATAACGAGTCCAGCTTTAGTGTAGGCCACAGATTGACGGGCAAAATAAGGCTGAATATAGCATCCAGAACCAAGAACACCCAAAGATGAATGTGTGGGAGTGTTTTAACTACTGTGTTCCTCAGTCACTGAGAAGTAAAGTTTGACTCTACCCCACATAACCATACAGAGGAACTAAGTGCTTTGGGATGGGGAACTATGGTAGTACAGTGCTTTCATTTTCAATATGTGAATTCTTTGCTTCATTGTCATATGTGGTAAAACCGTAGCAGCTTAGAGAAAAGATCATTTAGGAGGAATCTCTGGTCTCTGCCATGCATTGTCTTGCTTTAGTGTCATCAGTGCTTTTTCTCTTTAGTTGGGCACAGGGGATATGATGCAAAGTGGTACCTGAATCTTATTTATACTCTCAATGTCCCTGGAATTGTAACTGTAACCTGTCTTCATCATACAGTAGTTTAGCATTTGCTATGTTATCCAAAATGTAAAACCTTTTTTCTTTGGAAAATATTTGTGTGATAGTGATGTTCATTCGGAAAGTATTCAGACCCCTTGACTTTTTCCAGATTTTGTTACATTTGAGCCTTATTCTAAAATTGATTAAATGAAAAAAAAATCCTCAGCATCTACACACAATACCTGATAATGAATAGGCAAAAACAGGTTTGACATTTTTGCAAATTTATTAAAAACAGAAATACCTTATTTACAAAAGTATTCAGACCCTTTGCTATGAGCCTCGAAATTGAGCTCAGATGCATCCTGTTTCCATTGATTATCCTTGATGATTTTTCAGTCCACCTGTGGTAAATTCAATTGATTGGACATGATTTGGAAAGGAACACACCTGTCTATATACGATCACACAGTTGACAGTGCATGTCAGAGCAAAAACCAAGCCAAGAGGTTGAAGGTATTGTCCGTAGAGCTCTGAGACAGGATTGTGTCGATGCACAGATCTGGGGAAGGGTACTAAAAAAAATGTCTGCAGCTTTGAAGATGTCCACGAACACAGTGGCCTCCATCATTTTTAAATGGAAGACGTTTGGAACCACCAAGACTCTTCCTAGAGCTGGCCGCCCAGCCAAACTGAGCAATCGGGGGAGAAGGACCTTGGTCAGGGAGGTGACCAAGACCCCGATGGTCACTAACAGAGCTACTCTGTAGAGATGGGAGAACCTTCCAGAAGGGCAAACATCTCTGTATCATTCCACCAATCAGGCCTTTATGGTAGAGTGGCCAGATGGAAGCCACTCCTCAGTAAAAGGCACATGACAGCCCGCTTGGAGTTTACCAAAAGGCACCTAAAGACTCTCAGACCATTAGAAACAAGATTATCTGGACTGATGAAACCAAGATTGAACTCTTTGGCCTGAATGCCAAGCGTCACGTCTGGAGGAAACCTGGCGGTGAAGCATGGTGGTGACAGCGTCATGCTGTGGGAATGTTTTTCAGCGGCAGGAACTGGGAGACTAGTCAGGTTCGAGGGAAAGATGAACGGAGCAAAGTATAGAGAGATCCTTGATGAAAACCAGCTCCAGAGTGCTCAGGACCTCAGACTGGGGTGAAGGTTCAGCTTCCAACAGGACAATGACCCTAAGCACACAGCCAAGACAACACAGGAGTGGCTTCGGGACAAGTCTCTGAATGTCCTTGAGTGGCCCAGCCAGAGCACGGACTTGAACCTGATCGAACATCTCTGGAGACCTGAAAATATTTTGAGAAATTAGCAACAATTTCTAAAAACCTGCTTTTGCTTTGTCATTATGGTGTATTGTGTGTAGATTGATGAGAATAAACACTTTACAGCCTTATTCTAAAATTGATTAAAGTAACAAAATGTGGAAAAAGTCAACAGGTCTGAATACTTTCCGAAGGCACTGTATGTAGTAACTGTATAATGTTTTATATTTATCCAATTAAGAAAGGCTTAGATCTGTATTGGTTCATAATTGTGATGACTACAGTATAAAATGCAGAAAACAGATAGCTTCCAAATGTAATCCACAGTACATCTTCCTATGTTACACAATGCCCCTTCATATGTACACCATAGATATGACCAAGTCTGGAAAAATGACACCACACAACTGTACCACAAATTGACAGCTGCACTCATACAAACATACATACGAAATACAAATATAATGATATTATCCATTAGAAACTTCACCCCAATGTAACCCAAGGACATTGTGGTTGGGATTTGTGTAGAGGCACAGCCACTTTCCATAAGGTTGTCTTTCTGAAGGTGTGTTTCACTGGGCGGTTGCCTCATGTCACTCTCACAACCAACCAATCACAACAGCGATTTATCTCTGTCAATTACTAAGAATTCATCCTTCAATGTCTTCCCTCCATTCTTCAGAAGCTGTCCTTCAGGTAGATCGGTGATTGTTTGTCCCAGCACGTTTCTACTGAATCAGTCTCTTATTCTTTGACTAGCCGGTAGATGTGATGTTGAGCTCCATGGTCGCTGTTCGACACCTCAAACACACACGCCATGCACAGCATCGTCTCCTGTGTTTCTCTGTTAGTCACCACCTGAAGCACAAGAGAAATGCAGTGTGAGACACACAGACACAAACACTAGTATACAAGCATACCGACTGAACAGGCTTTCCTTACCAATAGGATAGTGAAGTTCTCTAGGACACTGTTCATCATGTACTTCTCAGGCAGGTGTTTGAGTTTGTGGATGAAGTTGATCATGTATTCACACATGGGGGAGCGGCTTATCCTGTAGACAAAGCGTCCGTTCTCGAAGCAGGCATATTCCGTCTGAGGGGGGGAGAGAGAGATCACAGAGTACAGCTCTTCACAAGAATAATAAGTGGAGGGAACAATGTCCACCACGATCAAATAGGAGGTACAACACAGCAATTGTGAGAAACACAAACATAAAAGTAGGTAAGGATTATGAGTCGTGTAGTTTTTAATAGTTGCTTCTCCACCAAGCACACAGTGGTGTGTGTGCGTGTAGGACTAAGAGCTGGATTCACTTCGTATCACAGAAGATACGCGTTCAAATGTAAAGGTAATTTCCAATTGAGCCGACATATGCAGCGTTTACCCGCAAACGTGGAACATACCCTTTAGATTTCAATCAAGCTATAACGTGGAACATACCCTTTAAATTTCAATCAAGCTATAACGTGGAACATACCCTTTACATTTCAATCAAGCTATAACGTGGAACATACCCTTTAAATTTCAATCAAGCTATAACGTGGAACATACCCTTTAAATTTCAATCAAGCTATAACGTGGAACATACCCTTTAAATTTCAATCAAGCTATAACGTGGAACATACCCTTTACATTTCAATCAAGCTATAACGTGGAACATACCCTTTAAATTTCAATCAAGCTATAACGTGGAACATACATTTCAATCAAGCTATTTACCCTTTAAATTTCAATCAAGCTATAACGTGGAACATACCCTTTAAATTTCAATCAAGCTATAACGTGGAACATACCCTTTAAATTTCAATCAAGCTATAACGTGGAACATACCCTTTAAATTTCAATCAAACTATAACGTGGATCTTCAGTGTTATTGATATGTAAAGGCAATGTTCCCACTTTAGTGGAGACTTTATTCAGGGTAAACACTGCATATGTCATCTCAATCAGAAGTTACCTTTACATTTCTATCACGTAAACTGTAACGCTTCAGCTTTACAGACTGAATAGAGCCCTATGACTCACCTCGACCTTCTCGACCACCTGCTTGCCGAAGGAGCACACCTTGGTAGAGCATGTGATGGTCATGTTCTCAGAGCTCTCATACTGGCTGCTCACACCGTAGAAGGCCCCAGAGTCATCCTGGATGTTACAGTTCAGGTCAGCCTGCATCAGGACAACACAACATGTATTTGAGAAAATATTTTACCTTTATTTTATTTAACTAGGCAAGTAATATAGAGGATAAACTACATAGTCAAACAAATGTTGACTAACACCAGCAAAGCAATGAGTTAAATGTTTACAACAAAACACATACAAATGTTTAAATGAAAATAGATTTTCTTTAAGTCTCAAGAGGACTAATATAACTTGGCTGTACAGCTGGCTTATCCACTGGTGATTTTATTTGGCCCCCCCCAAAATTTTCTGTACAAAAAAATACATTTAAAATCATAAGACTGTAAAAACAAATCTGTTCCAAAGTATTCCAACACATAGATAGTGCATGGTATGAGCATCGATGCCAGGCACGCCGGTTCTAGTATCTCAGAAACGTCCGGCCTCCTGGGCTTTTCACGCATAACAGTGCCTAGAGTTTACCGAGAATGGTGCGACAAATAAAAACATCCAGTCAGCGGCAGTCCTGAGGTCAAAAAATCGATGAGGTCGAAGGAGAATGGCAAGAATTGTGCAAGCTAACAGGCGGCCCATAAATAGGCAAATAACAGTGCAGTACAACAGTGGTGTGCAGTACGGCATCACGGTGCAACACAACTCGTTGGTCCTTGTCACAGATGGGCTATTGAAGCGACCACACCGGGTTCCACTCCTATCAGCTAAAAACAAGGGGAATGTTTTCCTGGCACACTTCAGGTCCTTTGATACCAGTGGCGGTCAGTAACGTTTAAGATGAGGGAGGACAATAATTTATTATGAGCATTGCCTTATTTCTATTAAAGCATATTGGATGACGGTCATTCATATTCCATTCACTCAGCTTAATGTAACATCAATAGGTTTTAGATAATACATGATACTCACATTTTCCCTATACCCATCTTAACGTTGCCACAACCTAGTTTATGAATGAAAGTTTACAACGTGAGAGAAATATTAGACTAATCAAGGTGACAGACAGTGACACATTCAATACCAGCTTGCACACTCTTGCCTGCATCTAGCTAATCTAGGGTGTAATCAGTAGTCCAACAGTTGCAAACGAGAGTTTCTATTGGACAAATTCAGGTATGTTTATCCCACCGATTGTGTTGAAAAACGTTCCTTAAACGGAAACAAACGAAACGGGAATGAATACGCCCTCGATCACAGGCAAACACAGTTCACTTTCAGAGCAGCCACATACAAACAGCATGATCCTTTTGCTTGTTAAATAATTCCTTCTCGCATCTACATGCTCTCTTCCTCTCACCTTTTCCCTTCACTTATAGACTTCAGTGCACAACACATCAGATGTCTGTGACCATAACCTAGCTGTAGTTTATGCTTTCATTCTCTGATAATTTGATTGGGTGGACAACATGTCAGTTCATGCTACAAGAGCTCTGATAGGTTGGAGGACTTCCTCTGGAAGTTGTAATAATTACTGTGTAAGTCTATGGAAGGGGCTGAGAACCATACGCCTCCTAGGTTTTGTATTGATGTCCATGTACCCAAAGGAGGATGGAACTAGCTGTCCTCTGGCTACACCATGGTGCTACCAGAGTGCTGTTGAGGCTATTGTAGATCTTCATTGCAAAACAGTGTTTTAATCAATTATTTGGTGACGTGAATATATTTAGGATAGTTTTACCTAAAAAGGAGAACTTTTTTAATGTTTCACTATTTTTATTTTTTTGAAATTCACTGAGGATGGTCCTCCCTGTCCTCCTCTAAGGAGCCTCCACTGCTTGATATCAATTGAGAAACATTTCCATGTCCCAAAAAATTCTGTGTGTTCTGGAGACAAAGGGGGGTCCGACCCAGTACTAAATTGTTTCAAACCTTGCTTACATGTATACAATCACATATACTAAATGACCTGTTAATTAGGTACAGTCATCATGTTTTAGTCAAATATTATATCAGTTTGGGCTTCTTGCGGTCAATTTGCAGTCTACTTGAGTGGACGGCCCCCTGACCATCCACTCAGGAAAAAGAAATCGGCCTGTGGCTGAATTTAGTTGATGATCCATGATCAATGTATCAATGATGTTGCTCTTGCTGCGGGCGATTCCCTGATCCACCTCTACGCAGACGACACCATTCTGTATACTTCTGGCCCGTCCTTGGACACTGTGCTATCTAACCTCCAAACGAGCTTCAATGCCATACAACACTCCTTCCATGGCCTCCAACTGCTCTTAAACGCAAGTAAAACCAAATGCATGCTTTTCAACCGTTCGCTGCCTGCACCCGCACGCCCGACTAGCATCACCACCCTGGATGGTTCCGACCTAGAATATGTGGACATCTATAAGTACCTAGGTGTCTGGCTAGACTGTAAACTCTCCTTCCAGACTCATATCAAACATCTCCAATCTAAAATCAAATCTAGAGTTGGCTTTCTATTCCGCAACAAAGCCTCCTTCACTCACGCCGCCAAACTTACCCTAGTAAAACTGACTATCCTACCGATCCTCGACTTCGGCGATGTCATCTACAAAATAGCTTCCAACACTCTACTCAGCAAACTGGATGCAGTTTATCACAGTGTCATCCGTTTTGTTACTAAAGCACCTTATACCACCCACCACTGCGACCTGTATGCTCTAGTCGGCTGGCCCTCGCTACATATTCGTCGCCAGACCCACTGGCTCCAGGTCATCTACAAGTCCATGCTAGGTAAAGCTCCGCCTTATCTCAGTTCACTGGTCACGATGGCAACACCCACCCGTAGCACGCGCTCCAGCAGGTGTATCTCACTGATCATCCCTAAAGCCAACACCTCATTTGGCCGCCTTTCGTTCCAGTTCTCTGCTGCCTGTGACTGGAACGAATTGCAAAAATCGTTGAGACTTTTATCTCCCTCACCAACTTCAAACGATCGCTGCAGCTGTACATAGTCTATCGGTAAATAGCCCACCCAATTTTACCTACCTCTTCCCCATACTGTTTATATTTATTTACTTTTCTGCTCTTTTGCACACCAATATCTCTACCTGTACATTACCATCTATTCATTTATCACTCCAGTGTTAATCTGCAAAATTGTAATTATTCGCCTACCTCCTCATGCCTTTTGCACACAATGTATATAGACTCTCTCTGTGTTATTGACTTGTTAATTGTTTACTCCATGTGTAACTCTGTGTTGTTGTCTGTTCACACTGCTATGCTTTATCTTGGCCAGGTCGCAGTTGCAAATGAGAACTTGTTCTCAACTAGCCTACCTGGTTAAATAAAGGTGTTCTCAACTAGCCTACCTGGTTAAATAAAGGTGTTCTCAACTAGCCTACCTGGTTAAATAAAGGTGTTCTCAACTAGCCTACCTGGTTAAATAAAGGTGAAATAAAAAAATAAAACATAAATAAATAAGGCAGCGAGGCCCTCTAGTGACTCATGGCAATACTTGCAACCATATTATTTGGCATGTGTGTATCCTGAGAATGAGTGGAGTAGCCATCTACCAGTAAGCACTGCTGTCCAATAATCTTTTGAGACCAAAAGAGGCTTTAGGAATATCGAATGGCACAGGATGTAGTGTATCTTTAGAAATAGCCTGATAAGAGTCTATGTAATAAGAGTCCTCTGAAGAGGAAGGCCTGTCAAGAAAAGAAAGAACCATCATTTGTACAAAGAAATACATATCTCCTTCATTAAGTCAGCGTGTTATTAAGGCCTGTAATGATGAGAGGAGGGCTATTGTTTAGAGGGTGGGTGTCCATGTTTGAAATTCAGATGCAGTGGCTCTTCATTAATGTCTGAAGAGAGACTCATCCTCTTGTTTGCGTTTTCCATTTGAATTGTATTAATGTGCACGTCAATTAATATGGTCCCATTTGAAAACATATCAGTTGACTGTAGATTTTGAAAATATGTTCGAGTTGAACAAAATAAAGGGATTTTATTGTGTATCTTAAATAGAGAACCAGCATGCAGGTAACAAACAGAAGGAAACAGAGGTAAGGATTAAATTCTTTGTAGTTCTAACATGTTAATGTTGCTTCTGAAACCAAATATTTTGGCCAATAGACTCTATAGGATGTAATAGTGAGTAAAGCTGTGGAGAATGGCACCAGTTGGTATTTGCGCTTAGAGAGAGAGAGAGACTCCATTGGTGGGGAGCTGCTGCAATCTCCTTAGTTTGCCCCAATCTCTCACACCTGTCAGGAGGTAGGCAGGTGTTCAAACAAAGCCTCAATGCTACCACATCAGCCCCTAGGGATGTATTGTTGGGAAGGGCCCGTAAGTAAGCATTTCACTGTTAGTCTACACCTGTTGTTTACGAAGCATGTGACAAATAAAATTTGATTTGATATGACACGCATACATACGCACACACATTCAAACACCTACCCATATGCTTGGTTTCACTCATGATGCATATACGTACCTTCAGAAATGATTCATACCCCTTGACTTATTTCACATTTTATTGTGCTACAGCTTGAATACAAAATGAATTAAATATAAAATGTCACCCATTCAAACAGAATACCCCATAATGACAAAGTGAAAACATGTTTTTAGAAATGTCTGCAAATGTATTTAAAATGAAATCCAGAAATATCTCATTTACATAAGTATTCACACCCCTGAGTCAATACTTTGTAGAAGCACCTTTGGCAGGGATTACAGCTGTGAGTCTTTCTGGGTAAATCTCTTAAGAGCTTCCACACCTGGAGTTTGCAACATTTGCTCATTATTATTTATAAAGCTCTGTCAAATTGGTTGTTGATCATTGCTAGACAATCATTTTCAGGTATTTTCAAGCAGATTTAAGAAAAAACTTTAACTTGGCCACTCAGGAACATTAACTGTCTTCTTGGTAATTAATTCCAGTGTAGATTTGGACTTGTGTTTTAGATTATTGTCCTGCTGAAAGGTGAATTAATCTCCCAATGTCTGGAGGAAAGCAGACAAACAGGTTTTCCTCTCAAATTTTGCCTGTGCTTAGCTCCATTCTGTTTTTTATCCTGAATTACAACCCAGTCCTTAACAATTACAAGCATACCCATAACATGATGTAGCCAACACTGTGCTTGAAAATATGGAGAGTGGTACTTACTAATGTGTTGTAATGGATTTGGCCCAAACATAACTTCTATTCAGGACAAAAGTAACTTCTTTTGCAGTATTACTTTAGTGTTTTGCAGGATTACTTTAGTGTTTTGCAGGATTACTTTAGTGCCTTGTTGCAAACAGGATGCATGTTTTGGAATAAGCTTCCATCTTTTCACTCTGTCATTTAGGTTAGTATTGTGGCGTAACTACAATGATGTTGATCCATTCTCAGTTTTCTACTATCACAGCCATTAAACTCTAACTGTTTTAAAGTCACCATTGGCCTCGTGGTGAAATCCCTGCACGGTTTCCTTCGTCTCCGGCACCTGAGTTAGGAAGGACATCTATCTTTGTAGTGACTGAGTGTATTGATACACCATCCATAGTGTAATTAATAACTTCACTGGGATATTCAGTGTCTGCTTTTTTATACCCATATATCAATATGTGACCTTTGCGAGGCATTAGAAAACCTATCTGGTCTTTGTGGTTGAGGGACCCTACAGATACTTGTAAGTGTGCGGTACAGCGATGAGGTAGACATTAAAAAATCATGTTAAACACTATTATTGCACACAGTCCATGAAAATGCATACTCCTGAACTTATTTAGGCTTACCATAACAAAGGGGTTGAATACCAATTTACTCAAAAGCTGAAATGTCTTATTTTTAATATATTTCTACAAATTTCAAGAAACATAATTCCACTTTGATATTATGGGGTATTTTGTGTAGGCCAATGACAAAAAAACAATAAAATAATTTTATCCATTTTAAATGGTAAAACAACAACATTTGGAAAAAGTCAAGCAGTGTGAATCTTTTCTGAAGGCACTGTACTTGTAAACTCAGCAACAACAAAAAACATCCCTTTTTCAGGACCCTGTCTTATTTCGTAAAAATCCAAATAACTTCCCAGATCTTCATTGTAAAGGGTTTAAACACTGTTTCCCATGCTTGTTCAATGAACCATAAACAATTAATGAACATGCACCTGTGGGAAGGTCGTTAAGACACACGGTAGGCAATTAAGGTCACAGTTATGAAAACTTAGGACACTAAAGAGGCCTTTCTACTGACTCTGAAAAACATCAGAAGATGCCCAGGGTCCCTGCTCATCTGCTTGAACATGCCTTAGGCATGCTGCAAGGAGGCATGAGGACTGCAGATGTGGCCAGGGCAATACATTGCAATGTCCATACTGTGAGACGCCTAAGACAGCACTACAGGGAGACAGGACAGACAGCTGATCGTCCTCGCAGTGGCAGATCACATGTAACAACAACTGCACAGGATCGGTACATCCGAACATCACACCCGCGGGACAGGTACAGGATGGCAACAACAACTACCGAGTTACACCAGGAATGCACAATCTCTCCATCAGTGCTCAGACTGTCGGCAATAGGCTGAGAGAGGCTGGACGGAGGGCTTGTAGGCCTGGCAGGTCCTCACCAGACATCACCGGCAACAACGTCGCCTATGGGCACAAACATACCGTCGCTGGACCAGACAGGACTGGCAAAAAGTGTTCTTCACTGACGAGTCGCGGTTTTGTCTCACCAGCGGTGATGGCCGGATTCACGTTTATCATTGAAGGAATGAGCATTACACCGAGGCCTGTACTCTGGAGCGGGATCGATTTTGAGGTGGAGGTTCCGTCATGGTTTGGTGCAGTGTGTCACAGCATCATCGTACTGAGCTTGTTGTCATTGCAGGCAATCTCAACACTGTGCGTTACAGGGAAGACATCCTCCTCCCTCATGTGGTACCCTTCTTGCAGGCTCATCCTGACATGACCCTCCAGCATGACAATGCCACCAGCCATACTGCTTGTTCTGTGCGTGATTTCCTGCAAGACAGGAATGTCAGTGTTCTGCCATGGCCAGGGAAGAGCCCAGATCTCAATCCCATTGAGCACGTCTGGGACCTGTTGGATCGGAGGGTGATGGCTAGGGCCATTCCCCACAGAAATGTCCGGGAACTTGTAGGTGCCTTGGTGGAAGAGTGGGGTAACATCTCACAGCAAGAACTGACACATCTGGTGCAGTCCATGAGGAGGAGATGCACTGCAGTACTTTTTATTTTTTAAATCAAACCTTTTTTTAACTTGACAAGGCAGTTAAGAACAAATTCTTAGTTACAATGGCGGACTAGGAACAGTGGGTTAACTGCCTTGTTCAGGGGCAGAACGACAGATTTTTACCTTGTCAGCTCGGGGATTCGATCTAGCAACCTTTCGGGTTATTGGCCCAACACTCTAACCACTAGACTACCAACCATTAGGCTACCTGCAGCTGGTGGCCACAACAGATACTGACTGTTACTTTTGATTTTGACCCTTTGTTCAGGGACACATTATTCGATTTCTGTTAGTCACATGTCTGTGGAACTTGTTCAGTTCATGTCTCAGTTGTTGAATCTTGTTATGTTCATATAAATATTTACACATTAGGTTTGCTGAAAATAAACGCAGTTGACAGTGAGAGGATGTTTCTTTTTTACTGAGTTTATGTTTCATTAATGTTGTTTGTTTAGATGTCAATCATGTGTGTATTGTGAAGCCAAATTGTGTGGACAATTCAAGACACACAAGTGTGGATTTTATTCAAGACACACAAGTTATACAGCAGCAAACTAGACAATGCACCTTTTACAACCATTCACAGTTAATGACCTTGTGCCATGAGACTCACCCAGAACTTGACCAGGAAGAAGGAGTTGTGAGGGCCCTTTCCAAAGAGCTCCTTCAGTCCTCCCTTCTTCTCTGGGAACTTGTCGTAGATCTGACGGATGTCCACAGCCTCCAGTAGGGCATCGCTGTACGAGTAGTTGGTCTGTCCAATGCTCACAAACAGGTGTTTGTTGTACTGATGAGAGAGAGAAAACAGCCGGTTTAGATAGATTACTTCTATTAGCATTATTTTAGTACTTCTCCATTACCCTAAGAGTTGGTTCCCCAGACACAGATTAAGCCTGGTCCTGGACTAAAAATAGTTTTCAATAGATGATCTCCATTGAGAATGATTTTTAGTTCAGGACTAGAGTTCATCTACATCTGGGAAGTTGGCTCTAAAAAATCTTAACCTCTTGACATGGTCACTAGTATTGTATTGTCATAACAAATGTATTAATATATATATCTTTGATGTCACATAGCTTGATACGTTTTAATTTATAAAGCCCTTTTACAAAAAGTCCTAACATCATTACTAAACTTTAGACATTCGTCCACACCCAGTCTCAGGGATGGCTAACCCTGGTAATTCCTTTGGTTCGCATAGCCTATTACCGACTTTTGGTCGACCAAAAGTTGTCTGTTCTTTTGACAAATCGATTGCTCCATTTTTAAATGTGTATTTTTCCATATATAGACACACCCAATGTGTTTTAATGAAATCAACTATGTGCATTGATGCTTCAAGCTTACGGTTTGATGCCTCAAGCGGGTGCCAGAGATCTAGATAACCAGAAGAAAAAACCTGACCCAATTATTCTCCTTCTGCTCCTGCAACAGTATAACTTTAGACCGTCCCCTCGCCCATACCCGGGCGCGAACCAGGGACCCTCTGCACACATTAACAACAGTCACCCACGAAGCATCGTTACCCATCACTCCACAAAAGCCGCGGGGAACTACTACTTCAAGGTCTCAGAGCAAGTGGCGTCACTGATTGAAACGCTATTTAGCGCGCACCACCGCTAACTAAGCTAGCCGTCTCACATCCGCTACACTGGCTTTCGCAGATTCTGTCATTACTCTCCCGAAGTTGCCGGTAATAGGCTATACGAGGAGTCAGCAACCTTTCTCATGTGGAATGCCAATTTATCTTACCATTTCTAACGATCTGCGTGCCAGTTTCGTGAAACAGTTTCTCAAAATCATTGTCATGTGGTTAATCAAAATTCTATCCAAATCTTCTTGCGCTTCACGGAGCGGTGCATAGCTGTTTTCAAGGAAGTGAGTTTGTGTTAATACAAGATGTACCGCCCCCACCTACCATCAACCAATCATGTTAATGCGGAGCTATACAGACTCCTCCGCATTGTTACAAAATTTGGCCTCTGCATGACCTCTCAATTGCATCACACCCTCAATATGGAGCATCCGACCAGCTTTTACTCTAGGCTTCCACAATGGATTAGTTCACTGAGATGGGCGCAAATATAAACAGTGGGGCAAAAAAAGTATTTAGTCAGCCACCAATTGTGCATGTTCTCCCACTTAAAAAGATGAATTTATTTGCAAATTATGGTGGAAAATAAGAATTTGGTCACCTACGAACAAGCAAGATTTCTGGCTCTCAGTCCAGTAACTTCATCTTTAAGAGGCTCCTCTGTCCTCCACTCGTTACCTGTCCCACATGTTTGAACTTGGTATCAGTATAAAAGACACCTGTCCACAACTTCAAACAGTCACAATCCAAACTCCACGATGGCCAAGACCAAAGAGCTGTCAAAGGACACCAGAAACAAAATTGTAGACCTGCACCAGGCTGGGAAGACTGAATCTGCAATAGGTAAGCAGCTTGGTTTGAAGAAATCAACTGTGGGAGCAATTATTAGGAAATGGAAGACACACTGATTATCTCCCTCGATCTGGGGCTCCACGCAAGATTTCACCCCGTGGGGTCAAAATGATCACAAGAACGGTGAGCAAAACTCCCAGAACCACACGGGGGGACCTAGTGAATGACCTGCAGAGAGCTGGGACCAAAGTAACAAAGCCTACCATCAGTAACACACTACGCCGCCAGGGACTCAAATCCTGCAGTGCCAAACGTGTCCCCCTGCTTAAGCCAGTACATGTCCAGGCTGGTCTGAAGTTTGCTAGAGAGCATTTGGATGATCCAGAAGAAGATTGGGAGAATGTCATATGGTCAGATGAAACCAAAATATAACATTTTGGTAAAAACTCAGCTCGTCGTGTTTGGAGGACAAAGAATGCTGAGTTGCATCCAAAGAACACCATACCTACTGTGAAGCATGGGGGTGGAAACATCATGCGTTGGGGCTGTTTTTCAGGACGACTGATTCGTGTATAAGAAAGAATGAATGGGGCCATGTATCGTGAGATTTTGAGTGAAAACCTCCTTCCATCAGCAAGAGCATTGAAGATGAAACGTGGCTGGGTCTTTCAGCATGACAATGATCCCAAACACACCGCCCGGGCAACGAAGGAGTGGCTTCGTAAGAAGCATTTCAAGGTCCTGGAGTGGCTTAGCCAGTCTCCAGATCTCAACCCCATAGAAAATCTTTGGAGGGAGTTGAAAGTCCGTGTTGCCCAGCAACAGCCCCAAAACATCACTGCTCTAGAGGAGATCTGCATGGAGGAATGGGCCAAAATACCAGCAACAGTGTGTGAAAACCTTGTGAAGACTTACAGAAAACGTTTGACCTCTGTCATTGCCAACAAAGGGTATATAACAATGTATTGAGATAAACTTTTGTTATTGACCAAATACTTATTTTCCACCATAATTTCCAAATTAATTCATTAAAAATCCTACAATGTGATTTTCTGGATTTTTTTTCTCATTTTGTCTGTCATAGTTGAAGTGTACCTATTGATGGAAATTACAGGCCTCTCTCATCTTTTAAGTGGGAGAACTTGCACAATTGGTGTCTGACTAAATACTTTTTTGCCCCACTCTATATATATACACACACACTACCGTTCAAAAGTTTGGGGTCACTTAGAAATGTCATTGTTTTTTAAATAAAAAAAATGTGTCCATTAAAATAACATCAAATTGATCAGAAATACAGTGTTGACATTGTGGTAAATGACTATTGTAGCTGGAAATGGCTGATTTTTATTTATTAAAAAAAATGTATTTTCACCCCTTTTTCTCCCCAATTTTTCGTGGAATCCAATTGGTAGTAGTTACAGTCTTGTCTCATCGCTGCAACTCCCGTACGGACTCGGGAGAGGCGAAGCTCGAGAGCCACACGTCCTCTGAAACACAACCCAACCAAGCCGCACTGCTTCTTGACACAATGCCCATCCAACCCGGAAGCCAGCTGCACCAATATTTCGGAGGAAACACCGTGTCAGCGTGCATTGCACCCGGCCCGCCACAAGAGTCGCTAGTGCGCGATGAGACAAGGATATCCCTGCCGGCCAAACCCTCCCGTAACCCGGACGACGCTGGGCCAATTGTGCGCCGCCCCATGGGTCTACCGGTCGCGGAGAGAGAGCCTGGACTCGAACCCAGAATCTCTAGTGGCACAGCTAGCACTGCAAAGCAGCACCTTGGACCACTGCACCACCCGGGAGGCCACCAAGGAAATGGCAGATTTCTTATGGAATATCTACATAGGCGTAGAGAAGCCCATTATCAGCAACCATTATCCCTGTGTTCCAATGGCATGTTGTGTTAGCTAATCCAAGTTTATCATTTTCAGTATCTTCTTGTTCTGAGAAATGAAGGCTATTACATGCGAGAAATTGCCAAGAAACTGAAGATCTCGTACAAAGTTGTGTACTACTCCCTTCACAGAACAGCTCAAACTGTCTCTAACCAGAATAGAAAGAGGACTGGGAGGCCCGGTGTGTATATATATTTGTTACTGCTCGACTAAAACAATCTTGGTCGGCTAACAGCCTAACGAACAAACAAACAATCAACCAGTCAATTCATTTAGGTCAGCCCTAATTCAGCTTGTTTTTTTTTGCAACTTATTTGTTGAACAATCTTTGATGTTTTGTTGCCTCTAGGCCAATTCAGAATGATAACATTTTTACTGATGGTCTTTGTTTTTCTTTCTTTCTTTCTGCTTACATTTTGTATTTTCATTTTGATGTATGTATTTTCTGTAATTAATGTAATTCAGGGCTCATTTGTAAAAGAGACCTTGGTCTCAGTATGACTCCCTGATAAAATAAAGGTTAAATTAAAAGAATATAGCGAAATTATTTTACTTCATTGTAACATTGCCCAGACATACAGTGCCTTCGGAAAGTATTCAGACCCCTTGACCTTTTCCACATTTTGTTACGTTACAGCCCCTTACGCTAAAATAGATTAAATCGTTTTTCACACTCAATCTATACACACACAATAACCCATGATGACAAAGAACATTTAAAAAATATATATAGAACATTCACATAAGTATTCAGATCCTTTACTCAGTACTTTGTTGAAGCACCTTCGGGCAGCAAGAACAGCATTGAGTCTTCTTGGGTATGACTTTACACTTGTATTTGGGGAGTTTCTCCCATTCTTCTCTGCAGATCCTCTCAAGCTCTGTCAGGTTGGATGGGGTGCGTCTTTGCACAGCTATTGTCAGGTCTCTCCAGAGATGTTCGATCGGGTTCAAGTCCGTGCTCTGGCTGGGCCACTCAAGGATATTCAGAGACTTATCCTGAAGCCACTCCTGTGTTGTCTTGGCTGTGTGCTTAGGGTCATTGTCCTGTTGGAAGCTGAACCTTCACCCCAGTCTGAGGTCTGGAGCAGGTCTTCATCAAGGAACTCTGTACTTTTCTCTCGAACCTGACTAATCTCCGAGTCCCTGCCACTGAAAAACATCCCCACAGCATGATGCTGCCACCACCATGCTTCACCGTAGGGATTGTGGCAGGTTTCTTCCAGACATGACGCTTGGAATTCAGGCCAAAGAGTTCAATCTTGGATTCATCAGACCAGAGAATCTTGTTTCTCATAGTCTGAGAGTCTTTAGGTGCCTTCTGGCAAACTCATGTGCCTTTTACTGAGGAGTTGCTTCAATCTGGCCACTCTACCATAAAGGCCTGATTGGTGGAGTGCTGCACAGATGGTTGTCTTTCTGGAAGGTTCTCCCATCTCCACAGAGTAGCTCTGTCAGAGTGACCATCGGGTTCTTGGTTACCTCCCTGACCAAGATTCTTCTCCTCCGATTGCTCAGTTTGGCTGGGCGGCCGGCTCTAGGAAGAGTCTTGGTGGTTCCAAACTTCTTCCATTTAAGAATGATGTTGGCTACTGTGTTCTTGGGAATCTTCAATGCTGCAGAAATGTTTTGGTATCCTTCCCCAGATCTGTGCCTCGACACAATCCTGTCTCTGAGCTCTACGGACAATTCCTTCGACCTCATGGCTTGTTTTTGCTCTGACATGCACTGTCTACTGTGGGACCTTATATAGACAGGTGTGTCTTTCCAAATCATGTCCAAGCAATTGAATTTACCACAGGTGGACTCCAATCAAGTTATAGAAACATCAAGGATGATCAATGGAAACAGGATGCACCTGAGCTCAATTTCGAGCCTCAATACAAAGGGTCTGAACACTTATGTAAATAAGGTATTTCTGTTTTTTATTTTAAATAAATTTGGTTTTCGCTTCATCGTTATATGGGTTATTGTTTACAGATTGTATTTAAACTGTTTAAAAAAAATCAATTTTAGAATAAGGCTGTAATGTAAAAAATGTGGAAAAGGTCAAGGGGTCTGAATACTTTCCGAAGGCACTGTAGCAGTATAAACACTGGTCTAGGATAGCTCACTAACCCAAGATAAATGTCAACACAAGTAAAAATGCAACAGCTAACAAATAGTGACAAAATGACAAACTGGATATACAGTTAACTGCCAAAATAAAGAAAACACTTGAGTAAATGAGGGATACAAAGTATATTGTAAGCAGCTGCTTCCATACAGGTATGGTTCCTGAGTTAATTAAGCATTTAACATCCTATCATGCTTAGGTTAGGGTCCTGTATAAAAATACACAGTTGGCCATTATTTTGGCTACCATGGCTAGAAGAGATCTGTTATTTTGACTACCATGGCTAGAAGAGATCTGTTATTTTGACTACCATGGCTAGAAGAGATCTGTTATTTTGACTACCATGGCTAGAAGAGATCTGTTATTTTGGCTACCATGGCTAGAAGATATCTGTTATTTTGAAAGAGGGGTCTCAAAGGAGCATAGGGGGTTTAAAAGGTGTGTGTGTACACTTATGGGAGATTCTGGTTGTTGCGCCTGAGACAACGTTTTCCACCACCATCAATGATGGAAATTCTTGTGGAAGAATGGTGTCGCATCCCTTCAAAGGGTTTCAGACACTTGTAGACTCTATGCCAAGGCACAGTGAAGCTTTCTGGCTCGTGTCCCAACGCCCTATTAAGATACTTTATGTTGGTGTTTCCTTTATTTTGGCACTTACCTGTATGTTCCAGAGTCACTTTGGTATTTGGAGGGATTCTGCTTTGCTTGTTTTACCTATTTTGTCTGAGAGAGTGTGTGAAGACATACACCAGTTTGAGGAAGTATGGTTGACCTCAGGAAACAGCACTAGTTTGGTCTGGTTTGGGATGCTGTCTGAGAAACAAGTACGGGTTTACCCAGGTGTGTTTTTCTGTGTGTGGGAAGGAAGACAGTAGGGCATGTACTCACAGTGTCAGGGTCTCTCTGCTGCTCCAGGAAGGCAGAGAACTCCACCAGTCTGAGTATGGTGGTCCCGATGGAGCGTCCCTGCCAGGCCGGGGCTGTAACCGTGGGGAGCTCGTACGCTGGGGGATTACACACAACACTGTCACCTCACTATCCACCGTTTACTGGCACTAGGCAATCCAAGATGGCGTAGCAGTGCAGACGTGTTTTGTCATTGTCCCGTTTAAAAAAAAACACAAAAAAATCTGTAAATATTTCAATATAATACATTTATTTTTCCATTTTTAAATTAAATATACCTTCCGGCAACCCGCCTCACCCAATGTGATACGGATCTGCTATTTTTAGACCTTATAGCTAGAAACTCCATCAGAAGCTAGCCATCAGATGCTAACTAGCTAATTATCTACTAGCTATTTAGTCATTGTTAGCCACTGCTAGCGGCCTTTACCTTTAGCTCAGACACTAGCCGCTTTTAGCCTGGATAATACCCACCAGTCTGCACAGCGCGATATCAACCCTGAGCATATCGGACTACTTTTCTCCACTACATCACCAGATTCCTGCCGTAAGCTCTGGACCATTACTCCAGATCATCGCAGATAGCAAGCTGCTACTGAGTGGCCCAGCCCCGAAGCTGCCGTAGTAATTCTGTCAGATATGCCCCCAAACCGACCCTAGTCGGACGTCGGTGAAGACGCTTCTGCTAGCCCCGGCCTGCTAACTTTATGAACGCCATGTCCCCCGCTTGCTAGTGTAGTAATGACTACCTAACGGCTTCCCTGTTTCATCTATTGTTGTTCACTGGACCCTATGATCAGCTGGCTGCATAGCTGATGCCTGCTGGACTGTTCATTAATCACAGTACTCCATTTTTGTTTATCTGTCGGCCCCAGCCTCGAACTCAGGCCTGTTGTTGTTGTCTTAGCTGATTAGCTGCTCCCAGCGGTGCCCTGGACACCATATGTGAATAGATGCCCTCAATCTCACACAAATTATCAAGGAACCCACCAGGTACAACCCTAAATCCATAAATATGGGCACCCTCATAGATATTATCCTGACCAACTTAACCTCCAAATACATCTCTGCTGTTTTCAACCAGGATCTCAGCGATCACTGCCTCATTGCCTGCATCCGTTATGGGTCCACGGTCAAACGACCACCTCTTCACTGTCAAACGCTCCCTAAAAACACTTTTGCAAGCAGGCCTTTCTAAACGACCTGGCCCGGGTATCCTGGAAGGATATTGACCTCATCTCGTCAATAGTAATTTCCTCAGCATCTTAAATAAGCATGCCCCTTTCAAAAAATGTAGAACTAAGAACAGATATAGCCCTTGGTTCACTCCAGACCTGACTGCCCTCGACCAGCAAAAAACATCCTGTGGCGTACTGCATTAGCATCGAATAGTCCCCGCGATATGAAACCTTTCAGGGAAGTCAGGAACCAATACAGACAGTCAGTTAAGAAAGCAAAGGCTAGATTTTTCAAACATAAATTTGCATCCTGTAGCTCTAACTCCTAAAAGTTCTGGGACACTGTCAAGTCCATGGAGAATAGTGCACCTCCTCCCAACTGCCCACTGCACTGAGGCTAGGTAACACTGTCACCACCGATAAATCCACGATAATCGAGAATTTCAAGAAGCATTTCTCTATGGCTGGCCATGCTTTCCTCCTGGCTACCCCAACCCCGGCCAGCAGTGCCGTGCACCCAGCAGCTACTTGTCCAAGCCTCCCCAGCTGCTCCTTCACCCAAATCCAGACAGCAGCTGTTCTGAAAGAGCTGCAAAACCTGTACCCCTATAAATCAGCTGGGCTAGATAATCTGGACCCTCTCTTTCTAAAATTGTCCTCAGCCATTGTTGCAACCCCTATTACTAGTCTGTTCAACTTCTCTTTCGTATCATCTGAGATTCCTAAAGATTGGAAAGCTGCCGCAGTCATCCCCCTCTTCAAAGGGGGAGACACTCTAGACCCAAACTGTTACAGACCTATATCCATCCTGCCCTGCCTTTCTAAAGTCTTCGAAAGCCAAGTTAAAAAATAGATCACTGACCATTTCCACCCTACCGTACCTTCTCCGCTGTGCAATCCGGTTTCCGAGCTTGTCACGGGTGCACCTCAGCCACGCTGAAGGTACTAAACGATATCATAACCGCCATCGATAAAAGACAGTACTGTGCAGCCGTCTTCATCGACCTGGCCAAGGCTTTCGACTCTGTCATTCACCACATCCTCATCGGCAGACTCGATAGCCTTGGTTTCTCAAATGATTGCCTCACCTGGTTCACCAACTACTTCTCAGATAGAGTTCAGTGTGTCAAATCGGAGGGCCTGTTGTCCGGACCTCTGGCAGTCTCTATGGGGGTACGACAGGGTTCAATTCTCAGTCCGACTCTTTTCTCTGTATATATCAATCATGTCGCTCTTGCTGCTGGTGATTATTTGATCCACCTCTACGCAGACGACACCATTCTGTATACATCTGGCCCTTCTTTGGACACTGTATTAACAAACCTCCAAACGATGCCATACAACACTCCTTCCGTGGCCTCCAACTGCTCTTAAACGCTAGTAAAACTAAATGCATGCTCTTCAACCGATGGCTGCCCGCACCCGCCCGCCCGACTAGCATCACTACTCTGGACGGTTCTGACTTATATGTGGACAACTACAAATACCTTGGTGTCTGGCTAGACTGTAAATTCTCCTTCCAGACTCCTATTAAGCATCTCCAATTCAAAATGAAATATAGAATCAGCTTCCCATTTCGCAACAAAGCCTCCATCACTTACGCTGCCAAACATACCCTCGTAAAACTGACAATCCTACCGATCCTCGACTTTGGCGATGTCATTTACAAAATAGCCTCCAACACTCTACTCAGCAAACTGGATGCAGTCTATCACAGTGCCATCCGTTTTGTCACCAAAGCCCCATATACCACCATATACCACCACTGCGACCTGTATGCTCTCGTCAGTTGGCCCTCGCTACATATTCATTGCCATATTCACTGGCTCCAGGTTATCTAGAAGTCTTAAAGCTCCGCCTTATCTCAGCTCACTGGTCACCTTAACAACACCTACCCGTAGCACGTGCTCCAGCAGGTATATCTCACTGGTCATCCCCAAAGCCAACACCTCTTTGGCCGCGTTTCCTTCCAGTTCTCTGCTGCCAATGACTGGAACGAATTGCAAAAATCGCTGAAGTTGGAGACTTATATCTCCCTCACTAACTTTAAGCATCAGCTATCTGAGCAGCTTACCGATCGCTGCAGCTGTACACAGCTCATCTGTAAATAGCCCATCCAACTACCTAACTCATCTCCATATTGTTTTTATTTACTTTTTTGCTCTTTTGCACACCAGTATTTCTATTTGCACATCATCATCTGCATATCTATCACTCCAGTTTTAATTTGCTAAATTCTAACTACTTCGCTACTATTGGCCTATGTATTGTCTTACCTCCTTACTCCATTTGCACACACTGTATATAGATTTTTTCTACTGTGTTATTGACTGTACGTTTGTTTATCCCATGTGTAACTCTGTGTTCTTGTTTTTAGTCGCACTGCTTTGATTTATCTTGGCCAGGTCACAGTTGTAAATGAGAACTTGTTCTCAACTGGCCTACCTGGTTAAATACACTCACTAACAGTTCTGGGCGACTTTAACCTCCCCACGTCTACCTTTGACTCATTCCTCTCTGCCTCCTTCTTTCCACTCCTCTCCTCTTTTGACCTCACCCTCTCACCTTCCCCCCCTACTCACAAGGCAGGAAATACGCTCGACCTCATCTTTACTAGATGCTGTTCTTCCACTAACCTCATTGCAACTCCCCTCCAAGTCTCCGACCACTACCTTGTATCCTTTTCCCTCTCGCTCTCATCCAACACTTCCCACACTGCCCCTACTCGGATGGTATCGTGCCGTCCCAACCTTCGCTCTCTCTCCCCCGCTACTCTCTCCTCTTCCATCCTATCATCTCTTCCCTCTGCTCAAACCTTCTCCAACCTATCTCCTGATTCTGTCCTCCTCAACCCTCCTCTCCTCCCTTTCTGCATCCTTTGACTCTCTATGTCCCCTATCCTCCAGGCCGGCTCGGTCCTCCCCTCCCGCTCCGTGGCTCAACGACTCATTGCGAGCTCACAGAACAGGGCTCCGGGCAGCCGAGTGGAAATGGAGGAAAATCGCCTCCCTGCGGACCTGACATCCTTTCACTCCCTCCTCTCTACATTTTCCTCTTTCTCTCTGCTGCTAAAGCCACTTTCTACCACTCTAAATTCCAAGCATCTGCCTCTAACCCTAGGAAGCTCTTTGCAACCTTCTCCTCCCTCCTGAATCCTCCTCCCCCTCCCCCTCCTCCCTCTCTGCAGATGACTTCGTCAACCATTTTGAAAAGAAGGTCGACGACATCCGATCCTCGTTTGCTAAGTCAAACGACACCGCTGGTTCTGCTCACACTGCCCTACCCTGTGCTCTGACCTCTTTCTCCCTCTCTCTCCAGATGAAATCTCGCGTCTTGTGACGGCCGGCCGCCCAACAACCTGCCCGCTTGACCCTATCCCCTCCTCTCTTCTCCAGACCATTTCCGGAGACCTTCTCCCTTACCTCACCTCGCTCATCAACTCATCCCTGACCGCTGGCTACGTCCCTTCCGTCTTCAAGAGAGCGAGAGTTGCACCCCTTCTGAAAAAACCTACACTCGATCCCTCCGATGTCAACAACTACAGACCAGTATCCCTTCTTTCTTTTCTCTCCAAAACTCTTGAACGTGCCGTCCTTGGCCAGCTCTCCCGCTATCTCTCTCAGAATGACCTTCTTGATCCAAATCAGTCAGGTTTCAAGACTAGTCATTCAACTGAGACTGCTCTTCTCTGTATCACGGAGGCGCTCCGCACTGCTAAAGCTAACTCTCTCTCCTCTGCTCTCATCCTTCTAGACCTATCGGCTGCCTTCGATACTGTGAACCATCAGATCCTCCTCTCCACCCTCTCCGAGTTGGGCATCTCCGGCGCGGCCCACGCTTGATTGCGTCCTACCTGACAGGTCGCTCCTACCAGGTGGCGTGGCGAGAATCCGTCTCCACACCACGTGCTCTCACCACTGGTGTCCCCAGGGCTCTGTTCTAGGCCCTCTCCTATTCTCGCTATACACCAAGTCACTTGGCTCTGTCATAACCTCACATGGTCTCTCCTATCATTGCTATGCAGACGACACACAATTAATCTTCTCCTTTCCCCTTCTGATGACCAGGTGGCGAATCGCATCTCTGCATGTCTGGCAGACATATCAGTGTGGATGACGGATCACCACCTCAAGCTGAACCTCGGCAAGACGGAGCTGCTCTTCCTCCCGGGAAGGACTGCCCGTTCCATGATCTCGCCATCACGGTTGACAACTCCATTGTGTCCTCCTCCCAGAGCGCTAAGAACCTTGGCGTGATCCTGGACAACACCCTGTCGTTCTCAACTAACATCAAGGCGGTGGCCCGTTCCTGTAGGTTCATGCTCTACAACATCCGCAGAGTACGACCCTGCCTCACACAGGAAGCGGCGCAGGTCCTAATCCAGGCACTCGTCATCTCCCGTCTGGATTACTGCAACTCGCTGTTGGCTGGGCTCCCTGCCTGTGCCATTAAACCCCTACAACTCATCCAGAACGCCGCAGCCCGTCTGGTGTTCAACCTTCCCAAGTTCTCTCACGTCACCCCGCTCCTCCGCTCTCTCCACTGGCTTCCAGTTGAAGCTCGCATCCGCTACAAGACCATGGTGCTTGCCTACGGAGCTGTGAGGGGAACGGCACCTCAGTACCTCCAGGCTCTGATCATGCCCTACACCCAAACAAGGGCACTGCGTTCATCCACCTCTGGCCTGCTCGCCTCCCTACCACTGAGGAAGTACAGTTCCCGCTCAGCCCAGTCAAAACTGTTCGCTGCTCTGGCCCCCCAATGGTGGAACAAACTCCCTCACGACGCCAGGACAGCGGAGTCAATCACCACCTTCCGGAGACACCTGAAGGAATACCTAGGATAGGATAAAGTAATCCCTCTCACCCCCCCCTTAAAAGATTTAGATGCACTACTGTTCCACTGGATGTCATAAGGTGAATGCACCAATTTGTAAGTCGCTCTGGATAAGAGCGTCTGCTAAATGACTTAAATGTAAATGTAACATGATACCCATTAGCTACATCACTAGTAGCATTAGCCATGTAACAGTATTAATGCCCTGGATGCCATTGGAGGTGCCAATAGGTGCCATTTTGTTTGAGCGTTGGCCTCAGATAAAGTGAAATGAGCTGATAGAAATAAGGTGGATTGGGTAAAAGGGCACCCTCACCTGAGATGGTGGTCGTTACAGCTGTCTGGCTGGGGTAGGCCTGCTGGGAAAATGGCTTAATGCTGAAGATAAAAAGACAGAATTAGGAAGTTGACCTGGTTATTGTAATAATACAAAAAATTAACTAGGTAGATAAGTTATAAAATCAAGCTAACAAATTAGTTAAGTTATTACTTCATCATCGTATATTATCAATAACAAGACAGACACTTTATTTTATTTACTTTCATGCTCTTTTGCACACCAGTATCCCTACTTGCACATCATCATCTGCTCATTTATCACTCCAGTGTTAATCTACTAAATTGTAACTATTCGCTCCTATGGCCTATTTATTGCCTATCCCCTCGTGCCTTTTGCACACACTGTATATATACTTAATTTTTTCTACTGTGTCATTGATTTGTTTATTGTGTTATTGGCTTGTTTATTGTTTACTCCATGTGTAACTCTGTGTTGTTGTCTGTGTCACACTGCTTTGTTTTATCTTGGCCAGGTCGCAGTTGCAAATGAGAACTTGTTCTCAACTAGCCTAACTGGTTAAATAAAGGTGAAAAAATAATAATAATAAAAGACACATTAGGACGACTTACTCTTGTGATGATCCAGGCTGGCCAGTGGACATCATACCTTGCCAAAACTAGGGAAGAGTAAATTAATGGACAATCAGGACAGCACAATGCACATCAAGTTAATTGTTACGAAATATGTGGGTTTAGTGAGGGGTGTCTTACTCCTGTCGCCCCAGGGAAGGTGGGTCTTGGGAGGCCCAGCTTGTTGTGGATGGCAGTGGCAGAGACGATCTGAGCCGAGGACATGGAGGCCATACTCTGCAGTGCCTTGTCTTTCACACTCTGGTCCTTCAGTAGAACACAACACAATGACTCAGAGTGGTGGGACAAAGAACAAGCAACAACAGCCAAACAAACACACCCACACACATATAGACAACCTCACACACACACCCACACACATATAGACAACCTCACACACACAAGGCCGTCTATTTGCCTGAAAAAGATGTGCTTTAAAGAGTACAGAATTCTATTGCTCTTCATTTTTCTCTGAGACTGAATAAAAACACAGAATAAAAACACAGAACACCCATTGTGTTGTTATTGAGTCTTGAATTGAATACCTAACCATTTAAATGTGTTTATCTTCTAAGGGCAGAGCTTGTCTTGTATGAAAAAACAGTACATTACCCAAACAGATTGTCACAAGTGGCGCAACTAAGGGCTGGATTTAATCCGTATTGCGGAAGATCCGAGTTAAAATTCGAAGGTAATTTATGATTGAGTTGACATTGGCAGCGTTTACTGCAGTCTACTTTAACGTTGTAACATTGCCTTTAAATTTCAATCGAGCTATAACACGGATACAGATTGATTCCAGCCCTAAGTGATTGAAAGAATCCCACAACCAAGGACATCAGGGCAAGATTCTAGTGTATGCTGAACATTGGAAAGAAAGCACTCCGGTGCTTGAGTTCTCTGTAGAGAAGTGGCATCTGTGGACATTTTATAAGTCGTACATTTTAATCAAATTTATGAAAATCATACAGTATCAGTAAAAGGTGTTGACATACAGTTGAAGTCGGAAGTTTACATACACTTGTTTTTCAACCACTCCACAAATTTCTTGTTAACTTCCTGGTGACGGGGCAGTATTTTCACGTCCGGATGAAATGCATGCCCAAATTCAACTGCCTGCTACTCATCCCCAAAAGATAAGATGTGCATATCATTAGTAGATGTGGATAGAAAACACTCTGAAGTTTCTAAAACTGTTTGAATCATGTCATGTGTCATGTGAGTATAACAGGACTTATGTAGCAGGCTAAACCCAGAGGACAAACCACTCAAATTTTTCTTTTGAGGTCACTTTTTCATTGGGAATCCAGATTTCAAGGGACCTTCTTGCAGTTCCTATCGCTTCCACTGGATGTCACCAGTCTTTAGAAATTGGTTGAGGTTTTTCCTTTGTGTAAAGGGGTAGCCCTGTTCAAAACAAGGGTCACTTCAAGTGTACTGTTAGATAGAGGCGCGTGCCCAGAAAGGTAGCGTCAGTTTGTTTTCTTCCTGTATTGAACACAGATCATCCCGCCTTCAATTTGATCAATTATTTACTTAAAAAAATACCTAACGTTGTATTACAAAAGTAGTTTGAAATGTTTTGGCAAAGTTTACAGGTAACTTTTGAGATATTTTGAGGTCAAGTTGCGCACGTTGGAACCGGTGTTTTTCTGGATCAAATGCGCCAACTAAATGGACATTTTGGATATATATCGACGGAATTAATAGAACAAAGGGACCATTTGTGATGTTTATGGGACATATTGGAGTGCCAACAAAAGAAGCTCGTCAAAGGTAGGGCATGATTTATATTTTTATTTCTGCGTTTTGTGTCGCGCCTGCAGGGTTGAAATATGTTTTCCCTCTTTGTTTACGGAGGTGCTACCCTCAGATAATAGCATTGTTTGCTTTCGCTGAAAATTTGGTTTCTTACATGTGTGATTTCATGAAGGTTTGATTTTTATAGTAATTTATTTGAATTTGGCGCTCTGCATTTTCACTGGCTTTTGGCCAGGTATCCCAGAGAGGTTAAACTATAGTTTGGCAAGTCGGTTAGGACATCTACTCTGTGCATGACACAAATAATTTTTCCAACAATTGTTTACAGACAGATGATTTCACTTAGAATTCACAGTGGGTCAGAAGTTACATACAGTAAGTTGACTGTGCCTTTAAACAGCTTGGAAAATTCCAAGATGTCATGGCTTTAGAAGCTTCTGATAGGCTAATTGACATCATTTGAGTCAATTGGAGGTGTACCTGTGGATGTATTTCAAGGCCTACCTTCAAACTCAGTGCTTCTTTGCTTGACATCATGGTAAAATCAAAATAAATCAGCCAAGACCTCAGAAAAAAATACTAGACCTCCACAAGTCTGGTTCATCCTTGGGAGCAATTTCCACATGCCTTAAGGTACCACGTTCATCTGTACAAACAATAGTACGCAAGTATAAACACCATAGGACTACGCAGCCGGCATACCGCTCAGGAAGGAGACGCGTTCTGTCTCCTAGAGATGAACGTACTTTGGTGCGAAAAGTGCAAATCAATCTCAGAACAACAGCAAAGGACCTTGTGAAGATGCTGGAGGAAACAGGTACAAAAGTATCTATATCCACAGTAAAACGAGTCCTAAAATTATGTGGATATATTGAAGCAACTTCTCAAGACATCAGTCAGGAAGTTAAAGCTTGGTCGCAAATGTGTCTTCCAAATGGACTATGACCGCAAGCATACTTCCAATGTTGTGGCAAAATGGCTTAAGGACAACAAAGTCAAGGTATTGAAGTGGCCATCACAAAGCGCTGACCTCAATCCCATAGAAAATTTGTGTGAAGAACTGAAAAAGTGTGTGCGAGCAAGGAGGCTTCCAACCTGATTCAGTTACACCAGCTCTGTCAGGAGGAATGGGCCACAATTCACCCTACTTATTGTGGGAAGCTTGTGGAAGGCTATCCAAAACTTTTGATCCAAGTTAAACAATTTAAAGACAATGCTACCAAAATCTAAATGAGTGTATGTAAACTTCTGACCCACTGGGAATGTGATGAAAGAAATAAAAGCTGAAATAAATCATTCTCTCTACTATTATTCTGACATTTCACATTTTTTAAATAAAGTGGTGATCCTAACTGACCCAAGACAGGGAATTTGTACTTGGATTAAATGTCAGTAATTGTGAAAAGTTTAAATGTATTTGGCTAAGGTGTAGGTGAACTTCCGACTTCAACTGTACCTACTCATTCAAGGGTTTTTCTTTATTTTTACTATTTTCTACATTGTAGAATGATAGTGAAGACATCAAACCTATGAAATAACACATATGGAATCAGGTAGTAACCGAGAAAGTGTTAAACAAATCAAAATAGATTTTAGATTCTTCAAACTAGCCACCCTTTGCTTTGATGACAGCTTTGCACACTCTTGGCATTCTCTCAACCAGCTTCATGAGGAATGCTTTTCCAACAATCTTGAAGGAGTTCCCACATATACTGAGCACTTGATGGATGCTTTTCCTTCACTCTGTGGTCCTTTACTCTGAGGTCAGGTGATTGTGGAGGCCAGGTCATCTGAGGCAGCACTCCATCACTCTCCTTGGCCAAATAGTCCCTAAACGGTCTGGAGGTGTGTTACCGGTCATTGTCCCGTTAAAAAACAAATTATAGTCCCACTAAGCGCAAACCAGATGGGATGGCGTATCGCTGCAGAATGTTGTGGTAGCCATGATGGTTAAGAGTGCCTTGAATTCTAAATCAATCACAAAAAGTGTCAACAGAAAAGCACCCCCACACCATCACATCTCCTCCTCCATGATTCACAGTGGGAACCACACATGCAGAGATCATCCGTTCACCTACGCTGGGTCTCACAAAGACATGGCAGTTGTAATCAAAAATCTCAAATTTGGACTCATCAGACCAAAGGACAGATTTCCACTGATCTAATGTCCATTGCTCATGTTTCTTGGCCCAAGCGAGTCTCTTTTTATTATTGGTGTTCTTTAGTAGTGGTTTCTTTGCAGCAATTCGATCATGAAGGCCTGATTCACACAGTCTTCTCTGAACAGCCGATGTTGAGATGTGTCTGCTACTTGAACTCTGAAGCATTTATTTGGGCTGCAATCTGAGGTGCAGTTAACTCTAATGAACTTATCCTCTGCAGCAGAGGTAACTCTGGGTCTTCCTTTCCTGTGGCGGTCCTCATGAGAGCCAGTTTCATCATAGTGCTTGATGTTTTTTGTGATGACGCTTGAAGAAACTTTCAAAGTTCTTGAAATGTTCCGTACTGACTGTCTTAAAGTAATTATGGACTGTCGTTTCTCTTTGCTTATTTGAGATGTTTTTGCCATAATATGGACTTTTACATGGACTCTTTTACCAAATAGGGCTATCTTCTGTATACCACCCCTACCTTGTCACAACACAACTGATTAGCTCAAATGCATTATGCATTATTCCACAAATAATCTTCTTGCGACTAGCAATCCCGTATCCGGGAGCGTAATCATAGCCTCAAGCGCATTACCATAACGCCACTTTTCCTATTCATGAAAATCGCAAATTAAATGAAATAAATACATTCAAACACAAGCTTAGCCTTTTGTTAACAACACTGTCATCTCAGATTTTCAAAATATGCGTTACAGCCAACGCTAGACAAGCATTTGTGTAAGTTTATCATGGCATAATGCTATGCTAGGCTCTGCTGGCAGCAGGCAACATTTTCATGAAAATAAGAAAATCAACCAAATTAAATCATTTACCTTTGAAGAATGCTTTCACACAGGAGACTCCCAGTTAGATAGCAAATGTTCCTTTTTTCCAAAAATAATATTTTTGTAGGCGAAGAAAAAGGTCCCGTTTGTTCATCCTGCTTGGCTGAGAAATCGACCGAAAAATACTTAAACTATAACGCCAAACTTTTTAAAAATTTGCTCCATAATATCAACAGAAACACGGCAAACGTTGTTATGGATCCATCCTCAAGGTGTTTTTAACATATGTATTCGATAATATATCCGTCGAGGCAGTTGGTTTCTCATAAGAAATTATTGGAAAAATGGCTACCTCAGTATTTTACGTAAGATTTTCTCCGGGAGACACCATGTGACCACTCGCCCTATATGGTCCCTTACAGCCATTCTCCAATGGAAATGCCTAAAAAGACGTCACAATGCTATAGACACCTTGGGGAAAACGTGGAAAACGTAAGCTCACTCCTAGCTCCTTCACAGCCATATAAGGAGTCATTGGCATGAGGCGGTTTCAAGAAATGCGGCACTTCCTGATTGAATTTTTATCTGGGTTTCGCCTGTAACATCAGTTCTGTGGCACTCACAGTTTTGGAAACGTCAGAGTGTTTTCTTTCCAAAGCTGTCAATTATATGCATAGTCAAGCATCTTTTCATGACAAAATATCTTGTTTAAAACGGGAACGTTTTTCATCCAAAAATTAAAATAGCGCCCCCTATATCCAAGGCACACCTGTTAGATTAAATGTATTCCAGGTGACTACCTCATGAAACTGGTTGAGAGAATGCCAAGAGAGTGCAAAGTTGTCATCACGGAAAAGGGTGGCTACTTTGAAGAATCTTGTTTTACACTTTTTTGGTTACAACATGATTCCATATGTGTTATTTCATAGTTTTGATGTATTCACTATTATTCTACAATGTAGAAAATAGTGAAAATAAAGAAAAACCCTTGAATGAGTAGGTGTGTCCAAACGTTTGACTGGTATTGTATGCGTGGGTTAATGGACTGCCTCACTGCCATTTGAATGAAAGAAGCCTTGGGAGAAGATGAGCATGCTGGCAATGACGACGCACTGAGATGGAGCGTACGCAGTAGCTGCTGGTGATAGATACACACAGGACATACATTACACAGTACATAGGCCTTCCGCAGCAGAACACAACACTATGGATCTAAGAGCAGGGACACCTTCACATCAAGCTATACAGACGGGCCTGAAGCACAACCAACAGTACAGTATATTGAGGGTGGTACTTACCATACATGTGACCTAAATGCAAAGAGATGAGAGTGGTTATATTCTTACAGGCCACCTGTATTCTTCGCTATTTGGACAAGACTAACTAGTGCCTGTATTACAACATAGGATGATGATAATGTTCCGATAGTTAGAGATGAAATGGGAGGTATTGACAGTGGTATGTAAAGCATGACCTTGCAAACATAGGCCATGCAAGCCGAACCTGCATGAACAGCTTCCATGTTAAACGATAATAAGGTCATAACTTCTGGCTGACTGCTAGCTCATCTACTGTACAATCAACAGCGAACACGTCTTGGTAGTACGCTGCCTGAATATGCTGTCAGTGGCTTGCTGTCTTAACATCATGCACTGTGAATATTGTGCAATCTATTTTCGTGATCAATATTTATATAACAAAAATATATATATTTCAGTATTTTCTTGCAAGTTGACGGAAGAGATCTGCATTGTACAACACTGTTTAATGAAATATTATGAAACTGAACATATAATTAAATCCTTGATCAGTGACAAAGAGTGAAGAACTATCACATTGCAAAGACATTTCAGTTCCGTTATTCTTTTGTTAGTTACAGGAAGCAATAAGAAACAGAGCACAACACGGGGAAGTCTGGGACTAGCCCATCGAATGCTAAACAGGAATATCAGATGTGAGGAATCTTAGATGCATCCCACCTGTCACCATGGCAACAGAAACAGGAAGCTACACAAACAGTGCAGTAGGCAGTAGCTCTTACCTTTAGCTTGGTGTGAAACTCCCGAGATTTCCGTCTGGCAAGAACCTGAATGTGACTGGAGACCTGTTGGGAGGGAGACAAGGGAACAGACTGTTACCATGGAGATGAAAAGAAAGCGGGCCTAACCCCGCCACTGGGGACACACACTCCTCCCTTGACAACTGCTGCCAGCGCCCTGTATCCCTCCACCTTTCTCTCTGGCTAAGATTCAACAGTGAAAAAACACCTGTGGTCTTTTGTCATCAAGTGCTATGCATCATGCAAAAACATTCTTCAATAGGAGACCTGTTTTGATTCTATGCATAGCCACACAGCTCAAAGTGTCTGAGTTCGGCCTGTGGTGTCAGATGACCTGCATTCCAGCACCCTCTAAGGGCTGCACAGAAAATGGCAACGTGTGTACATCAGGGATTGGACAGTGAGTGAATATACCTCAGGGATTGGACAGTGAGTGATGTAAAGAAATGCTATTTCTTATGCAGGTGACCAGCCTACTGCTATTACATTGCTATAACTGAGACAACGTATTTTCACAGTAAAGCATGTTGGGTCCCATACAGGATAGCTCCCACACACACACACATTACACACACTAACTGCCGAGGACACACAGCCTGGGCACACAGCCTGGGCTTGCAGACAAACCAGCGCACACACATAATCTCCTTTCTAGCCGAACATTGTGTGACCAAGAACAGACAGGCCCGAAGAGGATTCTACGATGACGGACAGACAACTGAGCCAATGGCGGAAGACTACAGACTACACCCCAGCCTGAACCAATCCAAAGATCCGATCTTCTAGAATCAACCTACTTTCTGTTCCTTATATAAGGATTGTGTAAATTGTTAACAGCCTCTTTCCTGCTGGTTCTGTGCGAGCTAACGGAAGGGCCGTAATTACGCTGTGCCAGATATCTTTACTCTGAATAAACTGTCGCTTGTCGTACAATTTACCACTTTGTCTGAATCGATCCTTGACCGGCTCACCCTTCTACATATCCCATTATTAACAGTGAGTATGTACATCAGGGATTGGACAGTGAGGGACTACTTCAGGGATTGGACAGTGAGTGAGTATGTACATCAGGGATTGGACAGTGAGTGAGTATGTACATCAGGGATTGGACAGTGAGGGACTACTTCAGGGATTGGACAGTGAGTGAGTATGTACATCAGGGATTGGACAGTGAGTGAGTATGTACATCAGGGATTGGACCGTGAGGGACTACTTCAGGGATTGGACAGTGAGTATGTACATCAGGGATTGGACAGTGAGTGAGTATGTACATCAGGGATTGGACAGTGAGTGACTACTTCAGGGATTGGACAGTGAGTGAGTATGTACATCAGGGATTGGACAGTGAGTGACTACTTCAGGGATTGGACAGTGAGTGAGTATGTACATCAGGGATTGGACAGTGAGTGAGTATGTACATCAGGGATTGGACAGTGAGTGAGTATGTACATCAGGGATTGGACAGTGAGTGACTACTTCAGGGATTCGACAGTGAGTGGTTCAGGTTTCATTACACAGTGCACAGCATATCTGAGTCAGTGTTTCCCCTATATTCATTTCTCAGCGACCTGTGCAGCCATTGCTAAATCGTTGCCGCCACGCCAGAAAATGTGATAAATGTTTTAAGTAATACTAATTATATATATATGGAGAGAGAGAGAGAGAGAGAGGAGAGAGAGAGAGAGAGAGAGAGAGAGAGAGAGGGAGGGAGAGAGAGAGAGAGAGTGTGTGAGAGAGAGAGAGAGTGAGAGAGAGAGAGAGAGAGAGAGAGAGAAAATAGGGTTGGTAAAACATTTTCAGTGTAAACTGAAATGTGTAGAATTGCAGGAAATTAGTTTTAAAATGGCAACATTTTGTCTCTGTGGCCAAGAGAAGGGACTCTGATATTTTGAGTTCGGAGACCATACCACTCCCCTCCTTGCCACAAAAAAAAGCAAAAAAAAGTGAAAACTCATATGGGAAAGGCAGTCCCTCTTACCTGCTTTCTTGTCCTTGTCTTTCCCGTTCTTAGTTTGATGTATCTTGCTATCAATTCATTGCGACCTGAGGGAAGAAACAAAGCACTAAGACAGCAGTCTGGGTGTGTAGGTAATGACCCCCTGACTTTTGTGTCCACTCTAGACAGGTGGGTATATGTGGAGGGGGCCTGGTGGGGGAGACTAACCCTAACCCGCGTTCACATGGAGGGGACCATTGTGTTAAGGCCACACGGACAGGCGGACAACATGTGACCTCGGCCGAACAAACAGCATCTGGGGGATTTAGTGGTGTGACCCTACTCCCAGCAGGCCCGCACTGTAATCTCCCACCGCCCATGCTGGGGCCTCCCTACTCTCAATCGTGTACACATAACATGACAATATGGGCATTCATGCAGACGCCCAATCCCCAGATCAAAGGCCCCCAAACGGCCAGCTGTAAGCATGCTTACTGCTGAATAATTCATTCTTTTCACCAGCTTGCAAACACGCTCAGCAGGACTTGGCAGGCGCACTAAACAAGAGAGAGGGAGAGAGAGGGTTAAGGAAAGAGTGAGAGAGGGAGGGAGAGAGCGAGCGGGATGGAGGGAAGGAAGGAGAAAGAGAGAGAGAAGATTAAAGACCCTCAACCAAACAGACGAAACCAAGAAAATCCCTCCCCCATGATACTCATAAAATAGCCCACTATGGGTTGAGTAAGCTAATCTTTATTTTCAAAACTAGACAAAAAGATTGCACTCCCAGAAGAGTGCCAAGACAGAGAAGGTTCTGCACTGATGGACATTATTATAGTCAAACGTTTCAGAGGTAACACTGCTCTATTTCACTCAGCTTTTTTTCTGAAACCTTGTTCAAAGTCTGGTCCATCACAAATCCCTGCTGTGCTTGTTTTCTCTGTAAAACCAGCCAATTAATGTCATTACTGCATGTGAAACATATATTCAAATTAGTTTTCTCTAAAAACACAAATAAAAGAAAATGCCTTGCAAATCCTTCAAGCAAATATCAACTAGACAATATATCCTTTCATGATCCCTCAAAAGCAGGAAAAATGGTGGGGAACATATTACTAGCAGTGTTAGACCAGAATACAATGGACGTCTACAGGTAGTACTGTAGAGGTGTGACGTTTAAACATCTAAACGAATTTGGGATCGTTAACATTTAGAAAAAATCCCTAACTGAAAACGTTTTATTAAATTAAAATCACAGTGCCGTCATCACAAGACTACCGCTAACAGATTGGTCCCGATCATCATCATCATAAAGGCAAAACAATGTTTTTAGCTAGCATTAAACTTATCTTATAAAAAACAATCAATCATAATCACGAGTTAACTACACATGGTTGATGATATTACTAGATATTATCTAGCGTGTCCTGTGTTGCATATAATCTGACTAAGCATACAAGTATCTAAGTATCTGACTGAGCGGTGGTAGGCAGAAGCAGGCGCGTAAACATTCATTCAAACAGCACTTTCGTGCGTTTTGCCAGCAGCTCTTCGTTGCGCGTCAAGCATTGCGCTGTTTATGATTTTAAACCTATCAACTCCCGAGATGAGGCTGGTGTGACCGAAGTGAAATGGCTGACTAGTTAGCGCGCGCTAATAGCGTTTCAAACTTCACTTGCTCTGAGCCTTGGGTGGTTGTTTCCCTTGCTCTACATGGGTAACGCTGCTTCGATGTGGTAGCTGTTGTCATTGTGTTACTGGTTCGAGCCCGGGGAGGAGCGAGGAGAGGGACGGAAGCTATACTGTTACACTGGCAATACTAAAGTGCCTATAAGAACATCCAATAGTCAAAGGTTAATGAAATACAAATGGTATAGAGGGAAATAGTCCTATAATAACTAAAACCTAAAACTTCTTACCTGGGAATACTGAAGACTCATGTTAAAAGGAACCACCAGCTTTCATATGTTCTCATGTTCTGAGCAAGGAACTGAAACGTTAGCTTTCTTACATAGCACATATTGCACTTCTACGTTCTTCTCCAACACTTTGTTTTTGCATTATTTAAACCAAATTGAACATGTTGCATTATCTGCTTGTGGCTAAATTGATGTTATTGATGTATTATAATAAGTTAAAATAAGTGTTAATTCAGTATTGTTGTAATTGTCATTATTACAAATACTTTTTATTTGTATTTTTTTAAATCGCCGATTAATCGGCATCGGCTTTTTTGGTGCTCCAATAATTGGTATCGGCGTTGGAAAATCATAATCGGTCGAACTCTAGCGCGGATGCTACGCTACAGGACTGTTTTGCTAACACAGACTGGAATATGTTCCGGGATTCATCCAATGGCATTGAGGAGTATATCACCTCAGTCATTGGCTTCATCAATAAGTGCATCGACGACGTCGTCCCCACCGTGACTGTACATACATATCCCAACCAGAAGCCATGGATTACAGACAACATTCGCACCGAGCTAAAGGATAGAGCTGCCATTTTCAAGGAGCGGGACACTAATCCAGACGCTTACAAGAAATCCTGCTATATCCTCAGACAAACCATCAAACAGGCAAGCGTCAATACAGGACTAAGATTGAATCCTACTACACCGGCTCTGACTCTTGTTGGATGTGGCAAGGCTTGAAAACTATTACGGACTACAAAGGACCACAGCCGTGAGCTGCCCAGTGACGCAAGCCTGCCAGACGAGCGGAATGTATTTTATGCTGGCTTCGAGGCAAGCAACACTGAAGTATGCATGTGATCACGCTCCCCGTAGCCGATGTGAGCAATACCTTTAACTTCTTTGGGACTGGGGGGCAGTATTGAGTAGCTTGGATAAAAAATGTGCCCAGAGTAAACTGCCTGAGTAGCTAGAATATGCATATAATTAGTAGATTCTGTTAGAAAACACTCTGAAGTTTCTAAAACTGTTTGAATGTTGTCTGTGAGTATAACAGAACTCATATGGCAGGCAAAAACCTGAGAATAAATCCAACCAGGAAGTGGGAAATCTGAGGTTTGTAGTTTTTCAAGTCATTGCCTATCGAATATATACAGTGTCTATGGGGTCATATTGCACTTCCTAAGGCTTCCACTAGATGTCAACAGTCGTTAGAACCTTGTTTCAGGCTTCTACTGTGAAGGAGGAGAGAATGAGAGCTGTTTCAACCAGAGGTCTGGCAGAGTGCCATGAGCTGATGAAGTGCGCCCCTGTGAGAGTTAGCTGGAGGTAAAAAAGGAGGTATTTGGATATAAATTATGGACTTTATCGAACAAAACAAACATTTATTGTGGAACTGGGTTTCCTGGGAGTGCATTCCGATGAAGATCATCAAAGGTAAGTGAATATTTATAACGCTATTTCTGACACCTCTCCTTCTTTGGAAAATGGCTGGATGTTTTTCTGTGACTAGCGCTGACCTAACATAATCGCAAAGTGTGCTTTCGCCGTAAAGCGTTTTTGAAATCTGACAGCGGTTGCATTAAGAACAAGTTTATCTATATTTCCATGCATAACACTTGTATCTTTTATCAATGTGTATTATGAGTATTTCTGTAATTTGATGTGGCTCTCTGCACTTTCACCAGATGTTTGTTTGAGACAATGCATTTCTGATCATAACACACCAATTTCAAATGAGGTTTTTGGGCATAAAGATTAACTTTATCGAACAAAACACACATTTATTGTGTAACATGAACTCCTGTGAGTGCCATCTGATGAAGATCAAAGGTAAGTGACTCATTTAATCACTATTTCTGATTTTTGTGAGCCCTCTCCTTGGCTGGAAAATGGCTGTATGGTTTTCTGTGACTAGGTGCTGACCTAACATAATCGTTTGGTGTGCTTTCACTGTAAAGCCTATTTGAAATCGGACACTGTGGCTGTGGTTTGAGGAATTTTGATTATGGGATTTCTGTTGTTTTGAATTTGTCATCATGCAATTTCACCCGCTGTTGGCGAGGTGGGACGCTACCGTCCCACATATCCCAGAGAGGTTAAACAGGTCAACATTCACAAAGCCACAGGGCAAGACGGATTACCAGGACATGTACTCAAAGCATGCATGGATCAACTGGCAAGTGTCTTCACTGATATGTTCAACCTCTCCCTGACAGAGTCTGTAATACCAACATGTTTCAAACAGACCTAAAGGATTACTGCCCCGTAGCACTCACGTCGGTAGCCATGAAGTGCTTTGAAAGGATGGTCATGGCTCACATCAACACCATCATGCAGAAACCCTAGACCCACTCCAATTTGCATACCGCCCCACAGTCACATTCACACAGTCGCACTCCACACTGCCCTTTCCCACCTGGACAAAAGGAACACCTATGTGAGAATGCTGTTCTTTGACTACAGCTCAGCATTCAACACCATAGTACCCACATAACTCATCACTAAGATAAGGACCCTGGGACTAAACACCTCCCTCTGCAACTGGATCCTGGACTTACCACCTGCCCCCAGGTGGTAAGGGTAGGCAACAACACATCTGCCATGCTGATCCTCAACACTGGGGCCCCTAAGGGGTGCACGCTTAGTCCCCTCCTGTACTCCCTGTTCACCCACCACAAGGTGGCCAAGCATGACTCTAACACCATCATTAAGTTTGCTGATGACACAACAGTGGTAGGCCTGATCACCGACAACAATGAGACAGCCTATAGGGAGGAGGTCAGAGACCTGGCAGTGTGGTGCCAGGACAACAACCTCTCTCTCAATGTGAGCAAGACAAAGGAGTTGATCGTGGATTATAGGAAAAGGAAGGCCAAACAGGAAATAGAAGAGGGCCAATCACCAACGAACTATCATGGTCCAAACACACCAAGACAGTTGGGAAGAGGGCACGACAACACCTTTTCTCCCCTCGGGAGGAAATATTTGACATGGGTCCCCAGATCCTCAAGTTCTACCGCTGTACCATCGAGGGAATCCTGACCGGTTGCATCACCGCCTGGTGTGGCAACTGCTCGGCATCTGTCTGTAAAGCACTACAAAGGGTAGTGCGTACAGCCCAGTACATGACTGGGGCCAAGCTTCCTGACATCCAGGACCTGTATACTAGGCGGTGTCAGAGGAAGGCCCAAAACATTGTCAGAGACTCCAGTCACCCAAGTCATAGACTGTTCTCTCTGCTACCGCACGGCAAGCGGTACCGGAGCTCCAAGTCTAGGACCAAAAAGCTTCTCAGACTGCCATAAGCCATAAGACTGCTGAACAATTAATCAAATGGCCACCTGGACTATTTACATTGACAACCCCCTCCTTTGTTTTTACACTGCTGCTACTCGCTGTTTATTACTTTAGTTTACTTAGTAAATAATTTCTTAACTCTATTTCTTGAACTGCATTGTTGGTTAAGGGCTTGTAAGTAAGCATTTCACGGTAAAGTCTACACCACTTGTAGTCGGTGCATGTGACAAATACAATTTGATTTGGTAGGTAGGACTGCAGTAGATTGAATCGCATTGCCCCTAGCGGTCATACTGTACAGTATGTGACCATATCTGAACTGTGAATTCGCTTAATTTTATGTTGCTTTTTAATACGTTTAAACGAGAGAAAACATGGCAGTTGAAAACGTTAAGAAATGTTTTACATTTGTTGCAGCCCTTACTACAGTATAGATTGGAGTTATGGTTAACAAGTTGGAGTTGTGAGTTCTGTGGGTCGACGAGGTAGGGTTGGTGTATGGGTTGGACATGTTTGACAATGTTAGGTTGGAGGTTAAAGCTCTCATTACTCTGGTTTGCCTGATCAGCAGACTGCTGCAAAACCACTTGACAGTTGATAGTGTGTGTGGGCAGTTCTGTGTTACACTGCCCAGGCTGATGGACGGAGCAGGACCCTGACCCACACTGACTCACTTCGCACGCACGCACGCACGCACGCACGCACGCACGCACACACACACACACACACACACACAACCAGAGAAAGTTACTTTATCATGACCCACCATTGACAACTGACACATTCCAGAGAGCTTGATGCCTGTAGCTGATATGCGTCAAAGAGTTATTTTTTTTGTTGGTAACCGTATTAAAAAGTGTTTTTCTTGTCTCTCAGCTGAGACCTTTTTAACACTCATTTCCTTTCCCACACTGAGCACACTCCCACGAGGCTCTGCAGTAGAACACGGTGATGTCCGAGGACCCCAGAGAACACTCTGGCATTCTGACAACACGAGGATCACTCATACACTCATTCACTGCACCCTTCATGTGGTTTTACCATTAAACCTTACTCCATACATTTCTACTGCCAGGCAATATGAGCTGTTTCCAGCATCATATCAATAGATTTAAAGGCATTTCTCAGAGATGTTTCTAAGTGTCATTGTGAATCCCAGATATCAGGAAAGACGACTGTGACTTGGCTTGTTCCTGATTTAAAAATGGCATGAAAACCAAATAATGTATCGCTTATACAATTAAATCTTGAACCAATTAAAGTAGCTGCCCTCAGTATTGTACTGTTCCATCCGTTTGCTGCATGTTGCTATCAAGGTTGGGAGGCTAGCAACTTCAAATGTATCAAAAGTAATGACTCCCAACATTACAAATCACAAAATGATGTCCATGTACAACAAAATGCCTTGTTGTCTCTTGGTCCAGTGCTCTAACTTGTCACAGCCACGCACCCTCCTTCCATAGCTCTCTGATTAACCCAAATTTACATAGCGACCGGCGCCCTAATCCTTTCCACTCTTTACTCCCCCTACCCAGAATGCACTGGGCCCCAGGCAGGCCCCTGTCTCCCGGCTGTGCGGAGTGAGTGCATGAGAGACCCAAATCCTCTGGACAATAGCCTAGCTGTCCCGCCGGCCATGATGGATGACTCAAGGGTCTCAGGCTCACATTAGCATCACAAAAGTGTAAAGCCAGCCTTTCAGTTGGAGGTCCCTGGCTGGCTAGGGAGAGATGGGGGAGATGGGAGAGAAGCGCTATAACTACAACGCACTTGAACACTACCATGGCTAAAGTTGCTGTATCTTTACTCCAGTCCAGCTCCATAACCCTGGGCGCTGTCTGGTCTGGTCTCCATATTTTCACACACAAACGTAGAGGGCTACCTTGGGGTGGGGTCTGGTATGGGAATAATACAACCACCCATGTGATAAGAGACCTTAAAGCTTCAGAAACCTATGAAACAGGTGACCAACAAATGGTAAGTATGTTAAGACCATATTACGCATTGGATATTTAAAAAATACAGTGTTTACACTACCTTGTAGGTTACCAATAAAATGGGTGGATGGTGAAGTAGACATACTTGGTATTCACATCTCAAAAAATATAAATTAATTTACCACAATTCATTTCAATAGAAAGTTAGCAAAAATAGATGAGATTTTGCAACCATGGAGAGGTAAATACTTGTATATTTTTTGAAAAATGACATTGATTAACTCTTTGGTCCTATCACAGTTTACTTACTTACGAATGGCATTGCCTATTCCAGATGATTCGTTTTTAAAATCATATGAGTAAAATATATTTCATTTTATTTGGAATTCTAAGCCAGACAAAATTAAATGTGCCTATTTATATAATGAATATGAGTTTGGGAGGCTAAGATTAATAAATATTAAACTTTAAACCTCTCACAAAAAGTTTCACTCATACATAAATTATACTTAAACCCAAAATTATTCTCCAGTAGATTATAAAGAAAAGCTCATCCTTTGTTCAAAAATTGCTTTAAAAAAAAATACTTCATACAGATTACAACTTCTCATTTCCAACTAATTGAAAATTAAATTTTGTTTAAAGTATTGTCCTTTCTTAAACAAGCCATACAAAGCAGGTTACAAATTCAGTTTTATCTTCCATAAAAGATAGAACACATATTACAACAAATGTTATGGTTAAAATCAAATATACTGATTAATTTAAAAAAACATTCTTTATGTAAAAAATGTTTAAAAATGGTATTATATTTATGAATGATATTATGAATAGAAATGGTGGAGTAATGTCACATTTGCAGTTATCGAAAATATATGGGAATATCTGCTCAATCCAAATTTACAACCAACTGATTGCAGCGCTACCACAAAAATGGAGGAGGCAAGTGGAATAGGGAGAAGGTAGGGAACTTGTTTGCCTGCCATATATTAAAGATACAAATTGGCTGAAAGGAACTGGCATAAATATAAAAATATACCAGTTTCATCAGAGGACAAAAATGTTGACAGCTGCGAGATTTTCGATGTACCAATTCCATGGCACAGCTGGTACAAAAAATTACACTTGACTCAACACTTAAGAGTTTTTCAATTTAAATTATTATACAAAATTCTTGCCACCAACAGAATGCTATATACAGTTGAAGTCAGAAGTTTACATACACCTTAGCCAAATACATTTAAACTCAGTTTTTCACAATTCCTGACATTTAATCCTAGTAAACATTCCCTGTCTTGGGTCAGTTAGGATCACCGCTTTATTTGAAGAATGTGAAATGTCAGAATAATAGTAGAGAGAAATATTTATTTCAGCTTTTGTTTCTTTCATCACATTCCCAGTGAGTCAGACATTTACATAAACTCAATTAGTATTTGGTAGCGTTGCCTTTAAATTGTTTAACTTGGGTCAAAGTTTCAGGTAGCCTTCCACAAGCTTCCCACAGGAAGTTGGGTGAATTTTGGCCCATTTCTCCTGACAGAGCTGGTGTAACTGAGTCAGGTTTGTAGACCTCCTTGCTTGCACACGCTTTTTCAGTTCTGCCCACAAATTTTCTATGGGATTGAGGACAGGACTTTGTGATGGCCACTCCAATACCTTGACTTTGTTGTCCTTAACCTCTTGGAACACTAGGAGCAGTATTTCATTTTTGGATGAAAAAAACGTTCCCGTTTTAAACAAGATATTTTGTCACGAAAATATGCTCAACTATGCATATAATTGACAGCTTTGGAAAGAAAACACTCTGACGTTTCCAAAACTGCACAGATATTATCTGTGAGTGCCACAGAACTGATGCTACAGGCGAAACCAAGATGAAACTTCAAACAGGAAATGAGACACCCCAAGGTGTCTGCAGCATTGTGACGTGTTTGTAGGCATATCATTGGAAGATTGGCCATAAGAGACTACATTTACCAGGTGTCCGCCCGGTGTCCTTTGTCGAAATTGGTGCGTAATCTCCAGCTGCAAGCATTCTTCCATGTGATTCAGAGGAGAGAGCAGACTTCCACGAACGATATATCATCGAAGAGATATGTGAAAAACACCTTGAGGATTGATTCTAAACGTTTACCATGTTTCAGTCGATATTATGGAGTTAATTTGGAAAAAAGTCCGGGATGGCTAGAATCAAGAGGTTAAGCCATTTTGCCACAACTTTGGAAGTATGCTTGTGGTCATTGTCCATTTGGAAGACCCATTTGCGACCAAGCTTTAACTTCCTGACTGATGTCTTGAGATGTTTCTTCAATATATCCACATAATTTTCCTGCCTCATGATGCCATCTATTTTGTGAAGTGCACCAGTCCCTCCTGCAGCAAAGCACCCCCACAACATGATGCTGCCATCCCCGTGCTTCAAGGTTGGGATGGTGTTCTTCGGCTTGCAAGCCTCCACCTTTTTCCTCCAAACATAACAATGGTCATTATGGCCAAACAGTTCTATTTTGTTTCATCGGACCAGAGGACATTTCTCCAAAAAGTATGATCTTTGTCCCCATGTGCAGTTGCAAACCGTAGTCTCTTTTTTATGGCGGTTTTGGAGTAGTGGCTTCTTCCTTGCTGAGCGGCCTTTCAGGTTATGTCGATACAGGACTAATTTTTACTGTGGATATAGATACTTTTGTACCTGTTTCCTCAAGCATCTTCACAAGGTCCTAGGCTGTTGTTCTGGGATTGATTTGCACTTTGCACCAAAGTACGTTCATCTCTAGGAGACAGAACGCGTCTTGATGGCTGCATGGTCCCATGGTGTTTATACTTGCGTACTATTGTTTGTACAGATGAACGTGGTACCTTCAGGCATTTGGAAATTGTTCCCAAGGATGAAGCTTCTAAAGCCATTACATAATTTTCTGGAATTTTCCAAGCTGTTTAAAGGCACAGTCAACTTAGTGTATGTAAACTTCTGACCCACTGGAATTGTGATACAGTGAATTATAATTGAAATAATCTGTCTGTAAACAATTGTTGTAAAAATTATTTGTGTCTTGCACAAAGTAGATGTCCTAACCGACTTGCCAAAACTATAGTTTGTTCACAAGAAATGTGTGGAGTGGTTGAAAAACGAGTTAAGGAATCCAACCTAAGTGTATGTAAACTTCCGACGTCAACTGTATATGGGGCATACAACAATCTCAGCTCTGTAGATTTTGTTGCGAAGAGACAGAATCAATAGATCATTTATTCTGGTATTGCCCCTATGTAGCTTGTTGCTGGTCACAGGTTCAGGAATGGTTAAAAAAAATCACAACATGCACTTAAAATGAACCTTACAAATTGCAGTGTTGGGTGATCTGGAAAGACATAATCAGTCAATAAATAATATAATAATACTGGTAGAAAAGGTTTTCATCTTTAGCTCACAATCTGTGGATAACATAGGATTACAAAGTTTAAATAATGTTGTAAAACATCACAGCACAATTGAAAAATATATGGCACATGGAAACCAAACACGGGCGGTCTATGGTGATAGGTGGGATGGGCTGAGAGTGGCTGAGGGTTGGTATTAAAGAGGTTGTTTGGTAATGTATGTCAAATGTATATGTAAAATGTGTAAAAAACGAAGATATTTGTTCTCTAAAGAGGGGGGGGGGTGGAGTGATTACATGGGGCGACAGGGTAGTCTAGTGGTTAGAGCGTTGGACTAGTAACCGTAAAGGCTGCTGACAAGGTAAATATCTGTCGTTCTGTCCCTCAACAAGGCAGTTAACCCACTGTTCCTAGGCTGTCATTGAAAATAAGAATTTGTCCTTAACTGACTTGCCTAGTTAAATAAAGGTAAAACATTTAAAAATGGAGAGAAAAAAGATAAAAACAAAGAATGAAAGAAACAAAAAGTATATTACTTCTGGACCTGTTAACCCTGAAAGGAAATAGACCTAGAGTTGTGAACAAAATGCTCTAGCCTTGGCCCTGTGTACCTAAACCAGATGGTGCTGCTCTGACCAATCCCTTAGCTTGGAGATAGGGAGCTTCGTCAGATACCATCTATAGCTCCAATGTAGGTGTTTCCCTCAGAGCAGTCAATGGGTGCAGCCGTAACTCCCCCTGACAAATACATCCACACACACTCACTCCTGGCAGACTGACATCTGACTCCATCCTGACCAGCTGCCCTGTAGATCGCTTGACACGGTACATTATGATCCCCCAGCACCCCCCCCCCCTCCCATTTAGAGAATGGGCCAGAAAAAGACTTCAAGGCCAAAGTCAGATGGTCTGACACCATGACGATGGCTTCTCTCATTATCAACATAGCCCTCCAGCCCTCCCTATGGACGCCTCCACTCTCCACCAATCACAAAGCACTTCCTTATACAAAAGGAGCCACTGGTCAGCCAAACACGCACAAGAGAACAAATGAATCTAATCACATTGTATTTGTCACATGCGGCAAATACAACAGGTGTAGTAGACCTTACCGTGAAATTACTTGCTTACAAGCCCTTAACTTCTCTCACGCAATCTGGGAATATCAAACATCTCTTGCTCCTCTAATTGCTAATTTGGGGAAGCCTTAGCACAGTAATGCACACACGTGTGAAATGAAAGGCAGAAACATTCCAAAAATTGTGATTAAGGCACGCTGTTGTATGTATGCAGGGATTTGGAGGATGTTTATTAATAGAACTATTTCCATTTCAGCAGTTCTTCCAGACCACACGGTTTCAAAATCAGATTAATGCATGAACATCTAGGAAGGCTGCTTTACAGCAGATCCCGGTAGCTTCCACTCAAAATAAAGTACTTCAGTGGTTTTAGAATGACTCCAAACTTCAGCCCAGTCTATGATGAACTTGGGGTATACCCTGGGGAGGCCATAGACCACGTCCTGGTTTGGCATTCATCGCAATTTTCAAAATTAAAAAGCCTGTGTGTGTGCGAATGCAAAGTATATATACAGCAGAAAGGCGCTCTAAGAAAACCACATTCCCTCTCTCCCAAACTGTGGTCTACTACTTCAACTCATGGCCCATCAGCCAACAGGTAAGGAGTGAGAGTCAGTGTGATTGAATGGTGCTGGTTGGTTTTAATGGGAGTAATTAGCCATGCTTCCTGTGTGTTGGGTCTTCTGGTGTTCTGACAGAGGCTTGGATAGAAATATTACCCCAGCATGCTGGAAATCACACATGGAAAAATAGAGACATCCTCAAGTGACCTCACTGCAGGTCTTACGATGCCTGATGAATGTGTTTTACCTTTCAAGGTTTACTTCAACCAAAAATAATGTACTGTACATCGCACATTAGTCAGTCGAAACAAATACTTTACATTGATGGAGAGAATGAAAGAGAGTTGTGACCTCTCGCATATTCTCCTCCCATCTCAATGATACTTTCTGTTACCATTAACTCATTACCTGTTTTTCTGTCTCTGTGTGGGTCTTCACACCAAGTATCTAGCAGGTCTTTCAAAGGTACAAATTGTCCCTGGAATAAGAGGAGAGTTTAACACAATGACCTACAGATGAACACCTAGTGCTCTTTTCTGAACAAAACACTCTAGACATACACATGCCTGTGAGGAGAGAGGCTCTGTTTGGAACACGTTCTACCTCTGAAGGACATGGAGTCATTGGTAACAAACAAAGATGTGCCAAGAGCCTCATTCACTCCATTTTACCTTGAGAGAGAGAGAAGGAGAGAGAGAGAGAGAGAGAGAGGGAGAGAGAGAGAGAGAGAGAGAGAGAGGAGAGAGAGAGAGAGAGAGAGAGAGAGAGAGAGAGAGGGGAGAGAGAGGGAGAGAGAGAGAGGGAGAGAGAGAGAAGAGAGAGAGAGAGAGAGAGAGAGGGAGAGAGAGAGGGAGAGAGAGAGAGGGAGAGAGAGAGAGGAAGAGAGAAGAGAAAACCTACAAGCTGATTTTGGACGGAATTACGAAATTACCTGGAAGGTTTACAACAGAAACCTGAACACACCATCCAACCTGGAACTGAATGAGTAATATTTAGTCTATATTTTATTTCCCAAAGCCAAGAAGAAACATACATTACATTACATTGGGGGGAGACACTCTAGACCCAAACTGTTACAGACCTATATCCATCTTAATAATAAAAACCTTTTTATTTATTTTTTATTTACATTTTACCCCTTTTTTCTCCCCAATTTCATGGTATCCAATTTTTAGTAGCTACTATATTGTCTCATCGCTTCAACTCCTGTACGGGCTCGGGAGAGACGAAAGTCGAGAGCCATGCGTCCTCCAAAACACAACCCAACCAAGCCACACTGCTTCTTAACACAGCGTGCATCCAACCCGGAAGCCAGCCGCACTAATGTGTCGGAGGAAACACCGTGCACCTGGCGACCTGGTTAGCGTGCACTGCGCCCGGCCCGCCACAGGAGTCGCTAGTGCACGATGAGACAAGGATATCCCTACCAGCCAAACCCTCCCTAACCCGGACAATGCTAGGCCAATTGTGCGTCGCCCCATGGATCTCGATGTAGTGCCTTAGACCACTGCACCACCCGGGAGGCCCCAAAATAAAACTTTTTAAGGACTGAATGCTAAATTAAGGCTGCCAAGCTTGATACAACTTCAATTAGCACTGATGTGTCAAGTGAGAGCTGTCAAAGCCCTTTAGCCCAACAATGGCAGGAGAGTCGCACAGTCTACTCCAACCAAATGGAGAGGCCTTAGAAGCTGCATCCCACTGTTCAGATGTAATTAAAATACAGTACCCTTTGTATGTAAAGAATGACAAGGCAAGAAAAGAAAAGATCACAAAATGAAGCTCCTTATGGAAAATCAAGAGACACTTTTTGCTGACTATTATAAAAATGGGAACATCAGCAACATCCGCAATCTTCCACACAAACCATCCCCTGGCATGGCACAGTGCTATATTAACACACTACCCCTCTGTTTAAAGGAGGGGTGTTAACGAGGGGTGAAAACTCAGGATACTAGACAACGAGGACTCTGAATCAGCTAATATAAATACGTTTTTAACAGTATTGGTACAGGGAAACCCCAAACAGTTTCAGCTGGACTTTCACCTAATCAAATAATTAGCCCAGCAGGAGAAGCTCTCCCTTGAGAAAGATACCCCCACCCTGAGTGGGTCAGACCAGACCTCTTCATTATATAACCCCACAGACGAGCCACCCCAAGCGGAAAGTCAACCTCCCAGCACAGAGTATTACCCCCTCATTGAAATGAAGGATACATTTACCCAGCTGGAGGTAAGGCAAGTGGAGCTGGAACAGCAGGGGATTACACTCCAGTCAGCACAGACCCAGACAACAGTCCAGCACAACAACACCCTCTTAACCAGACCCAGAGAGCTTGAGGTGGAGAGAGACATATCTGCACTCTGGACTGTGGTGAGACAACTTCAACAATATAAAAAGCAAGAACAGGAGAAGAACAGAGCACTAGAGGAGAGGATCAGATTGCTGGAGGAGAGGGTGAGGGATGGCGTGTGACAGAGAACAACCCACCTCAGCTCCCGACAAAAGTTTTGACACCACAGCAGAACAGTCCACACCAGACCCTGACCATAGCGTCGACATCACAGCAGAAAAGACAAATGAAGAACCCCAAGCCCAGCGGCTCTCACCCCCTCTGAGCACCCCCCCTGTCAGTCACTCTGATAGCCCTCCTGACAACCCCCCCACACCCACTGAGGACATACACAAGACACAGATTGTTCTCCTTTTTTTTCCCCAAACACAGTGTGTCTAAACTCTGGTGTCCAAACACCCAGCGCGCCCTAGTCCTTCTGTCTGAGGACCAACTAGGTTCACCTAGCCACATAATAATACACACAGGTACAAATTACCTGAGAACACAGCAGGAAAGGATGGCCACAGCACTGAAGGGAGTGATTGAAAAGCTTCTTCTACTTTCCCCAATGCACAAGTGGTTATCTCCATCCTGCTACTATGAAAAGACTTCCACCCTGCTACCATACAGCGAGTAAACGCAAGTATTTCCCGTGACTGAGCCTCAAAACCAAATGTTTTCCTGGCACACCACTCCACCCTGGACTTGAACAGCCTCTTTGACCAGGTCCACCTATACAAGGCAGCAGTGCCCACTTTCACCCAGACTCTAAAGGACATGGCTCTCAAACGCAGCCCCAACACTTCACATAGGAGCAACAGATCTGTAGATACCCAGCCCAGACAGGCGAGACACCCCCCCCGGACATACACTTAGAGGACCCACGCCGAGAGGACCTTCATCCACACCACAACACTACCAGCCACATACACACCCCCACCCCAACCAATCAACATCCCCCCAAGTCAACCATGCCCACACCCCATTTAGGTCCCCTCAGATCAGACCTATGCTCCTCCTGCCCACCCCATGCACCCCACCCCCGCAAAGAGGGTCCCAACATGGAAGTCACACATACGTCCAGGCCGTGAGCGGGCAAACAGGCCCAACCCCCACTCTAACAAGCCAATGGCAATGGCATGTACCAGAAGCTCAGCAGGTTCTGCTCACACTTACTGGCCTGAGGCCAAACCACACAACCAACAACATTAGACACTTTATGGAACACAAAGCCTTCACTATATCATCCTGGAATATCCAGGACCTGAGGTCATCTGTTTTTGCCTAAAGAGCAGTAACCTGGACTTCATCAAAGAAATTGGAAATACAGACATTGTCATCCTACAAGAAACCTTGTATAGAGGAGACGGACCCACTGATTGCCTTCTAGGTTACAGAGAGCTGGTAGTCCCATCCACCTATCTACCAAGTGTGAAACGGGGAAGGGACTCAGGCGGGTAGGCTAATTTGGTATAGAGCAGACCTAACTCACTCCATTACATTAATCAAAACAGGAACATTTTACATTTGGCTAGAAATTCAAAAGGAAATTATCTTTAATGAGGACAGCTTCTCCATCCTGGAGGGGGAAATCAATCATTTCCAGGCCCAGGGACATGTACTAGTCTGTGACAACCTAAATGCCAGAACCGGATAAGAACCTAACACCCTCAGCACACAGGGGGACAAACACCTGCCTAGAGGTGACAGCATTCCCTCCCCCATATGCCCCCCTAGGCACAACTATGACAACATAACCAAAAAAAACGGGTCACAAATCTTGCAGCTCTGTTGCACGCTGGGTATGTCCATAGTCAATGGTAGGCTTCGAGGGGACTCCTATGGTAGGTACACCTATAGCTCATCTCTTGGCAGTAGTACTGTAGACTACTTTATCACTGACCTCAACCCAGAGTCTCTCAGAGCGTTCACAGTCAGCCCACTGACACACCTATCAGACCACAGCAAAATCACAGTTTGCTTGAACAGAGCAATACTCAATCATGAGGCATCAAAGCCAAAGGAACGGAGTAATATTAAGAAATGCTATAGATCACATATGTCAGAGTCAAGGCCCGCGGGCCACATCCGGCCCGCAAGAAGGTTTTTTACGGCCCCTGGGATGATCTTGATTTATTATTAGAACCGGCCCGCAGCAAGCCGGCAGCCCGCAGATCTTTTACACGCACCAATACTACATTTCCCACAATGCAAAGGTGACGCACCGAGCAGTAGGCTGCTTCATTTCAATATTTATTGGCACAGCAGTCGTCAGCATCACAGTAAAATTAACTTTCAGATACCCATCAAAAATGGCAAAACGGAAGGTGGATACTGAGAACCGGGGGTTTCAAACAAGGTGGGAGTCGGAGTATATGTTCACGAAGGTAGCTGGAAAACCTGTGTGTCTTCTGTGTGGAGAAAGTGTGGCGGTACTGAAAGAGTATAATCTGAGACGACATTATGAAACGAAACACGCGGACAAAAACAAGAATATGGACATGGAACAAAGGCTACAAAAGGCAGAGGAATTAAAACGAGGCCTCAAATCTCGACAGGCTCTGTTCAAAAAAGCCAAATCACAAGGCCAGGCTGCTGTCAAGGCCAGTTTTATTTTGGCAGAAGAGATCGCTAAATCAGCCCGGCCATTTACGGAGGGGATTTCATCAAAACTGCATGATTAAAGTTTGTGACGAAGTTTGCCCAGAAAAAGGCAACTCTTTTTAAATGTGAGTCTGAGCAGAAACACCATTGCCGAGAGAGTAGACCAGTTGTCCATCAATCTAAAAGAGCAGCTTGTGAAAAAGGGAAAAGATTTTATTGCATATTCCTTGGCTGTGGATGAGAGCACCGACATTTCTGACATTGCCCAGTTGTCAATTTTCATCCGCGGAGTGGACTCCAACCTAAGCGTGACAGAGGAGTTTTTGGCTTTACGTCCTATGCATGGCACAACTACGGGGCATGATTTGTATGAAGAGGTGTCAAGATGTGTAAATGAGATGGAGCTGCCTTGGGAAAAACTCGTGGGTTTGACAACCGACGGAGCACCTGCGATGTGTGGACACAGGAGCGGACTGGTGGCGAAGATACGGGAAAGATGCAAGAGGAAAACGCGACAGGTGAGCTGACAGCTTATCATTGTATCATACACCAGGAAGCGTTGTGCGGTAAAGCCTTGAAAATGGAGCATGTAATGAGCATCATCACGCGCACAGTTAACTTTATCAGAGCCAAAGGTTTGAATCACCGCCAGTTCAAGGCATTTCTGACGGAGTTAGAAACGGAGCATGGTGATTTGCCTTATCACACAGAGGTGCGATGGCTAAGCCAGGGAAAGGTGCTTCAAAGATGTTTCGAGCTTCGTGAGGAGATTTGTCTGTTCTTGGACAGCAAAGGAAAGACACAACACAACTCCGAGACGAAATGTTTCTGTGTGAAATGGCTTTTCTGTGTGACATTACGAGTCATCTGAATGCAATAAACTTGCAGCTGCAGGGTCGGGATCGTGTCATCTCTGATATGTACAGTACAGTGAAGGCATTTAAAACCAAACTGACTCTGTGGGAGACGCAGATGCGGAAAGAAAATTTGAGCCACTTTCCCAGCTGCCAGACCATGAAAGAGAAGCTCTCTACCAGTGCGTTCCCGAGCACACAGTTGGCTGATAAAATAGGTATGCTTGCCGCTGACTTTCGACGCCGATTTGCTGACTTTGAAGCACAAAAAGCAGGTTGGAACTGCTCGGTAACCCATTTGCTGTTGACGTGGAAAGCTCACCACCAAACCTCCAAATGGAGTTGATTGACCTCCAATGCAATGATGCACTGAGGGCAAAATATGCGGCAGTGGGTGCTGCGGAGTTCGCCCGTTTCCTCCCGGCACAATGCCCCAGCTGCGCATCCAGGCTGCTCAAACGTTGTCTATGTTTGGCAGCACATACCTGTGTGAACAACTGTTTTCTTTGATGAACCTGAACAAAACATCACACAGAAGTCGACTTACTGCTGAACACCTCCACTCAATTCTGAGGATTTCTTCAGCTCAGAGCCTTACCCCGAACATTGATGAACTTGTGGAAAAGATGGGACACCACCAAGTATCACCCTCAACCTCAAACAAGTGAACATTACTGTGCAATCACATATTTAGAGTTTTTACTCAGTTCAAGTTTAAAAGTTAAAATTTAATATTTGTTTTCACTGCATGTTACTTCTCCTTAAACAAAGTGTTGTTTTTGATTAATAGATTTTTGCACTTTATTTTTTTGTATTTCAATCCAATTATATTTTAAAAATATTTCAGTTGAGTGGATGATAGAAAATTGCTATTATTGTTTTTTCTTTGAAGTAAATTTAGCCCACTTTTGCTAAAATAGAAAATATAGTCTACTGATGGTGCCTTGAATACCGGTTTCTTTCATTTAATGTTCATGTTATGGGGATATTTATATAAAGGAAATTTGTCTTTTGTGTCTGTTGAAAATTAAAGATTACTGACAGAGCCATAAGAAAATATTGCTTTATTTATCTGATCATATTGTAATATATTTGTTAGGTTTTCAGTAGGTTCAATTAGGTTCACTAGACTATATGCGTCATTTAAAAATTTTTCAATGAACATTCGAACAGTCCGGCCCTCGTCTTGTAGCTGATTTTTTTATTTGGCCCTCCGTCCATTTGACTTTGACACCCCTGCTATAGATGGAAGGAATGCAGTTTGGAAACCTACCAAAAAACAATTAGGCAACAACAAATTCAATCCCTTTTAGACAACTTCCTGGACAAAACGTTCCACTTGTAATAGTGAAGGTGTAGACTTGGCAGTAGAACATCTTAACAGTATATTTGACCTCTCAGCTTCACCATCAAATCTAAAAATCTCAAATAGAAAAGCAAAGAAAATGAACAACAATGACAAATGGTTTGATGAAGAATGAAAAAATCTAAGAAAGAAATTGAGAAACCTGTCCAACCAAAAACATAGAGACCCGTCTTCACTAGGTGAATCACTAAAACAATACAGAAATATACTACGGAAAAAGAAGGACAGGCACGTCAGAAATCAGCTCAATGTAATTGAAAAATCCATAGACTCTAACCACTTCTGGGAAAATTGGAAAACATTAAACAAACAACAACACAAATAATGATCTATCCAAATCTAATTATTTTTGGCTCTTATTTTTGGCTCTATAACAAAAAACAAAGAACAAACAGCAAAAACATATACATGATCAAATACAAATCTTAGAATCAACTATTAAAGACAACCAGAACCCACTGGATTCTCCAATAACCTTGAATGAACTACAGGACAAAATGAAAACCCTCCAACCCAAAAAGGCCTGTGGTGTTGATGGTATTCTCTATGAAATGATCAAATATACAGACAACATATTCCAATTGGATACACTAAAACTGTTTACATCATCCTTATCTCTGACATCTTCCCCAAAATTTGGAACCAAGGACTGATCACCCCAATCCACAAAAGTGGAGACAAATTTGACCCCAATAACTACCGTGGGATATGAGTCAACTGCAAATTCTCTGCATTATCATTAACAGCAGACTTGTACATTTTCTCAGTGAAAACAATGTACTGAGCAAATGTCAAATTGGCTTTTTACCAAATTATCATATGACAGACCACGTATTCACCCTGCACACCCTAATTGACAAACAAACAAATGAAAACAAAGGCAAAGTCTTCTCATGCTTTGTTGATTTCAAAAAAGCCTCCGACTCAATTTGGCATGAGGGTCTGCTATACAAATTGATGGAAAGTGGTGTTGGGGGAAAAACATACGACATTATAAAATCCATGTAAACAAAGAACAAGTGTGTGGTTAAAATAGGCAAAAAAACACACACATTTCTTCCCACTGGGCCGTGGGGTGAGACAGGGATGCAGCTTCAGCCCCACCCTCTTCAACATATATATCAACGAATTGGCGAGGGCACTAGAACAGTCTGCAGCACCCGGCCTCACCCTACTAGAATCTGAAGTCAAATGTCTACTGTTTGCTGATGATCTGGTGCTTCTGTCACCAACCAAGGAGGGCCTAAAGCAACACCTAGATCTTCTGCACAGATTCTGCCACACCTGGGCCTTTACAGTAAATCTCAGTAAGACCAAAATAATGGTGTTCCAAAAAAGGTCCAGTCGCCAGGACCACAAATACAAATGCCATCTAGACACTGTTGCCCTAGAGCACACAAAAAACTATACATACCTTGGCCTAAACATCAGCACCACAGGTAACTTCCACAAAGCTGTGAACGATCTGAGAGACAAGGCAAGAAGGGCATTCTGTGCCATCAAAAGGAACATAAAATTTGACATACCAATTAGGATTTGGCTAAAAATACTTTAATCAGTTATAGAACCCATTGCCCTTTATGGTTGTGAGATCTGGGATCCTCTCACCAACCAAGGATTCACCAAATGGGACAAACACCAAATTGAGACTCTGCATGCAGAAAATATCCTCCATGAACAACGTAGAACACCAAATAATGCATGCAGAGCAGAATTAGGCCGATACCCGCTAATTATCAAAATCCAGAAAAGAGACGTTAACTTCTTGCGTCGAGCCAACCCGGATCCGGGATCATGACTACAGCCTCAAGGCCATTACCATAACGCAACGTTAACTATTCATGAAAATCGCAAATTAAATGAAATCAATATGATAGCTCTCATGCTTAGCCTTTTGTTAACAACACTGTCATCTCAGATTTTCAAAAATATGCTTCTCTACCATAGCAAAACTAGCATTGAGCATTTAGCGTTAGCATTTAGCATTTAGCGTTAGCATCACCAGGCAACATTTTCGCAAAAACACTCAATAAATCATTTACCTTTGAAGAACTTCGGATGTTTTCAATGAGGAGACTCTCAGTTAGATAGAAAATGTTCAGTTTTCCTGGAAGATTATTTGTGCAGGAGAAATCGGTCCGTTTTCTGCGTCATGTTTGGCTACCAAAAAAAAACGAAAATTCAGTTATAAAAACGCCGAACTTTTTCCATAATAACTCCATAATATCGACTGAAACATGGCAAACGTTGTTTAGAATCAATCCTCAAGGTGTTTTTCTACATATCTCTTCAATGTGGTATCGTTCCTGGAAGTGTGCTTCTCTGTCTGTATCCCATGGCAAAAGGAGTGTTATTGACAATTGCGCACCAATTTAGACAAAGGACACCGGACGGCCCCCTGGCAAATGTAGTCTCTTATGGCCAATCTTCCAATGATATGCCTACAAATACGCCACAATGCTGCAGACATCTTGGATGAACGGCAGAGCGCATAAGCTCGTTCACAGCATATTCACAGCCATATAAGGAGACGTTAGTAAAACACAGAGTCAAAAATCCTGTTCATTTCCTGTTTGAAGTTTCATCTTGGTTTCGCCTGTAAGATCAGTTCTGGGGTACTCACAGATAATATCTTTGCAGTTTTGAAAACGTCAGAGTGTTTTCTTTCCAACGCTGGCAATTATATGCATAGTCGAGCATCTTTTCGTGACAAAACATTGCGCTTAAAACGGGCACGTTTTTTTATCCAATAATGACATAGCGCCCCCATAGGTTGAAGAGGTTAAATTCTACAAGCACCTAAAAGGAAGTGATTCCCAAACCTTCCATAACAAAGCCATCACCTACAGAGAGATGAACCTGGAGAAGAGTTCCCTAAGCAAGCTGGTCCTGGGGCTCTGTTCACATACACACCCCACAGAGCCCCAGGACAGCAACACAATTAGTCCCAACCAAATCATGTGAAAACTAAAAGATAATTAATTGACACATTGGAAAGAATTAACAAATAAACAGAGGAAACTATAATATTATTTGGCCCTGAACAGAGAGTACACAGTGGCAGAATACCTGACCACTGTGACTGACCCAAACTTAAGGAAGCTTTGACTATGTACAGACTCAGTGAGTATAGCCTAGCTATTGAGAAAGGCCGCCATAGGCTGACCTGGCACTCAAGAGAAGACAGGCTATGTGCACACTGCCCACAAAATTTGGTAGAAACTGAGCTGCACTTCCTAACCTCCTGCCCAATGTATGACCATATTAGAGACACATGTTTCCCTCAGATTACACAGATCCACAAAGATTTAGAAAACAAACCCGATTTTGATAAACTCACATATCTACTGGGTGAAATACCACAGTGTGCCATCACAGCAGCAAGATTTGTGACCTGTTGCCACAAGAAAAGGTCAACCAGAGAAGAACAAACACCATTGTAAATACAACCCATATTCTCTCTCTCATATCTCAGGTCGTACATTTTTGGAGGAGTCTCTCTCCCCCTGGCCATGCAGAAACAGACACATAGAGAGAACAAAGGATTTCACTTGTGAGAATGTGGGAACGGTCCGTGGACACTTAAGGGATGGGTATGATGAGTGTGCTTCAATTGGTGACCTCAGACTGGACAGGATACACAACTATATCTCTGAATGTGTACACCTCTCAATTATGGGGTTTGCGTCTAATTCTTGTATAAAATGAATGAGTAAAGATGAAACTATTTGTGAAATGATGTAAGGTGATGTTAACCTCTTGAACCTCTGGGGGCAGTATTTCATTTTTGGATGAAAAACGTTCCCGTTTTAAACAAGATATTTTGTCACGAAAAGATGCTCGACTATGCATATACTTGACAGCTTTGGAAAGAACACACTCTGACGTTTCCAAAATTGCAAAGATATTGTCTGTGAGTGCCACAGAACTAATGCTACCGGCGAAACCAAGATGAAATTTCATACAGGAAGTGAGCCAGATTTTGGAGGCGCTGTGTTCCAATGTCTCCTTATATGGCTGTGAATGCGCAAGGAATGAGCCTACACTTTCTGTCGTTTCCCCAAGGTGTTTGCAGCATTGTGACGTTTGTAGGCATATCTTTGGAAAATTGCCCCATAAGAGACTACATTTACCAGGTGTCCGCTCGGTGTCCTCCGTCGAAACTATTGCGTAATCCCCAGGTGCGTGCATTTTTCCATTTTGAACAGAGGAGAAACCAAACTGCCATCTCTGATTTATCATAGATATGTGAAAAACACCTTGAGGATTGATTCTAAACAACGTTTGCCATGTTTCTGTTGATATTATGGAGTTAATTTGGAAAAAAGTTTGCGTTGTAATGACTGAATTTTCGGGGGGTTTTCTTAGCCAAACGTGATGAAGAAAACGGAGCGATTTCTCCTACACAAAGAATCTTTCAGGAAAAACTGAACATTTGCTATCTAACTGAGAGTCTCCTCATTGAAAACATCTGAAGTTCTTCAAAGGTAAATTATTTTATTTGAATGCTTTTCTTGTTTTTGTGAAAATGTTGTCTGCTGAATGCTAGGCTTAATGCTATGCTAGCTATCAATACTCTTACACAAATGCTTGTGTAGCTATGGTTGAAAAGTATTTTTTGAAAATCTGAGATGACAGTGTTGTTAACAAAAGGCTAAGCTTGTGAGCCAATATATTTATTTAATTTCATTTGCGATTTTCATGAATAGTTAACGTTGCATTATGGTAATGAGCTTGAGGCTATAATTACGCTCCCGGATACGGGTTTTTTTCTTAGCCAAACGTGATGAACAAAACGGAGCGATTTCTCCTACACAAATAATCTTTTTGGAAAAACTGAACATTTGCTATCTAACTGAGAGTCTCCTCATTGAAAACATCCGAAGTTCTTCAAAGGTAAATGATTTTATTTGAATGCTTTTCTTGTTTTTGTGAAAATGTTGTCTGCTGAATGCTAGGCTTAATGCTATGCTAGCTATCAATACTCTTACACAAATGCTTGTGTAGCTATGGTTGAAAAGCATTTTTGAAAATCTGAGATGACAGTGTTGTTAACAAAAGGCTAAGCTTGTGAGCCAATAAAACTGATAGAGACATACCCCAAGCGACTTACAGCTGTAATCGCAGCAAAAGGTGGCGCTACAAAGTATTAACTTAAGGGGGCTGAATAATTTTGCACGCCCAATTTTTCAGTTTTTGATTTGTTAAAAAAGTTTGAAATATCCAATAAATGTCGTTCCACTTCATGATTGTGTCCCACTTGTTGTTGATTCTTCACAAAAAAATACAGTTTTATATCTTTATGTTTGAAGCCTGAAATGTGGCAAAAGGTCGCAAAGTTGAAGGGGGCCGAATACTTTCGCAAGGCACTGTATATTGATTGCAGTTATTCCCAAATGAGTGAGCGTTCATGTGCAAAGGATTAGCATTTCAATTAATATAATTATCAACGGTGTAGTGATTCCTTTTTTGTCTTTCCCGCTGTTCTCAGTCCACACCCACTTCCCTTTGTCCAACAAGCCGTCCTATCGGCTCAGCCCACTAGGGAACCTCCCCTATCATTTCCTTGTAACCATAACTGTTGTTTGTTTGTGCATTTCTGTAATTATTTATTTAGTTAGTAAATAATAATAATTACAGAGAATTGATTTAATAAAATAACAGTCTACACTTTAATGATGCCAAAGACACAACATTATTGTATAAAGATCGGTTTCTAATTCTGTTACTGTAAAAATGGCAGGTCTTTGTATGTCATGACATTGAGGTTTCATCACTGTGTGTGCGTGTGTGTGTGTGTGTGTGTGTGAGAGAGTGAGAGTGAGAGAGGGAGAGAGATATGACAGGCACAGGCCTGCCCTGCATGGTCACAGCTTACACCCCTCTGGAGGCACACAGGCTCACATTACTGAAGCATTCTTCCAACCATTCCTACCATTGCACACCAATAGCCATTAATAAAAAATAAACAGTGGAGGTCTTGATTATATTTCTCTTCAAATAACAATGTCTTTAATATGAAAATACAGTCTTTATTACAGTACAGCAGCAGGCATCTCCAACTCTTCTGTCAGTATCCCTGCTTCAGGGTTGGAAAGGTAAAGGTTTCAACCAACACCACAATACACCCAGACCATTATAATGCTTCTCTAGGGCACAAAACAAACAGTTTTGTTGCCTTACATTTCTCCATACATTTCCAGAGCACTTGTAATTTGAATTTTACACACCTTCAATAAAACTCCCTGACCTCCATTGTGCATAGTCAATAACCTGCCTTTCTGACAGGACAAAGTCATGTCTCACCACTAAGGTCGTAAAATAACTGATCACAGCTCGCCTACCTAAAATTACCCTTCCAAAACATTTCACACCACAAAAGACAACTCCCCTCTACTCATAATGCAGAAAATACAGCTGAACTATTGACTTATTTTACACAAAGCCTGTGCAATTATTTAGATCAGAGTAGTAAAAATACATTGAGAAGTGCAACTTCAGTGTGTTTCCATCCTTTGTTGAAGATAACATGTGTAGATCGCACTATTTTCTCTCTCTAAGCATTATCTTGACTCTCTAAGAAGCAGGATAAATTGTATGGGAAGTATGTAAAGTTTAAAGAGAGGAGAACTCTGTGGAGCTGTTCCTCAAGGTGAGCCTTTCCCACAATGCCATACAGGTCCATGCCAGGGAGAATGAGTGGCTCAGTGTCAATACCAACTCTGCCCGCACCACAGAGCTACTGTACTGTAGAGAGCAAGCTGGCATGGGCGTCGACTGACAGACAGGCAGACCACTAGCTGTTTGTAACACGACTTTAAACAATCTCTTTGAGACTTGAGGACATTACAGAAACTCAACTTAAGCTGCTAGCATTTATAGTTGTATTTGTACTAATACAGCACCAGGTCACACTTATAAATGATAGAAGCAGAAGTTGAGGCTCTGTACTGTACCCATTATAGAGTGAAGCATACTGTAATGTTACACGTTACTGTAGCTCCATGACGTTGTATGTACCATACTGGGAGGACAGCCTGAAGGAGACCCCAGGATGTTCACCATTACCTTGAGGGCACGAGGACTGTATGTCTTCTCATACTGGGCATGCTGGCAGCTTGGATGCACAGGATCTTATCCACAATAGCTAGAAGGTAGAGATGAGATATTCTCATGTAAACCAAATCAATGCTCACCCGTACACAGTTTCCAATCCCTCGTTTATAAACCATTTTTTTTTGTTTTAATCATTTTAATTGAGCTATTTGTTGGTGACAGTGTCAATGCACTGGATTTTACATTTAAAATATCTCAGAACTTAAAAAGGGCCAAATCCAGTCACTACCTGCACCTCAGTCACTACCTGTTCCAGAAGCAGAGGGGGTAAATGGTCATGTCACTAATGGTGCTAGCTACATACTCCAACCTGCCTCTGCTCTGATCTCTCCTCCAGCTAAACCATGCTGGGATTTTTGGCCTGGCCAACAGAGTGACAGCAGATTGCTATGGTCTAATGGTGATGAGGCATCATGACAGGCCTCTCCACCCTCAGGATAAATGGTGGCAGAATGGAACCACAACAGAGTCCTATCTGCTCCTCATCTAACCCAGCAGGAGACTGTCAATACTATTTAAAAACACAGATTTCTCTCTGAAGTTAATCGCTCTGACAAAAGAAGTGCAATGTGGCCTCTGGTGATGATGTCAGGAAAATGTCCCATTCTTCTCTGAATTGGATTACACTGTGGTGTGGTCGATAACTTCACAGACAACATGCATTAATACAGCATGTGGAGGAGGTATATGTGTTGTGATCAGTCAGCCCCTAGCAGTCCTAGGGTTCCTCAGAGACTTCATTCCCCTCAGCCCCAGCCACCCCCAGCTTCAGTCACCCCCAGCTCCAGTCACTCCCCCAGCTCCAGTCACTCCCCCAGCTCCAGTCACTCCCCCAGCTCCAGTCACCCACCCAGCTCCAATCACACCCCCAGCACTAGCCACTCTCCCCCAGCTCCAATCACCCACCCAGCTCCAGTCACTCCCCCAGCTCCAGTCACTCCCCCAGCTCCAATCACCCCCCAGCACTAGCCACTCTCCCCCAGCCACCCCCACCTAGTCACTCCCCTTCCAGCCCCAGTCAAGCCCCCCCCAGTCAAAAAACATTGTTTAGAGTAAAAAGGCAGTTGCTATAGAGACAGTTACTAATTGACTGCATTGAGCGGAGGGAGCAGAGGGCTGAAGAGAGGCACTCAGGAGGACCAGAACCTCGCCTCACTCCGCCTCCTCTAGTGAGCAATCTAGGCCGCTCTGCGTCATTCCTCCAGTCTCTCAATGTTCAGATTCCAATGCCACCCAACACGGTACCGCAAAGTACCTCGTCAAACAATGTCTCATGTCGTGAGAGCTCAATCACTGTCTGTTGTCTCATAAGGATGCGACCCGGCGGACAGCACAATTAAGTTATTGAATCCAGGCCATCTGTGTGGTTCCAGCACTAACTAATGCAAACCATTGTATTTCTATCAACCAACCCACTTAAATCAGCCTAGAGCACCTCTCTGTTTGGGGGATTAGAGGGAGGGCTCACAGCATAGTGATCGTCAACAGGATTTAAAGGCAATGATCCCGCGTTAGCGGAGACTGGATTCATGGTAAACGCTGCATATGTCGGCTCAATTGGAAATTACCTTTACATTTTGATTGTGAAATCTGTAACGCTTCGGCGATACAGATTAAATTAGAGCCCTAAAGTGGCCTTAAGTGTTTTAAATGTTTTTTTAGTAAAATTCCAGAGAGATCATTCTTATGTCTACAGATGGTAAACAAACAATCAACTGAGTCTAGAAAAGATCCAATACTGAGGACCTCTGCCCTACCCTGTTCTGATCCTACTCAATAAATCACAACCCTGAAGCAGTTGTGCAAAATTCAATAAACAAAAACTCAGACACAAAGTAGATGACTCTATTTGACTCCATTGTGGGTCAAGAGCCTCAGAAACAACCCGAATACATTATACAGCACAGTATGCATCACTGTTGAATTATACACAACGTATAGAAGTACACACACTTATAACCAGCAGAAGTTCACAAATGGCTCTCAAAGTGCCACAGTGCTGATAATTCTGAAATTAAAAATGTTTCTGGTTTCTCCATATCTTACATAAGATTTCTTACTCAGTAAGAGGCCTGAGTTTGAAACAGACTGTGAGCTTGGGTAGTGAGGTCACATGAGAACACTGGCAACGAACCATATAGATTATTCAAAGTAACCACCCTTTGCCTTGATGACAGCTTTGCACACTCTTGGCATTCTCTCAACCAGCAACATGAGGAATGCTTTACCAACCATTTTAAAGGAGTTCCCATATATACTGATCACTTGTTGGTGGCTTTTCATTCACTCTGCGGTCCAACTCATCCCAAACCATCTCAATTGGGTTGAGGTCGGGTGATTGTGGAGGCCAGGTCATCTGATGCAGTAAGCTATCACTCTCCTTGGTCAAATAGCACTTACACAGCCGGAAGGTGTGTTGGGTCATTGTCCTGTTGAAAAACAAATGATAGTCCCACTAAGCGCAAAACAGATGGGATGGTGTATCACTGCAGAATGCTGTGGTAGACATGCCGGTTAAGTGTGCCTTGAATTCGAAATAAATCACTGACAGTATCACCAGCAAAGCACCCCCAAACCATCACATCTCCTCCTCCATGCTTCACGGTGGGAACCCCACATGCGGAGATCATCCGTTCACCTAATCTGCGTCTCACAAAGGCACGGCGGTTGGAACCAAAAATCTCAAATTTGGACTCAACAGACCAACGGACAGATTTCCACTGGTCTAATGTCCATTGCTCATGTTTCTTGGCCAAAGCAAGTCTCTTCTTCTTATTGGTGTCCTTTAGTAGTGGTTTCTTTGCAGTAAGTCAACCATGAAGGCCTGATTCACGCAGTCTCCTCTGAACAGTTGATGTGTCTGTTAATTGAACTCCGTGAAGCATTTATTTGGACTGCAATTTCTGACGTGCAGTTAACTAATGAACTTATCCTCTGCAGCAGAGGTAACTCTGGGTTTTCCTTTCCTGTGACGGTCCTCATGAGAGAGTTTCATCAGAGTGCTTCATGGTTTTTACGACTGCAATTGAAGAAACTTTCAAAGTTATTGAAATGTTTCAGATTGACTGACCTTCATGTCTTAAAGTAATGATGGACTGTCGTTTCTCTTTGCTTATTTGAGTTGATCTTGCCATAATATGGACGTGGTCTTTTACCAAATAGGGCTATCTTCTGTATACCACCCCTACCTTGTCACAACACAACTGATTGGCTTAATTCCACAAACTAACTCTTAACAATGCACACCTGTTAATTGAAATACATTCCAGGTGACCTCATGAAACTGGTTGAGAGAATGCCAAGAGTGTGTAAAGCTATCATCAAGGCAAAGGGTGGCTACTTTGAAGAATCTCAAATATAAAATAACACTTTTTTTGGTTACTACAGTCATGGCCAAAGGTTTTGAGAATGACACAAATACTAATTTTCACAAAGTTTGCTGCTTCAGTGTCTTGAGATATTTTTGTCAGATGTTACTATGGAATACTGAATTATAATTACAAGCATTTCATAAGTGTCAAAGGCTTTTATTGACAATTACATGAAGTTGATGCAAAGAGTCAATATTTGCAAGGTTGGCCCTTCTTTTTCAAGACCGCTGCAATCCGCCCTGGCATGCTGTCAATTAACTTCTGGGCCACAACTGATGGCAGCCCATTCTTGCATAATCAATGCTTGGAGTTTGTCAGAATTTGTGGGGTATTGTTTGTCCACCCGCCTCTTGAGGATTGACCACAAGTTCTCAATGGGATTAAGGTCTGGGGAGTTTCCTGGCCATGGACCCAAAATATCAATGTTTTGTTCCCCGAGCCACTTATTAATCAATTTTGCCTTATGGCAGTCCTTCTCAAATAGTGGGGCGAGCCCCCCTGGGGGAATGCTTTACCAACTAGCGATGCTAGGGGGGGCTCGTGTGACCCCGGGGAACATGCTTTTTTTGCCGTGGGGATTAGTTTTTTTTTGCACCGAACAAGAGCACACAGCAGAGAGCAGGAGATATGAAGTGCAGATAACAAACCCTTTAAAGACACCATGGAAAAATATTTAACAGGGATGAAAAGAAAGGCGGAGAGAGACGGAGATAATGAGACAAACGTAAGTCTCCCGAAAGCTAAGACGAGGAAATATGACGAAGCGTATGTAGCGCTTGGCTTCACTGTGACTACGGTGGGAGACGAGGAAAGACCGGTATGTTTACTGTGTCTAAAAATGTTGGCAGCGGACAGCATGAAGCCAAATAAATTAAGGCATCACTTAAAGACATTACACCCCAATAACGGCAATAAGCCGCTTGAGTTTTTTCAGCGAAAACGTGCCGAATATTGCCAACAATCGTCCGCTTTGTGAATGCTACTTCAGTAAACCAGCGAGCACTGTTAGCATCATATAAGGTGGCGTACCAAATTGCTCAGTGCAACAAACAAAAAAACTCCATAGCAGAGGAGCTGATACTGCCTGCAGCATTAGACATGGTCTCTGTCATGCTGGATGACTCATGTGCTGCAAAAATAAAAACTACCCCTCTGTCCAATGACACTGTCGCCAGACGTATAAATGACATTGCTAATGATCTTAAAGAACAGCTGAACCTTTGACAGCTCTTTGGTCTTGGCCATAGTGGAGTTTGGAGTGTGACTGTTTGAGGTTGTGGACAGGTGTCTTTTATACTGATAACAAGTTCAAACAGGTGCCATTAATACAGGTAACGAGTGGAGGACAGAGGAGCCTCTTAAAGAAGAAGTTACAGGTCTGTGAGAGCCAGAAATCTTGCTTGTTTGTAGGTGACCAAATACTTATTTTCCACCATAATTTGCAAATTAATTAATAAAAAATCCTACAATGTGATTTTCTGTATTTTTTTCTTCTCATTTTGTCTGTCATAGTTGAAGTGTACCTATGATGAAAATTACAGGCCTCTCTCATCTTTTTAAGTGGGTGAACTTGCACAGTTGGTGGCTGACTAAATACTTTTTGCCCCACTGTATTTCAAGGTGTCGGGAGCAACTGCTTGCATGCGCATTACCACTCCACTATGTCTCCCTGTCATGGGTTGTGCACCATCAGTACAGATACCAACATGAGCAGCAGCTACGTTTGACTACACACGGACCATTGTTGTAATTTCCGTGAGAGAGTAACGGTTAATGTGATTGGATGTTAATTATTTGACTAGGCTACCTGTATTTGACATTGTGGTGTTACTTCGCTGAACACTAGATGGTTTAATTTTATTTTTGGGAGTGAAACGAGGCTACTCAGGTGAGAAAAAAACCTCACCCAAATGTATAGCCCTGTTGGAAAATATAAAAGGACTGTTTGAAAATGAAAAAAAAAATGTGAACACCATTTTTATATGGCGTACCCCACGGCATTGCACATGCCCTTGTACTTCCGGCGCCGACTGAGATGGCCGCCTCGCTTCGCGTTCCTAGGAAACTATGCAGTTTTTTGTTTTTTTACGTGTTATTTCTTACATTAGTACCCCAGGTCATCTTAGGTTTCATTACATACAGTCGAGAAGAACTACTGAATATAAGATCAGCGCCAACTCACCATCAGTACGACCAAGAATATGTTTTCCGCGACGCGGATCCGGTGTTCTGCCTTACAAACAGGACAACGGAATGGATCGCATGCAGCGACCCAAGGAAACGACTCCGAAAAAGAGGGAAACGAGGCGGTGTTCTGGTCAGACTCCGAAAAAGGGCACATCGCGCACCACTCCCCAGCATTCTTCTTGCCAATGTCCAGTCTCTTGACAACAAGGTTGACGAAATCCGAGCAAGGGTAGCATTCCAGAGGGACATCAGAGACTGCAACGTTCTCTGCTTCACAGAAACATGGCTTACTGGGAAGACGCTATCCGATGCGGTGCAGCCAACGGGTTTCTCCACGCATCGCGCCGACAGAAACAAACATCTTTCTGGTAAGAAGAGTGGCGGGGGCGTATGCCTCATGACTAACGAGACATGGTGTGATGAAGGAAACATACAGGAACTCAAATCCTTCTGTTCACCTGATTTAGAATTCCTCACAATCAAATGTAGACCGCATTATCTTCCAAGAGAATTCTCCTCGATTATAATCACAGCCGTATATATCCCCCAAGCAGACACATCGATGGCTCTGAACGAACTTTATTTAACTCTTTGCAAACTGGAAACCATTTATCCGGAGGCTGCATTCATTGTAGCTGGGGATTTTAACAAAGCTAATCTGAAAACAAGACTCCCTAAATTTTACCAGCATATCGATTGCGCAACCAGGGGTGGTAAAACCTTGGATCATTGTTACTCTAACTTCCGCGACGCATATAAGGCCCTGCCCCGCCCCCCTTTCGGAAAAGCTGACCACGACTCCATTTTGCTGATCCCTGCCTACAGGCAGAAACTAAAACAAGAGGCTCCCACGCTGAGGTCTGTCCAACGCTGGTCAGACCAAGCTGACTCCACACTCCAAGACTGCTTCCATCACGTGGACTGGGACATGTTTCGTATTGCGGCGAGTTCATTAGAACGTGCGTCGAAGATGTCGTTCCCATAGCAACGATAAAAACATTCCCAAACCAGAAACCGTGGATTGATGGCAGCATTCGCGTGAAACTGAAAGCGCGAACCACTGCTTTTAATCAGGGCAAGGTGTCTGGTAATATGTCCGAATATAAACAATGCAGCTATTCCCTCCGCAAGGCTATTAAACAAGCTAAGCGTCAGTACAGAGACAAAGTGGAATTGGCTCCCCGCTGATCCTCAACACGGGGGCCCCACAAGGGTGCGTTCTGAGCCCTCTCCTGTACTCCCTGTTCACCCACGACTGCGTGGCCATGCACGCCTCCAACTCAATCATCAAGTTTGCGGACGACACAACAGTGGTAGGCTTGATTACCAACAACGACGAGACGGCCTACAGGGAGGAGGTGAGGGCCCTCGGAGTGTGGTGTCAGGAAAATAACCTCACACTCAACGTCAACAAAACTAAGGAGATGATTGTGGACTTCAGGAAACAGCAGAGGGAACACCCCCCTATCCACATCGATGGATCAGTAGTGGAGAGGGTAGCAAGTTTTAAGTTCCTCGGCATACACATCACAGACAAACTGAATGGGTCCACTCACACTGACATCGTCGTGAAGAAGGCGCAGCAGCGCCTCTTCAACCTCAGGAGGCTGAAGAAATTCGGCTTGTCACCAAAAGCACTCACAAACTTCTACAGATGCACAATCGAGAGCATCCTGGCGGGCTGTATCACCGCCTGGTACGGCAACTGCTCCGCCCTCAACCGTAAGGCTCTCCAGAGGGTAGTGAGGTCTGCACAACGCATCACCGGGGGCAAACTACCTGCCCTCCAGGACACCTACACCACCCGATGTTACAGGAAGGCCATAAAGATCATCAAGGACATCAACCACCCGAACCACTGCCTGTTCACCCCGCTATCATCCAGAAGGCGAGGTCAGTACAGGTGCATCAAAGCTGGGACCGAGAGACTGAAAAACAGCTTCTATCTCAAGGCCATCAGACTGTTAAACAGCCACCACTAACATTGAGTGGCTGCTGCCAACACACTGTCATTGACACTGACCCAACTCCAGCCACTTTAATAATGGGAATTGATGGGAAATGATGTAAATATATCACTAGCCACTTTAAACAATGCTACCTTATATAATGTTACTTACCCTACATTATTCATCTCATATGCATATGTATATACTGTACTCTAGATCATCGACTGCATTCTTATGTCACCAGCCACTTTAACTATGCCACTTTGTTTACTTTGTCTACATACTCATCTCATATGTATATACTGTACTCGATACCATCTACTGTATGCTGCTCTGTACCATCACTCATTCATATATCCTTATGTACATATTCCTTATCCCCTTACACTGTGTATAAGACAGTAGTTTTGGAATTGTTAGTTAGATTACTTGTTGGTTATCACTGCATTGTCGGAACTAGAAGCACAAGCATTTCGCTACACTCGCATTAACATCTGCTAACCATGTGTATGTGACAAATAAAATTTGATTTGATTTGATTTGATTTGCCCTGTACACAGTTTGGGAATACCTGTTATAGTGCAATTAATGTATTGTTTAGTGTTGTGGCTTTGCTGGCATGCACCTAAAACATTATTTTATTTTTTGCCCCACCAAGATTTACATGCTAAAATCACCACAGCATGAGAGCTTATCTCGTTCCCAAACACTTCTGACCCAATGTGCGAAGAGTCTGGTGGACCAACTTGTCAAACTTGGCCTTCATTAGCCAATACAGAAAGATCAAGAGAATCTCCCGGCGCATAGGCATTGGCTTAATCTACCAACCAATCATCTCCCACAACACCTTCCCCCCCTAACCCTCACCATACCTCACAGTTGTGTGATTCACAGAAATGTAATTATGACAAATTCTTCACTCAGTAGGTCACTCCCATATAATTCTATGGTCACTCCCACTAAGGCCTACTTTGAATCATTGATATCCTAGGCTTATGTGCACTGTGCGAAATAGCCTGGGGACGAGGTTACATGAGAGCAGACAGAAGAGAGGAAGAGTGAGGGAGTGTGTGTGTGAAAAACAGGGGAAGGGGGAGGGGGGAGAGTGTACAGCGCAGCTGGTGGCAGACATAAGACCATCTGCTCCCAGTAATGGTTCACACTAGCTTTAGTTGTAAACCCCTGCCTCCCTCCTGTAGCACTCAAGGCCTCCAGCAGAGACTGACTGGTCGCATCGCTCCCTAACTTACAGCACTTTCACACTCTCACTAACTTCCAGAAACACTGTACAGTATATGTGTCCCTTCTAATAATTCTGCTAAATATAGCTCCCACATTCTCCACTTCTGTGAACAATAGCGCAGTTCTAACAGCCTTCATTGGGGTTCTTCTCTTCCTCCTTCCTCGTAGCCTACTCACCATACATCTTTCCCTCGTCTGAGAGGATGATTTTCCTGCGCCCACAGGGGGGGTAGATGGCCAGCGCCTCCTGGAAGCTCTGTTCGATGTCGGGGCTCCACACCCCCTCGGGGTCCCCGTCCATGCCCTTGTCGGCCTCGTCGCTCATCCTCTCCATGTCGTCTGCAGGGCTCTCGCTTCCGCTCCAGCTGCTATGGTCCATGGTGGCAGTGCGCTCGTCCAAGCCCAGGCCCTGAGCACACTAGGGGGAGAACATGTAGAGGAGCAGTGGAACAGACAGACAGACAGACATTAGTCAGTTAGTTAAAGAGCAGAATGTAAACAAATTATTTATATATACACACTAGATGACTGTTGATGGTGCTGTGTTGAAGCCACCGTGCCTCCATCTTGGCACTCCCCCAACATTGAATTTTTTTGGGCAAACTATAGAAATGCATTTATTAAGGTCTACATTCGTTTTTGCCACACATTATATTACAGATACCTTAATGCATACTTTTAAATTATATTATGTGAACAAAACATAAACATTTAAATATTTTCCCATGTTACTGGTTGAATCTGTGTTTGAAATTCACAGCTCGACTAAGGGACCTTACAGATAATTGTATGAGTGGGGTATAGAGATGAGGTAGTCATTCACAAGTCAATATTTAACACTATGATTGCACACAGAGTGAGTCCATGCAACCTATTATGTGACTTGTTAAGCAAATTTTTACTCCTGAACGTATTTAGACTTGCCATAACAAAGGGGTTGAATACATTTTCAGCTTTTCATTTGAATTTCAATTGTTAAAATTTCAAAAAACATAATTTCACTTTGACATTATGGGGTGTTGTGTGTAGGCCAGTGACAATCTAAGCCATTTTAAATTCAGGCTGCAGCACAACAAAACGTGGAAAAAGTCAAGGGGTGTGAATACTTTCTGAAGGCACTGTATACGTGCATACAGTGGCTTGCAAAAGTATTCACCCCCTTGGCATTTTTCCTATTTTGTTGCCTTGCAACCAGGAATTAAAATAGATTTTTTGGGGGGTTTGTATAATTTGATTTACACAACATGTCTACCACTTTGAAGATACAAAATATTTTTTATTGTGAAACAAACAAGAAATAAGACAAAAAAACAGAAAACTTGAGCGTGTATAACTATTCACCCCACCCCCCCCCCCTCCCCCCAAGTCGGTACTTTGTAGAGCTACCTTAAGCAGCAATCACAGCTGCAAGTCTCTTGGGGTGGATGTCTCTAAGCTTGACACATCTAGCCACTGGGATTTCTGCCCATTCTTCAAGGCAAAACTGCTCCAGATTCTTCAAGTTGGATGGGTTCCGCTGGTGTACACAACAATCTTTAAGGCAAACCACAGATTCTCAATTGGATTGAGGTCTGGGCTTTGACTAGGCTATTCCAAGACATTTAAATGTTTCCCCTTAAACCACTCGAGTGTTGCTTTAGCAGTATGCTTAGGGTCATTGTCCTGCTGGAAGGTGAACCTCCATCCCAGTCTCAAATCTCCGGGAGACAAACAGGTTTCCCGCAATAATTTCCCTGTATTTAGCTCCATCCATCATTCCTTCAATTCTGACCAGTTTCCCAGTCCCTGTCAATGAAAAACACCCCCACGGCATGATGCTGCCACCACCGTTTTTCACTGTGGGGATGTAGTTCTCGGGTGATGAGAGGTGTTGGTTTTGCGCCAGACATAACATTTTCCTTTATTTGAGTCTCATCTGACCAGAGTACCTTCTTCCATATGTTTGGAGAGTCTCCCACATGCCTTTTGGTGAACACCAAACGTGTTTGCTTATTTTTTTTCTTTAAGCAATGGCTTTTTTCTGGCCACCCTTCTGTAACTCCCAGCTCTGTGGAGTGTACGGCTTAAAGTGGTCCTATGGACATATACTCCAATCTCCGCTGTGGAGCTTTGCAGCTCCTTCGGGGTTATCTTTGGTCTCTTTGTTGCCCCTCTGATTAATGCCCCCTAGTTTGTGAGTTTTGGTGGCCAGCCCTCTTTTGGCAGGTTTATTGTGGTGCCATATCCTTTCTATTCTTTTATAATATATTTAATGGTGCTCTGTGGGATATTCAAAGTTTTGGAATGTTTTTTATAACTCAACCCTGATCTGTACTTCTCCAGAACTTTGACCTGTTTGGAGTGATACTTGGTCTTCATGGTGCCCCTTGCTTAATGGCGTTGCAGACTCTGGGGCTTTCAGAACAGGTGTAAATATACTGAGATCCTGTGACAGATCATGTGACACTTAGATTGCACACAGGTGGACATTAACTAATAATGTGACTTCTGAAGGTAATTGGTTTCACTAGATCTTATTTAGGGGGCCCTGAACAAGGCAGTTAACCCACTGTTCCTAGGCTCTCATAGAAAATACGAATTTGTTCTTAACTGAATTTTTTTTAAATGTCGCTTAACCAATTTTTTTCATTTCACTTCACCAATTTGGACTATTTTGTGTATGTCCATTACATGAATTCCAAATAAAAATCCATTTAAATTACAGGTTGTAATGCAGCAAAACGACAAGGGGGTGAATACATTTGCAAGGCACTGCAGCTACAGTTGAAGTCAGAAGTTTACATACACCTTAGCCAAATACATTTAAACTCAGTTTTTCACAATTCCTGACATTTAATCCTAGTAAAAATACCCTGTCTTGGGTCAGTTAGGATCACCACTTCATTTTAAGAATGTGAAATGTCAGAATAATAGTAGAGAGAATGATTTATTTCAGCTTTTATTTCTTTCATCACATTCTCATTGGGTAAGACGTTTACTTACACCAAATTAGTATTTGGTAGCATTGCCTTTAAATGGTTTAACTTGGGTCAAATGTTTCGGGTAGCCTTCTACAAGCTTCCCACAATAAGTTGGGTGAATTTTGGCCCATTTCTCCTGGCAGAGCTGGTGTTTCTGAGTCAGGTTTGTAGGCCTCCTTGCTTGCACACGCTTTTTCAGTTCTACCCACAAATGATCTATGGGATTGAGGTCTGGGCTTTGTGATGGCCACTCCAATACCTTGACTTTGTTGTCGTTAAACCATTTTGCCACAACTTTGGAAGTATGCTTGGGGACGTTGTCCATTTGAAAACCCATTTGCGACCAAGCTTTAACTTCCTGACTGATGTCTTGAGATGTTGTCCCCATGTGCAGTTGCAATCCGTAGTCTGGCTTTTTATGGCGGTTTTGGAGCAGTGGCTTCTTCCTTGCTGAGCAGCCTTTCAGGTTATTTCGATATAGGATTCGTTTTACTGTGGATATACATACTTTTGTACCTGTTTCCTCCAGCATCTTCACAGGGTCCTTTGCTGTTGTTCTGGGATTGATTTTCGTACCAAAGTACGTTCATCTCTAGGAGACAGAACGCGTCTCCTTCCTGAGTGCTCTGAAGGCTGCATGGTCCCATGGTGTTTATACTTGCTTACCATTGTTTGTAGCGATGAACGTGGTACCTTTAGGCGTTTGGAAATTGTTCCCAAGGATGAAACAGACTTGTGGAGGTCTACAATTTCTCTCTGAGGTCTTGGCTGATTACTTTTGATGTTCCCATGGTGTCAAGCAAAGAGACACTGACCTTGAAGGTAGGCCTTGAAATATATCCACAGGTACAAATGATGTCAATTAGCCTATCAGAAGCTTCTAAAGCCATGACAACATTTTCTGTAATTTTCCAAGCTGTTTAAAGGCACAGTCAACTTAGTGTATGTAAACTTCTGACCCATTGGGATTGTGATACGGTGAATTATAAGTGAAATAATCTGTCTGTAAACAATTGTTGGAAAATGACTTGTGTCATGCACAAAGTAGATGTCCTAACCGACTTGCCAAACTATAGTTTGTTAATTAACAAAACATTTGTGGAGTGGTTGAGAAATGAGTTAATGACTCCTACCTAAGTGTATGTAAACTTCCGTATTGGACACCATACATGATCTGCATTGGCTGTGAATGACAATAAAAGAGACAACAATTGTAATATTTGCACATTGTTATTTTAGCAGAAGACTGCTGCAGTATTATATGAAGGGTGGTTTATTTGACATGGAACGGTAACACCTGAAATTTATAACATTTTGTTTAGAAATTTGTTTAAGTTCAGAAATTGCATTCTTCTCACATTACACTGTTGGCTACTCAGTATGAGAAGAGTGCAATCCTCCTGCATCTTACATGTGCTGTAGTTATTGAACTCTGCCTGCTGGACCCAAGAGACAAACTCTGTCTTATCTAGGATGGAGTGTCATGACCTCCATCTAACCTGCCACCTGAATGTACAGTGGTGGCCAAAAGTTTTGATAATGACACAACTATTAATTTTCACAAAGTTTGCTGCTTCAGTGTCTTTAGATATTTTTGTCAGATGTTACTATGGAATACTGAAGTATAACTACAAGCATTTGATAAGTGTCAAAGGCTTTTATTGACAATTACATGAAGTTGATGCAAAGAGTCAATATTTGCAAGGTTAACCCTTCTTTTTCAAGACCGCTGCAATCCGCCCTGGCATGCTGTCAATTAACTTCTGGGCCACATCCTGACTGACGGCAGCCCATTCTTGCATAATCAATGCTTGGAGTTTGTCAGAATTTGTGGGTTTTTGTTTGTCCACCCGCCTCTTGAGGATTGACCACAAGTTTTCAATGGGATTAACGTCTGGGGAGATTCCTGGCCATGGACCTAAAATATTGATGTTTTGTTCCCCGAGCCACTTAGTTATCACTTTTGTCTTATGGCAAGGTGCTCCATCATGCTGGATGGTCCCTGGATGGTTGGGAGAAGTTGCTCTCGGAGGAAGTGTTGGTACCATTCTTTATTCATGGCTGTGTTCTTAGGCAAAATTGTGAGTGAGCCCACTCCCTTGGCTGAGAAGCAACCCCACACATGAATGGTCTCAGGATGCGTTACTGTTGGCATGACACAGGACTGATGGTAGTGCTCACCTTGTCTTCTCCGGACAAGCTTTTTTCCGGATGCCCCAAACAATCGGAAGGGGGATTCATCATAGAAAATGACTTTACCCCAGTCCTCAGCAGTCCAATCCCTGTACCTTTTGCAGATATCAGTCTGTCCCTGATGGTTTTCCTGGAGAGAAGTGGCTTCTTTGCTGCCCTTCTTGACACCAGGCCATCCTCCAAAAGTCTTCGCCTCACTGTGCGTGCAGATATACTCACACCTGCCTGCTGCCATTCCTGAGAAAGCTCTGTACTGGTGGTGCACCGATCCCACAGCTGAATCAACTTTAGGAGACAGTCCTGGCGCTTGCTGGACTTTCTTGGGCGCCCTGAAGCATTCTTCACAACAATTGAACCGCTCTCCTTGAAGTTCTTGATGATCCGATAAATGGTTGATTTAGGTGCAATCTTACTGGCAGCAATATCCTTGCCTGTGAAGCCCATCCCAGAAACCCTAGACCCACTCCATTTGCATACCGCCCCAACAGATCCACAGATGATGCAATCTCTCTTGCACTCCACACTGCCCTTTCCCACCTGGACAAAAGGAACACCTATGTGAGAATGCTAGTCATTGACTACAGCTCAAAGTTTAACACCATAGTGCACTCAAAGCTAATCAATAAGCTAAGGACCCTGGGACTAAACACCTCCCACTGCAACTGGATCCTGGACTTCCTGACGGGCCGCCCCCAGGTGGTAAGGGTAGGTAACAACACATCCGCCACGCTGATCCTCAACACAGGGGCCCCTCAGGGGTGTGTGCTCAGTCCACTCCTGTACTCCCTGTTCACTCATGACTGCATGGCCGGGCACGACTCCAACACCATCATTAAATTTGCCGATGACACAACAGTGGTAGGCTTGATCACCGACAACGACGAGACAACCTATAGGGAGGAGGTCAGAGATCTGACCATGTGGTACCAGGACAACAACCTCTCCCGCAACGTGATCAAGACAAAGGAGATGATTGTGGACTACAGGAAAAGGAGGACCTAACATACCCCCATTCTCATCGACGGGGCTGCAATGGAGCAGGTTGAGAGCTTCAAGTTCCTTGGTGTCCACATCATCAACAAACTAACATATTCCAAGCACACAATGACAGTCGTGAAGAGGGCACGACAAAACGTATTCCCCCTCAGCATACTGAAAAGATTTGGCATGGTCCTCAGATCCTCAAAAGGCTCTACAGTTGCACCATTAAGAACTGGTTGCGTCACTGCCTGGTATGGCAACCGCTCGGCCTCTGACCGCAAGGCACTACAGAGGGTAGTGCGAACGACCCAGTACATCACTGAGGCCAAGCTTCCTGCCATCCAGGACCTCTCTACCAGGCGGTGTCAGAGGAAGGCCATACAAATTGTCAAAGACTCCAGCCACGCTAGTCATAGACTGTTCTCTCTGCTACCGCACGGCAAGCGGTCCCGGAGCGACAAGTCTAGGTCCAAGAGGCTCCTAAACAGCTTCTAACCCAAGCCATAAGACCTGAACATCTAGTCAAATGGCTACCCAGACTATTTGCTTTACCTCTACTAACCGGTGCCCCCGCACATTGACTCTGTCCGGGAACCCCCTGTTTATAGTCTTGCTATTGTTCATTTACTGCTGCTCTTTAATTACTTGTTACTTTTATCTCTTATTCTTATCCATATTTATTTTAAACTGCATTGTTGGTTAGGGGCTCGTCAGTAAGCATTTCACTGTAAGATGCAGTTGTATTCGGCGCATGTGACTAATACAATTTGATTTGATTTGATCTACACTGAATGAAGTGACTTTCTGGAGATGGCCACACAGCTGCAACCCTCCCCTCATTCTCATCCAGTTGCCGAGCAGCAACGCCTTCTTCTCAAACAAGATCCTATTCATGTAGCACGCTTTGTGGTAAAGAGCAACTATAGCAGTAACATGTTTCCTCTAGAATGTCAGTACACTAGAGGATATTGTGTGTGTGTGTGTGCATGCGTGAGTGTGCGTGGGTGTGTGTGATTGATAGGGGTGGAGGCTGCTGTTAAAGAATCTCACGCAGAGTAGGCGTAGCTTTGACTCAATTAATTTGTGTGCCGAGTGCTGACACGGCACAACTAACTCCTGCTATTGGTGGGGATGGAAAACGTTCCATTCCAATCACTAAATGAGTGGTCTTTTACTTCTCTCCCCCTGACAGAATTATGAACGGAGTTAGTAAATCACTTACCGCTGATAAATAAGGGTTGTCAGATGTTGAATTAATAATTTAAAATACCTTCTCCTTTCGTTAGTTTGACATAGCAGCATGATTTGAGGAGTAAATGGCAGAGATAGTGGGAGAGGATTCAATAAGGTAAACAAAGAATAATGTTAACTTAAAGGGACTCTTTTGGCATTTCAGAATCTGTCGGCAGATATATTTATGGAAAGGACAACAGTGACACTCAGAAGCGTTTTGGAGATGCCTAGCTACCATACTCCTCACTGCCCAGCAGGATATCTGGCTGAGGTTTTCCTCCACACTCCCACAAGTGTCTTTCCCAGAACCCATCTCTCTAGGAAGTAGAAAGAGGCTTACAGCACCTAACGTGATAAAATATTAAGCTCTTTCCTGTGGCACAGCCACACGCATATGTGGTACATACTGTACATATGTGTGTGGCAACCATAGACATACATATTCACAGCCCACCAAAGTTCAAAATATAGGCATTTAGGGACACACAACGATGGCTGCCTATGTTATTCATTCTAAACCATAAAAATAATTATATGTTTTGTATAATATATGAGTAACATATGCATTTAGTACTCATTCTAAATGATAATTAGTGTGTGACACAAGGATGTTTTCTGTAATAAGTAAATCCCTACAGATCAGCATTGTGGCGTTGAATTGGCAAAGAACAGAATCCTATGAGAGTAGTCACGTCACTGTAATGAAAACTGCATAATTAACTATTCTGTTGGGTTTAAATGTATCACTTCCTTAATCTGCATCCAGGGCCTTGATTATTTCCAGTTCGTGTGGGCCGCTGGGAAAGCCCCCCCCCCCTGATTTCTAGAATACACCAACTATGATTTTTATGAGCAACAAGAGGGCACATTTTTACAAGTCTGATGATTTGTTTCTCAATGTTAACATTTTTGCCGAGTTTTCAATATCATAGTAGAAAAGTGTATAAATGGTTGAGCTCTTCCTGTGAGAAAAAAAACGAAACATTAAGAAGAGAATCTGAATTGACTAATTTAGATCTGATGTTTGGACATGGTTGCTCTGTTATGTTGCGATGGTACACAATGCGGGGCAATGTCTCATCTCAAACAGTCTTTCTGCTCCACTCTACTAATGCAGGGCAGGAGGGAGGGAGGGGGACAAGGGGAGCCAGAATGTTGTGATTGGTATAAATTGGCCGTGCTAGATGCTGGAGTGGGACTGCTTGTCCGAGGCCCCAGTGGCAGATGGGAGAGGGAGATTATTCATGCAGCAATATACTGTGGTTATACTTACACTGCACTTCATCCTCCAGACAGGGACAGCCTTCCAAACAAACGCCATGACATGAATGCGATTCCACAGAAACAGGGCATACATCCACACCGGGCAGCCGTCTCGCTCTGTCATTCTCTCCCTTGTCTGCTCTAATTCCAGCTCTTCTGGGGCTACGTCGATGTATGTGCAGGGAAATAAGGAGGTCGCCAGACAGTGTGTTGTAATGAAATGTAATGATATGTATGAGTGTTTGCATCACCTGGGGGTTGATCATGTTACCACTGTAACAGTAAACACAAGCAGCAGTGTGGTCCTGACTGAGATGTTCTCTCTCTTGGAAGCTGCATCCATCTAAAGTGAAGCCAAAACACATAACACTGCCTCCATGGCATCCAATCTTCTGCAATTTCTGGGAAGCTGTTCTCCACAAGGGCAGTGTGAAAACACTTCAACACAACAATACTAAATGGACATGGCCATGCCTGAAATGATGTATAGTGGGATATTTCCCTATTAATCTGCCCATTGAACAGGAGTTGGACTCCCGAAAGAAATGGGGCTTAAAAATATATATATATCCATATAAGCACACAAAGATGGCAGTTACAAAGCCTGTACAAATTTCTGTGAACACCACTGACAAGGTTATTCCTAATACAATTTTGCATTTTGTAATTATGAAATGAGACGTACGTGTATAAATACGTAGAGATTTAATACAAAAGGGTTCATTATCTACAAGAGGCTACAAACAAAGGATGTTCTTAGATCTTTTCCAACATATCACTAGCAAGCGTTGAGAAAAAATGCTTTTATCCCGTGCTATTCAGTCCATTTCTACTGATAACATGAATTACTTATACACTGCTATTAGTTTATGGGTCTATCATAAGGCTGGAAATTCAATTAGGAATGACCTGACAATCCCTTCTTTCATGCTTTTCTCTGTCAGATATATCTTTGCATTTCAATAGCATGATGCATCAGTGAAAGAGTGTGCCCATCTTGTTCAGTGTGCCATTACAGTACTGGGCTAAGTGAGACACGGCTCCTTTATCTCTCTGGGGAGGCCTCTGCACAATGCCATTATTTCAATATCCCTCCACCTGAACGGGTCTATTTACTACCCTACTATGCCATTACACTGTACACATCCTTTGTCGCCTTCATAATTGGAGAAATGGAGAGGAGAGGATGCAAAAGACGGAATATTTCTGAAATGCTGACTTCTGCCTTCTCATCTAAGTCATGTGGATTGCACTGCATTTGATGCAATTGGAGTTACACTACATTCATAACAAGATGTGGGACCTAATCCTATGATTTAATTTTTTTTGAATGTCTGACTGATAGGAGCGTGCCCTCCTTCTTCCAACACCTGACAGAGAGAGACGTCCTCATTGCCAAAAGAGACTGGTTCTCAGTGAGCACAGCTGGATGAATCTCCAGTCCATTCACAGTTCCAAATGACATGACAAATGATAACACCATCCTTAGAGGTGCAGCTCTCAGCTTCTGCCGCAACACCACAAAGACCACTAACGAACCCCCCAGTCCTAACCAGGTTGCTCTGTCCTGTAAGACAGCAGTAACAAGGTCAGTGATGTGGCAGAGGACTGTTGCAACACTTCTTAATAAGACAGACACAGGCTATTCACAGATGTTCTGAGGTTTCTACTGAATACAAAACACACTGGCTAATTATCACTGGCTGTGAGAGGAAATCAAAATGTCAGTCCATTCAACAGTTAAGTCTGAGCAGATTATGACATACCACAACCCCCTGACTGCACACCATGGAAATGCTCTTATTAGTGATAGAAAGAGAGGGAGACGTAGGAACATGTGCCTTCCAGGGTTTAGAAAGGACTGGAGTTATGACCCTGCATGTTATAACATAATACAAGGAGGCTGCACGACCTAATGCAGGTCACTCTAAAGACTAATCAATTTAAGTGAATTTGACCAATATTAAACGCAGTATGTAGCTTCTTTTTGGAGTCTGACGTCTATCATTGTCTATCTAGAGATAAACTGAATTCCACCACGATGAGTCATTCAGTTCAAGTTCAGTCAATACAGATTACTAGTGACACCTTCAGATACATTTATTGTATGCTGGAAAACTGGGAACAAGAACATTAAATAGAAACCTTGTCTTAATTTTGTGTTAAATATTCAATGTAAAGATTGATTTAAAAAAAATATGACTATCACACATTCCTGAACCATTTCATTCTAATAATTGAAATGGGTGTATACAAAAATATTATTATTTTCGTTCATCATACAATATTATTTGAAATCTGTAGTAGCAAACCACACAGAACAATTTCAATGTCCTTACTTATTGCTCCACCCTGACGCAAAACACCGTGGTGCTGCATTTCCTTCAAAAACAAACCTAACACACAAATGGGAAATCAATTTTGACCGCACTAAAGCAAAAAGATGTCGCGGTTTCCAGGCAACAACTTAATTTATGAATGGTTCTTGAGAGAATTATGTAAAAACAGAACATTTTGTTGAGGGAAAATAATCTTCAGTTATAAAAAGCAACAGCCATAGTTGATCCACTTGTGCTTTACACGATCCATGTGTGTCATGTCTACAGTTCCGTCCAGTTCCGACAAACTTCCGGCGCCGACTGAGATGGCCGCCTCGCTTCGCGTTCCTAGGAAACTATGCAGTTTTTTGTTTTTTTACGTGTTATTTCTTACATTAGTACCCCAGGTCATCTTAGGTTTCATTACATACAGTCGAGAAGAACTACTGAATATAAGATCAGCGCCAACTCACCATCAGTACGACCAAGAATATGTTTTCCGCGACGCGGATCCGGTGTTCTGCCTTACAAACAGGACAACGGAATGGATCGCATGCAGCGACCCAAGGAAACGACTCCGAAAAAGAGGGAAACGAGGCGGTGTTCTGGTCAGACTCCGAAAAAGGGCACATCGCGCACCACTCCCCAGCATTCTTCTTGCCAATGTCCAGTCTCTTGACAACAAGGTTGACGAAATCCGAGCAAGGGAATGCTAATTCCAGAGGGACATCAGAGACTGCAACGTTCTCTGCTTCACAGAAACATGGCTTACTGGGAAGACGCTATCCGATGCGGTGCAGCCAACGGGTTTCTCCACGCATCGCGCGGACAGAAACAAACATCTTTCTGGTAAGAAGAGTGGCGGGGGCGTATGCCTCATGACTAACGAGACATGGTGTGATGAAGGAAACATACAGGAACTCAAATCCTTCTGTTCACCTGATTTAGAATTCCTCACAATCAAATGTAGACCGCATTATCTTCCAAGAGAATTCTCCTCGATTATAATCACAGCCGTATATATCCCCCCCCAAGCAGACACATCGATGGTTCTGAACAAACTTTATTTAACTCTTTGCAAACTGGAAACCATTTATCCGGAGGCTGCATTCATTGTAGCTGGGGATTTTAACAAAGCTAATCTGAAAACAAGACTCCCTAAATTTTACCAGCATATCGATTGCGCAACCAGGGGTGGTAAAACCTTGGATCATTGTTACTCTAACTTCCGCGACGCATATAAGGCCCTGCCCCGCCCCCTTTCGGAAAAGCTGACCACGACTCCATTTTGCTGATCCCTGCCTACAGGCAGAAACTAAAACAAGAGGCTCCCACGCTGAGGTCTGTCCAACGCTGGTCAGACCAAGCTGACTCCACACTCCAAGACTGCTTCCATCACGTGGACTGGGACATGTTTCAGATTGCGTCAGATGGAAATATTGACGAATACGCTGATTCGGTGTGCGAGTTCATTAGAACGTGCGTTGAAGATGTCGTTCCCATAGCAACGATAAAAACATTCCCAAACCAGAAACCGTGGATTGATGGCAGCATTCGCGTGAAACTGAAAGCGCGAACCACTGCTTTTAATCAGGGCAAGGTGTCTGGTAATATGTCCGAATATAAACAATGCAGCTATTCCCTCCGCAAGGCTATTAAACAAGCTAAGCGTCAGTACAGAGACAAAGTGGAATCTCAATTCAATGGCTCAGACACAAGAGGCATGTGGCAGGGTCTACAGTCAATCACGGACTACAAGAAGAAACCCAGCCCAGTCACGGACCAGGATGTCTTGCTCCCAGGCAGACTAAATAACTTTTTGCCCGCTTTGAGGACAATACAGTGCCACTGACACGGCCTGCAACGAAAACATGCGGTCTCTCCTTCACTGCAGCCGAGGTGAGTAAGACATTTAAACGTGTTAACCCTCGCAAGGCTGCAGGCCCAGACGGCATCCCCAGCCGCGCCCTCAGAGCATGCGCAGACCAGCTGGCCGGTGTGTTTACGGACATATTCAATCAATCCCTATACCAGTCTGCTGTTCCCACATGCTTCAAGAGGGCCACCATTGTTCCTGTTCCCAAGAAAGCTAAGGTAACTGAGCTAAACGACTACCGCCCGTAGCACTCACTTCCGTCATCATGAAGTGCTTTGAGAGACTAGTCAAGGACCATATCACCTCCACCCTACCTGACACCCTAGACCCACTCCAATTTGCTTACCGCCCAAATAGGTCCACAGACGATGCAATCTCAACCACACTGCACACTGCCCTAACCCACCTGGACAAGAGGAATACCTATGTGAGAATGCTGTTCATCGACTACAGCTCGGCATTCAACACCATAGTACCCTCCAAGCTCGTCATCAAGCTCGAGACCCTGGGTCTCGACCCGCCCTGTGCAACTGGGTACTGGACTTCCTGACGGGCCGCCCCCAGGTGGTGAGGGTAGGCAACAACATCTCCTCCCCGCTGATCCTCAACACGGGGGCCCCACAAGGGTGCGTTCTGAGCCCTCTCCTGTACTCCCTGTTCACCCACGACTGCGTGGCCATGCACGCCTCCAACTCAATCATCAAGTTGCGGACGACACAACAGTGGTAGGCTTGATTACCAACAACGACGAGACGGCCTACAGGGAGGAGGTGAGGGCCCTCGGAGTGTGGTGTCAGGAAAATAACCTCACACTCAACGTCAACAAAACTAAGGAGATGATTGTGGACTTCAGGAAACAGCAGAGGGAACACCCCCTATCCACATCGATGGATCAGTAGTGGAGAGGGTAGCAAGTTTTAAGTTCCTCGGCATACACATCACAGACAAACTGAATTGGTCCACTCACACTGACAGCGTCGTGAAGAAGGCGCAGCAGCGCCTCTTCAACCTCAGGAGGCTGAAGAAATTCGGCTTGTCACCAAAAGCACTCACAAACTTCTACAGATGCACAATCGAGAGCATCCTGGCGGGCTGTATCACCGCCTGGTACGGCAACTGCTCCGCCCTCAACCGTAAGGCTCTCCAGAGGTAGTGAGGTCTGCACAACGCATCACCGGGGCAAACTACCTGCCCTCCAGGACACCTACACCACCCGATGTTACAGGAAGGCCATAAAGATCATCAAGGACATCAACCACCGAACCACTGCCTGTTCACCCCGCTATCATCCAGAAGGCGAGGTCAGTACAGGTGCATCAAAGCTGGGACCGAGAGACTGAAAAACAGCTTCTATCTCAAGGCCATCAGACTGTTAAACAGCCACCACTAACATTGAGTGGCTGCTGCCAACACACTGTCATTGACACTGACCCAACTCCAGCCACTTTAATAATGGGAATTGATGGGAAATGATGTAAATATATCACTAGCCACTTTAAACAATGCTACCTTATATAATGTTACTTACCCTACATTATTCATCTCATATGCATATGTATATACTGTACTCTAGATCATCGACTGCATCCTTATGTCACTAGCCACTTTAACTATGCCACTTTGTTTACTTTGTCTACATACTCATCTCATATGTATATACTGTACTCGATACCATCTACTGTATGCTGCTCTGTACCATCACTCATTCATATATCCTTATGTACATATTCCTTATCCCCTTACACTGTGTATAAGACAGTAGTTTTGGAATTGTTAGTTAGATTACTTGTTGGTTATCACTGCATTGTCGGAACTAGAAGCACAAGCATTTCGCTACACTCGCATTAACATCTGCTAACCATGTGTATGTGACAAATAAAATTTGATTTGATTTGATTTGATTTGTCTACAGTTCTGAACTGTTGACAATGTCCAGCTATCGGGCTCTGAAGTGATCAGTGACCAAGCTAACCTGGCAACATTGTAACTCTTTCAGGATTCAGGCCCAGTCAGACAGCTACAGTAACAGGCTACTTCACTACATGAGGAGAGGAGAGCGGGTGTCATGTCATCCCACCCACGTGCTAATGACTTGGAGGTGAAACACAACCCTCTGGAAACTTTTGTTTGCTGTCCAACTGCCAGCCAGTGCAGATTTCCATTGGAGTGGTTCAAGTGAGGTTCGTCTCTGAACTATGGAGGAGTCAATAGCAATACTATAGTACTGTACACTGAGTGTACAAAACATTTCCTCTTTCTATGACATACATAGACTGACCAGGTGAATCCAGGTGAAAGACATGATCCCTTATTAAAATCAGTGTAGATGAAGGGAGGAGACAGGTTAAAGACATGATCCCTTATTAAAATCAGTGTAGATGAAGGGGAGGAGACAGGTTCAAACATGATCCCTTATTAAAATCAGTGTAGATGAAGGGGAGGAGACAGGTTAAAGACATGATCCCTTATTAAAATCAGTGTAGATGAAGGGGAGGAGACAGGTTCAAACATGATCCCTTATTAAAATCAGTGTAGATGAAGGGGAGGAGACAGGTTAAAGACATGATCCCTTATTAAAATCAGTGTAGATGAAGGGGAGGAGACAGGTTAAAGACATGATCCCTTATTAAAATCAGTGTGGATGAAGGGGAGGAGACAGGTTAAAGACATGATCCCTTATTAAAATCAGTGTAGATGAAGGGGAGGAGACAGGTTAAAGACTTGATCCCTTATTAAAATCAGTGTAGATGAAGGGGAGGAGACAGGTTCAAACATGATCCCTTATTAAAATCAGTGTAGATGAAGGGGAGGAGACAGGTTAAAGGATTTTTAAGCCATGAGAAAATTGAGGCTGTTCTGAGAGAAAAGGGGGTGCAATTAAATATCAGGAAGTTGTTCCTAATGTTTTGTACACTGTGTATATTCTGAACAGTTAAGGTTCGTTCTGTCAGAGAAATCAAAACTATTTTGTGCAATGTCCAGCTTTAAACGACAGTTTGTTGCTTTAAAGGTACATTTACAGCATAGCCTATATTATAGTCTTTAAACACAACGTGACTGATGGAACAGATCAAGACATTTTGTTTAAAATGTTGCTAAACTATTATTTCTTCAAATGATAAATTAAGCAGTGTGCACACAGCATTATGTGAGAATGTTCCAAAATGTAGGTAGCCGGAAAATACCATTCTAATGTACACCACGTGCCAGTGGTTTGTATGACAGAGATAGAAATAAATATCTGTTAAGCATTTTGAAAGATGAGAGATCTAAAGATGCAACAACTAGGATGTTACGCAGAATGCTAATTAGGCTAATCATTCATTGATCATGCGAGACATTGATTAAGCTAAACTTTATTAAAAGACACTGACTGGTTTTCTGATCCACACCCCAAGCTTCCATGATATAGTTTGACAGTTTGTGGAGGAATTCTTCAGTTGTGAAAACCCACAGTTTCATCAGCTGTCTGGGTGGCTGGTCTCAGACGATCCTGCAGGTGAAGAAGCCGGATGTGGAGGTCCTGGGCTGGCATGGTTGCACGTGGTCTGTGGTTGTGAGGCCGGTTGGACGCACAGCCAACTTCTCTAAAATGACATTGAATGCGGCTTATGGTAGAGAAATGATCATGACAGTTTCTTGCAACAGCTCTGGTAGACATTCCTGCAGTCAGCATGCCAATTGTACGCTCCCTCAAAACTTGAGACATGGCATTGTGTTGTGACAAAACTGCGTGTTTTATTGACCCCAGCCGAAGGTGCACCTGTGTAATAATCAATGTTCCCTCTAAGCTGCGCTCGGGCATGCAATAGCCCCGAGACTGCCGCGCAGAAGAAATATCAGCCCATGGAGAGAAGGACAAGATTGATCTTTACTCAACTTTTATGTTTTCCCTGTTAGTTAATAACAATCAATTCATAAAACGACTCAATCATGGACACTCTTACTGACCGTTGTGGCTGCTTTGCATGATGTATTGTTGTCTCTATCTTCTTTCCCTTTGTGCCGTTGTCTGTGCCCAATAATGTTTGTGCCATGTTTTGTGCTGCTACCATGTGTTGCTACCATGTTGTTGTCATGTTGTGTTGCTACCATGCTGTGTTGTCATGTGTTGCTGCCTTGCTATGTCGTTGTCTTAGGTCTCTCTTTATGTAGTGTTGTGTTGTCTCTGTTGTCGTGATGTGTGTTTTGTCCTATATTTATATTTTATTTATGTTTTTATTTTTAATCCCGTCCCCGCAGGAGGCTTTTTGCCTTTTGTTCTTAACTGACTTGCCTAGTTAAAGGTTAAAAATCAAATAAAAAAAATATACAACAAAAATCAGCTCCTCCCTCGGCTTTTTGGCCAACCACCTATGAGTCGAGAGCGCAAATGATAGGTCTTGGGGGAGCGCACAGACCAGTGGAAAGTGGAGTGAGCTGAGAATGGGTCCAGCAAGTGCACATGCAGCGGGGGTGCGCAAATTCAACTTGAGTTTCAAGTGTGACTGAGTGAGCAGAACATTATTGCCGCACACAAAGTATTAATTTGAGAGCAGAGATGTTTATTTTTATGGAGATAGAGTTGATGTCAAAAGTTTACATACACTTAGGTTGGAATCCTTAAAATTCATTTTTTCAACCACTCCACAAATGTCTTGTTCTCGCCACTGGTGGTACCGAGACTTTGATGCTGTATGGAGGCATTGTTATTAGGACATTTGTCATGTAGAGAGGATGACATGTTATTGACTTTGACAAACTGCCGTCTGTCTATTTGGTTAGAAAGATGGTTCTTTACAGAGGATGGTTGAATGTGTACAAGTAGGTTAGGTACAGCTCACCTCAGTTCCACATAGTATTTTATCACCTATTTGGCTAAATTATTATGCATTATAATACAATTGATAAAGCAGCAGTCTTTAAATGGACTGTTACCTTGAATGCAACACTAAGATGTAAAAACGTTTAAACTCCAATTGAATTCTGTCTATGGCATTTCCTGACATCATATTTTACTATCTCTCTCACTGCAGTTGTTCTCAGGAGACGGGTCATTGTGTTAGTAGAAAACAAGGTGGAGTCCGACAAAGTGGAGTCAGATCAGGTTTCTACTTCATCGCCCTGGACCACTAAACCTACGAGGCAGAGGATGCAAAGTTTGGACCTGTGAGTCACCTTTGACCTTGACGTAACTTTCTTCTTAGGCTTTTGCGATTATGGGTGTTCCCTAACTCATCTAAAGCCTTACACAACTCAGCACATATGGATCCCTCCACCTTCTACAATGGAGTCCTGACCAGGGGTATCAAATTCCAATGTCTATGTACCTGTTGTGTTGGCGTAGTTACCGGCCCAATGGGAGCGGTGTTGATGACAGTGATGCGTCCCAGTGATGCGTCCCTGTCGCTGTGCCAACACCATGCCTGATGACAACCAGATGATATTCCTCCACCCTGGATCACAGTAAACACACACCTAGTCTCGGTCTCTGTGTATGTATGTTGCGCGTAAAACAGTGAGCAATGGGTCTGTATATGCAGGTGCAGTGTAGGATATACGTTGTGTATAGGAGTCTACTCTTAGCCTGTATACACCCTGTATTACAGGCCTGTGTTTTGTTTTTCACAAATTTAGTGCAGTGTTTTGTGACATCCCTCTCTCTTTCTCATCTCCTCAGATATGTGGTGCTCAGTAGAGGCTGCTGAGGGGAGAACTGCTCACAATAATGGCTGGAACGGAGCGATTGGAATGGAATCATACATGAAAACCATGTGTTTGTTGTATTTGATACCATCCCACCTATTCCGCTCCAGCCATTACCACGAGCCCATCCTCCCCAAATAAAGGTGACACAAACCGCCTGTGGTGGTGCTCACCAGACCAGTGTTTAGAGGCAGGGATTGACTGAGATTGCCCCTCTATTCTGCACTCAAGTGATGTCCAGTCCCCATAAACACTCATCGACACGGTTAGTTCCCATTCCCCCATAAACACTCATCGACACGGTTAGTTCCCATTCCCCCATAAACACTCATCGACACGGTTAGTTCCCATTCCCCCATAAACACTCATCGACACGGTTAGTTCCCATTCCCCCATAAACACTCATCGACGCGGTTAGTTCCCATTCCCCCATAAACACTCATCGACACGTTTAGTTCCCATTCCCCCATAAACACTCATCGACGCGGTTAGTTCCCATTCCCCCATAAACACTCATCGACACGGTTAGTTCCCATTCCCCCATAAACACTCATCGACGCGGTTAGTTCCCATTCCCCCATAAACACTCATCGACACGGTTAGTTCCCATTCCCCCATAAACACTCATCGACACGGTTAGTTCCCATTCCCCCATAAACACTCATCGACACGGTTAGTTCCCATTCCCCCATAAACACTCATCGACACGGTTAGTTCCCATTCCCCATAAACACTCATCGACACGGTTAGTTCCCATTCCCCCATAAACACTCATCGACACGGTTAGTTCCCATTCCCCCATAAACACTCATCGACGCGGTTAGTTCCCATTCCCCCATAAACACTCATCGACACGGTTAGTTCCCATTCCCCATAAACACACATCGACACGGTTAGTTCCCATTCCCCCATAAACACACATCGACACTGTTAGTTCCCATTCCCCATAAACACTCATCGACACGGTTAGTTCCCATTCCCCATAAACATTCATCGACACGGTTAGTTCCCATTCCCCCATAAACACTCATCGACACGGTTAGTTCCCATTCCCCATAAACACTCATCGACACGGTTAGTTCCCATTCCCCCATAAACACTCATCGACACGGTTAGTTCCCATTCCCCATAAACACTCATCGACACGGTTAGTTCCCATTCCCCCATAAACACTCATCGACACGGTTAGTTCCCATTCCCCCATAAACACTCATCGACACGGTTAGTTCCCATTCCCCATAAACACTCATCGACACGGTTAGTTCCCATTCCCCCATAAACACTCATCGACACGGTTGGTTCCCATTCCCCCATAAACACTCATCGATGCGGTTAGTTCCCATTCCCCATAAACACTCATCGACGCGGTTAGTTCCCATTCCCCATAAACACTCATCGACACGGTTAGTTCCCATTCCCCATAAACACTCATCGACACGGTTAGTTCCCATTCCCCCATAAACACTCATCGACACGGTTAGTTCCCATTCCCCCATAAACACTCATCGACACGGTTAGTTCCCATTCCCCCATAAACACTCATCGACGCGGTTAGTTCCCATTCCCCATAAACACTCATCGACACGGTTAGTTCCCATTCCCCATAAACACTCATCGACACGGTTAGATCCCATTCCCCATAAACACTCATCGACACGGTTAGTTCCCATTCCCCCATAAACACTCATCGACACGGTTAGTTCCCATTCCCCCATAAACACTCATCGACACGGTTAGTTCCCATTCTCTCACACACACCTTTATATAGATTGTGCTGATGCTACACTGTGAGAACCTGGAAATCATCAGTGGTTCTGAGGGAGGCTACGTGGCCGCCAACAGTGCCTAGGACACGTTCCAGCATAACCACTGTCTGGAGAACAGCCAGAGTGTGGTCAAGACCCCCCACAGACATCTGCCATAACTTATCTTTAGCGTGTACGCTCTTCTGCACCAGGGAGGTAAAGGTATGGCACCACAATCACAACAGTCATGTATGACTGCTTAAATATCCTTAAACATACTTACGCTCATTTATGTGTTTCTTAATTAAAGGTCTAAGGAAGGTATCTTATGGCTCAATAATACTAATGAATGGCGTAGATCAGTGGTCACCAAACTACGGCCCGCGGGCCGGATACGGCCCGTCAGCACATTTGGCCCGGCCCTCTGAACAATACCAGAGACGCTATCGAATTTTTTTCCTATTTGGCCTCCAGAAAAAAAATCCTAGGCCCGGCCCTGTCAAAGAGAGAACGGAATAATGGCGAAAAGATTAGGTAAGAGAAAAATTGATTCAGAATGCAGGGTATTTAACCTGCAGTGGACAAACAATTTTTTTTTTGTTCAATGCAAAGAAAAGGCTGTTTGTCTCATCTGTCAAGAGACGGTGGCGGTATTCAAAGAATACAATCTTCGCCGACACTATGAATCCCGTCACAAAGACAAGTACGATAGCTTGCAAGGCCAAATACGAGCAGACAAACTCTCAAAGCTAAAAAGTGGACTACTATCTCAGCAGAATACATTTGTACGCCAAGCTCAGCTGAACCAGGCATCCGTTCGGGCCAGCTTTCGGGTTGCTAAACTGATAGCAGTCCATCTTCCTGCTACCCAAAACCTGTCGACAGAGAACCCAGCGGTCCCGTTCCCAGCTGAAAAGTGCGTGGAAGCACTGGAAATGCTGAAGGCGGAGTTCGGTGTGCGATTCAGTGAACTACATGTTCATGCAAAAGAAATCCGTCTTTTTCAGAACCCCTTTGTTGCCGACATTGATGAAGCCCAGCCTTCATATCAGTTTGAGTTGGCTGAGTTACAGAACTGTGATGTTCTGAAAGACGCATTCAAGCCCAACAGTCTCATTGACTTCTATGCCGCCCTCCCAAACGACACATATCCAAACATCAAAAAACACGCAATGAAAATGTCCACAGTTTTTGGCAGCACGTATATCTGCGAGAAAACCTTTTCTCGCATGAAACTGCTGAAAACCCCGATGAGATCAAGATTGACAGATGAACATTTGCATCAGTGCTTGAGACTGGCTGTAACTAGAATGGAACCTGATATTCAACTTCTCACCAGCCAGATGCAGGCCCACAGTTCACACTGATGAACATACATAGGTAAGCTCACTTTTCTGACTTGAATGAGTCATTCTGAGCATAAACAAATATAATCATAATAAAATCTACTGGGATAAAATCCATCTTTACAACCATACTGGTAGTGAAATGTATTGTGCTGTGTAGGTGCTGTATCACTTAGTTCAGTTTCTCAACCTGCTTCTTTTGTGGTTTTCACAGGGAAGTTGATGAGAGAGAGCTGCAAACAGCGGTGTCTACAAGCCTACTGGAACCTACAAAAGGATTATAAGGAAGGAACACAAGAACTTTAAGAGACTGCTCATATGTGTCAGAGAGATTCTGCTCTGACAACTGAGCTGAACTTTTATCTGTTAAGATTGTGCATGGCACGACAGAAAGTTAATGTTCCATGGCTTTTTTTTCTATGAAGAACCCAGAGAGAGTTATTTAGTTATTATTTATTTCCTGTTTTTTTCTGTGAAGAACTCAGAGAGGGTTATTTAGTTATTATTTATTTCATTAATAGTGTTATTATTTGTTTCCTGACTTTTTTTCTGTAAAGAACCTGGAAAGGGTTATTTGGTTATGTGTGGCTTTCTGGAAAACAATACATTTTTTAAGCTCCCCTACGATCGTCACACTTTTTCTGTTACAAACTGACACCGGCCCCCCATCAGAGAAGGGAAAAGTTATGTGGCCCTCACAGGAAAAAGTTTGGGGACCCCTGGCGTAGATTGTACACCTCTGCCCAGTCCCATATTGAGGCAAACATGCAACAGCTCTGTGCATTTGATCTTTTCTCGATTTCTTGCATTCTTTTTCCGTGCCTCCTAAAACCCCATCGGAGGAGAGGACCCAAGGTTCCTCCCCTCAGACCTCCAAAGCGGGTTGAGAAGGATGCGAGTATCGAGGACGTGAGGAGTTGAGCTGAGATTAATTGGGAGAGCTAACGTGATTGTTTTAGGTGGAATCTTATGTTGAAAGATACATTTGTTATCTGTTTGCACGTATATCTTTGTTCTACTTGTGCTCTTTCCACAGATGTCTCTGGCTTGCTGATAACATGTGATCTGATCAAACTCCCTATGCGATTTGACTCCTGTGTTACTGCCTGTACTCAATAAAACTTTCAATGCCAAATTTAAATAATTTGACCATGTAATTTGATAGACAATGGTAGCTTCCAATCAGACAATTACTATTAAACAAATCTGTTTTCCTTAGTTAAATGTTTGGTGAATGCAGGGCATTGCTTTGTCCTCAGTACTGTGTGTACCATGAGTCTAGCTGGTTAAATTCTAGTTAACATTCTATTTTTATGGCACTGGTTAAGTATTGTTAATGTAGCAGGTTCTCCCTTTTGTGTCTCCATATAATTCAAAATCCCCATGCTGTGTGCCATTGGGATAAAAAAATACCCTTAATATCGGATCTTTCATCTTTCATCAAGGTAGGTAGCATAAACGTAACCACATGCAAATCCTTATGCTACATTAGTATACACATCAAAAGTCCCAAAACAAAGTTACCTCACTTTTCTATTTTTGGAATTATTACATAAAACCGATCAGAATTCCAAAGAATGCCGAAGTCATGTCAGAAAATGTTTTTCCAGGGTGTGATGTTATATGGAGGAACCGGCAAGCCAGCCTATTCCTTATTATGTAAACTCCAACAGAAATAACTTTAAAATATATAACTTCAAATTAAACCAAATAGTTTGCACTCCAACAGAAATAACTTTAAAATATATAACTGACTACTGGTTTCAATGACATTTTCAGCCAACTTACAAGTTATGAATTTGTTACAAATCAACGTGCAAGGTTGCTAGCCAACTAGCCTGCTAACTTTAGCCCTACTTGCCTGCTAACGTTACGGTAGCATTGAATGAGTCGGCCAATTGAAGTAAACATTTTGTAAATACATAACACCATCTAACCAAATGTCAAAGAATGTTCGCTATATTTTTATTTATTTATTTATTTATCCATTATTTTACCAGGTAAGTTGACTGAGAACACGTTCTCATTTGCAGCAACAACCTGAGGAATAGTTACAGGAGAGAGGATGGGGATGAATGAGCCAATTGTAAACTTATTAGGTGACCGTGATGGTTTGAGGGCCAGATTGGGAATTTAGCCAGGACACCGGGGTTAACACCCCTACGATAATTTTTTAAAGGTTTTATTTCACTAGGCAAGTCAGTTAAGAACAAATTCTTATTTTCAATGACGGCCTAGGAACAGTGGGTTAACTGCCTGTTCAGGGGCAGAACGACAGATTTGTACCTTGTCAGCTCGGGGATTCGAACTTGCAACCTTTCGGTTACTAGTCCAACGCTCTAACCACTAGGCTACCCTGCCGCCCCGATAAGTGCCATGGGATCTTTAATGACCTCAGAGAGTCAGGAGACCCGTTTAACGTCCCATCCGAGAGACGGCACCCTACACAGGGCAGTGTCCCCAATCACTTCCCTGGGGCATTGGGATATTTTTTAGACCAGAGGAAAGAGTGCCTCCTACTGGCCCTCCAACACCAGTGCAATATGCCTTAGCTATTTAGACAACTATCTATTAGCCTAGCCAACCACCACGGTTATGTGTCGGCAAGCTAGAGCCCAACTACTGAAGACCAGCTAGAACACCGCTAAAATAAAACCGCAGATCAAAAGCAAAGAGAGAACAGAAACAGATTGATGGCCAGGGCCATCCAATGGTAAAACTTTTAAAAGACTGCAGGCTGAGTTAGCTACCAAAGCAGGGGGGTAGATTGATTCCGTTACAAAACTCTCGTAACTACTTCACAGAGAACATGCCTAAAAGTTGACAAAACAAAAAAGGAGAACAGACGAAGTACTACACACTTAGAGCAAACAATTTGAAGGCACCAGAGCCTGCCATGCTAACGGGTTCCCACTAGATAACACAGCCACAAAGTCTTGAAGAGCATGCGGTGTGGCTAACCTTAGCCAGCTTGAGCTAGCATATGAACTCAGTAGCAGACTAGATCCTTCATATGACATTGAGCAATAGTGCAATGTGGGTAGTTTAGAAGATATCTGGAAATAAGTTAATAAATATGTAACAACCCAAAAACATAGCTATGTTTGCACATCTTGGTAACTGCCAGGTCGCAGTTGTAAATGAGAACTTGTTCTCTACTGGCCTACCTGGTTTAAAAAAAGGTGAAATAAAATAAAAATGATCGTGACTAAAACTAAGTTACTATGTTTTTGATCACACTGGTGAGTAAAAACTCATGCTTCCTACTCTTTAACTTGCCCACAAGTCCTTCCTTTCTTTCGACGTCGTGATCGTTATGACATTATTGTGTGTGTACCCACATGTTATTCTCAACAATGGAGTCATTATATTTAGCTGGCTTAAATTATGGCCAGGACCTAGTGTATGATGAATGAATTTCTGAGATCAGCCAAATTATGCCCATACTCCACCTATTCTTTAATATATTGGGATTAACGCCCTCATATCATGCAAACACATAACAGACACTTTGTGGAAAGGTGAAGAAAAACAAACTAGTTATGGACTATGGTGTTACTTTGCTAACAGACAAATGTTGCTGGCTAACAAGTAATTAGCTAGCTAGCTAACTTTAGCAAGTAGATTAATCTCAACTCAAGGTATAGCATAGCCATTTAATTTATTTCCCAATGGCTTTGTTTGTTTCAAGTGTCCCAAGTTGTTCGGTACTTACTGTTCAAGCCGGCTAGCAAGCTAAACAGACGGCTCTGAACATCAGTTTGAAGTCATATGCACCCAAGACTCAACCAATCACATGACAACACTGGACTGGCCAAGGGCAAGCATTTGTTAGTTCCTCCATCACTCCAGTGAAAGTGACATGCACCTCTCGACATGCACCTACTTCTAAGGCCGCCCCCCAACAGCCTGAAATCCAATCGAGAAAACCACAGCCACAAAGCCTAAATAAAAATACAAATTCAAGAGAACAAAAATGTGCTTTTTGGTCTTAATTTAAGGTTAGGCATAAGATTAGGAGTGTCGTTAGGGTTAAGGTTAAGGTTAGGTTTAGGGTTAAGGTTAGGTTTAAAATTAAATTTTAACAAGATACATTGTAGAAATAGGTGGGGATTATGACTTTGTGGCAACTAGTGACGACCAGAAAAAAGATACATTGAAACCCAAAAGTTACCAAGATTTGAGAGCGAGCAATGTAAAGACAATTTGATGATTTTTACATGGTTTATTTTATTTCTTTTTTTGAATTTTACCCCTTTTTCTCCCCAATTTCGTGGTATACAATTGTTGTAGTAGCTACTATCTTGTCTCATCGCTACAACTCCCGTACGGGCTCGGGAGAGACGAAGGTTGAAAGTCATGCGTCCTCCGATACACAACCCAACCAAGCCGCACTGCTTCTTAACTGCTTGGTCGGTAGGGGTGTCCCTGGTCACCTTGGCTAGCGCACACTGCGCCCAGCCCGCCACATGAGTCGCTGGTGCGCGATGAGACAGGGACACCCCTACCGACCAAGCCCTCCCTAACCCGGGCGACGCTAGGCCAATTGTGCGTCGCCCCACGGACCTCCCGGTCGCAGCCGGTTACGACAGAGCCTGGGCGCGAACCCAGGGACTCTGATGGCACAGCTGGCGCTGCAGTACAGCGCCCTTAACCACTGCGCCACCCGGGAGGCCCCCATTTTGACATGTTTTAACCATGTTTCTTTGTTTAGGTTCAATTTTTTTTTATTCAGACATTTTTCTCTTTGATCTGCAACAATGATGTTCAGCTCGCCCAAACTCACAGTTGAACATCCTCTGCTCTCTCAACCAAATTTCTGCGCTCTTGACTGGTCTGTGTGCTCGCAGGAACTCATCCTCTGCTTGCGACACTCATCCTCTGCTCGCGGCACTCATCCTCTGCTCGCGGCAGTCATCTTCTGCTCGCGGCACTCATCCTCTGCTCGCGGCACTCATCCTCTGCTCGCGGCACTCATCCTCTGCTCGCGGCACTCATCCTCTGCTCGCGGCATTCATCCTCTGCTCGCGGCACTCATCCTCTGCTCGCGGCATTCATCCTCTGCTCGCGGCACTCATCCTCTGCTCGCGGCACTCATCCTCTGCTCGCGGCATTCATCCTCTGCTCGCGGCATTCATCCTCTGCTCGCGGCATTCATCCTCTGCTCGCGGCATTCATCCTCTGCTCACGGCACTCATCCTCTGCTCACGGCATTCATCCTCTGCTGGCAGCATTCATCCTCTGCTCACGGCATTCATCCTCTGCTCGCGGCATTCATCCTCTGCTCACGGCATTCATCCTCTGCTCGTGGCATTCATCCTCTGCTCGCGGCATTCATCCTCTGCTCGTGGCATTCATCCTCTGCTCGTGGCATTCATCCTCTGGTCACGGCATTCATCCTGGAATTTAGAGGCTGGTTTGATGTGATATAGGTTCTGCAGTTTCAAAGTTGCCGATCCTTGCCTAACATCTCTTAAAAATGACCCCTTGAGCGCTATTTCAAAATACAACTTTTACAGCATAAGAAAACCATATGCACTGGTGACACTCAAAGCATAAATATTTAATCTCAAAATGTGCCATTCTGTTATTTTAATTCATTAGAGTTACAGTGCCTTCAGAAAGTATTCGCAAACCTGGACTTTTTCCACATTTTATTGTGTTACAGCTTCAATTTAAGTGATTTGTCGCTGGCTGGCTGGCTGGCTGGCGCACGCACGCACACACACATTATGTTTTCCTCCCCAATGTTTTTTAATTAATAATGAAAAGCTGACATTTCTTGAGTCAATCAGTATTGAACCCCTTTGTTATGGCAAGACTAAATAAGTTCAGGAGTAAAAATTTGCTAAACAAGTCACATAATACGCTGCATGGACTTTTGAATGACTACTCGTCTCTGTAACCCACACATACAATTATCTGTAAGGTCACTCAGTTGAACTTCAAACACAGATTCAACCACAAAGACCAGGGAGGTTTTCCAATGCCTCGCAAAGATGGGCACCTATTGGTAGATGAGAAAAAAAAATACAAAATTGAAGCAGACACTGAATATCCCTTTAAGCATGGTTATTAATTCATTACACTTAATTACACTTTGGATGGTGTATCAATACACCCAGTCACTACAAAGATACAGGAGTCCTTCCTAACTCATTCGGGGGACAGGAAGGAAACCACTCAGGGATTTCACCATGAGGCCAATGGTGACTTTAAAATAGTTAATGGCTGTGATAGGAGAACTGAGGATGGATCAACAACATTGTAGTTACTCCACAATACTAACCTAATAGAGTGAAAAACAGGAAGCCTGTACAGAAGAAAAAAAACATTTTACAAAACATATATCCTTGTTTGCAACAAGGCACTAAAGCAATACTGCAAAGAAATTGGCAAAGCAATTCATTTTTGGTCCTGAAAGCAAAGTGTTATGTTTGGGGAAAATCCAATAACATCAGACTGCTCTAAATTGCTAGTTGGGTCATTGGGTGGGGCATTCCGTTGAATTGGGTCTAGGGGTGTCTGGATTGAATGTGGTTGATTTAAATGGACCTTAAAGCAGACTCTGCTTCCCCCATGTATTGTCCTTAGATCTGTGAGCAGGCCTACTTCCTCCAGGTATTGTCCTTAGATCTGTGAGCAGGCCTACTTCCTCCAGGTATTGTCCTTAGATCTGTGAGCAGGCCTACTTCCTCCAGGTATTGTCCTTAGATCTGTGAGCAGGCCTACTTCCTCCAGGTATTGTCCTTAGATCTGTGAGCAGGCCTACTTCCTCCAGGTATTGTCCTTAGATCTGTGAGCAGGCCTACTTCCTCCATGTATTGTCCTTAGATCTGTGAGCAGGCCTACTTCCTCCATGTATTGTCCTTAGATCTGTGAGCAGGCCTACTTCCTCCATGTATTGTCCTTAGATCTGTGAGCAGGCTTACTTCCTCCATGTATTGTCCTTAGATCTGTGAGCAGGCCTACTTCCTCCAGGTATTGTGTTACTGCTGTGTTTCATATAAGCACAACTCCTATTGTTCTTCAGGTGTCACTCGCCCTCCCTCAGCAATAGGGCTTTATACATTTGACTGAATAGGCTCTACCAGGAAAGACAGGCCTGGAGGTTGGAGTAATATCAACATGCTCCAAGAGTGTGAACTCCAGAGCAGCATTCTGAGTGTTTGAGTAGGATCCTTCCTTGACACTCCGCAGGGTTAGGAGCACGTGGTTTCAATGAGGGCTGTGAACCCTGTGTGTCCCTGGGCTAAACACTGATACGACATCCATTAAGATAACAGTAACGGTGCTCAGGACGCAACAAATAGACCTTTTCAGCACCGCATAATGAAATGTCCAAACCCAATATATTCAAATAGTCAAAGACACCTTTTATTAACCGAAACAAGTGCAACATAGAGTGATGGGGGCTTCTTTTCTTTAGACTACACCTGACCTCTTGTAAAGGAAGATCTGTCAAAAGAGCTTAGATATCCACTGAAATAGTCTGATACCATATTCCTGTGTATCATAACTGTTAGTACTGAACCAACGTTGAAGTACAGTAAAATAGTAGCATAGTGCCAATACCATTGCAGGAACCAAAAATTGTCCTCAATGTATCTGCTATAATAAGGTATTTTTCTTTACTTGTGGTATAAGCAGTACATGCTGTCAATACTACTGTACTGTCCTCAGTCCATGGAAAGGAAGTAGTTGAAGCCTGGATTTCCCATTTCAGAACAGGTCAAAACTCTGTTTGTTTTAGCTTCATGCTCTGACTCATGCATTGACGGAAGGTTAGCATACTGCTCTCATGACACATGGTTCGTGGGTCCCTATCATCTGTAGGCTAAACAGCTAACAGAATCTATCACTCTCTCCCCACTGGGATTCTCGGCCTCTAACCCTATTACGGGGCTATTACGAGTCACTGGCTTACTGGTGCTCTTCCATGCCGTCCCTAGGTGGGTTGAGTCACTGACGTGATCTTCCTGTCCGGGTTGGCGCCCGGGTTCGTGCCGTGGGGGAGATCTTCGTGGGCTATACCCGGCCTTGTCTTAGGGTAGTAGGTTGGTGGTTGAAGATATCCCTCTAGTGGTGTGGGGGCTGTGCTTTGGCAAAGTGGGTGGGATTATATCCTGCCTAGTTGGCCCTGTCCGGGGGTATCGTCGGACGGGACGACAGTGTCTCCCGACCCCTCCTGTCTCAGCCTCCAGTATTTATGCTGCAATAGTTTCTGTTTCGGGGTCTAGGGTCAGTCTGTTATATGTGGAGTATTTCTCCTGTCTTATCTGGTGTCCTGTGTGAATTTAAGTATGCTCCCTCTAATTCTATCTATCTTCTCTCAGAGCACCTGAGCCCTAGGACCATGCCTCAGGACTACCTGGCCTGATGGCTCCTTGCTGTCCCCAGTCCACCTGGTCATGCTGCCACTCCAGCTTCAACTGTTCTGCCTGCGGCTATGGAACCCTGACCTGCTCACTGGACATGCTACCTTGTCCCGGACCTGCTGTTTTGGACTCTCTATCGCACCTGCTGTCTCTAACTCTGAATGATCGGCTATGAAAAGCCAACTGACATGTACTCCTGAGGTGCTGACCTGTTGTACCCTCTACAACCACTGTGATTACTATTATCTGACCCTGCTGGTCATCTATGAACGTTTGAACATCTTGGCCATGTTCTGTTATAATTTACACCTGGCACAGCCAGAAGAGGACTGGCCACCCCTCATAGCCTGGTTCCTCTCCACCCAGCACAGCCAGAAGAGGACTGGCCTCCCCTCACAGCCTGGTTCCTCTCTAGGTTTCTTCCTAGGTTCCTGCCTTTCTAGGGAGTTTTTCCTAGCCACTGTGCTTCTACATCTACATTGCTTACTGTTTGGGGTTTTAGGCTGGGTTTCTGTATAGCACTTTGTGACATCGGCTGATGTAAAAAGTGTTTTATAAATGAATTTGATTGATTGATCAGGATTTCTATTTTTGGAAAAGTAAGGGCCTTAAATGAAGATACATTAAAGCTGTCAGATGCTTTAAATTACGCGGATGCAGTGATTTGTGTCACTTAATTGTATATCAGTAAGAATTAAATTGGTATAATGTTTTTCAAGGTTTTGGAGCAATATATATAACCCCATTGATTAAATACAGAGCATTTGGAAAGTATTCAGACCCCTTGACTTTTTCCACATTTTGTTACGTTACAGCCTTATTCTAAAATGGATTAAAATTACTTTTTCCCATACCACTGCCTGGTATGGCAACTGCTCGCCATCTGAGAGGAGGGTAGTACGTATGGCCCAGTACATCATTTGGGCAAAGCATCCTGATATCCAGGAACTATATACTAGGTGGTGACAGAAGAAGGCCCCAAAAAATTGTCAAAACTCGGTACCAGAGCGCCAAGCGGTACCAGAGTGCCAAGTTTAGGACCAAAAGGATCCTTAACAGCTTCTACCCCCAAGCCATAAGACTGCTGAACAATTCATCAAATGATCCCCTGGACTATTTATATTGACCCCCCCTTTGTTTTTACACTGCTGCTACTTGCTGTTTTATTATCTATGCATAGTCACTTTACCCCTACCTACATGTACAAATTACCTCGACTAACCTGTACCCCCACAAATTGACTCTGTACTGATACTCCCTGTATATAGGCTTGTTATTGTTATTTTATTGTGTTACTTTTTGTTGTGAGGGGTGTTGATACTGATGAGAAGGGATAATGAAAGCACCCTCGTCTGCCCTTACCCTTCTAACCCTGTGGTTTGGTGTGTCCTAACCCTACAGTTACAGTGGTCTCCAGGTTGCTGTACAGGTCCAAAGGGCAGCCAGAAGAAGCTGGCAGGCAGAGGTTCCCTGCAGCTGCAGATGGAGCTGGAGCAGATGCTCAGCTGTATGTTTTTAGGTGGCACCCACCATGTACCTTGTGGAGCTAAAAGAGCAGTGCATCAGACTGTGCTGAAACTCTCCCTTTGTGACACAGAGTATACCTCAGGCGGTTAGAGTGGCCGGCCCTCCTGCAGCCAGGTCCCCGGAGGACACCCATTGTACCCCTGCTCTCCAAACAAAGCCTGCCCCCATGCCCCTGCTCTAGCACTGCAACACACCATTCCAGTGCGCCACGCATTGTTGCTCTAACAAACCTCCCAAATGTATATTTCAAATTTTCTCTCTTCTCTTTTACACTCCATTTACTTTCTGTTGAATTGTCTCTCCCTCCCAAAATACAGCCTTCCTCTGTGGCCACCACACATTTTATTTCCTGCAAGTACCACATAACAAGGCGTCTTATCAGGCCAGAGAAATGAGACCTCTCTCTCTCAGACACTCTCTCAGCATTCATTTTCACTACTCTGCGAATAAGACAAGGAAAGGACAGAGGGACCGAATGACACATTGTTAACATTGACAGCTAATTTAGTTTCCATGACTTCTAAAAATGTTTAAAATTGCCATTTAAGACTTTAGAATAGCAGAGGAATGCCCATTTGCAATCAGATGAAATCGTGAGAGATTCTTGTTTCACACAGCAGTGCATCCTTCCCCCACTAAGAAGGTGAATCACCTCATGACTTGTTTCATAACACTGTGACGAGACCAATGGTTCGTAAAAAGACATGGAAATAACATTTCGTTTTTGGGGATAAAGTCCAGGCATTTCACATCCTGACTCCTCAATTACAGTACATTTACTGTTGAAGAAAAAGCCCTTTATAATAAAGCCATAATAACATTTGCGATGTGGCATAGGCCAGAGTTGAGCAGAGGCATTTTTAGGAACATTTGTTAAAGGGTTCATAAAAAAGTGCCCTTTAAAAAAAAACATTTCATGCAATTCTACGTAAACAAAAAAATCTTTACAATGTTGTTTTTCAACGTAGCTCATGTTGAGATAGGCTATTGCCAATAGGAGCGCATCGGCCATCACTGTGAGTAGTAGCATATGGCTTACAACATTAACAATGTCTACACTGTATTTCTGATCAATTTGATGTTATTTTAATGGACAACAAGTCAATTTTCTTTCAAAACAAGTACATTTCTAAGTGACCCCAAACTTTTGAACAGTAGTGTATCTGGTGATTGTACAGACAGATTGGTCTTCTCTTTTCAGTAGGCAAAAACAGTACGTTTTCCCACAATTGTATTTTGAAATTTGTAAAAGGTAAACAGACAGCCGGAACCAACCATATAAATATAATCCATACATGGCAGTTCCCATTCAAGTCAGAACTGGCAGCCATTGCTAGTGTATCCATGAGTTTAATAGTGTAACTGCCAGGGTAATACTGACAGACATTGCTAGTGTATCCATGAGTTGAATAGTCTAACTGCCAGGGTAATACTGGCAGACATTGCTAGTGTATCCATGAGTTTAATAGTCTAACTGCCAGGGTAATACTGGCAGACATTGCTAGTGTATCCATGAGTTGAATAGTCTAACTGCCAGGGTAATACTGGCAGACATCGCTAGTGTATCCATGAGTTTAATAGTCTAACTGCCAGGGTAATACTGGCAGACATTGCTAGTGTATCCATGAGTTGAATAGTCTAACTGCCAGGGTAATACTGGCAGACATTGCTAGTGTATCCATGAGTTTAATAGTCTAACTGCCAGGGTAATACTGGCAGACATCGCTAGTGTATCCATGAGTTGAATAGTCTAACTGCCAGGGTAATACTGGCAGACATTGCTAGTGTATCCATGAGTTTAATAGTCTAACTGCCAGGGTAATACTGGCAGACATTGCTAGTGTATCCATGAGTTTAATAGTCTAACTGCCAGGGTAATACTGGCAGACATCGCTAGTGTATCCATGAGTTGAATAGTCTAACTGCCAGGGTAATACTGGCAGACATCGCTAGTGTATCCATGAGTTTAATAGTCTAACTGCCAGGGTAATACTGGCAGACATTGCTAGTGTATCCATGAGTTTAATAGTCTAACTGCCAGGGTAATACTGGCAGCCATTGCTAGTGTATCCATGAGTTTAATAGTCTAACTGCCAGGGTAATACTGGCAGACATCGCTAGTGTATCCATGAGTTGAATAGTCTAACTGCCAGGGTAATACTGGCAGACATCGCTAGTGTATCCATGAGTTTAATAGTCTAACTGCCAGGGTAATACTGGCAGACATTGCTAGTGTATCCATGAGTTTAATAGTCTAACTGCCAGGGTAATACTGGCAGACATCGCTAGTGTATCCATGAGTTTAATAGTCTAACTGCCAGGGTAATACTGGCAGACATCGCTAGTGTATCCATGAGTTTAATAGTCTAACTGCCAGGGTAATACTGGCAGACATCGCTAGTGTATCCATGAGTTTAATAGTCTAACTGCCAGGGTAATACTGGCAGACATCGCTAGTGTATCCATGAGTTGAATAGTCTAACTGCCAGGGTAATACTGGCAGACATTGCTAGTGTATCCATGAGTTTAATAGTCTAACTGCCAGGGTAATACTGGCAGACATCGCTAGTGTATCCATGAGTTGAATAGTCTAACTGCCAGGGTAATACTGGCAGACATTGCTAGTGTATCCATGAGTTTAATAGTCTAACTGCCAGGGTAATACTGGCAGACATTGCTAGTGTATCCATGAGTTGAATAGTCTAACTGCCAGGGTAATACTGGCAGACATTGCTAGTGTATCCATGAGTTTAATAGTCTAACTGCCAGGGTAATACTGGCAGACATTGCTAGTGTATCCATGAGTTGAATAGTCTAACTGCCAGGGTAATACTGGCAGACATTGCTAGTGTATCCATGAGTTTAATAGTCTAACTGCCAGGGTAATACTGGCAGACATTGCTAGTGTATCCATGAGTTTAATAGTGTAACTGCCAGGGTAATACTGGCAGACATTGCTAGTGTATCCATGAGTTTAATAGTCTAACTGCCAGGGTAATACTGGCAGACATTGCTAGTGTATCCATGAGTTTAATAGTCTAACTGCCAGGGTAATACTGGCAGACATTGCTAGTGTATCCATGAGTTTAATAGTCTAACTGCCAGGGTAATACTGGCAGACATTGCTAGTGTATCCATGAGTTTAATAGTCTAACTGCCAGGGTAATACTGGCAGCCATTGCTAGTGTATCCATGAGTTTAATAGTCTAACTGCCAGGGTAATACTGGCAGACATCGCTAGTGTATCCATGAGTTTAATAGTCTAACTGCCAGGGTAATACTGGCAGACATCGCTAGTGTATCCATGAGTTGAATAGTCTAACTGCCAGGGTAATACTGGCAGACATCGCTAGTGTATCCATGAGTTGAATAGTCTAACTGCCAGGGTAATACTGGCAGACATTGCTAGTGTATCCATGAGTTTAATAGTCTAACTGCCAGGGTAATAGGTTCTAAAACCCTTCTATGGATTATAATTCTATGACCACTACTGCAAAAAGCTGTACATTTGGCACCAGCGGGCTTTCCCGACTATAGGCAACCAACTGGTAACTGCCTAAATAAAATGAAATATTTGAGTAAATGAGGGATACAAATAATATGTTATTGTGTTGGGTGCATTTTCCTGGCATGGTTTAGGTCCACCTGTAGAATCTATGCCAAGGTGCAATGAATGTTTTCTGGCAGGTCTTGGTGGCCAAAGACCCTTTTAAGATACTATGTTGGTATGTCCTGTATTTTGGCAGTTACCTGTATGTGATTGTGATCAAATTTAATCCAGTTATTTTTTTTATAATCTATTGATCCTCTGTGGCAAAATAATGCTCTCTGGTGTATTTTGAACATTGAGAGCTGCTGCTGGATAACAAATTCAGAATGTTTTATACTTTTTGCCCATCCCTTGACTCAAACAATTTACCAGTCACATTTTATTTATTATGCAGAGTATTTGAATTGTTTTATGACTCAGTTATCCAATCAAGGCAGGGGCCCTCATTTATCCACGTGTACCCCCTACCACCTCTCCTCCCCTCATCTGACGAATAGCAGAATGGCAGCAGCAGCCTGTTTATACCTCATTGAGAGCAGACTACTGAATCCTACTGTGGTTGGCAGTTGCATAAACAAATGTATTATTTATATATATATACAGTTGAAGTCAGAAGTTTACATACACCTTAGCCAAGTACATTTAAACACATTTTTCACAATTCCTGACATTTAATCCAAGTAAAAATGCCCTGTTTTAGGTCAGTTAGGATCACTACTTTATTTTAAGAATGTGAAATGTCAGAATAATAGTAAAAGGGAATGATTTATTTCAGCTTTTATTTATTTCATCACATTCCCAGTGGGTCAGAAGTTTACATACACTCAATTAGTATTTGGTAGCATTGCCTTTAAATCGTTTAACTTGGGTCAAACATTTCGGGTAGCCTTCCACAAGCTTCCCACAATAAGTTGGGTGAATGTTGGCCCATTCCTCCTGACAGAGCTGGTGTAACTGAGTCAGGTTTGTAGGCCTCCTTGCTCGCACACACTTTTTCAGTTCTGCCCTCAACTTTTCTATGGGATTGAGGTCAGGGCTGTGTGATGGCCACTCCAATACCTTGATTTTGTTGTCCTTAAGCCATTTTGCCACAACTTTGGAAGTATGCTTGGGGTCATTGTCCATTTGGAAGACCCATTTGCGACCAAGCTTTAACTTCCTGACTGATGTCTTGAGATGTTGCTTCAATATATCCACGTAATTTTCCTGCCTCATGATGCCATCTATTTTGTGAGGTGCACTAGTCCTTCCTGCAGCAAAGCACCCCCACAACATGATGCTGCCACCCCCGTGCTTCATGGTTGGGATGGTGTTCTTCGGCTTGCAAGCCTCCCCCTTATTCCTCCAAACATGACGATGGTCATTATGGTCAAATAGTTATATTTTTGTTTCATCAGACCAGAGAACATTTCTCCAAAATGTATGATATTTGTCCCCATGTGCAGTTGCAAACAGTAGTCTGGGTTTTTATGGCGGTTTTGGAGCAGTGGCTTCTTCCTTGCTGATGTCGATGTAGGACTCGTTTTACTGTGGATATAGATACTTTTGTACCCTGCTTTTGTACCCATGCTGTTGTTCTGGGATTGATTTGCACTCTTTGTACCAAAGTACGTTCATCTCTAGGAGACCGAACGCGTCTCCTTCCTGAGCGGTATGACAGCGGCATGGTCCCATGGTGTTTATACTTGCGTACTGTTGTTTGTACAGATGAACGTGGTACCTTCAGGCGTTTGGAAATTGCTCCCGGATGATCCAGACTTGTGGAGGTCTACAATTTCTTTTCTGAGGTCTTGGCTGATTTCATTTGATTTTCACATGATGTCAAGCAAAGAGGCACTGAGTTTGAAGGTAGGCCTTGAAATACATCCACAGGTACACCTCCAATAGACTCAGAAGCTTCGAAGCCATGACTTAATTTTCTAGAATTTTCCAAGCTGTTTAAAGGCACAGTCAACTTAGTGTATGTAAACTTCTGACCCACTGGAATTGTGATCCAGTGAGTTATAAGTGAAATATTATTTCTTTAACTACTTATAGCTGCAGGGGCAGTATTGAGTAGCTTGGATGAAAGGTTCCCATATCAAACGGCCTGCTCCTCAGTCATAGTTGCTAATATTTGCATATTATTATTATTATTGGATAGAAAACACTCTGAAGTTTCTAAAACTGTTTGAATGATGTCTGTGAGTATAACAGAACTCATATTTGCTGGCAAAATCCTGAGTTGAAATCAAAACAGGAAGTCAGAAATCTGAGCTTGTATGTATTCACCAGAGTCCCCAATGAAATCCCCTTGAGACATGAATGTTGCACTGCCTAGGGGTTCCACTAGATGTCAACCATCAATAGAAATTATAATGATGCGTCTATGTTGTTGTGGGAGTGAATGAGAGCAGAATATATCAGATGTCCATCAAGCAGTCATTTGGTCATCGCACTTTTTCCTCATGGTAGTCACTTGCGTTCCATTGCTCACGAAGACAAGAAAGAATACTTCGGTTGGAACTTTATTGAAGCTATATGTTAAAAACATCCTAATGATTGATTCTATACTTAGTTTGCAATGTTTCTTCGACCGGTAATATCACTTTTTGAGGTTTTTGTCCGATATAACGCTGACCAGAATTAGCATTTGGATATGTATACCAAACGCGCTAACAAAAGAAGGTATTTGGACATAAATAACGGACATTTTCGAACAAAACAAACATTTATTGTGGACCTGGGATTCCTGGAGTGCTTTCTGATGTAGATCATCAAAGGTAAGGGAATATTTATAATGTAATTTCTTGTTTATGTTGACGACATCTTTGCGGCTGTGGTATTTTTACTTTAGAGCGCCGTCTCAGATTATTGCATGCGTTTCTTTTTCCGTAAAGAATTTTTGAAATCTGACACAGCGGTTGCATTAAGGAGAGGTATATCTATAATTCCATGTGTATAACTTGTATTATCATCTACATTTATGATGAGTATTTCTGTTGAATGATGTGGCTATACAAAATCACTTGATGTTTTTGGAACTAGTGAATCTAACGTGCCAATGTAAACTCAGATTTTTTAAATATAAATATGAACTTTATCAAACAAAACATGCATGTATTGTGTAACATGAAGTCCTATGAGTGTCATCTGATGAAGATAATTCAAGGTTAGTGATTCATTTTATCTTTATTTCTGGTTTTTGTGAATGCTATATTTTACTGGAAAATGGCTGTGCTTATTGTGGTTTGGTGGAGACCTAACATAATCGTTTGTAGTGCTTTCGCTGAAAAGCCTATTTGAAATCGGACACTTTGGTGGGATTAACAACGAGAAAAGCTTTAAAATGATATAAGACACATGTATGTTTTAGGAATTGTAATTATGAGATTTCTGTGGTTTGAATTTGGCGCCCTCTATTTTCACAGGTAGTTGTCATATCGATCCCGGTATCGGGATTGCAGCCATAACAGATTTTAAACAATTGTTGGAAAAAGTACTTGTTTCATGCACAAAGTAGATGTCCTAACTGACTTTCCAAAACTACAGTTTTTTAAACACCACATACTTATTGGCAGACTCGACAGCCTTGGTTTTTCAAATGATTGCCTCGCCTGGTTTACCAACTACTTCTCTGATAGAGTTCAGTGTGTCAATTCGGAGGGCCTTTGTCCGGACCTCTGGCTGTCTCTATGGGGGTGCCACAGGGTTCAATCCTCGGGCCGACTCTCTTCTCTGTATACATCAATGATGTTGCTCTTGCTGCTGGTGATTCTCTGGTACACCTCTAAGCAGACGACACCATTCTGTATACTTCTGGCCCCTCTTTGGACACTGTGTTAACTAACCTCCAGACGAGCTTCAATGCCATACAACTCTCCTTCCATGGCCTCCAACTGCTCTTAAACGCAGGGAAAACTAAATGCATGCTATTCAACCGATCACTGCCCGCACCTGCTCGCCTGTCCAGCATCACTACTCTGGACGGCTTGACTTAGAATACATGAACAACTGCAAATACCTAGGTGTCTGGTTAGACTGTAAACTCTCTTCCAGACTCACATTAAGCATCTCCAATCCAAAATTAAATCTAGAATTGGCTTACCTATATCGCAACAAGGCATCCTTCACTCATGCTGCCAAACATACCCTCATAAAACTGACCATCCTACCGATCCTCGACTTCGGTGATGTCATCTTTAAAATAGCCTCCAACACTCTACTCAACAAACTGGATGCAGTCTATCACAGTGCCATCCGTTTTGTCACCAAAGCCCCATACACTACCCACCACTGCGACCTGTACGCTCTCGTTGGTTGGCCCTCGCTTCATACTCGTCGCCAAACCCACTGGCTACAGGTTATCTACAAGTCTCTGCTAGGTAAAGCCCCGCCTTACCTCAGTTCACTGGTCACCATAGGAGCACCCACTCGTAGCACGCGCTCCAGCAGGTATATCTCACTGGTCACCCCCAAAGCCAATTCCTCCTTTGGTCGTCTTTCCTTCCAGTTCTCTGCTGCCAATGACTGCAACGAACTGCAAAAATCTCTGAAGCTGGAGACTCATATCTCCCTCACTAGCTTTAAGCACCAGCTGTCAGAGCAGCTCACAGATCACTGCACCTGTACATAGCCCATCTATCTACCTACCTCATCCCCATACAGTATTTATTTATTTATCTTGCTCCTTTGCACCTCAGTATCTCTACTTGCACATTCATCTTCTGCACATCTACCATTCCAGTGTTTAATTGCTATATTGTAATTAATTCGCCACCATGGCCTATTTATTGCCTTAACTCCCTTATTTGACCTTGTTTTCTTTTGTTCTACTGTATTATTGACTATGTTTTGTTTATTCCATGTGTAACTCTGTGTTGTTGTATGTGTCGAATTGCTATGCTTTATCTTGGCCAGGTCGCAGTTGCAAATGAGAACTTGTTCTGAACTAGCCTACCTGGTGAAATAAATTGTGGATTGGTTGAAAAACGTGTGTATGTAAACTTCCGACTTCAACTGTATATATACACACAACCATACGCACACACACTACATATATAATATACAGTGGGGCAAAAAAGCATTTAGTCAGCCACCAATTGTGCAAGTTCTCCCACTTAAAAATATGAGAGAGGCCTGTAATTTTCATCATAGGTACACTTCAACTATGACAGACAAAATGAGAAAAGAAATCCAGAAAATCACATTGTAGGATTTTTAATGAATTTATTTGCAAATTATGGTGGAAAATAAGTATTTGGTCAATAACAAAAGTTTATCTCAATACTTTGTTATATACGCTTTGTTGGCAATGACAGAGGTTAAACGTTTTCTGTAAGTCTTCACGTAGTTTTCACACACTGTTGCTGGTATTTTGGCCCATTCCTCCATGCAGATCTCCTCTAGAGTAGTGATGTTTTGGAGCTGTTGCTGGGCAACACAAACTTTCAACTCCCTCCAAAGATTTTCTATGGGGTTGAGATCTGGAGACTGGCTAGGCCACTCCAGGACCTTGAAATGCTTCTTACGAAGCCACTCCTTCGTTGCCCGGGCGGTGTGTTTTGGATCATTGTCATGCTGAAAGACCCAGCCATGTTTCATCTTCAATGCCCTTGCTGATGGAAGGAGGTTTTCACTCAAAATCTCACGATACATGGCCCCATTCATTCTTTCCTTTACATGGATCAGTCGTCCTGGTCCCTTTGCAGAAAAACAGCCCCAAAGCATGATGTTTCCACCCCCATGCTTCACATTAGGTATGGTGTTATTTGGATGTAACTCAGCATTCTTTGTCCTCCAAACACAACGAGTTGAGTTTTTACCAAAAAGTTCGATTTTGGTTTCATCTGACCATATGACATTCTCCCAATCTTCTTCTGGATCATCCAAATGCTCTCTAGCAAACTTCAGACGGGCCTGGAAATGTACTGGCTTAAGCAGGGGGACACGTATGGCACTGCAGGATTTGAGTCCCTGGCGGCGTAGTGTGTTACTGATGGTAGGCTTTGTTACGTTGGTCCCAGCTCTCTGCAGGTCATTCACTAGGTCCCCCCGTGTGGTTCTGGGATTTTTGCTCACCATTTTTGTGATCATTTTGACCCCACGGGGTGAGATCTTGCATGGAGCCCCAGATCGAGGTAGATTATCAGTGGTCTTGTCTATCTTCCATTTCCTAATAATTGCTCCCACAGTTGATTTCTTCAAACCAAGCTGCTTACCTATTGCAGATTCAGTCTTCCCTGCCTGGTGCAGGTCTACAATTGTGTTTCTGGTGTCCTTTGACAGCTCTTTGGTCTTGGCCATAGTGGAGTTTGGAGTGTGACTGTTTGAGGTTGTGGACAGGTGTCTTTTATACTGATAACAAGTTCAAACAGGTGCCATTAATACAGATAACGAGTGGAGGACAGAGGAGCCTCTTAAAGAATAAGTTACAGGTCTGTGAGAGCCAGAAATCTTGCTTGTTTGTAGGTGACCAAATACTTATTTTCCACCATAATTTGCAAATAAATTCATAAAAAATCCTACAATGTGATTTTCTGGATTTTTTTTCTCATTTTGTCTGTCATAGTTGAAGTGTACCTATGATGGAAATTACAGGCCTCTCTCATCTTTTTAAGTGGGATAACTTGCACAATTGGTGTCTGACTAAATACTTTTTTGCCCCACTGTATACTGTATATATTTCCTTACTGTATTTTTTGCTCCCTCTTAGGCCCCCCACTGGCCCAGGAGCTTCAGCCCGGTAAGACCCTGCATTAATCCTTCCCTGTTTCTAAAGCTGTACAAAGAAGAAAAAATAGCTGGCGACTCAATCAACCATATTGTAATGCCATTGATTAGCTAAATGAACAGATAGCACTGACTAGGCACACAGGAGCCATATGGTGCTTCAACCACTACCGCCTGTTTCTGGTATAACAATAGGCTGGCCTAGACAGTGAGGCAGCCAAACAAATGGTCATTATTCCCCATTTGCACTGCGCAGAGGGGTAAGCGCAAATGTCAGGATTTGCATTTTTTCCCCATCTACAGGTGCATGAAGTACTGAAACCAGATGTCAACGGACTGGAGAATAGGACGGTTTGCCCATGGTGATTCAACAGCTCCATACACTCATAGCCTAAACACAACAAAGACAATAAAATGCCCCCTTTCCATTCCTTCCTCCCCTTGTCCAATTTCCACACAGTCCTCTACTCCCAGAAGTAACTTGTTTTGCACCTGCCAACATCCCTCTGATTTCAGAAGAGGTTTCATCTTCAATATCCCTCTTGGCTAGACAAAATATTTATTTCAAGCTTTATTTTAAATGTAACAACTAATAAAGTCTACTTTTAGGAAAGTGATAATCACATTAACTTTAGTGACATACCAATGGTCTGATTGAAAAACTGTTTCAAAACACATCATGCAGGAAACAAATACAGACAAGTAAACCTGAATACTTGATGACATTAGATTCAAGCCAGTACTTCATTGAAGATATCACTGAATTATCTAAATGAGATGAGATGTTTCACATTGTGCCAAAAAGTAGTAGAATTAAAATGTAACTTCAGAAAGCAGGTTATTAACATTTCATTAAGCATGATCAAAACCAACTTCTAATTGCTGGCATATTTTCTCTGGTGAGAGAATGGTGATTAATGCAGTATTTCAAAGCATTTAATCACAGCACTGATAAACCAAATTACAAAAATATTTTCTGTTATAAGATGATGTTCAAGCCTCTAGTTTCTTGCCCAGATTCATGAAATCACAGGAGGGTAGTAAAGGTGCAGTATTACACAAGTGAATCATTAACAAAGGCTGCTCTGTATAAACTTTCTCATTCACTCATAATACACCAGATAGTTAAAATAATGAACAAAATTTGTTTATTTAATATGGGAAATGTAAAACGAACTTTTAAGGAAAAGTCCTTCGGGGGTAAATATCATACCCAACAATAATTCCACACACAACAAGTTACTGATAAGGATACAATATTTATATAAACGAAATTGTATATTGGAAGAATACAATGTATATTCTACTTACAGTTATCAAAGGGCCAAATGAAAACCCGAGGATGCAACAAGTCCTTCTGACTCGTATGCTTTGTTGCGCACAGAAAGCAAAATATCGCTGACGGCAACTCCCTGCCTGTACGGGGAAAAACACAAAGATAATAACTTAGACGAATGTAATGTAACGAATGTGTTCTACAGTACTTGGTGGATATACTGTTGCAATATCCAATATTTTCTTCAGGAAAAATGTAAAAAATGTCAAAGATGTTCATGCATTGTCGGACGACGTCTATGGACAAAGTGAAAGACAGCTCTCCGACGTAGGCTCCAGCCAGCCAATATGGCACGTTCACATAGTTTCTACAATTTATTTCACAAGTGGCTTAATTCTATTTCATACATAAGATACATATTTGTGATATAGTAATCAACCTTCAATATTTATTTTCCAATTAAATCTGACCACTTTTGATTTTCCAGTAATCTACTATACAAACGCACCACAATAACTTTTCGTAAAAAGTAGTAGCAAACTTACCTTAAACACCTCTATTATGGTTTATTTGTAACAATTTTCGCTGTATTTCGGTTTTGCTGTAAGGGCTGAGATGTTGTTGTTTTTTAGAACTGCCAAGGATTTTTTTCTTCAGACCAGCCGGCTGAAGTGTGTAAAATTCATTGCGCATCTACAGAGATGTGAAGTATGCCCGGAATGAGAGCAGGAATGAAATTAACGCAAAAATGGAGTTTGTGGGGCGGGGCGAGAGTGGCGTCATCATAAACTCTGATGCCACTGAGCCATACGGGTGGGAGGGACTGCACTTTCAACAAAACAGTACTGCACCCAAACTCCATTCAAAGAAACGGAAAAAAATGTGAGCATATTATACTATATACTATCACTCTGTGATTTTTCTGTTTAGAAAAAAAATAACACTTAGATTCCAAGAATGATCCACCAACTAATAAGATTGTTGGGTGACAATATATTATCAATAAGATGTCTTTCCAAACATATTTAGTAAAAAGAAAACCTGGCTGTTAGAATTTATTATGTAGCCTAAGAGATAATGTTCCTGTCCAAGTTGATTTTCAAGTTACCTAGCAATGCACCTGCATTGTTATTATCATGGCATGTTTGTTTGTGTCACTATAATCTTCCCCCCTGCATCATATCAAATCAAAGCAAATATTATTTGTCACATGCACGTGTTTAGCAGATGTTATTGCGGGTGTACCGAAATGCTTGTGTTTCTAACTCCAACAGTGCAGTAATATCTAACAAGTAATATTTAACAATTTCACAACAAAACACCCAATACACACAAATCTAAAGTAAAGGAATTAAGAATATATCAATATTTGGGTGAGCAATGTCAGAGCGGCATAGACTAAGATACAGTGGAATAGGATAGAATACAGTATATACATATGGGATGAGTAATGCAAAATATGTAAACATTATTAAAGGGACTAGTGTTCCATTATTAAAGTGGCCAGTGATTTCAAGTCAATGTATGTGCTAGTGAACTGTACCTCCAACTGAGCCAACTTCTGACCTGCTCAACAAAGCATGGTTTTGACCATTGTAAAAGGCTGTAAGGTCATAAATGGACAGAGTGTTTTTACAACCACTCGTTTTCTTATATGTGTAAAAACAAACTACTCAATCAATCACAGGAAGATCAACCCACTCAAGTAGAGTATAGCGAAAAATGCCTGTCACGATGTGATGCACCCCTCTTAGGGATGGCATGGGAGAGCACTAGCAAGCCAGTGACTCAGTAAGGGGGGTTTGTCACTCCTGTGCCTTGCCGTTCACCTTCGCTCCCCTGGGCCAGACTACACTCAATCATAGGACCTACTGAAGAGATGTCTTCAGTAAAGTCTTAAAGGTTGAGACCGATTCCACGTCTCTCACCTGGATAGGCAGACCATTCCATAAAAATAAAGCTCTATAGGAAAGCCCTGCCTCCAGGAATAGTAAGGAGGCCTGCGTCTTGTGACCATAACATACGTGTAGGTATGTACGGCAGGACCAAATGGTAATGGGTAGGACCAAGTCCATGTAATGCTTTGTAGGTTAGAAGTAAAACCTTGAAATTAGCCTTGGCAGGAAGCCAATGTAGCGGCCATTTCTTAAATCACTCACAGTGATACACACACACAGGATAATGTGGTGCACTGCAAATATAATGCACAAGCAGAGACATTTTTACAGAAGCAGAAACATTATTAAAGTCTCATTTTCAAGCACAGATACCCTTTCCTGTCCATAAGTGTGTAACCTGTTGATGGTTATTGTTTTAGCTGGCTAAGGTTGACCCCCCTCACCCTGAGGTCAGGGGTTAAATGTGACCTCTACTAAGCCATGTTTTGAGAAGAACAGATAGATCATGGGAATTAAATCCTTAATATAAAATCTGGATAGGGGGAACTTGATATGCTGTTGTATAATAAACATGTTATGGTGCTCTGTCTTAATTCCTTTTCTCTCTGCCTTGGCCAGTGACAGTCCCATGGTTGCAGTATCATTAAGTGGCTACTTGATTTGAACATCATTTGTCATTGAGAGAAGATCTGGAAAATTAGATCTGTGTGTGAGCAGTCGCCCTCTTGTGGTCAGAGGAAAGCAGTGTTGACGGGAGTAAATAGAATGACAGGAAGGGATGCGGCTATGCTTGAGCATCCAAATGCTTTCAGATCATTGACAATTGAGCCTCTGGGACAGTAAATTTCATTTGAGCCCTACAGTGATTGAGAATAATTTCATTTCTCATTTCTTCCATGCAACATAAATTCACTTGCATTCATTATTACACTGTCGTTATACCAGAAGGTCATCTTAGGAGACATAAATATGACGGTTATCAATGCAAGCAGGTTTAGGATTTTACGACAATTAAAGCTCATAGTGGACTAAGCAGGACTTCAGGTTAATTGTAAACGATCATATGCTGTTTCTATAACTTAGATGGAGTCGCATTCACTCTGCACATTCATGAATTACAAATGGTCTGATGAAAGAAGGGTATGTACATTCATTGGATGACTGTGGTTCTTCTCAGGGATTGTGTTACAGGATAACAGGTTAGCAGCAGGCCTTTTCAAATGGGACATTTGAAGAGGTTGATGTCACGTTACACGTAAACACATGGATATGTTTGTGCACCAATCGTCTCTCTGATTCATAGTCCACAGGGCTGCCTGTAATGTTATGGATGAATGCCCCAGCCTTCGATGTTGGCCCTGGTTTCTTAAGAGCATGTGAATATCCCAACAGAGTGAAGCCAGGTCACATGACCCATAACGAAAGCAGCCTAACGGAGCAGACATTGTCTATTTCGTTATCATGTTTAGCCTAGATGTGTTTAGCCATGTCCAAAAATAAATGATCAATCCTCACATGCAAATAAAAAGGGGGCCCGAGGTATCAAATTATTTTCTTTACATCTCTGCCAATGGTCCCTTAGTTCTCCTCTCCTGTGCTCTCTACATTATAAGGCATGCTGCTTGTTTCTAGAGGTGAGGTGTGAGAGGCAGATGCACAAACACTAGCTCTCTTGTGAGGACAGGTAATGAAGGAATAAAGGCAGAGAGGGATGTGGAGCGAGAGGGGTAATTGCCCTCTAACGGGGAAACCACTAGCATCCATGAGTCAAGACATCTTTATTACTCTGGTGTTCTTTTCTGGTATATTTTCTCTCTATTGATTGGGTGGTAGTGTACTCAAATATATTGCGAAAACTACAAAATAAAAGCACAGCTGTATTCTCTTCTTACAGTGACATCCAAATATCATATAGCTAAAAGGCACATGGCCTAATACATTGGTACACCTGGTAACCTTCAAATGATAAAATACAGAAATAACCTCGTTTTCCTGTTGTTTCCCAACCAGTGACCACCTGCTACCAATCTTTAATAGTATTGTAGAGGTCACTCAGCTCTATTGTAGAAATATACGACAGGACATTTTCCGGAAAGCTGAGACATGCTACAAACACTGTTCTAATCAAACCTTCCAAAATATCATATACTGTTCTGAAGAGGGAGAAGTGAGTTTGAGACCTATGGTAACATGACAGTAATGGAATAACATTCAATCAGCACAATATCCACAGATTGACTGTTTTATTTCAGGATTAACAGATAAGTAATACAAACTATGGATAAATGAACTCTATTAACCTACCTACAGTAATTCAAGTACAGTGTATATGGATTGTAGTGTATATAGTTTCAAACACAGTGTTTGCACAACCAAGTCTGACAGATTTTCACACCTTTAGACAGCTGCAAAAGGATAGCTTCAGTTTATAAAATTAATGTTTTAACATTTAAACATTTAGTAATTTCATTTAGTTATAATTTTTTTAATCACATATGATACCTGAAAAACTTTTGAGACTAAGTAAAATAACTTAGTAAAATCAGTCAGCACTTTAAGTGGTGTCTTCCTAGTAATGGCATACAGTATGTTTAAATGAAGGCACTTATCAAGGATTAGAAAGGGAAAGGGGGATAGTTGTACAACAATGCATTCAACTGAAATGTGTCTTCCGCATTTAACCCAACCTCTGAATCAGAGAAGTGCGGGGGGCTGCCTTAATCGACAACCACGTCGTCGGCACCCAGTGGAAACAAGTAATGAAAGTAGAGAAGGGTAAGTGAATGAAAACAAGTTCATCACTACATCAACCTTTTGAAAGAACATTTTTTGTTTTGTTTTCTTCTCTTCAATTTTACCCCTTTTTCTCCCCAATTTCGTGATATCCAATTGTTTTTAGTAGCTACTATCTTGTCTCATCGCTACAACTCCCGTACGGGCTCGGGAGAGACGAAGGTTGAAAGTCATGCGTCCTCCGAAAAACACAACCCAACCAAGCCGCACTGCTGCTTAACACAGCGCGCACCCAACCCGGAAGCCAGCCGCACCAATGTGTCGGAGGAAACACTGTGCACCTGGCAACCTTGGTTAGCGCCCACTGCGCCCAGCCCGCCACAGTCGCTGGTGCGCGATGAGACAAGGACATCCCTTCAGGCCAAGCCCTCCCTAACCCGGACGACGCTAGGCCAATTGTGCGCCGCCCCACGATCCTCCCGGTCGCAGCCGGTTACGACAGAGCCTGGGCGCGAACCCAGAGTCTCTGATGGCACAGCTGGCGCTGCAGTACAGCGCCCTTAACCATTTTAAAGACTAAAAGAGCAATTATCATCAATAAAAATACCAATAAAAAAACAATCATACAATGACTGTTTTACCTAGACTTTTATGAACAAAATATATACAGTACCAGTCAAAAGTTGACACACCCACTCATTCAATGGTTTTTCTTTATTTTCACTATTTTCTACATTATAGAATAATAGTGAAGACATCCAAACTATGAAATAACATATATGGAATCATGTAGTAACCCCCCAAAAGTTTTAGATTCTTCAAAGTAGCCACCCTTTGCCTTGATGACAGCTTTGCACACTCTTAGCATTCTCTCAACCAGCTTCACCTGGAATGCTTTTCCAATCATCTTCAAGGAGTTCCCACATATGCTGAGCACTTGTTAGCTGCTTTTCCTTGGCTCTGTGGTCCTTCCTCATCCCAAACCATCTGAATTGGGTTGAGGTCAGGTGATTGTGGTTCACACAGTCTCCTCTGAACAGCTGATGTTGAGATGTGTCTGTTACTTGAACTCTGTGAAGCATTTATTTGGGCTGCAATCTGAGGTGCAGTTAACTCTAATGAACTTATCCCCTGCAGCAGAAGTAATTCTGGGTCTTCCTTTCCTTAGAGCCAGTTTCATCATAGCGCTTGATGGTTTTTGCAACTGCTCTTGAAGAAACTTTAAAAGTTCTTGACATTTTCCAGATTGACTGACCTGCCTTATAATAATGATGGACTGTCGTTTCTCTTTGCTTATTTGAGCTGTTCTTGCCATAATATGGACTTGGTCTTTTACCAAATAGGGCTTTCTTCTGTATACCAACCATAACTTGTCACAACACAACTGACTGCCTCAAATGCATTAAGGAAAGAAATTCCACAAATGAACTTTTAACAAGGCACACCTGTTAATTGAAATGCATTCCAGGTGACTACCACATGAAGCTGGTTGAGAGAATGCTAAGAGTGTGCAAAGCTGTCATCAAGGGAAAGGGTGGCTACTTTGAATAATCTCAAATATATTTTGATTTGTTTTAACACTTTTTTGGTTACTGCATACTTCCATATGTGTTATTTCATAGTTTTGATGTCTTCACTATTATTCTACAATGTTGAAAACAGTAAAATTAAAGAAAAACCCTGAAATTAGTAGGTGTGTCCTGACTTTTGACTGGTAATGTATATTTAGTGTAGTTGCAGACAAGTAAAACATGGCACATACAATTTATAGTTATTATTATGGCACATACAATATTTGGTACAATCTATTGCTAAATTGTTGTTTCATAATAAAAATGCTTAATGTCCTGGATTGGTTCGTAGTGCTCTTGGCATAATTAAAAAGCTTCCCTTGAAGCATGCAATTGTGAAAATTGCAATTGAATATTTACCAGTAAAATGAGTTCCAACAACACCACATATTCAGTCCACATTTCTGTATCTGGTGAAGAGATTATACAGCACCATCAGCGTGGACTTGAGGTCACAGTTCACAATATCTGGGAAATAAGAACATATGAATAAACACATACAGACAGCAGTCACTAAAAACATATTTTGGAATAGTAATCAAGGAGGATATGGAATAAAGGAAGTGTTTGATCATGAGAAAAGCTTTCCGATTCAGAAATGACAAATCGTACTGCCAATGAACACTGAACATGAATGTGTGTTTCAACATGTATTCATAGACACACTACTACATAATTCTAAGGACAAATTATAAAACACATTAATTACACACAGAACCCCAAAAGAAAACCCATTTACAAAGGGGCTTGGTGTGTGGTGCTTCTACTTCAACATAGTGTGGCATTTGAGATTCACTGAATGGATTGGTAGAGTGAAAGAGCATAAAGAGAAACATCTTCCAGACTTGGTTGTATGTGAGAATACTGCTGTTAGGGCTTAGTGCCAGACAGAATTCTCATAAACAAATCATTTATTTAGAGACAGTTCAGCATCGGAATTATTTGATTTAAAAACAAAACATAATAATTGTCCATAGCAACTATATAATGGCATCCTAAAAGAGAACACCTACCTTCATGCCTGGGTCTCTCCAGACCTTCATCTTGCATCAGCTCAAATGAGAAGGACACGTTGTACACCTGCATGACAGAAACACAATGAAAGCAACATTACACAACAGAAGAGCCCCGCAAAGGTAGGCTACAGTATGAGGAAACAGCTCTCCAACGAACACAGTCATCACAGTTCCCCAGCCACATGTTCCTCGGTGTGGAAACATCAGCTCAATAAACCCATAACCCCTTTTCAGCTGAAAAAACACTCACTCTGCACCAGCTAAAATATTAGAGGAATGGGGAGGTGTTTCAGTCAGAATGTGGTTGTTGTTTGGTTGAGTTGGTTCATGTAAAAGTGTGGTACTGAGTGTCAGTGCAGCGCCTGGTATTTCTTAGAACAGATCAGCTAGGGGTTGAAGGAGATTTAAGAAATATGGAGGATAATTAGTAGCCAAAGCTTGGGAGAATGAGAGCAAGAGAGAGAGAGATCTTGAGACAGAGCTAGAGAGAGAGAGAGTGGGAGAGCAGGAGAGAGAGAGGGCGGTGTAGAAATCAAGCAAGATCAACCATTGGAGGATCCCTTCAGGCGCGTAGAGGGCACTCCTTTATAGTGCCTGTCCCTGAAAGGACCCCTTGTCCCTGCTCCCCTCCCTCTCTCTGCATTAGTGCTAATCTCTTGGCCATTTATTGATTTCCTGTGCAGGAGCAGATTAAAGATGCTGCCTGCGGGTGGGTGCCCACTCTGCTTGGCACAGCACAGCCTGCAGGAGAGGACCCAGGCTCAGGTTTGACAGGGCGTCCCTTTAGAAAGCCTGCTAAGAATAGCTGTCAAGAGGCTTTGGGTTGCACATTGCCTGTCAGGCAGTAAGGAATAATCTATATGATAAATACTAATATCAACAAATCATTTTGAAGGATTATAACTCTTGAATTTAACAATGATGCAAATGATTGAATTATGTTTTATTCCAATGGATTTTTCAACAATTAGGGCCATCAAATCATTATTTTCTGGAAATGTATGAAACTTGTGTGTTCACTGTCATTAAAGTACACCACACATAGAACATATACAATTTAGCAAAATGGAAAGTAAATGTCAACATACCTTTTGATCAAAGTTCTCATCTGTCAGGAAGAAATTATAGAGCGGAACAAAGTAGCCCTCCAGCAGTCCCAACAGCAGAACCAGGTAAACACTGTCAGCAAACTACAGATGAAAAAAACATGGTTCTTCTAATCAATATATAAGTTGAGGTATGATTCTCGTTAGATAATTCCAGTTCATATACTGTACCTGTGTGTCCAGTTCAGCCACCTCCAGATTGAGCTTGTTCAAGTGTTTGTTCACAAAGGTGATGAGAGTCTGTGGAAACAGCAGCCATTTACAGTGAGATCCTGAAGTATTTGGACAGTGACACATGTGTTGTTGTTTTGTCTCTGTTCTCCAGCTCTTTGGATTTGAAAATAGTACAAGACTGCGATCTTAAAGTGCAGACTGTCAGCTTTAAATTGAGGGTATTTTCAATTGGGAAATTAGAGCACTTTTTGTACATAGTCCCCCAATTATAGGGAACCAAAAGCATTTGGACAAATTCAGTTGTATATGTATTAAAGGCCCAGTGCAGTCACAAATGTGATTTTCCTTTGTTGTATATATGTTTCCAGACTAGGTTGGAATAATACTGTGACATTTTTTAAATTATGATTATGCCCATTTAGTGTAAGAGCTATTTGAAAAGACAGACATTTCAGCCTGTTTGGTCTGAAGATTTGGTCTTCTATTGTGACATCACCATGCATTAAATGAGTTAATAGACCAATAAGAGAGTTAAAATTCCATCTAGACACTGTTGCCCTAGAGCACACAAAAAACTATACATACCTTGGCCTAAACATCAGCGCCACAGGTAACTTCCACAAAGCTGTGAACGATCTGAGAGACAAGGCAAGAAGGGCATTCTATGCCATCAAAAGAAACATAAATTTCAACATACCAATTAGGATTTGGCTAAAAATACTTGAATCAGTCATAGAGCCCATTGCCCTTTATGGTTGTGAGGTCTGGGGTCCGCTCACCAACCAAGACTTCACAAAATGGGACAAACACCAAATTGAGACTCTGCACGCAGAATTCTGCAAAAATATCCTCCGTGTACAACGTAAAACACCAAATAATGCATGCAGAGCAGAATTAGGCCGATACCCACTAATTATCAAAATCCAGAAAAGAGCCGTTAAATTCTACAACCACCTAAAAGGAAGCGATTCACAAACCTTCCATAACAAAGCCATCACCTACAGAGAGATGAACCTGGAGAAGAGTCCCCTAAGCAAGCTGGTCCTGGGTCTCTGTTCACAAACACAAACACACCCTACAGAGCCCCAGGACAACAGCACAATTAGACCCAATCAAATCATGAGAAAACAAAAAGATAATTACTTAACACATTGGAAAGAATTAACAAAAAGACAGAGCAAACTAGAATGCTATTTGGCCCTACACAGAGAGTACACAGCGGCAGAATACCTGACCACTGTGACTGACCCAAAATTAAGGAAAGCTTTGACTATGTACAGACTCAGTGAGCATAGCCTTGCTATTGAGAAAGGCCGCCGTAGGCAGACATGGCTCTCAAGAGAAGACAGACTATGTGCTCACTGCCCACAAAATGAGGTGGAAACTGAGCTGCACTTCCTAACCTCCTGCCCAATGTATGACCATATTAGAGAGACATATTTCCCCCAGATTACACAGATCCACAAAGAATTCGAAAACAAATCCAATTTTGAAAAACTCCCATATCTTTTGGGTGAAATTCCACAGTGTGCCATCACAGCAGCAATATTTGTGACCTGTTGCCACAAGAAAAGGGCAACCAGTGAAGAACAAACACCATTGTAAATACAACCCATATTTATGCTTATTCATTTTATCTTGTGTCCTTTAACTATTTGTACATTGAATATATATATATATAATATGACATTTGTAATGTCTTTACTGTTTTGAAACTTCTGTATGTGTAATGTTTACTGTTAACTTTTGTTGTTTTTCACTTTATATATATTCACTTTGTATGTTGTCTACCTCACTTGCTTTGGCAATGTTAACACATGTTTCCCATGCCAATAAAGCCCTTGAATTGAATTGAATTGAGTTCCAAACATCTCTGCCTACAACAGAACATTTTCAATTCCCCCTCCCCACTCAGACCACTTGTAGACAGTCCAAGCAAAATTATTGCTTGAGAAACTGCTCTTTGCTAAGAAGCTATTTTTATATATTTTTAACTATTTTAATTGAAAACAATCACATTAAGGAACTTAAATGTTACCCAAAAATGGTTTGATATTGAGAGAAAATAAACGTTTTGCATTTGTTCCTATATTCTTAATGTGTGACTCTACAAACTTGTTGGATGCATTTGCAGTTTGTTTTGGTTGTTTCAGATTATTTTGTGCCCAATAGAAATTAATGGTAAATAATGTATTGTGTAATTTGAGTTTTTTACTATTAATTTATTTTGGACACTAAATAATCTAAAACTCAATCAAAACAAATTGAAAATGCATTAAAACAAGTTTGTAGTCACAAGTTTAGAATATGGGACCAAATACAACACATTTGACTACTTTAATACACACAAAACTGTAAGTGAATTTGTCCAAATACTTTTGGTTCCCTAAAATGGGGGGACTATGTACAAAATGTGCTGTAATATCATAACTGTTCATCAGATATGGATGAAAAAACCCTACAATCAAAGCTGACCGAATACGCTTTAACCTCAGTCATTGTATCATGTGCTGGAGTAGAGCCAAAACAATAGCAACAGTACAATAAAACACTGCTACAGTATTAACAAATAACACACAGTACCTGTTTCACAACATTGAGCTTTTCTGGAGTAGGGTCAAACAGGGCTTCGAAAGCATCTTGCTCTTAATGGACGGAGAGAACAGTCATACCATTACTCAAAGAAACAATGCAAAAAATGTCATGGTAGTCAATGACAAGTACTGAAAACTGTGCCTTGAAGTCCAAAAATGTCCATTGTTCACGGTGACTCATGAAAATGTATCAGTAGAGAATGAACAGTGAGCACCTACCATGTCTCTCAGATAAAGCCCTGAGGGAAACGATAAGTAAACAAGTTCTAAACTTACATTTGGTCTGCAAGGACAGCTGACAAAGAACTGAATTACATTTATATAACAGCATACTTCTATTCTACTAGCCCTATTGATACGTTTATGTCAACCAGATAAACAGGAATGTTGGTGGTGTACATAATAGGTTAACTTAGGTGAACATTTAACAAAATGGATGTCTCCATTGTGGTATTGTCAGAGGAGCCAGGCATGTTGGGTCAAGGGGCTGCTGCAACATCCCAACAGCTATCAGACAAAGGAGGCTAACAAGGGATGGCTTGGACACACACACACACACACACACACACACACACACACACACACACAGGCACAGCGCTCCTTCTCTTCATGGTGTAATCTCTAATGACAGTGGCAGGGCTGGGCAACAGTCCAGGTCGTATGATAACAACCCTGTGACCATGACTATAATATGAGCGTACTGCGCGCCCACTTATCTCCCCAGCTGCTATGGGCCTGCTGGACCGCTCCAACCTCAACTGGGGCTGTGCTACACTGGCAAGGAACCACACATCCCTGTCCATACAATGGTCTACTGTGTTCATAGATGCTGGCGAAACAATTGTGCTTGAACACCTATAATAGAATGCAGTTATTTCAGAAAATAGCCTTTCATAAAGGCTGCAGGAGGGATTGCATTTGAGAGAGAAAAATGTATAAGTACTTAAATATTGGAAATAAGATGGCATTGTGTTTTTGGGAGAGGCAATGATATCATGTGGCGTACTAAGGTACTACTAAGGTGTACTAAGGTAAACCTTTCTCTATCTCTGACATAACAGACTGAGTGAGGAGTGCGAGTTCTATCAATGAGAAAAGAGGCGAGCTGAGAGCCGAGCTGAGAGCTGACATACCCTGTATTGCCTGTGATCTCCTCCTGGATCTGGCGGGACTGAAGAATTCCCTCCCTTTTCTGAGAAAAAAGACAAAATGCCAAATGAAACAGGAGAATCTGCCTTGCATTAAAGGGGCATATAATTGTATCTAAAGAGTGGGAGTATTTCATTATTATTCATCACATTTATAAGAATGTATAGCAAAGTTATTGACTTACGACTTCAGATACTTAGGCTATTTCAAATATCATCCATGTGTACTATATTTCAAGCCAAATAAGATGTACAGTACCTGAACCACCACTACTTGGATGGACACGTGGTCAGGAAGTCTGATTGGTACTCTGAAGTGTTAAGACAGCGCCATCAACAGGTGAAGAATGGCCACAATACTCTTAGCATGTACAGCTGGACAAGAGAGACAGAAAAGGGGATTTGCTTTAGCTTTGAATGGTTGAAAGAACAATCAATAAAGTAAACAAGGCTTTGATTTCTCCCTACTAAAATGCTAAATTAAAGGAGAGGTATCTAAAAGCCCTCTGATATCTGTTTGATCCTTTCAGGCTAAGTGGATCAGAACAGAGGAGTGTGTTACATCCCCCTTAAGTGTTTTTCCCCAGCTTAAAAGAATAGGTTGAAAGCAGGGAACAATTGCATTGATTGGGTTAACACTTGGGTGACAAAAGTCTGTGGTAAATTTGATCAAAGACTCCATCATGTCATACAAGTGTTTCTCTTTTTGATGTAGTTATTTCACACATTCATGCTTCTTTCAAAACAAAACTCTTACCTTGAAGAATGTGTACAGTACCTTCAGAAAATATTCATACCGCTTGACTTATTCCACAACTCTAAAAGGATGAAAAAATACATTTCTCCTCACCCATTTACAGCTAGCCTAGCGGTTAAGAGCATTGGACCAGTAACCGAAAGGTTGTTGGTTCGAATCCCAGATCCAGCAAGGTGTAAAAATCTGCCATTCTGTCCTTGAGCAAGGCAGTTAACCCCCAACAACAACTGCTCCCCGATGACGTTGTTCAAGGCAGCCCCTCACCTCTCTGATTCAGAGGGGGTTTGGTTAAATGCGCAGGACACATTTCAGTTGAATGCATTCAGTATCTATCCCCTTTCCTGACACACAATACCTCGAACCGCCGAGTGCTGAAGCGCGTAGCACTGGCCCGGGTATCCAGGAAGGATATTGACCTCCTCCCGTCAGTAGAGGATGCCTGGTTGTTCTTTAAATGTGCTTTTCTCACCATCTTAAATAAGCATGCCCCTTTCAAAAAATGTAGAACTAAGAACAGATATAGCCCTTAGTTCACTCCAGACTTGACTACCATTGACCAGCACAAAAACATCCTGTGCCGGACATGAGCATCAAATAGCCCCCGTGATATGCAACTTTTCAGGGAAGTCAGGAACCAATATACACAGTCAGTTAGGAAAGCTAAGGCTAGCTTTTTCAAACAGAAATTTGCATCCTGTACTCCAAAGTCCATGGAGAAAAGTCCATGGAGAATAAGAGCACCTCCTCCCAGCTGCCCACTGCAGTGAGGCTAGGAAACACTGTCACCACTGACAAATCTACTATAATCGAGAATTTCAATAAGCATGTTTCTATGGCTGGCCATGCTTTCCACCTGGCTACCCCTACCCGGCCAAAAGCTCTGCACCCACCGCAGCAACTTGCCCAAGTCCCCCTGCTTCTCTTTCACCCAAATCCAGATAGCTGATGTTCTGAAAGAGCTGCAAAATCTGGATCCCGTCAAATTAGCTGGGCAAGACAATCTGGACCCTCTCTAAAATTGTCAGCTGAAATTGTTGCAACCCCTATTACTAGCCTTTTCAACCTCTCTTTCGTATTGTCTGAGATCCCTAAAGATTGGAAAGCTGCCGCGGTCATCCCCCTCTTTAAAAGGGGGAGACACTCGAGACTAAAACTGTTACAGACCTATATCCATCCTGTCCTGCCTTTCTAAAGTCTTTGAAAGCCAAGTTAGCAAACAGATCACCGACCATTTCAAATCCCACCGTACCTTCTCCACTATGCAATCTGGTTTCCGAGCTGGTCATGCACCTCAGCCACGCTCAAGGTCCTAAACGATATCATAACCGCCATCAATAAAAGACAATACTGTGCAGCCGTATTCATAGACTTGGCCAAGGACTTCATCTGTGTCAATCACTGCATTCTTATCGGCAGACTCAACAGCCTTGGTTTCTCAAATGACTGCCTCGCCTGGTTCACCAATTACTACTCAGATAGAGTTCAGTGTGTCAAATCGGAGGGCCTGTTGTCCGGACCTCTGGAAGTCTCTATGGGGGTGCCACAGGGTTCAATTCTCTGGCCTACTCTTTTCTATGTATACATCAATGATATCGCTCTTGCTGCTGGTGATTCTCTGATTCACCTCTACGCAGACAACACCATTTTGTATGCATTCGGCCCTCCTTTGGACACTGTGCTAACAAACAGACTTTATGGGGGTGCCACAGGGTTCAATTCTCTGGCCTACTCTTTTCTATGTATACATCAATGATATCACTCTTGCCTGATCCACCTCTACGCAGACGACACCATTCTGTATACATCCGGCCCTTCCTCGGACACTGTGTTAACAAACCTCCAAACGAGCTTCAATGCCATACAACACTCCTTCCATGGCCTCCAACTGCTCTTAAATGCTAATAAAAGGTGCTGCCCGCACCTGCCCGCCTGCCGAGCATCACTACTCTGGACGGTTCTGACTTAGAATATGTGGACTACAAATACCTAGGTGTCTGGTTAGACTGTAAACTCTCCTTCCAGACTCACATTAAGCATCTCCAATCAAAAATTATATCTGGAATCGGCATCCTATTTCGCAACAAAACATCCTTCACTCATGCTGCCTAACATACCCTCATAAAACTGACTATCCTACCGATCCTGGACTTTGGCGATGCCATTTACAAAATAGCCTCCAACACTCTACTCAACAAATTGGATGTAGTCTATCATAGTGCCATCCGTTTTGTCACCAAAGCCCCATATACTACCCAACACTGCGACCGGTATGCTTTCGTTGGCTGGCACTCCGTACATATTCGTCGCCAAACCCACTTGCTCCAGCTCATCTTTAAGCCTTTGCTAGGTAAAGCACCGCCTTAGCTCACTGATCTCCATAGCAACACCCACCCGAAGCAGGTATATTTCACTGGTCATCCCCAAAGCCAACATCTGCTTTGGCCGCCTTTCCTTCCAGTTCTCTGCTGCCAATGACTGGAACTAATTGCAAAAATCCCTGAAGCTGGAGACTTATATCTCCCTCACTAACTTTAAGCATCAGAGCAGAGCAGCTTACAGATCACTGTACCTGTACACAGCCCATCTGTAAATAGCACACCCAACTACCTCATGCCCATATTGTTATTTATTTTTGTTGCTATTTTGCACCCCATTATCTCTACTCGCACATCATCATCTGCACATGTATCACTCCAGTGTTAATGCTAAATAATTATAATTAATTGTATAATTAATTATAATTGTAATTATTTTGCCAGTATGGCCTATTTATTGCCTTACCTACCTCCCTAACCTTACTACATTTGCACACACTGTACATATATTTTTCTATTGTGTTATTGACTGTACGTTGGTTTATCCCATGTGTAACTCTGTGTTGTTGTTTTTGTCACACTGCTTGGCTTTATCTTGGCCAGGTAGCAGTTGTAAATGAGAATTTGTTCTCAACTGGCCTACCTGGTTAAATAAAGGTGAAGTAAAATTAAAAATTAAAAAACGTAAAAAACGTCTGTCCTCGGTTGCAACACTCACTACCAAGTTCCAAACTGCCTCTGGAAGCAACGTCAGCACAATAACTGTTCGTCGGGAGCTTCATGAAATGGTTTTCCATGGCCGAGCAGTTGCACACAAGCCTAAGATTACCATGCACAATGCCAAGCGTCGGCTGGAGTGGTGTAAAGCTCGCCACTTTGGACTCTTGAGCAGTGGAAACGTGTTCTCTGGAGTGATAAATCACGCTTCACCATCTGGCAGTCCAACGGACATATCTGGGTTTGGCGGATGCCAGGAGAACGCTACCTGCCCGAATGCATAGTGCCAACTGTAAAGTTTGGTGGAGGAGGAATAATGGTCGGGGCTGATTTGGGCTAGGCCACTTAAATCCAGTGAAGAGAAATCTTAATGCTACAGCATACAATGACATTCTAGATGATTATGTGCTTCTAACGTTGTGGCAACAGCTTGGAGAGCTTCCTGTTTCAGCATGACAATTCCCCCAGTGCACAAAGTGAGGTCCTTACAGAAATGGTTTGTCAAGATCAGTGTGGAAGAACTTACCTGGCCTGCACAGAGCCCTGACTTCAACCCCCTCGAACACCTTTGGGATGAATTGGAACGGCGACTGAGAGCCAAGCCTAATCGCCCAACATCACTGCCCGACCTCACTAATGCTGTTGTGGCTGAATGTAAGCAAGTCCCCCCAGCAATGTTCCAAAATCTAGTGCAAAGCCTTCCCAGAATAGTAGAAGCTGTTATAGCAGCAAAGGGGGGGACCAACTACATATTAATGCCCATGATTTTGGAATTAAATGTTTGAAGAGCAGGTGTCCACATACTTTTGGTAATGTAGTGTATGTGGGGAAGGGTATAAAACACTTTGACCAAACTGAGCAACCGGGCAAGAAGGACCTTGGAGACGCATCTCTTCAGTAGGTCCTATGATTGAGTGTAGTCTGGTCCAGAGGTGTGAAGGTGAACACTTGAGTGGGTCGAGTCACTGACGTGATCTTCCTGTCCGGGTTGGCGTCCTCCTCGGGTTCGTGACGTGGGGGAGACCTCCGTGGGCTATACTCAAATCAAATCAAATCAAATCAAACTCAGCCTTGTCTCAGGGTAGTAAGTTGGTGGTTTGAAGATATCCCTCTAGTGGTGTGGGGCTGTGCTTCTGGAAAGTGGGTGGGGTTATATCCTGCATAGTTGACCCTATCCGGGGGTATCGTCGGACAGGACCACAATGTCTCCTGACCCCTCCTGTCTCAGCCTCCAGTATTTATGCTGCAATAGTTTGTGTCGGGGGGGCTAGGGTCAGTCCGGTGTGAAATTAAGTATGCTCCATCTAATTCTCTCTCTCTCTCCCTCTCGGAGGACCTGAGCCCTGGGACCATGCCTCAGGACTACCTTGCCTGATGACTCCTTGCTGTCTCCAGTCAACCTGGTCATGCTGCTGCTCCAGCTTCAACTGTTCTGCCTGCGGCTATGGAACCCTGACCTGTTCACCGGAGGTGCTACCTTGTCCCGGACCTGCTGTTTTCGACTCTCTCTCTACCGCAACTGCTGTCCTGAACTCTGAAAGTTCGGCTATAAAAAGCCAACTGACATTTACTCCTGAGGTGCTGACCTGTTGCACCCTCTACAACCACTGTGATTATTATTATTTGACCCAGCTGATCATCTATGAACTTTTGAACATCTTGGCCACCCCTGAGAGTCTGGTTCCTCTCTAGGTTTCTTCCTAGGTTCCTGCCTTTCGAGGGAGTTTTTCTTAGCCACCATGGTTCTACATCTGCATTGCTTGCTGTTTGGGGTTTTAGACTGGGTTTCTGTGTAGCACTTTGTGACATCGGCTGATGTAAAAAGGGCTTCATAAATATATTTCATTGATTGATTGATGGTGAAGGAGGTGACCCAAGAACCCAATGACCACACTGACAGAACTACAGAGTACATTGGCTGAGATGGGAGAACATGCCCGAAGGACAACCGTCTCTACAGCACTTTTAAAAAAAAGACACATGAAAGACTTGAAGCATTAGGCAAAAGATTATGTGGTCTGATGAGACAAAAATATAACTATTTCGCCTGAATGCAAAGCACTATGTTTAGAGAAAACCAGGCACAGCTCATCACCCATCTAAAACGATCCCTACCCTGAAGCATGTTGGTTCAAAAGGACAATGACCCCAAGCAAACAGCCAAAGCAGCACTGGAATGGCTTCAGAACAAGAACATGAAAGTCCTTGAGCGGCCCAGCCAAAGCACAAATTTGAATACCATTGTAAATCTGTGTAAAAACTTGAAGATTGCTGTTCACAACTACTCCCAATCTAACTTAACAGAGCACGATCAAATCTGCAAGGAAGCTATTTTTTATTTCACCTTAATTTAACCAGGTAGGCCAGTTGAGAACACATTCTCATTTACAACTGCGACCTGGACAAGATAAAACAAAGCAGTGCGACACAAACAACAGAGTTACACATGGAATAAACAAACGTAGAGTCAATAACACAATAGAAAAAGTCTATATACAGTGTGTGCAAATGAAGAGTTGGGAGGTAAGGTAATAAATAGGCCATAGAGGCGAAATAATTACAATTTAGCAATTAACACTGGAGTGATAGATGTGCAGAAGATTAATCTGCAAGTAGAGATACTGGGGTGCAAAGGAGCAAAAAATAATAATAACAATATGTGGATGAGGTAGTTGGGTGGGTAATTTACAGATGGGCGGCCAAAGGAGGAGTTGGCTTTGGGGGTGACCAGTGAAATATACCTGCTGGAGCGCGTGCTACGGGTGGGTGCTGCTATGGTGACAAGTGAGCTGAGATAGGGCGGGGCTTTACCTAGCAAAGGCTTATCGATGACCTGGAGCAAGTGGGTTAGGCAACGAATATGAAGCAAGGGCCAGCCAATGAGAGCATACAGGTCGCAGTGGTGGGTAGTATGTGAAGGAGGCTTTGGTGACAAAACGGATGGCATTGTGATAGACTGCATCCAATTTGCTGAGTAGAGTGTTGGAGGCTATTTTGTAAATGACATCACTGAAGTCAAGGATCTGTAGGATAGTCAGTTTTACGAGGGTATGTTTGACAGTATGAGCGAAGGATGCTTTGTTGCGAAATAGGAAGCTGATTCTAGATTTAATTTTGGATTGGAGATGCTTAATGTGAGTCTGGAAGGAGAGTTTACAGTCTAACCAGACACCTAGATATTTGTTGTTATCCACATATTCTAAGTCAGAACCATCCAGAGTAGTGATACTAGACAGGCAGGCAGGTGCGGGCAGCGATCAGTTGAAGAGCATACATTTCGTTTGGAGGCCACGGAAGGAGAGTTGTATGGCATTGAAGCTCATCTGGAGGTTTGTTAACACAGTGTCCAAAGAAGGGCCAGAAGTATACAGAATGGTGTCGTCTGCGTAGAGGTGGATCAGAGAATTACCAGCAGCAAGAGCAACATCATTGATGTAAACAGAGAAAAGATTCAGCCCGATAATTGAACCCTGTGTTACCCCATAGAGACTTCCAGAGGTCTGGCCAACAGGCCCTCTGATTTGACACACTGAACTCTACCTAAGTAGTAGTTGGTGAACCAGGCAGGCAGTCATTTGAGAAACAAAGGCTGTTGAGTCTGCCGATAAGAATGCGGTGATTGACAGAGTCGAAAGCCTTGGCAAGATTGATGAATACGGCTGCACAGTACTGTCTTTTATTGATGGTGGTTATGATGTTGTTTAGGACCTTGAGCGTGGCTGAGGTGCACCCATGACCAGCTCGGAAACCAGATTGCATAGCGGAGAAGGTACGGTGGGATTCAAAATGGTTGGTGATCTGTTTGCTAACTTGGCTTTCAAAGACCTTGCTAAGGTAGGGTAGGATAGATATAGGTCTGTAACAGTTTGGATCTAGAGTGTCTCCCCCCTTGAAGAGAGGGAGATCGCGGCAGCTTTCCAATCTTTGTGGATCTCAGACCATACAAAAGAGATTGAACAGGGTAGTAATAGGGGTTGCCAAAATTGTGGCGGATAATTTTAGAAAGAGAGGGTCCAGATTGTCTTGCCCGGCTGATTTGTAGGGGTCCAGATTTTGCAGCTCTTTCAGAACATCAGCTATCTGGATTTGGGTGGGGGAGCCTTGGGAAAGTTGCTGAGGGGGGTGCAGGGCTGTTGACCGGGGTAGGGGTAGCCAGGTGGAAACCATGGCCAGCCGTAGAAAAATGCGTATTGAAATTCTCGATTATAGTAGATTTGTCAGTGGTGACAGTGTTTCCTAGCCTCAGTGCAGTGGGCAGCTGGGAGGAGGTGCTCTTATTCTCTATGGACTTTACAGTGTCCCAAAAACTTTTTGGAGTTTGTGCTACAGGATGAACATTTCTGTTTGAAAAAGCCTTTGCTTTCCTAACTGCCTATAATCGCCGCCAAAGGTGCTTAGGGGTGTAAAGACTTATGTACATTTCATTTCATTTTCAATAAAGTTGCAAACATTTCTAAAAATATGTTTTCACTGTCATTATGGGGTATTGTGTGTAGATGGGTGAGATAAATATATTTCATACATGTTGAATTCAGGCTGTAAGACAACAACATGTGGAATAAGTCAAGGGGTATGAATACTTTCTGAAGGCATTGTACATTTCCTTGATTACTTCACTCCTCTCCTTTTCTCATACAAACATGTTGTTTAAACAATTCCTAAGTGCTATTACCATCTTCTGGTTAAAAAGCTTTCAGAAAATAGAGACATCAAGGCAAAACTAAAGCGCTTCATTGAAATGTACAGACAGACATTCCTCTTCATTAAGAGGGAAAACTCAATCGGAAGCAGAGAACTCAATGACCAGTGACACAAGTATGAACTCTTTGCTAGCTGAACATCGATCCAGTATCCCTGCACATTGTAAATATGGTACTGGAACTGACCCTGTATATAGTATGCTTATTTATTTAATCGTGTTCTTCTTATTTGTATATATTGTGTGTTTTTGTACTACCTTGTTAATTTTAGTATTACATAGTTCTTGATTACTGCATTGTTGGGGTTAGGGAAAGGCATTTCACTGTAGTTGTCTATGTGACATTAAAACTTGAAAAATCACCCATGTATTCTAGGGCTGTTATGATAACAGTATTGCGATACTCCTTAGTATCGTGGCAAAGAAACAAAACACGAAGCGGATGTAACTTCTTTAAGAAAACACCCATAATGTTGGAAACAAATACATTTATGTTGTCATCCAGAGTCACAGGCACACAATATTGTACATACAGCAGGTATGAGGACCAAAGAGGACCAAAGAGTTTGGTCTGCTTCGTGTTTTAATTTTCGCCATGGAAAAAAATGAAGATACTGTTATTTTCACAGCCCTATTAAAATCCTTTCATAAAATAGAGACGTCAAGGCAAAGCTAAAGTGCTTCACTAAAATATACAGACAGACATTCCTCTTCATTAGAGAAAAAGCAAAGGGAAGCAGAGAAAACTCAATTGTCAGTAAGCAAAGTATGGACTCTTAACTAGCTGAACATCACCCACGTACCCACGTAGTCCATCTGTTGGACCACTTAGTCTGTCTCTCCAGGGCTGCATTCATTAGAACCAAACAGAGGAAAACGGACTGAAACATGGAGGGACTAGCTGAACTTGTCCAATAAGAACAATGATTTTAATTTCCCCTTGCAAAACGTTTTGCTATGGTGTGCTCTAATGAATACGGCATACACTGAACAAAAACAAAACGTAACATACAGCGACTCTGGGAAGCTGCCCTTCTAGGCAGAGTTGCAAAGAAAAAGCCATATCTCAGACTGGCCAATAAAAAGAAAAGATTGAGATGGGCAAAAGAACACTAGACAGATGAACTCTGCCTAGAAGGCCAGTATCCGGAGTCGCCTCTTCACTGTTGACGTTGAGACTGATGTTTTGTGGGTATTATTTAATGAAGCTGCCAGTTCAGGACTTGTGAGGCGTCTGTTTCTCAAACTAGACAGTAATGTACTTGTCCTCTTACTCAGTTGTGCACCGGAGCCTCCCACTCCTCTTTCTATTCTGGTTAGAGCCAGTTTGCTCTGTTCTGTGAAGGGAGTAGTACACAGCGTTGTATGAGATCTTCAGTTTCTTGGCAATATCTCACATGGAATAGCCTTCATTTCTCGGAACAATATAGACTGACGAGTTTCAGAAGAAAGTTATTTGTCTCTGGCCATTTTGAGCCTGTAATCGAACCCACAAATGCTGATGCTTCAGATACTCAACTAATCTAAAGGCGGCCAGTTTTATTGCTTCTTAAAATCAGCACAACAGTTTTCAGCTGTGCTAACATAATTGCAAAAAGGTTTTCTAATTAGACTGCTGGCTTGCTTCTGAAGCTAAGCAGGGTTGGTCCTGGTCAGTACATGGATGGGAGACCAGATGCTGCTGGAAGTGGTGTTGGAGGCACTCTTTCCTCTTGTCTAAAAAAAATATCCCACTGCCCTGTGTAGGGTGCCGCCTTTCGGTTGGGACGTTAAACGGGTGTCCTGACTCTCTGAGGTCATTAAAGATCTATTGTAATAGTAGGGGCGTTAACCCCGGTGTCCTGGCTAAATTCCCAATCTGGCCCTCAAACCATCACGGTCACCTAATAATTCCCAGTTTACAATTGGCTCATTCATCCTCTGTAACTATTCCCCAGGTCGTTGCTGCAAATGAGAACGTGTTCTCAGTCAATTTACCTGGTAAAATAACGGATAAATAAAAAATGTAAAAAATTATAAACTTTGGTTAGCTAACACAACGTGCCATTGGAACACATGAGTGATGGTTGCTGATAATGGGCCTCTGTATGCCTATGTAGATATTCCATAAAAAAATCAGCCGTTTCCAGCTACAATAGTCATTTACAACATTAACAATGTCCACACTGTATTTCTGATGAATTGTGATGTTATTTTAAAATGGACCATTTTTTTTTTGCTTTTCTTTCAAAAACAAGGAAATTTCTTAGTGACCCTAAACTTTTGAACGGTAGTGTATATCTCGACACAATCCTGTCTCGGAGATCTACAGACAATTCCTCTGACCTTGTGGCTTGGTTTTTGCTCTGACATGCACTGTCAACTGTGGGACCTTATATAGACAGGTGTGTGCCTTTCCAAATCATCTCCAATCAATTGAATTTACCACAGGTGGACTTCAATCAAGTTGTAGAAACATCTCAAGGATGATCAATAGAAACAGGATGCACCTGAACTCAATTTCTAGTCTAATAGCAAAGGGTCTGAATACTTGATCTGTTTTTTATTTCTTAGACATTTGCAAAAAAATAAAAAAATATTCAAAAAAACTGTTTTCGCTTTGTCATTATAGGGTATTATGTGTAGATTAATGAGGAACATTTGCGATTTAATCCATTTTAGAATGAGGCTGTAAAGTTAAAAATTAAAAATTACAAAAGTAAATGGGTCTGAATACTTTCCGAATGCACTGTTTAACAGCCTCCACTCTTCTGGGAATATATATATATATATATTTCTGTTCAGTGTACTTCTCAGCCTTTGCTTACTGATCACTGTACCTGTACACAGCCCATATGTAAATAGCGACATTGGGCTGTGCATTATCTTGCTGAAACATGAGGTGATAGCGGGTGAGTGGCACGACAATGGGCCTCAGGATCTCGTCACGGTTTCTCAGTGCATTCAAATTGCCATTGATAAAATGCAATTGTGTTTGATGTCCGTAGCTTATGCCTGCCCATACCCCCAAAATGGGGCACTCTGTTCACAACGTTGAACAGCAAACTGAAGGTCCTGAGCTGGCGTGGTTACACGTAGTCAGCGGTTGTGAGGCAGGTTGGACATACCACCAAATTCTAAAACAAATGTTGTTGGAGTTATGAACATTTAATTCTCTGTCAACAACTCTGGTGGACATTTCTGCAGTTAGCATGCCAATTGCACGCTCCCTCAAAATTTGAGACATGTGGCATTGTGCTGTGACAAAATGTGGCAAAATTTTAAGTGCCCATTTTTTCTCCCCAGCACAAGGTGCACCGGTGTAATAATGCTGTTTAATCAGCTTCTTGATATGCCACACCTGTCAGGTGGATGGATTATCTTGGCAAAGGAGAAATGCTCACTAACAGGGATGTAAGCAAATTTGTGCCCAAAATTTGAGAGAAATAAGCTTTTTGTGCTTTATGAACATTCTGGGATCAACACTTTACATGCGGGGCGGCAGGTAGCCTAGAGCATTGGGCCAGTAACCGAAAGGTTGCTGGATCGAATCCCCAAGCTGACAAGGTAAAAATCTGTCATTCTGCCCCTGAGCAAGGCCGTTATCCCACTGTTCCCTGGTAGGCCATCATTGTAAATAAGAATTTGTTCTTAACTAACTTGCCTAGTTAAATAAAATAAAATATATATATCTCTGTTCAGTATACTTCTCCAGCCTTTACTTACAGTCCACGTTCCATTTGATGCTCCTGGCGGAGATCTTGATGGAGTCTCCAGAACCGTCTGTAGCTTGGGTCACCTCAGCCACGTTCAGCTTCTCCCCCTCCAGGTTCTCTGCGACACGCATATAAAGACAACAGCATTCATTTGGTCAGTGGTCTTCTTTAGCATAAATAAAGACATTCCTGTCAAAGAGAGAAAGGCCAGATGGAGAAGGTGATTGGTAGTAGAGTGGAATTAGTGTTCCTTTAAGTTTGATGGAGAACCAATAGGGGATTTGAATTGTTCCTCACCAAAGAGTTTCTGCAGAACCTGCCCGTAGTATAGATCTTCAGCCAGGTCCTTCACGATGATCCTCTCTCCTACCAACATATCATTGATCCAGTCAATCAGCACCTTCTGGACTTCCTGTAGTTTGCTGTCGTTGTTGGAGTTGGGGTCGACCATGGTGCGGACCTCATTCTCCTCTGCAGAAACAGAAAGAACAGTTGAGTTTAGCCAGTTTTAAGACCTTTCATAATTTATGACCAGGGCTCTTAGATTGGGATACATGCTCTACTTACCTAACACGGTGTCTTCTGGGTCCAGTTCATATTGGGTGGGGCTCAGTGGCAGGTTGATTGCATTCATCTCTTCCTCCTGGAGCTCAGACACTGTAGGGAGGGAGAGATGGGAGAGTTCAGAGAGACCATCATGTCACTCACAATGCATCCTCTCAACACTCCACCTTTCAGTGCAATAGCTATAAATTCACATAGCAAAGAGGCGGCACAAACAGTAAGCCACTTACAACTTGTGATGATTCTACGAATTAGGCTTTATACAATTTAGATGTCTACTACTACATGTTTGTTTTTGCACTATTTTTAATGTCAGAGAGAATTCTGCAAGTATGAGCAATCCACCAGAAATAAGCGTAAAGGTCAGGGGTCTTCAACCAGGATCTCAGCGATCACTGCCTCATTGCCTGTATCCGCTACGGGTCCGCAGTCAAACGACCACCCCTTATCACTGTCAAACGCTCCCTAAAACACTTCTGCAAGCAGGCAGGCCTTTCTAATCGACCTGGCCCGGGTATCCTGGAAGGATATTGACCTCATCTCGTCAGTTGAGGATGCCTGGTCATTCTTTAAAAGTAACTTCCTCCCCCTAAGCATGCTCCGTTCAAAAAATGCAGAACTAAGAACAGATATAGCCCTTGGTTCACTCCAGACCTGACTGCCCTCGACCAGCACAAAAACATCCTGTGGCGGACTGCAATAGTGTCGAATAGTCCCCGCGACATGCAACTGTTCAGGGAAGTCAGGAACCAATACACGCAGTCAGTCAGGAAAGCAAAGGCCAGCTTTTTCAAACAGAAATTTGCATCCTTTAGCTCTAACTCCAAACAGTTCTGGGACACTGTAAAGTCCATGGAGAACAAGAGCACCTCCTCCCAGCTGCCCACTGCACTGAGGCTAGGTAACACGGTCACCACCGATAAATCCATGATTATCGAAAACTTCAACAAGCATTTCTCAACGGCTCTTTCCTCCTGGCTACTCCAACCTCGGCCAACAGCCCCCCGCAGCTACTCGCCCAAACCTCCCCAGCTTCTCCTTTACCCAAATCCAGATAGCAATGTTCTGAAAGAGCTGCAAAACCTGGACCCATACAAATCAGCTGGGCTTGACAATCTGGACCCTCTATTTCTGAAACTATCCGCCGCCATTGTCGCAACCCCTATTACCAGCCTGTTCAACCTCTCATATCGTCAGATCCCCAAGGATTGGAAAGCTGCCGCAGTCATCGCCCTCTTCAAAGGGGCACCCTGGAGCCAAACTGTTACAGACCTATATCCATCCTGCCCTGCCTATCTAAGGTCTTCGAAAGCCAAGTCAACAAACAGATCACTGACCATCTCGAATCCCACCGTACCTTCTCCGCTGTGCAATCTGGTTTCCGAGCCGGTCCCGGGTGCACCTCAGCCACGCTCAAGGTACTAAACGATATCATAACCGCCATCGATAAAAGACAGTACTGTGCAGCCGTCTTCATCGACCTGGCCAAGGCTTTCGACTCTTTCAATCACCATATTCTTATCGGCAGACTCAGTAGCCTCGGTTTTTCTAATGACTGCCTTGCCTGGTTCACCAACTACTTTGCAGACAGAGTTCAGTGTGTCAAATTGGAGGGCATGTTGTCCGGTCCTCTGGCAGTCTCTATGGGGGTTCCACAGGTTTCAATTCTCGGTCCGACTCTTTTCTCTGTATATATCAATGATGTTGCTCTTGCTGCGGGCGATTCCCTGATCCACCTCTACGCAGACGACACCATTCTGTATACTTCTGGCCCTTCCTTGGACACTGTGCTATCTAACCTCCAAACGAGCTTCAATGCCATTACAACACTCCTTCCGTGGCCTCCAACTGCTCTTAAACGCTAGTGAAACCAAATCATGCTTTTCAACCGTTCGCTGCCTGCACCCGCACGCCCGACTAGAATATGTGGACATCTATAAGTACCTAGGTGTCTGGCTAGACTGTAAACTCTCCTTCCAGACTCATATCAAACATCTCCAATCGAAAATCAAATCTAGAGTCGGCTTTCTATTTCGCAACAAAGCCTCCTTCACTCACGCCGCTAAACTTACCTTAGTAAAACTGACTATCCTACTGATCCTCGACTTCGGCGATGTCATCTACAAAATAGCTTCCAATACTCTACTCAGCAATACTGGATGCAGTTTATCACAGTGCCATCCGTTTTGTTACTAAAGCACCTTATACCACCCACCACTGCGACCTGTATGCTCTAGTCGGCTGGCCCTCGCTACATATTCGTCGCCAGACCCACTGGCTCCAGGTCATCTACAAGTCCATGCTAGGTAAAGCTCCGCCTTATCTCAATTCACTGGTCACGATGGCAACATCCACCTGTAGCACGCGCTCCAGCAGGTGTATCTCACTGATCATCCCTAAAGCCAACACCTCATTTGGCCGCCTTTCGTTCCAGTTCTCTGCTGCCTGTGACTGGAACAATTTGCAAAAATCGCTGAAGTTGGAGACTTATCTCCCTCACCAACTTTAAACATCTGCTATCTGAGCAGCTAACCGATTGCTGCAGCTGTACATAGTCCATCGGTAAATAGCCCACCCATTTTACCTACCTCATCCCCATACTGTTTTTATTTACTTTTCTGCTCTTTTGCACACCAGTATCTCTACCTGCACATGACCATCTGATCATTTATCACTCCAGTGTTCATCTGCAAAATTGTAATTATTCGCTTACCTCCTCATGCCTTTTGCACACAATGTATATAGATTCTCTTTTTATTTTTTTCTACTGTGTTATTGACTTGTTTATTGTTTACTCCATGTGTAACTCTGTGTTGTTGTCTGTTCACACTGCTATGCTTTATCTTGGCCAGGTCGCAGTTGTAAATGCGAACTTGTTAAAAAATAAGGATCAAAATTGGCACCATCCTCTCTGAAGTGCTTCCAAACAGTGCATGATAGCGCTGCAATAGTGTTCCCACAACACTAATACACTAGTTAACTACTCCCACAGCCATTTGGTCCAAATAACCTAGCATTAACACAGGAGTAGAATTGGGTTTTGCTTGCTTTATCATGTCTAATATGGTATGTTATTGAGGAGTAGTGGTTCTTTCTGTAAGTGGTTTCCCTCACTGATTTCTCTGTCTTTCCTCAAGGAATATGGATTTCCCCTCACCTACACATGGGAAAAACACTGCAGTTTCATCTACTACTTAGTGGCCCTCCTCCGTCCACATACAGTCCTTCTCCAAATGCTATATCACACAACACAGATATGTTCTAAAAGGGATTACTGGTCTTAAATCAATATAACAAAAAAAATCCTTAACTCACTGCACCACCTCAGCTTTCGGTGTCACCGTTCCTAAATATGCATATCCAATCTGACACTTTTCTCAGTTAATCAAGACAATGTCATTTCCCCATCTGTTAGTCTCGGATATCCCCGACCTTGGAGCAACGTAAGCCTATAGGCATTCAAAGATTGCGGAAGTAAGCCGTCTGGCTTGAGAGATCTGTTAGTAGTCGATTTGTCTCGCAGGTGTGAAGTTCGGATGTACCGATCCTATGCAGGTGTTGTTACACGTGGTCTGCCACTGCAAGCAAGATCAGCTGTCCATCCTGTCTCCCTGTAGTGCTGTCTTAGGCACCTCACAGTACAGACATTGTGATTTATTGCCCTGGTCACATCTGCAGTCCTCATGCCTCCTTGCAGCATGCCTAAGGCACGTTCGTACAGGGACACTGGGCATCTTTCTTTTGGTGTTTTTCAGAGTCAGTAGAAAGGCCTCTTTAGTGTCCTAAGTTTCCATAACTGTGACCTTAAATGCCTACCGTCTGTAAGCTGTTAGTCTTAACGACCGTTCCACAGGTGCATGTTCATTCATTGTTTATAGTTAATTTAATAAGCATTGGAAACAGTGTTTAAACCCTTTACAATGAAGATCTGTGAAGTTATTTGGATTTTTACGACTTATCTTTTGAAAGACAGGGTCCTGAAAAAGGGACTTTTCTTTTTTTGCTGAGTTTACTTACTACTATTGAGGTACTTTGCATGTTAGCTTACCCTTTCCCTAAACGTTTAACCTAACCTTAACCTTAATTATTCCATGATATCATTTCTGATCAGTTTTTATGAGAGGCACTTTTGTTTGTTTCCCGTCATCTCTATTGAATGGTGTTGCTCTAGTTGCAGTAAAACCATGTGCGGTTATAATTTGCAAGACAGCACTGAATGTTGGCTTCGACTTGGTTCTCCATATAAAGTGTTCCATTACAAAAGGGAATCCAATTTTAACTTAACTTGGCAATGTCTGTATGAACCCTGTATAGGCTACTTGCTTAGCCCGCAAATCAAAGATAAAATCAACTGCTAACGAAATTATACACGAATCATTAACTTTTCTGCCAGATCTTGACCCGGGCCAGGACATTTTTCCATTTGGGTCAGTAGCTTTCAGTTTGCACTGGCAAGTTTACCTAAATGTCAAGCCCCGCTGTGTGCGGTGCGCATAGGGCCTATTTGTGTAACACTTTGTGTAGCCATTAGTGATGCTAATGTTAGCCTAACTGTTTTTTTGGTAGATGGAAAGGCAATTAAAAGGTAACTACAAAGTAGCCTATCATGATTATTTCAACCAATCCTGTGGTCATTTGTTTTGAAATCTCCATCACAAGTACGCTACACAAACGCCGCTGGCCAAACACAAAACTGGAGTAAATCAGTCCTTCTCCCAACTTTGTGGTATCAAGCATCGTTTTTTTTTTTTTTGAAGAAAACATGACACTTTGAAATCTGCAATAAATAAATGTTGCACTTTATTTTAATAGTATATTTTCTTTGCTGTTACAGTTAATCTATCCAAATCAATGTAAGAACACAAGAGCATGCTAATGTAAAAGATGGCTAGTCATTATTATCCTGGTTCTATACGGAATGCAGGCACATTATGGGACACAGGCCAGGTTATTATTAATAATAATACAAAAGAGGCCCACAAGCCACAATGTCTCACACTTTGTTTGATGGTCACAAGCCATCAAACAAAGCCAAGCTGCTTGAATTGTTGTGCCAGGAGTGGCATAAAGTCACCCAAAATCAAATGTGAAAGACTGGTGGTGAGCATACCAAGACGCATGAAAGCTGTGATTGAAAAACAGGGTTATTCTACCAAAAATTGATTTCTGAACTCTTCTTAAGTTAAAACATATTTTCTTTGCATCGAGGTCGAGGTCTGACAACACCGCATATTTTTTGTTATTATGACCAGTTGTCATTTTCTGCAAATAAATGCTCAAAATGACAAAATTTCTATTTGGAATCTGGGACAAATGTTGTCAGTAGTTTATAGAATAAAACAAATATGTTCATTTTACCCAGACACATGCCTTTAAACATTTTGCAGTGGTCTCTTCATTTTTTCTAGAGCTCTATATACACTACCGGTCAAAAGTTTTAGAACACCTACTCATTCAAGGGTTTGTCTTTATTTGTACTATTTTCACAATGTTGAATAATAGTGAAGACAAAACAAACAAACAAAACAATTAAATAACACATTTGGTATCAAGTAGCAACCCAAAAAATTGTTAAACAAATCAAAATATATTTTATATTTTAGACTCTTCAAATAGCCACAATTTTCCTTGATGACAGCTTTGCACACTCTTGGCATTCTCTCAATCAGCTTCATGAGGGAGTCACCTGGAACGCCATCCCATCTGGCGTGCGCTTAGTAGGACTATCATTTGTTTTTCAACAGGACAATGACTCAACACACCTATAGGCTGTGTAAGGGATATTTGACCAAGAAGGAGAGTGATGGAGTGCTGCATCTGATGACCTGGCCTCCACAATCCCCCAACCTCAACCCAATTGAGATGGTTTGGGATGAGTGGGACCGCAGAGTGAAGGAAAAGCAGCCAACAAGTGCTCAGCATATGTGGGAACTCTTTCAAGACGGTTGGAAAAGCATTCCTCATGAAGCTGGTTAATTGAAATGCATTCCAGGTGACTCCCTCGTGAAGCTGGTTGATAGAATGCCAAGAGTGTGCAAAGCTGGCATCAAGGCAAAGGGTGGCTACTTTGAAGGTACTCAAATATAAAATACACTTTGATTTGTTAAAATAAATGTTGGTTACTACATGATTCCATGTGTGTTATTCATAGTTTTGATGTCTTCACTATTATTCTACAATGTAGAAAGTAGTAAAAAATACATTAAAAACCTTGAGTAGGTGTGTCCAAATGAGTAGGTGTCCAAACTTTGACTGGTACTGTATATTAAAAAAAATTCTGCGACCAAATCATGTGCTGGTGCTACTAATGGAGAAAAACTTTGGTGTGGAAAAACTTAAGTGTATTGCCCCAACACAGCGAACTTTTGCCACAACAAATTGCAATTTGTGACATATCATACTATTTTGAGCATACCGGATTTACGTTTACTATGTTACATCTACCCCTAAATCCAATTTGCAGCAGTAGTGTTCCCTACATGCCAGTCGTAGCCTGCATCTATAGTAAACAATCATACTGTAGTAAGTACTCTAGTAACTCTACTAGGCACTGCACGGTATGCACCCCCAGGCTTGCTGGTCAAGAAAGTTTAAATAGAATACATTATTTGAGTGCAATAACTAGTTTTCAGACAGGCCTATGTATTATGTATGTAGCCTAGATATGCCTCGGGGCTCATCCATTCTGATATCTTCAATGAATGTGCTGCGGGGAAAGCATGCAGGCGATTTCGTTATGGCTTTACCAGTAATGAATTGACAGAATCAGACGGAGTAGACAATAGATTAGGGTGTGACTTCATTGCACAATGCATGTTCTGTAATAATTTGCGCCGCTCAGATTGAAAAATTGCTGTAGCTAGAGTTCAAATAGGCTACACTGTCGTTCCATAAAATACACGTTTTCTTCCTGTCCGTTTCTGTTGACACACAAGCTCGCAAGTTAAGTTTAGACATGTTTTTTTACAGTATTGTTTTGATCTGAACTTTACCTTATTTTGCTTTCTTTCTTCTTACTAAAGTTCCTCCAAGTTTTCCCAGGAATGAGTCATTTTTTTTCTGGAAGAGGGAGATTTCGGAGTCGTCGGCGATTTGGGAGAGGACGACGAAGAAGCCATGATCAAATTTAGCCAAAGCTCAAAGGTACAATCAAAATGTAAAGTTACACGTTTAGTAGATCTCTGAATTAAATTGATAAATCACGTTCTGTTCGAAACAATGTTCATTATAACGGAATTCCAAACATTCGTCCATCCCTCGAATCCTTTCCTTGTTCCCAGATGTAGTTCCCTCCCCTAACTTGGGCTCCGGAGTGGCGCAGCGGTCTAAGGCACTGCAGCTCAGTGCTAGAGGCGTCACTACAGACACCCTGGTTCGAATCCAGGCTGTATCACAACCGGCCGTGATTGGGAGGCCCATAGGGCGGCGCACAATTGGCCCAACGTCGTCCGGGTTTGGCCGGTGTAGACCATCATTGTAAATAATAATTTGTTCTTTATGGACTTGCCTAGTTAAATAAAAAAATAAAAAAACCTTCATTGCTGAATAGTTTGTAGCACATAGTTGGCGCCTACATGCATTGACAAACACTTTATGGTAGTATCACTATGGATAGACAGACTTTATTCTAATGCCACCATAAGCTATGATCTCTCTCAATATTATGTCATATCCATAAATCATGACCAAATACACTTCAATTCTCTATTAAATATATTTTATTTCATAATCAAATTTTTACAGAATAAAAATAAACAGCAAACTAAATAAATTGAACCAACAAAGTTGGGCAAGGAGGACTCAAAAAAGTGAATAAAATCCTGTTGGTTGTGGTCAGTACTGAGTAATAGGATAGACAACATGCAGGAATAATAGTCAAAAGTCCTATTGAAAATTATCAACATGGACAACCATGACCACTGACACAGTCTCAACTTGGTGTATTGGTTGATTAAGTTCCTTGGTATAGTGCAGATTAAATTATACAACATACAGTAGTTTTTCCAGTGCTTCTCAACACAACAGCACAACACATGAACAGTAGAGACCTACAATAGAGACCTACACATACAAAATACATTTTGCTTTGAGAGCGAAAACATACTTGATAGGATGAATCTTTGGGTTTCTGTAGTGTTTCTAAGTGCTTTCCAGTGCAACTGACAAATTAAAAAAAAAAAATCATATTTCATTTATTCCATTCATACGACAGAATATGAGGTGTTCTTGGTTAGGCATACAGTAATCTCAGAAGGCTGCCAAGAGAGACTAGGCATACAGACACTGGATGTACAACCCTCAGGTCTATAAGAGATGTGATCCTCAAGTAGGAATCGACAAGTAAAACCTATATACATATTCAAAAGGTCATCATGCCGACTGAGGCCAAATCCGGTAGTGTAGTCACTTGTCGCCTCTACCCATAGAGCTGCATGGTACTGTTATCATCTTCCCTGCCCCAGAGGGCTGCAACTCCTTAGGTCCAATGGAACTGGTAGCCCCTAGACAGCACCAGGCTCTCCAGGTCTCTGTCCTCAGCCCTCTCCTGCAGCCGCTGCTCCTCCAGCAGGCTGACCAGAGTGTCTCTCCTCTCCACCACCTTCATGATCTCGGTCAGCATCTGCTGCTCCTCCGCCAGCTCACTGGAGCTCTTCCTGGAGTCTGCAAAGGGCCATTGGAGAGGAGAGATGGTAAAATGGTAGAGGAGGAGGGGTGGAGACAGACCGATGGACAAAGTAGGACATGGTCATTTAGAAAACATTCTCAACAAGTTCCACAGATAAAGGACAAGTTCCACAGATAAAGGACAAGTTCCACAGATAAAGGACAAGTTCCACAGATAAAGGACAAGTTCCACAGATAAAGGACAAGTTCCACAGATAAAGGACAAGTTCCACAGATAATGGGCCGCGAATGTATTATAACTGGACCGCAAACGCATACTACAATTACAGTGTGTGACCCGTACCTTCTACTGACATCCTGCGTCGTAGATCCATCTGTAGTTGACTCTGTCTGTCCTCCAGCTCCAGTTCCTGAGCACTAACAGACAAAACAACCCATTTCAAACACACTTTACTCCATAAGATGGTCTGTGTCTGAGAATGCAGTGTCCCTCATCTTTTCCTACTTACAATATGACTAGCTCTTCCTCATAGCGTGCAAGTTTGTTCTTCTCCAGGACCAGCTTGAACCACATTTGGAGGAGCTCGTGCTCATCAGAGAGACCATCACCTTTGTCTGATAGAGGGAGAGAGCAAGGTTAGAATCAGCTACCCCAGATAATATAGAAGTTTGATCATCCCGTTTCTTCATTCCTCATTACGTCCAAGGTCGACTAATAAGCTCCCTGTCACAAGGTTATTCAGTAGATCTGGAATGACAACAGTTTCACTTGTCTCCAGGGGTGTTTTGACTGTACTATGTGGGAGGTATTTGAGGACAGTAGCTCTGATCTTGATGAACTCACAGATGTTATTTCAAACTATGTGGAGTCAGTTGTGCCTACTAAAACATGTAAAATAGTCTCTAACAAGCCTTGGGTATCAAAAAATCTAAAATCACTACTTTATTAGGAAGAAGGCACTTTATGCTGAGGGTGATAGACAGGCTTTAAGAGATGTACAACGTGAGATCAAAAGACAGATACTGGTGGACAAGGAGGCATACAAGCAAAGGGTGGAGAGGACCCTCTCCTCGGGTAACTAAAGGGTGGCCTGGCAAGGGATTAAATCCATGGCTAGTGCCACCCATATACAGTGGGAAGAACAAGTATTTGATACACTGCCGATTTTGCAGATTTTCCTACTTACAAAGCATGTAGAGGTCTGTAATTTTTTATCATAGCTACACTTCAACTGTGAGAGACGGAATCTAAAACAAAACCCCAGAAAATCACATTTTATGATTTTTAAGTAATTCATTTGCATTTTATTGCATGACATAAGTATTTGATCACCTACCAACCAGTAAGAATTCCGGCTACTTATGTCATGCAATAAAATTCAAATGAATTACTTAAAAATCATACAATGTGATTTTCTGGATTTTTGTTTTAGATTCCGTCTCTCACAGTTGAAGTGTAGCTATGATAAAAAATTACAGACCTCTACATGCTTTGTAAGTAGGAAAACTTGCAAAATCGGCAGTGTATCAAATACTTGTTCTCCCCACTGTAGGTAGAGGAAAAACCAGTGCTGACCTTGGGAGACATGAGGGCCAGAACATGAGAAGAATAGGTAGAGGAAAAACCAGTGCTGACCTTGGGAGACATGAGGGCCAGAACATGAGAAGAATAGGTAGAGGAAAAACCAGTGCTGACCTTGGGAGACATGAGGGCCAGAACATGAGAAGAATAGGTAGAGGAAAAACCAGTGCTGACCTTGGGAGACATGAGGGCCAGAACATGAGAAGAAAACATTCCGTTCATTAGCCAAGATTTGAATAAGACAATTTTGTGTCGGAGGTAAAACAAATGTAAGCATCATTACATATGTCTGAGAGGGTTGAGGCTAAACATGCTGATGTAGTGACGTTGTTCAGGGGATGTAATTTACACAAAAGCCCAGACAAAATAAGTGGCCGTGTTAAAGCACTGTGCTGAACAATTGGCTGGTGTTTATAGACATTTTCCAATCCTCACTCGACCAGCAACAAGTGCCAGTATTGTGGAAAAACTAAATTATACCCATTCCTAAAGCATCTATTCCCTCTGTGCTGAATGACTACCACCCTGTCTCCTTGACATCCTTAGTAATAAAATGCCTTGAGAAAATTGTGAAAAGTCATGTTCTCAGTGCCACCCAGAAGCCCCTCACCCATTGCAGTTTGCCTATCAGCCCAGCAGAGGAGTTGATGATGCCATTCTTACTCTCCTCAACATGGTCTATAGACATCTAGAGGGTGTAGTCTCCTCAACATGGTCTATAGACATCTAGAGGGTGTATTAACATGGTCTATAGACATCTAGAGGGTGTAGTCTCCTCAACATGGTCTATAGACATCTAGAGGGTGTAGTCTCCTCAACATGGTCTATAGACATCTAGAGGGTGTAGTCTCCTCAACATGGTATATAGACATCTAGAGGGTGTATTAACATAGTCTATAGACATCTAGAGGGTGTAGTCTCCTAATCATGGTCTATAGACATCAACATGGTCTATAGACATCTAGAGACATCTAGAGGGTGTAGTAACATGATCTATAGACATCTAGAGGGTGTATCATGGTCTATAGACATCTAGAGGGTGTAGTCTCCTCAACATGGTCTATAGACATCTAGAGGGTGTAGTCTCCCCAACATGGTATATAGACATCTAGAGGGTGTAGTCTCCTCATCATGGTCTATAGACATCTAGAGGGGGTATTAACATGGTCTATAGACATCTAGAGGGGGTATTAACATGGTCTATAGACATCTAGAGGGGGTATTAACATGGTCTATAGACATCTAGAGTATTAACATGGTCTATAGACATCTAGAGGGGGGTCTATAGTATTAACATGGTCTATAGACATCTAGAGGGGGTATTAACATGGTCTATAGACATCTAGAGGGGGTATTAACATGGTCTATAGGCATCTAGAGGGTGTATTAACATGGTCTATAGACATCTAGAGGGTGTATTAACATGGTCTATAGACATCTAGAGGGTGTATTAACATGGTCTATAGACATCTAGAGCCAAATCCCATGTCAGGGTTTTGTTTGTTGACTTTTCTTCTGCCTTCAACACAATCCAGCCTTACATTCTTGCAGACTCATTCGGGACTTCTCCTTAGATGGGGAACTAGTCTTGTGGTTGTTGGACTTCCTGAGCCAGAGGTCACAGCGGGTCAAAGTAGGTCCCCACGTGTCAGACATACACAACACCAACACAGGCTCTCCTCAGGGATGTGTTTTGTCCCCACTCCTGTACATCTTGTACACTAATAGTTGTACTAGTTCCCATCCTGACAGACACCTCGTTAAGTTCGCTGATGACACTGCCTTGATCAGCCTGTTGCATGATGACGAGGAACATCATGGCCCGGTCCTAGATTACTTTGTAGAGTGGTGTGAGGAATCACACTTGGTACTCAATACCAACAAAATCAAAGAGATGTGCATAGACTTCAGAAAGAGTACAACACCTACCTCTGCAACAGAGGTCAGAACATAGAGATTGTAAAGGAATACAAATACCTGGGTGTCCTCTTGGACACTAAGCTTCAGTGGAGTAAATGTACAGACCTGATCTACAAAAAGAGTCAGACTGTACTTTCTCAAAAAGCTGGGCTACTTTTAATGTTGACTGTTCTATACTTATTCTGTTTTACAAATCTTTCATTGAGAGTATTTTAACTTTTTGTATTGTTTGTTGGTTTGGCAATGCCACTGTCAACCAGAGAAATATGCTGAGAAGGATTATCACCACAGCAAGCAAGGTACTTGGAGTCTAACAGACAGGCGTGGATGAGATCTTTAAGATCTTTATGGCCCTCCGCAAGGCTCACAAAATCATTTTAGACCCAAGCCACCCCCTGTCCCCGGACTTCGAACTACTACCCTCTAGGCGCAGGTATAGGGCACCCATCAGCAGGAAAAAGAGAATTATACAATAATTTGTGCCAGGTGTGATATCCCTCCTAAATAGCTCGGGCTAATGTTCCTATCGACCCAGTAAGGCCAGCAGGCTAGTCTCTTTTTAGTTCTATGTTAACTGTTATGAAAGTTGTATTGTCAATTTGTTTTGTATTGTATTTAAACGCCAATTTAAATGTGTACATGACACTACAACAAAATGCCCATAAAGTCAGTAAAGTAAAAGTAGATGGCCATAGTAATGGTCCTGTAACCCCTGGCCTGTTGCAACAGTCTCCAACAGACAAGTATTTGATACACTGACGATTTTGCAGGTTTTCCTACTTACAAAGCATGTCGAGGTCTGTCATTTTTTATCATAGGTACACTTCAACTGTGAGACAGAGAATCTAAAACAAAAATCCAGAAAATCACATTGTATGATTTTTAAGTAATTAATTTGCATTTTATTGCATGACATAAGTATTTGATCACCTACCAACCAGTAAGAATTCCGGCTCTCACAGACCTGTTAGTTTTTCTTTAAGAAGCCCTCCTGTTCTCCCCTCATTACCTGTATTAACTGCACCTGTTTGAACTCGTTACCTGTATAAAAGACACCTGTCCACACACTCAATCAAACAGACTCCAACCTCTCCACAATGGCCAAGACCAGAGAGGGTGTAAGGACATCAGGGATACAATTGTAGACCTGCACAAGGCTGGGATGGGCTACAGGACAATAGGCAAGCAGCTTGGTGAGAAGGCAACAACTGTTTGCTCAATTATTAGAAAATGGAAGAAGTTCAAGATGATGGTCAATCACCCTCGGTCTGGGGCTCCATGCAAGATCTCACCTCGTGGGGCATCAATGATCATGAGGAAGGTGGAGGATCATCCCAGAACTACATGGCAGGACCTGGTCAATGACCTGAAGAGAGCTGGGATCACAGTCTCAAAGAAAACCATTAGTAACACACTACACCGTCATGGATTAAAATCCTGCAGCGCATGCAAGGTCCCCCTGCGCATGTCCAGGCCCGTCTGAAGTTTGCCAATGGCCATCTGGATGATCCAGAGGAGGAATGGGAGAAGGTCATGTGGTCTGATGAGACGAAAATACTCTCCGTGTTTGGAGGAAGAAGAAGGATGAGTACAATCCCAAGAACACCATCCCAACCATGAAGCATGGAGGTGGAAACATCATTCTTTGGCGATGCTTTTCTGCAAAAGGGACAGGACGACTGCACCGAGGGGAGGATGGATGGGGCCATGTATCGCGAGATCTTGGCCAACAACCTCCTTCCCTCAGTAAGAGCATTGAAGATGAGTCATGGTTGGGTCTTCCGTGACAGTGTAACCTGCGGACAACAGGCTAAAGGTATTTTTTTTTTTTTACATATACTAACACTGAGCATTACACTGACTACAGCTACATTATATGAAACAGACCCATTCGTAGAGTGTGTTTGATTGAAGGACAGCTCCTAATGCTTCTGATTCGTTGCTATATCGATCTTGATGCCCTCAATCTCACACAAATGATCAATGAACCTACTAAGTACAACCCCAAATCTGTAAACACGGGCACCCTCATAGATATCATCCTGACAAACCTGCCATCTAAATACACCTCTGCTGTCTTCAATCGGGATCTCAGCGATCCCTGCCTCATCGCCTGCGTCCGTATTGGGTCTGCGGTCAAACGACCATCCCTCATCACTGTAAAACGCCCCCTAAAACACTTCAGCGAGCAGGCCTTTCTAATCGACCTGGCCTGGGTATCCTGGAAGGATATTGACCTCATTCCATCAGTAAAGGATGCCTGGTAATTCATTAAAAGTGCTTTCCTCACCATCTTAAATAAGCATGCCCCATTCAAAACATTTTGAACCAGGAACAGATATATCCCTTGGTTCACTCCAGACCTGACTGCCCTTGACCAGCACAAAAACATCCTGTGGCGTACTGCATTAGCATCGAATAGCCCCCGCGATATGCAACTTTCTAGGGAAGTTAGGAAATAATATACACAGGCAGTTAGGAAAGCTAAGGCTAGATTGAAATGTGCATCCTGTAGCACGAACTCAAAAAAGTTCTGGGGCACTGTAAAGTCCATGGAGAATAAGAGCACCTCCTCCCAGCTACCCACTGCACTGAGGCTAGGAAACACTGTCACCACCGAAAAATCTACGATAATTGAGAATTTCAATGGCTGGCCATGCTTTCCACCTGGCTACCCCTACACCAGTCAACAGCCCTGCACCCCCCACAGCAACTTGCCCAAACCTCCCCCATTTCTCCTTCACCCAAATCCAGATAGCTGATGATCTGAAAGAGCTGCAAAATCTGGACCCCTACTAATCATTTGGGCAAGACAATCTGGACCTTCTCTTTCTAAAATTATCCGCCGCAATTGTTGCAACCCCTATTACTAGCCGCGGTCATCCCCCTCTTTAAAAAGGGGGAGACACTCTAGACCCAAACTGTTACAGACCTATATCCATCCTGCCCTGCTTTCTAAAGTCTTTGAAAGCCAAGTTAACAAACAGATCAACGACCATTTCGAATCCCACCGTACCTTCTCCACTATACAATCTGGTTTCAGAGCTGGTCATGCACTTCAGCCACGTTCAAGGTCCTAAACGATATCATAACCGCCATCAATAAAATACAATACTGTGCAGCCGTATTCATCCACCAAGGCGTGCGACTCTGTAAATTACCGCATTCTTATCGGCAGACTCAACAGCCTTGGTTTCTCAAATGACTGCCTCGCCTGGTTCACCAACTTCTTCTCAGACAGAGTTCAGTGGGTTAAATCGAAGGGCCTGGTGTCCAAACCTCTGGCAGTCTATATGGGGGTGCCACAGGGTTCAATTCTCAGGCCGACTCTCTTCTCTGTATACATCAATGATGTCGCTCTTGCTGCTGGTGTTTTTCTGATCCACCTCTACACAGACGACACCATTCTGTATACTTCTGGCCCTTCTTTGGACACGGTTACCTAACCTCCAGACGATATTCAATGCCATACAACTCTCCTTCCGTGGCCACCAACTGCTCTGAAATGCAAGCAAAACTAAATGTATGCTCTTTAACCGATCGCTGCCCACACCTGCCCGCCCGTTCAGCATCACTACTCTAGATGGTTCTGACTTAGAATGTGTGGACAATTACAAAAAATTGTAAAGCTATCCTACCGATCCTTGACTTCGGCGATGTCATTTATAAAATAGCCTCCAACACTCTACTCAGCAAATTGGATGCAGTCTATCACAGTGTCATCCGTTTTGTCACCAAAGCCCCATATACTACCCACCACTGCGACCTGTATGCTCTCGATGGCTGGCCTTCGCTCCATATTTGTCGCCAAACCCACTGGCTCCAGGTCATCTATAAGTCTTTGCTAGGTAAAGCCCCGCCTGATCTAGCTCACTGGTCACCATAGCAGCACCCACCCGTAGCACGCGCTCCAGCAGGTATATTTCACTGGTCATCCCCAAAGCCAACACTTCCTTTGGACGCCTTTCCTTCCAGTTTTCTGCTGCCAATGACTGGAACGAACTGCAAAAATCACTGAAGCTGGAGACTCATATCTCCCTCACTAACTTTAAGCATCAGCTGTCAGAGCAGCTCACCTATCACTGCACCTGTACATAGCCCATCTCTAAATTACCCATCCAACTACCTCATCCCCATATTGTTATTTATTTATTTGCTCCGTTGCACCCCAGTATCTCTAATTTCACATCATCATCTGCACATCTATCACTCCAGTGTTTAATTGCTCAATTGTAATTACTTCGCCACTACGGCCTATTTATTGCCTTACCTCCCTAATCTTACCTCATTTGCACAAGCTGTATATAGTTTTTTTCCTATTGTGTTATTGACTCTACGTTTGTTTATTCCATGTGTAACTCTGTTGTTTGTGTCGCACTGCTTTGCTTTATCTTGGCCAGGTCGCAGTTGTAAATGAGAACTTGTTCTCCACTGCCCTACCTGGTTAAATAAAGTTTATTTTCGTTTTTTTAAATGAACCATTATGCTCGGTCTTCATTGTCAGACTGTTTTCTCTCAACTGTGTAGGAGACCTTTTCTCTCCCATTGCCATATACTGTACAGCACTGTGACCCTGGCCTTCAAATACCCCTGCAAACATCCAGAAATTGAATAAAGACAAATAAAGGAAGACTGACATAAAAAAGAATCATAAACTTTTTCATACTTAGAATCTTGCCAATCATATACACTCGGGTCATTGTCTGACACCTACTCCTACCCTCTTGCAATCCAGTCGGAGTCTGTGAATAATATCAATGAACAAAGAGCCTATTGAGCCATGAGACCTTCGGCCTCTGCCTTAATTCAATTATCCAAACAAAGCCATGTAAACAGGCACAATGGTTGCCACTGCTGCCGCTGCCCTTCAGGCCCACATCACAAGAGACACTCTCCCTGTAGTTTTTGAATCAGAATTTGAAAGGGTACTCAATGGTACTTAGACCACAGACACTCAGTCTCTGAGGAGGCTTTTAACATTGAGCCTGACTATAGAACAAAACATGAGTTCAAAAAGGTCTTTACACAGGAGATGTGCTTTCCATTTAACAATAGAAGGACACAAACTTGGATGAAACAACTGCATTACTCAGGCCGACGTTTCTGTGCTTTTTATGCACTGTAATTTAATGAAATTATAATAAAAGTAACAGCTAATTATGGTTAAACTCTCAATCATTCTTTATCTGGAGAGTGCAGAAGCAACAAACACATTTCTAATTTACGATTCTGGCAAAACACAATTTACCTTTGAGGAATATGATTACCAGTATGAAAAGATGACTTTTGAAAAGACTAGCAGGAATAACCATTTTTCATTATAAAGTAGCTGTCTTTAATGACTAACTTGTATATCACCATGTGCAAGGCTAATGAAACATGGGAAAGCTTTCCCCCCTCCTTCCTCTCTTCACAAGGCCAATTGTCACCGCAGTGATTTCTAAACAATTTCAACTTCAAATTGTTATTTTGGTTGAATGCAAATGACTATAATTTGGTAGTTTTTATTATGCATTTTCCTAGCAAAGGCATCAGTGTAGTTCTGACTCTAGACTTGGCCTACTCTAGATAAGGAAATTGAAATCATTATTAGAAAAGCATTGCCACTTGCAAACCTCACAGAAACAGGAAAACTCTTCCTGAGCATAGGTCATTCTGAATCCAGTGTTTTCATGTCTCAACTATATGTTCTTGGCTGACGTCAAACTAAGACAGTTCCATTACAAACAGTGCCTTTCTCCACTCTCTGTGCATAGCTCAGTCTTCATGTGCCATGTCTTTGTGTGTTACCTTCCGAGATAAGGCCACTGATTCAAGGACATAACACTCACTTACTGAACATTCTGATTTTAACCCCTCCATTCCTTTGTCATAATTTCATAAAATGCTCTGGCCCCGAGTCATAGAGCTACGTCAACCGAATGGATACACTTGTGTATTTACATAACTCATACGCGGTGCAGCTGTTGGAATCAATCCACACAGCATGAGATGACAAACGTGCATTCTGTTGGGACAGTGTGGCTCACCTGGGGCTTCACCCCGAAGGACCTTCTCAATGGTCACCCCTCTCTCCTCCAGGTCTCTCTGCTTCTCCCCCACTTCCTCCAGCTGCCTCTGGATGATCTTCACACAATAAACACCAGGTCAGATTCAAACAAGGCAGCCTCACAATGGCTCAACACACAATATTTATATCCCATTCATCACCCCAACAAATCAAATACATTTGTGGAAGAGATCATTAGTGAGTCAAATGTTTGAGAGAATCCTTATAAACTGGGTGGTTTGAGCCCTGAATGCTGATTGGCTTACAGCTGTGGGGCACTGTAAACCACGGGTATGACAAAACATGTATTTTTACTGCTCTAATTCAAAACAAAACTTTGTCACATGTGCCGAATACAACAAGTGTAGACCTTACCGTGAAATGCTTACCTACAAGCCCTGTTGAGTGTAGGGGGCAGTATTTTGATGTTTGGATGAAAAACATACCCAAATGAAACTGCCTATTTCTCAGGCCCAGAAACTAGAATATACATATAATTGTCAGATTAGGATAGAAAACACTAAAGTTTTCCAAAACTGTCAAAATATTGTCTGTGAGTATAACAGAACTGATATTGCAGGCAAAAACCTGAGGTATATCCAACCCGGAGGTGCTGTTTTTCCTGAAAGCTCTCTGTTCCATTTCCTGCCTTCCCTCCATTTAAAGGGATATCAACCAGATTCCTTTCCCTATAGCTTCCACATGGTGTGAACAGTCTGTAGACATAGTTTCAGCCTTTTATTCTGAAAAATGAGCAAGAACGATCACATCGCGTCATTGGATGGCTGGGTGCCAGCAGAGTTTTGCATGCACCAACAGCTTGGAGCAGACATTTTCTCTCTCTCTCCTATTGAAAAAGCTACGGTCCGGTTGAAATATTATCGATTATTTATTGTAAAAACAAACTGAGGATTGATTATAAATTGATTGATTATAAAAACATTTGACATGATTCTACGAACTTTACGGATACTATTTGGAATTTGTGTCTGCCCCGTCGTGACCACTCGAGCCTCTGGATTACTGAACATAACGGCTAAGAGCGTCGTGCATAAGAACAGCCCTTAGCCGTGGTATATTGGCCATATACCACACCCCCTCGGGCCTTATTGCTTAAATATAAAACATGTAAATGAATGGCGAATGAAAACGGAAGGCCTCTGGTGTGGTAGTGCTGTTTTGTTGTCTATGTGCTCTACAGTACCTGGGCTCTGTGGAGCCTCTTCAGCTGCTCTCGCTTGGCCTGTTGAATCACAGTCTTCTCCTGTCTCCTCCTCTGTCTCTCAGAGCTCCCATGGAACTAAACACAGACCGACAAGACAGTGTCACACAACAGTTACCTCACACCAGAGTTAAACCCCTCTGATCTTAGTCCCAACTATTAGGGGTCTGGGCATATCAATCTGACACAGTATCTTATCAGTCATGCGATTGACCTGCACTTGATCCTGGCGGAAGTAGCAGAGATGGTTTGAAAGTGGCAGTGGTAGTAATTATGTTAAGTAAACAAGGCAGACAAGGCAGAGCTGCAAAATGGTGCTCAAAAAAAGAGGGTGGTATGTGTGTGGTGTGCTGTGAAGCCATGGCCAAGACCTATTACAACACCAGAGTGGGATTTCCTCCCCGTATGTAAGGTGATATGAGCAGGTCATGATGTGCTTCTTCAGCCTTCCCAGTAAAGCCTCTCTAATGGAGTATGGATTATCTGTTCTCGGGTCCTGACCTGTCTCTTCATATCTCTTCTGTATCCTCCGCCTTGAGGAGAGCTGCTTTTAAAATCACTGATCTGACATGACATGGATTGGTGTAAGTAAGCTTTCACCTGTCATTTATTTTTATTTATTATGTTTAGTTTGTTCTATCGGTTCTGTTGCTAGAGATGAGACCCTGTCCCCTGTCGTTCAGTCTTTTTGTTCTGTCTGTGGACGCAACCCGATCGTTCGTCCTAAATGTTCCATTGCCAAACTGTCTGGCAAAATTCTTATCCCTTGCTTGCTAGCCAGCCAACTACGGCTAACTTCGTCACATCAAAGAATGCAGCCATAATAACAGCAAAGTAGCTACATTTGCATAAGGTTTTTTCTAGATACATTTATTTGGATACATCCATAACAATGAAGTAATGAGGCGTGATTTCGCCTTGCATAGAAAATGTGCTCTTTCGTCAGTACATTGTTGTTCAGAGGAACTAGCCAACCACACAGTCACTTCAAACTGAAACTAGACTGCAAATTAGCTGCACTTTGTTTCGTTTGACCTTTTTTCAATTAATATTTCTTTGTATATTTATCCATAAAAATGATGCCAGCTGATTCATGATTTCAACTGGCTGAGAAACGCTGTTGCAAATATCGGAGACAGACGGCAAGGTTTATACAAATCTCCGCTGTTGAAAACTAAATGATAATCAAAAAGAAATGTAAGATAATTTCTAAATGCTTTTAATAGTGGAGATCAAGTTAATAAATTGCCTGGCTGGGCTGATGCGACAGTGGATTCCATCTGAATACGCAACAGAGTACTGTAAATAGGCATTTTAACGTCACAAATTAAGCCGGTGGTAACTTGTGGAATAGACACAGGCTGGAATGCGGTTTTAACCAATAAGCATTCAGGATTAGACCCATACATTGTCAGTGATTATTTCAGAGGATGGTAGGAAGGATTGATGCATGTAAGAGTTTTGGAACAGGGCCCTTACCTTCTGTTTGGTTGGGACGTGCTCATCGTCACTTGAGGAGTCGGACACATCTTTCTGCTGTTTGCTGGAGGCTGTGTATAGATGAGGGAACATGAGCACAGACTGAAGCAGTGGTCAAAAACTGTAGAAAGTAGTTGTACACGCACTTCAACTATGTTATTTACATTAAAACACTAAGTATAGGCTACTATAGTAATCTTCTCATTTATAGCATGTACTGAATTAATAGCATTGTAGCATTTATTAGCTCCATGTGAAATTCAACGATGACAAGGGAGTAGAAGCATATAACATAACTCTCATCACATCCTCGCTTGAGTCCTAACCCCTGACCTTGGTTCCTGATGTTGGACAGGATGGTCCTTATGTCCTTCTCCTGACCCCCCACTCCCACGCTCTCCGGTCCCCCCCTCTTCTTCAGCCTCAGGGAGGAGAAAAAGTTTAGCTTCCTGGGCGGCAGTGAAGCCATGTCGTCTGTGGTGAAGGATCCTACAGACTTGTTGCTGCCTAGGGAGACCTGTTCCAGTAGCGTGGGCAGGTCTGTGGGTCTGTCACCCATGGAGGCCTTGAGTGGATGTGGGGATGGCTGGCTCTTCGGCCCCACTTCCACTGTTTGGTCCTCCTGGCTTTGGGCGGTATCCCCAAACAGGGAGCTAAAGCTGAAGGCTCCATCAGACAGAGGCCTACGCTTGGTGGGACTGTTGTTTTTCCTCCTGGTGACAACCGTGTTGGAGTCTGTTGTTGTCCTTGATACTCCAAAAGACCTCCTGAAAGCATTGGCCCACACCTGGAATGCAGACGGAACTGGCTGGGGCTGAGCTGGGACTGGTTCTGCCTCTACCCGAGGCAATAGGTCTTTCGGGGGGATCTGGTCCCCAGGTTTGGGATGTGTGGAAGGATCTCCTCCTCCAGGGCCTCGGGCCTCCTCTCGAGTAGCCAGGTTCCAGTCCAGGAGTTTCTCTCTCTCAGACAGGGACAGTGTCAGCCTTTTCTTACGGCCGACTGCTTCCTCCAGCTGGGGCACTTTTGTGACCAGGCACTCTTCTTTACCCATCGATGAACTCTGATTCTGAGAATCTGCAGGTGGTTTAGGACCATCATGGGAGACCTGCTGAACAAAGACAAAGTCCTGTTTTATTGCTCAGTTGCAATATGTGAATGTTTATATATCACAGGAAATGGTTGAGTATCTGTTTGAATATTGTGCTTTACCGGTGGTTCAATCTCCTCAAAATCAGAGTTGGCCTCTTCAATGTTGGGCTCCTCTTTTTCTGCAGCTTTTTCACGTGAGAAGTGCCTCACCAGGATGAGAGGGAGAGCTGAAGGAGTAGAGTACAACAGACAACATGCTTGATCAGAGCTCATGCAACTACTGTAGGTCAGACTTTAATATTGCAGACAGATTGTGGCTTTACATTTACATTTAAGTCATTTAGCAGACGCTCTTATCCAGAGCGACTTACAAATTGGTGCGTTCATCTTATGACATCCATCAATGTAAATGTCTGCGTCATTGCCCAATTCACCAGATTGTGTGTGTGTGTGTGTTTTAAATATATATACATACACACCTTTTTTATTTGTATATATTTTCCTTTATTAGTTTCCCCTAATTGGAGTAAACTAATGAACAACATTTAGGCTTCAACTTCCAGCTTAAACATACTTTATAAATACAGACACAGTATATCTTACAATGGTTATCTTTTGTTTGTTTTTAGTCCCATCCTTCAGCTACCCTCAACCCCTCCCATCTACTTCTGAAGACCATCCCATTTGCCATATATTTTTAACTGTACTGTTTCAAAAGTTCTGAACCTATTTACATTTTACATTGGTTACTTTGTCCAACCCGTCAGGTCCACTCAACTCCTCCCATCCATCTTTGAACCATATCCAGTTTTGGTGTTTATTTGACATATATTTTTAACTGTGCTGTTATGTTTCACAAAAGTTCTGAACCTTGCTATTCTCATAGTTTCTAAAGATTGTACTTTAAAAAACCTTTTTTTTTTAAAGAGTATTATATTATTGAGCAATTGACTATGATTTTTCAAATCACCCAGCAGTCCTATTTGCAGTTAGCTCCAGGTAAATGTTGCAATTCCTCAGCCATTCCTGAACCTGTGACCAAAAACAAGCTATGTATGGACAGTACCAAAACAAATTATCTAATGATTCTGTCTCTTCGTAGCAAAATCTGCAGAGTTGGGATGTATGTGTGTGTGTGTGTGTGTGTGTGTGTGTGTGTGTGTGTGTGTGTATGTATGTATGTATGTATGTATGTATGTATGTATACACACAAAATTATATTGGTTGCAAGAATTTTGTATAATAATTTCAAATTGAAAAAAAGTTCTGAATCAGATGTTTTGGGAATCAGTTCATAAACCATGTGGCATGGAATTGGTACATCAAAAAATGTTTCCCAACTATTTTGCAATCTATATGACATAGCGGTCATTTTTTGGGGTCCTGAAATGAAACTGGTATATTTTTTCATTTATCACAATTTTCCTTAACCAATTTTGGTCTTTAGTTCCTTCTCCCCCTTCCCTCTTCCATTTTTTGCAGTAATGCTGCATTTAGTTGGTTGTAATTTTGGGTAGAGCAGACTTTTCCATGTATTTTGTTAGCTGCATGTGTGAGATACAGTGCATTCGGAAAGTATTCCAGATCCTTTCACTTTTTACATATGTTACGTTACAGCCTTATTCTGAAATGGATTCAATGGTTTTTTCTTTATCAATCTACACACAATACCCCATAATGACAAAGCAAAAACAGGTTTAGACATTTTAGCACATTTATAAAAAATAACACAAGTATTCAGACACTTATGATATTCAAAATTGAGATCAGGTGCATCCCATTTCCACTGATCATCCTTGAGATGTTTCTACCTGTGGTAAATTCAATTGATTGGACATGATTTGGAAAGGCACACACCTGTCTATATAAGGTCCCACAGTTGACAGTGCATGTAAGAGCAAAAACCAAGCCATGAGGATAAAGGAATTGTCCGTAGAGCTCAGAGACAGGATTGTGTCGAGGCACAGATCTGGGGAAGGCTACAAAAACATTTCTGCATCATTGAAGGTCCCCAAGAACACAGTGGGCTCCACCATTCTAACATTGAAGTTTGGAACCACCAAGACTCATCCTAGAACTGGCCGCCCGGCCAAATGAAGCAATCAGGGGAGAAGGGCCTTGGTCAGGGAGGTGACCAAGAACCCAATGGTCACTGTGACAGAGCTTCTCTGTGGAGATGGGAGAACCTTCCAGAAGGACAACCATCTTTGCAGCACTCCATCAAATCAGGCCTTTATGGTAGAGAGGCCAGACGGAAGCCACTCAGTAAAAAGCCAAAAAGCACCTAAAGCGGAGCTTTACCTAGCAAAGACTTATAGATGACCTGGAGCCAGTGGGTTTGGCGATGAATATGTAGTGAGGGCCAGCCAATGAGAGCATACAGTTGAGAGGATCTGCAGAGAATGGGAGAACCTCCGAAAACAGGTGTTCCAAGTTTGTGGCGTCATACCAAAGAAGACTCGAGGCTGTAATCGCTGCCAAAGGTGCTTCAACAAAGTACTGAGTAAAGGGTCTGAATACTTTTGTAAATGTAATTTGTTTTTTGCAAACAATTCTAAAAACTTGTTTTTGCTTTGTCATTATGGGCTAGTGTATGTAGAACGATGGGGGGGGACGATTTAATCAATTTTAGAATAAGGCTGTAACGTAACAAATTATGGAAAAAGTCAAGGGGTCTGACTGAATGCACTAACTCCATCAGTCCTATTTACAAAGATTATACAGTTTTTAAAAATAATCTTCCTAAAATGATGTTTAAAAAAAATAAAAAAATATTGTATATTTGAGTTTTACCATAATATTTGTTTTAATATTTGTTCTGTCTTTTCTGGTGGATTAAACTGAAATTGGTAGATCAGACTTAACACGCTCCTCAGATACATGCTCATTAACACACACTACATACACAACCATCTGTGTTGTCATTGTGTATAATAAGGGTCATTACGCATGAATGATCAAATAGCGTATGTAAAATCTTTACAGTTCGATAGAGTTGAAGTAACCAGAATCATGTTTTATCAGCAAGAGAGCAGTTATAATGCGGTCTATCCCAAAAAGTAACCTTGTCCAAACACAAATCTAATTCAATTGTAGACAACTCTAGACCAACACAAAAATGAAAAATATTCTTCCCAGAGAACACCAGCTCCCTCTAGTGTGTGTGAGATTTCACTTCAGCTTTTAAATATTTCATTTAACTCAAGATTCTCACGCAATACTTCAAAACCATCAGTCAGTGTACTGTCACTTTTTCTCATTGGGAATATTAATGAAGTACATTACCAGAGCACCATAGGCCCCAGCTGCAACAGCTCTCTATGCATTGCAGTGAACATTCTAACACTTTTACAAAACACAAATATCAGAGCTAGTAACACCACAGCAGGGAATAAGAAGGTGATATAGACATGATCCTTATATCCGTCCTGTCAGATAATCAACAGCAGAGGTAGTCTACTCACTAGCACGGATCTTCCTCTTCCATCTGCTGTTCCCAGATGGGAGGGATGACTTGGTACTGGAATGTTCTGCAGGGAGAGTGGGCATAACCCATATCACAACACATACAGTATTGATCTGCGTCAACACTACTGTGGCAACACATTTGAACTGGATATCTGTCAAACAATGATAAACTATAGTTCTACATTTACAAGTTATGTAAGAGAATGAGAGGTCTCTATACAGTTTTAGGGTGCTAGGCAACTACCATTCAGCCATGGGGTGGCGTCGCACACCTTTCAACTGAGCCCAGCAAATGAGGCGTGGAGAACAGAACAGCTGTGGCCTATTGACAGCCAGTAGACAGCCCTATCTGTGCAGCCGGACAGAATGTTCAGGCCAGTCCCAGTGCTCAGCGCTCCCCATGCCAAGACAAATAATCATTTAATGTGGGAGAATGGCTTTGTCTGCCCCACCCAGATTTCAGAGCCCTAACTGGAGGACTGGGATCTCACACAGGGGGAAACAGAGGACGGCAGGCTGCTCCTAAATCACTCACTCCCTCAGACCCTAATAAACAAAGTCTACATAGCTATATGGATGGAATCATATCCTACACGCTCTAGACATCCAGACTGACGCCTGTAATGATGCTGGGAGAGAAGTTAGGCTGCTACAAGGCCAATGCTGTTGGCGGCGAGAACAGGGAAATAGCTACAGTTGAAGTCGGAAGTTTACATACACCTTAGCCAAATACATTTAATCTCAGTTTTTCACAATTCCTGACATTTAATCCTAGTAAAAATTCCCTGTCTTAGGTCAGTTAGGATCACCACTATTTAAAAAATGTGAAAAGTCAGAATAATAGTAGAGCGAATGATTTATTTCAGCTTTAATTTCGTTTTCATCACATTCCCAGTGGATCAGAAGTTTACATACACTCAATTAGCATTTGGTAGCATTGCCTTTAAATTGTTGACCTTAGGTCAAACATTTCGGGGAGCCTTCCACAAGCTTCACACAATAAATTGGGTGAATTTTGGCCCATTCCTCCTGACAGAGCTGGTGTAATGGAGTCAGGTTTGTAGGCCTCCTTGCTCGCACACGCTTTTTCAGTTCCGCCCACAAATTTTCTATAGGAATGAGGTCAGGGCTTTGTGATGGCCACTCCAATACCTTGACTTTGTTGTCCTTAAGCCATTTTGCCACAACTTTGGAAGTATGCTTGGGGTCATTGTCCATTTAGAAGACCCATTTGCGACCAAGCTTTAAATTCCTGACTGATGTCTTGAGATGTTGCTTCAATATATCCACATTAAAAAAATATATATATATATTTAACCTTTATTTAACCAGTTAGGCAAGTTGAGAACAAGTTCTCATTTTCAATTGCAACCTGGCCAAGAAAGCAAAGCAGTTCAACACATACAACGACGCAGTTACACATGGAGTAAAACAAACATACAGTCAATAATACAGTAGAAAATAAGTCTATATACAATGTGAGCAAATGAGGTGAGATAAGGGAGGTAAAGGCAAAAAAAAGGCTGTGATGGCAAAGTAAATACAATATAGCAAGTAAAACACTGGAATGGTAGATTTGCAGTGGAAGAAAGTGCAAAGTAGAGATAGAAATAATGGGGTGCAAAGGAGAAGAAATAAATAAATACAGTAGGGGGAGAGGTAGTTGTTTGGGCTAAATTATAGATGGGCTATGTACAGGTGCAGTAATCTGTGAGCTGGCCTGACAGCTGGTGCTTAAAGTTAGTGAGGGAGATAAGTGTTTCCAGTTTAAGAGATTTTTGTAGTTCGTTCCAGTCAGTGGCAGCAGAGAACTGGAAGGAGAGGTGGCCAAAGGAATAATTGGTTTTGGGGGTGACCAGAGAGATATACCTGCTGGAGCGGGTGCTACAGGTGAGTGCTGCTATGGTGACCAGCGAGCTGAGATAAGAGGGGACTTTACCTAGCAGGGTCTTGTAGATGACCTGGAGCCAGTGGGTTTGGTGACGAGTATGAAGCGAGGGCCAGCAAACGAGAGCGTACAGGTCGCAGTGATGGGAAGTATATGGGGCTTTGGTGACAAAACAGATGGCACTGTGATAGACTGCATCCAATTTATTGAGTAGGGTATTGGAGGCTATTTTGTAAATGACATCGCCGAAGTCGAGGATCAGTAGGATGGTCAGTTTTACAAGGGTATGTTTGGCAGCATGAGTGAAGGATGCTTTGTTGCAAAATAGGAAGCTAATTCTAGATTTAACTTTGGATTGAAGATGTTTGATATGAGTCTGGAAGGAAAGTTTACAGTCTAACCAGACACCTAGGTATTTGTAGTCGTCCACATATTCAGAACCGTCCAGAGTAAGTGATGTTGGACGGGCGGGCAGGTGCAGGCAGCGATCGGTTCAAGAGCATGCATTTAGTTTTACTTGCATTTAAGAGCAGTTGGAGGCCACGGAAGGAGAGTTGTATGGCATTGGAGCTCGTCTGGAGAGTTGTTAACAGTGTCCAAAGAAGGGCCAGAAATATACAGAATGGTGTCGTCTGCGTAGAGGTGGATCAGAGAATCACCATCAGCAAGAGGGACATCATTGAAGTACACAGAGAAAAGAGTCAGCCCAAGAATTGAACCCTGTTGCACCCCCATAGATACTGCCAGAGGCCTGGACAACAGGCCCTCCGATTTGACACACTGAACTCTATCAGAGAAGTAGTTGGTGAACCAGGCGAGGCAATCATTTGAGAAACCAAGGCTATCGAGTCTGCCAATAAGAATGTGGTGATTGACAGAGTCGAAAGCCTTGGCCAGGTCAATGAATACGGCTGCACAGTATTGTTTCTTATCAATGGCGGTTAAGATATTGTTTAGGACCTTGAGCATGGCTGAGTGGCACCCATGACCAGCTCTGAAACCAGATTGCATAGCGGAGAAGGTATGGTGGGATTCAAAATGGTCGGTAATCTGTTTGTTCAAAGACCTTAGAAAGGCAGGGTAGGATAGATATAGGTCTGCAGCAGTTTGGGTCAAGAGTGTCCCCCACTTTGAAGAGGGGGATGACCGCAGCTGCTTTCCAATCTTTGGGAATCTCAGACGATACGAAAGAGAGGTTTAACAGGCTACTAATAGGGGTTGCAACAATTTCGGCTGATAATTTTAGAAAGAAAGGGTCCAGATTGTCTAGTCCGGCTGATTTGTAGGGGTCCAGATTTTGCAGCTCTTTCAGAACATCAACTGACTGGATTTGGGAGAAGGAGAAATGGGGTAGGCTTGGGGGGTGCAGTGCTATTGACCGGGGTAGGGGTAGCCAGGTGGAAAGCAAGGCCAGCCATAGAAAAATGCATATTGAAATGATCAATTATAGTGGATTTATCGGTGGTGACAGTGTTTCCTATCCTCAGTGCAGTGAGCAGCTGGGAGGAAGTGTTCTTATTCTCCATGGACTTTACAGTGTCCCAGAACATTTTTAGGTTTGTGTTGCAGGAAGCAAATTTCTGCTTGAAAAAGCTAGCCTTGGCATTTCTAACTGCCTGTGTATATTGGTTTCTAGCTTCCCTGAAAAGTTGCACGGGGACTGTTCGATGCTAACGCAGTTGTGAAGGCCGGAGGAAGGTCCGGATAGGTGATTGTAGCCCAGGAGTGGCTGATGGAACTCTTCAGCTGGCTAGCTCCGGAATAATTTATGTTTGCTCCGGAATCGACGTAAGCCAATAGTCACACGGATAGCAGCTAGCTAGCTGCGAGATCCAGGTGTAAATGTCCAGAGTTTTCGGTTGAAATCCAGGAATATGGAGAGAAAAATAGGTCCAGTTTGATCTGCTCTGAGTCGCGTTGTAAACTGGCCAGCTTCTATTGTAGATTTCAGATTTGAGGTAAATAATATATATATATATTTTTTTGTTTGAATTTTACCCCTTTTTCTCCCCAATTTTCGTGGTATCCAATTATTGTAGTAGCTACTATCTTGTCTCATCGCTACAACTCCCGTACGGGCTCGGGAGAGACGAAGGTTGAATGTCATGCGTCCTCCGATACACAACCCAACCAGCCGTACTGCTTCTTAACACAGCGCGCATCCAACCCGGAAGCCAGCCGCACCAATGTGTTGGAGGATACACCGTGCACCCGGCAACCTTGGTTAGCGCGCACTGCGCCCGGCCCGCTACAGGAGTCGCTGGTGCGCGATGAGGCAAGGACATCCCTACCGACCAAGCCCTCCCTAACCCGGACGACGCTAGGCCAATTGTGCGTCGCCCCACGGACATCCCGGTTGCGGCCGGTTACGACAGAGCCTGGGCGCGAACCCAGGGACTCTGATGGCACAGCTGGCGCTGCAGTACAGCGCCCTTAACCACTGCGCCACCCGGGAGGCCTAATATTTTTTTAATATATAAATTGGTGAGGCGGGTTGCAGGAGAGTGTTTTGAAGTTGATTTTTTGGAAAATAAAATATAAAAGATATGTGAAGAAAGATGTAAAAAAAATATTATATATATATATATATACACACATACACGACAAGACGAGGACAAAGTACGTCTGACTGCTATGCCATCTTGGATTATATCAACATCATTTTCTTTCCTCGTGATGCCATCCATTTTGTGAAGTACACCAGTCCCTCCTGCAGCAAAGCACCCCCACAACATGATGCTGCCACCCCCGTGCTTCACGGTTGGGATGGTGTTCTTCGGCTTGCAATCATCCTCCTTTTCCTCCAAACATAACAATGGTCATTATGGCCAAACAGTTGTTTTTTTGTTTCATCAGACCAGAGGACATTTCTCCAAAAAGTACAATCTTTGTCCCCATGTGCAATTGCAAACCATAGTCTGACTTTTTTATGCCGGTTTTGGAGCAGTGGCTTCTTCCTTGCTGAGTTGCCTTTCAGGTTATGTCGATATAGGACTAGTTTTACTGTGGATATAAATACTTTTGTACCGGTTCCTCCAGCATCTTCTCAAGGTCCTTTGCTGTTGTTCTGGGATTGATTTGCACTTTTCGCACCAAAGGACGTTCATCTCTAGGAGACAGAACGAGTCTCCTTCCTGAGCGGTATGACGGCTACATGGTCCCATGATGTTTATACTTGTGTACTATTGTTTGTACAGATGAACGTGGTACCTTAAGGCATTTGGAAATTGTTCAAGGATGAACGAGTCTTGGCGGATTTATTTTGATTTTCCAATGATGTCAAGCAAAGAGGCACTGAGTTTGAAGGTAAATCTTGAAATATATCCACAGGTACACCTCCAATTGACTCAAATTATGTCAATTAGGCTTTAGAAGCTTCTAAAGCCATTACATACTTTTCTGGAATTTTCCAAGTTGTTTAAAGGCACAGTCAACCTAGTGTATGTAAACTTCTGACCCATTGGAATTGTGATACAGTGAATTATAAGTTAAATCATCTCTAAACAATTGTAGGAAAAATGACTTGTGTCATGCACACACAGTAGATGTCCTAACAGACTTGCCAAAACTATAGTTTGTTAACAAGAAATGTGTGGAGTGGATTAATTGACTCCAACCTAAGTGTATGTAAACTTCCATCTTCAACTGTATGGCTGAAGCTAGGGGAAAATCAGAGTAATGTGTTTCTCATGTGGGTGAATGTCAGGGAGACTTCACACCTTTCTTCTCCTGTGCAGAATCTTGTGGTTTGAGAAATGTATCGGAGTTGGCCCGTTTCTTCGAGTCAGCACTGCAAAAAGACATGGACAACACACAAAAACAATGAGCAATGGCAAACGACACATTGAGGGTAGTGCTGTAGTAGTGGACTCACGTCCTGTTGGAGTCAGGCAGGTCCACTGTGCCCATGGCCACCTCAGGCACCCTGCGGGTGTACAGTCCATTCATCAGACCTGTGCATCTGTAGTGACGTCCTGAAAATGTCAATCTTATTAGGCCAAATTCACATACTACATTATTGCTATTTATGACACTAAGTGTACTCCAACAAACTAAGACAGCTAGGATGGTTACAAAGCTACTGCTCTTACTATGTGTAAATGTGTCTGCCTCTAACTGGTTAGGTCACACTACCAGGCTGCATTACTGCTTTGGAAATAACAGTGCCAACATGCTACCTTACTTTATACATTTGCAGTCAAGCATGCAATACAAGTCTGATCTATATATCTGTAGACACACAGGTATAAATGGAGAGACTTGGTAAAAGCATTGTGTTAAAATATAAATCAACATGTAAGGAACCCCAACCATGTGATATGGACCAAAAGTGAACATTCATGCTAGTGATTACTCACAGAACCAAACTGAAGCCATGTTGATAATTGTTTCATAGATTCTTTTGAGAGTACATTTCATAATGAAAAACCTATACAAACATGATCTAGAATTCTACGTAAATGCTTTGGGCATGCTCTGCATCTGAATCAGTAACTTAATGGGTTGGTTAGGTTGTGTAGTATACCATGGTTATGGATGTGGGTCTAATTGTTGAGGCAACACAGCTTCAACACAAACAATAGCCCACTTGAGGTGCTGAATCATTATGAGTTTAGGGCAATTACCCAAATAATACTGTTGATGTCACATTGTGTTTGGATTCCAATACAACATTTAAAAAACTCTGACCCAGAGATGACCCAATCAGAAAGATGAGAAAGACCCAAAAAGAGAAACCCATAAAGTGAAAGGGTGCGTGTAATAATATTATATTACTATAATATTACTATTATTTGAATTCAGTTCATAGTGGAGACGCATTTGCATTGGGTCTAATGTATGGTTTTTGTTGTGACAATAAGTGACCGTGCTATTTGGGGAAATCAAATAAAAGGAACTGCTCCCTAGAAGTGTCACTCAGTCCCCCCCTAAAAACACATGACCGACTGGGGAATGAACAGGGCTGAGCAATACTGTCCAGGGAAATTCAAGTGTGGTTAAGTGCGTGGGAATGTGCCAATCAGCAAACATTTTTTTTACAAAATTGAACATTTCAGTTGTTAATTCTGCTGTTAATTTGAAAAATCTATAAAAGTTGGTAAATTTGGCTAATTTGTTTTTAAAAATTAAGGGAAGAAGCAAGTAACTTATGTAATCAAATACATTTATTTATACTTACAGCTTAAATAGCATAAATTAAATCAAAACAGTTTATTCACTGTGGAAAAATACAAGATAGCAAATGAAATCTTATAAACAACTAAAATGTACAACAAAATATTCTGGAGCAAACTTGCAGAATTGTGCCCCCAAAAAACTAGGATCTTGTCATGAGGGCGGCAGGGTAGCCTAGTGGGTAGAGCATTGGGCTAGTAACCGAAAGGTTGCAAGTTTGAATCCCCCAGCTGACAAGGTACAAATCTGTCGTTCTGCCCTGAACAAGGAAGTTAAACCACTGTTCCTAGGCAATCATTGAAAATAAGATTTTGTTCTTAACTGACTTGCCTAGTTAAATAAAGGTAAAATAAATGAGCAATGAGCTCAGCTTTGTGGTAGGAGGAACATGAGAGTCCTTGAGAAGGTTTCTGAATGATAAGCGCCTTCTGCAACAGAGAATCACAGGGGGACAGACGTGGAAATGGAGGTTATTATCAGATGGGGCAGACAAAAAGACTTGAAGAAACTGCATGTCAAAGACTCAGACCTTCAACACGTTGTGTGTTAGAGAGGGCAGAAAGAACAGCAAGTCTCAGTGGGTTTAGCTTGGAAGAACGGAAGGCTTTTGAAACATACTCAATTATTGAACAAATGTGTGTCTAATGGAATGAACCTGTTGCCATACACTGGACCCATGATGCGTTCTCAACATGAATGGTTAAGGAGTGGTCACAAAGAGCAATGGAGGCAGCGAATGCAAAGCAACAATATTGATCATGAGACCCAAGTAGGACATCACCTTCCTGCCATAATGATTCAGCCTGTGACAGGCTGTGTGCGTGTGTGCGTGTGTGTGCGCACCATGGGATTTATTTAAGATACCAATCATAGGTTGCAGTAATGGAATTTGAAACCGAAGAATGAAATGTGAGAAATATGGAAGGGAAAACATGACCTAAAAATATTAAGAATCACAAATAAAATAAAAACTTTGTTGCAACACTTAGCAATCCTTTTGAAAACCAGTCATAACTGTACTACCAGACCAAGCTATTGATTCAGAACACTTCAGAACAAACATTCCTGGGATCATTTGCATATTAGAATATGTGCAAAAATGTGCATCAAATCCAAGTCATGTGATCCAAGCAGCACAAAAGCAAAGAACTATACCTAAATATTTCAAAGAAAAACAATCTTTCTTTGGAAGAATTTGCTACATTACCTGGTGCCAGAGATAAACATGAGGATCCTCTGTGTTTACAGACTTATCTAATATTTTACAACAATGAGTTTAAATCAGATTAATCTAAAATCAAAATGTGTCCCATTAAACTGCATTAGAAAAATCTACCAAATAATGGTGTGAAAAAAGATTCTAAAACAAAAATATAGCAACAAAATTACATCCGGAATCATCTTAGAAAAAAAGCTAGTGAGATGCAAAAATACGGTTTGCCATCTCCATTACACACCTCACAGGAGCAATATAGCAGTGCAGTTCAAAAACAAGCAGGACTCCGTCCAACAGACTCCACAAAACACAAGCACACCAGGCACTACACACAAACTTAGCAGTCCTGCCAAGTGAAGTCAAGTGCTTTTAGTGGATCCTTTTTGGATTACAAAAAAATTAAATAATTTTACCCAAAAATAAGCTTGGGAATACTGAAATAAAAGATTAAGAAATTGAAAGGATGCATGAAGTTGTCCAATGTTAATGGGATAATTAAGGATTTTGGCCCTTTTTCTACTTCCCCAGAGTCAGAAGAACTCGTGGATACCATTTTTATGTCTCTGTAGTTTGAAGGAAGTTGCTAACTAGCACAATAACTGCTAAGAAGTCTATGATAACTGCTAGCATGATTTCAAGATTCCATAGGCTTCCAGTCATTATGCTAATGCTAGTGGAGCAATGGCTCGCGAAACTACCTCGAACTTCCTTCATATTGGAAGGAGACATAAAAACGGTATCCAAAAGTTAATCTGACTACGGGGAAGTGGATAAAGGACTTCATTGCCAAAACCCCAAAGTATCCCTTTAAGGACCATGCATCGCACTTGGTATAATACTTTCACAAACATGAAGTTTGTTTGTCATAAAATAAAATAAAGAATAGAAGACTTGAAATTGATCATTTTAGAATCTGCATAAAGCATTTGACATTGTGCAGACTGCTGTAGCTCAGGCACTTGCGTCACAGAGTACAGTACAGCATTAAGTCCATGAGGCACCAGGCACTGCATCTCTAGTTGGCCCTGAGTCCTAGACACTACTGGGCCCAGGGCAGTGGGCCTTGGGGCTGGGGCTCAGGCTCCATGTAAATCTGGCCCAGGAGCTCGTGCAGCATGCTCAGTAGGGGCAGGCCCAAACTCAGCAGCTCGTACAGGAAGCCGTAGTCCTCTGAGCGATCCCTGAGATGGCGCCCCGCCTGACTGACTGCCCCACGCACCCAGCAGGCCAGCCGGTGGGGCATTCCACACACTGATTGGCCAGCGTGCAGCGGCCAGCGCAGGCTTCTCCTAAGGAAGGAACACAGGGTACCTGGCGGCTGGCTCTGCAGGCTGCCCGTGGTTGAGTTGGGGTCACTACCGTCCGGCGAAGAGGTCAGATGTCCCTGCTCCTTCTGTGTGTGATAGGCACAACATAACATTTAAATATCAGACTAAGTGGTGACTAAACACATAAATAAAATGTAAAAAATATCAGAAATAACATAATTCCCAATTAAAAATGACTGTTTGGCTGTTACTGAAACCTGTTTTACCGTTCTCCTCTGGAACTTGCTTGAACTTTGAAGCCTAGGTTTGCGCTGAGAATAGTGAAGCTTGCAATAAAACTTGCCTGTAAAACAAACATCAAATCACATACTAAAACACATGCCTGTTGTCACTAAATATCAAATAAATTGACAAACGGCTTCTGCCCCTGGGTGGAAAAAGAGGTTGGTATATGGGTGTGTCAGGATCATACCCTGTTTGGAGTTGTAGGCATGTCCGCCCAAGCGTAGTGTGGAGCTGCAGACGTCACAGCGGAAACACTCCCTGTGGAAGAAGTAGCCCTCAGCGCTGAGACGCTCCATCACATACACACGCTTGGAGCAGAAGTGACACATGTCACTGCCTCCAAGGTTCTGAGGAAACTCCTTCCTTCCAACACACTGAGGAGACAGCACAGGCAACAGCAGCAGGTTAGGGATATGGAGAGAACAGAATAGGCAAGCTGTTAGCGTAGTCGTCTCCTGCAAAAAATTAGGGAGCTTTGCGGTTGAGAGCCATGTAAAAAAGTGAGCCATCGAAACCTTTTTGGTTCTATATAGCACCATTTCTTCTAGCAGTGTACAGTATTAGGGGGTGGTATGACCACCTATTAAGTTAACATGTAACCCTAATGTGGATGTTAAGGCAGGCAGTGAGATAGGACAAGTGAGGATTTCATCATTTTAGTTATTTATTTAACCTTTATTAAACTAAGCAAGTCCATTAAGAACAAATTCTTATCTAGAGTGACGGCCCACCCCGGCCAAACCCTAACCTGGATGACGCTGGGCAAATTGTGCTCCGCCCTATGGGACTCCCAATCACAGCCGGTTGTGATTCAGCATGGAATCTAACCAGGGTCTGTAGTGACACCTCTAGCACTGAGATGCAGTGCCTTAGACCGCTGCGCCACTCGGGAGCCCTCAGAGAACCATCCAGACTGAAGAGTAACACCAAGTACAATATAACCTAACCAAATTAGTAATAAGGCCATGAGGAATAAGTCATACCTTTCAATGGTCCCTGGTATTTTGAAGGCAAAAACTGAATAATATTTCATGAAATGGGAACTTAATTCCTGAGGTGTAATTAGTAGGGAATTTTCCCAGCAGTGAGAGGTGATCATGATGATGAAATCAACAATTCTCTGGACCATAGCAGAAAACTAGTCAAATACGGTAGCTTGGCAAGGCTGTGCACTTGCTTGCATTTAGCTTTTCCTGCATAATGTGGCAAAATGCTGTTTACCGCTCTAGACTTGAAGACATGAAGTGGGGCAAAACCCTGTGTGAACAGACACCCACATGAGTGCATGGAGTTCCCATCGCAGTGGCCCCTGGAGGCCTTTACACAAAACACCATGGCTCATGACTGGAGAATTCACCACAAGATTCAGGTCAGAATGCTTGACAGTACACAGTCCCTATTTTCTACTAGTAACAGATGTAGTATCCAGAAGCAGTAGGCATGACTTTGTTGTTGTGTAGATGGCTACCAACACTCCTGAAGTTGGTATTAGAGGCCTTGGGCTGGTAATAGATATAGAGCCTTCTTTTGTTTGTGTGTGTCTTGTGATGTTTTTTCCCACTGGGCTGTGTTGGCACAAACACAATCGTTAGTCACACTGTGCTTACCGGCGATGCATTAGGCCTGTGGTCAGTTTCAGAGGATGGCTAGAGTTTCAGCCCTAGCACCTATGCGAGACGATACCTTCCCAACTGTCCGCTAAACAGAGCCCAGTCAGAGGTCGAGGGAGGGAGCAGCATAGAGACAGACAAAAGGAGGAAGAGATGGGAAAGAAAGGATCAAGAAAGGATAGATCAAGGAAAATAGAGAAATGCATTTCTACTCAGACAACAGAGAAGCAGAAATCATGCAGACAGTGAAATTGTTACGGCTACCTGTTTGGCAGGCTGAGAGGGCTCAGCTGGACAGCGTTCAGATCAAACAATTGTTTTTGAATCATTCTACTTGGTGCAGCACTCTCATTGCACTAAAACCAATAAGAACACAGAAAAGAGTGAGTTGATTTAATAGACTTCACACTCAAAGAATCTTTTGTCTATTCTTACATTTCACATTTTTACTGATACCCGTTGGGCAGGCTAAGGGTTCAGCTTGATAACCCTCAGGTCAAATGATTCTAGTCTCAGCATTCCCATTGCACTAAAAGCACAATAAAACATGGTCAGTGTGAGCTGACAGTCTCTTCTATTCTTACATTTCAACTGCAGAGAGAAGAAGTCTACTGATACCGGTTCGGTGGACTTTTAAACAGGTCAGCTTCATAAGCTTCATTCTGGGGTGGCAGGTAGCCTAGTGGTTAGAGCCTTGGGCCAGTAACTGAAAAATCTGTTGTTCTGCCCCTGAACAAGGCAGTTAACCCACTGTTCCCCGGTAGGCCGTCATTGTAAATAAGAATTGTTCTTAAAACCTCTTGCGACGAGCAATCCCGTATCCGGGATCTTAAGTATAGCCTGAAGCTCATTAGCATAACGCAACGTTAACTATTCATGAAAATCGCAAATGAAATGAAATAAATATATTGGCTCTCAAGCTTAGCCTTTTGTTAACACTGTCATCTCAGTTTTTGAAAATGTGCATTTCAACCATAGCAAAACAAGCATTTGTGTAAGAGTATTGATAGCTAGCATAGCATTAAGCCTAGCATTCAGCAGGCAACATTTTCACAAAAACAAGAAAAGCATTCAAATAAAATCATTTACCTTTGAAGAACTTCAGATGTTTTCAATGAGGAGACTCAGTTAGATAGCAAATGTTCAGTTTTTCCAAAAATATTATTTGTGTAGGAGAAATCGCTCCGTTTTGTTCATCACGTTTGGCTAAGAAAACCCCCCGAAAATTCAGTCATTACAACGCCAAACTTTTTTCCAAATTAACTCCATAATATCGACAGAAACATGGCAAACGTTGTTTAGAATCAATCCTCAAGGTGTTTTTCACATAGCTATTCGATGATATATCATTCGTGGAAGTTTGGTTTCTCCTCTGAACCACATGGAAAAATGCATGCAGCTGGAGATTACGCAATATTTTCGACGGAGGACACCAAGCGGACACCTGGTAAATATAGTCTCTTATGGTCAATCTTCCAATGATATGCCTACAAATAGTTCACAATGCTGCAGACACCTTTGGGAAACGACAAAGTGTAGGTTCATTCCTTGCGCATTCACAGCCATATAAGGAGACATTGGAACACAGCGCCTCCAAAATCTGGGGCATTTCCTGTTTGAAATTTCATCTTGGTTTCGCCTGTAGCATCAGTTCTGTGGAACTCACAGATAATATCTTTGCAGTTTTGGAAACGTCAGAGTGTTTTCTTTCCAAAGCTGTCAATTATATGCATAGTCAAGCATCTTTTCGTGACAAAATATCTTGTTTAAAACGGGAACGTTTTTCAACCAAAAATGTTAATAGCGCCCCCTAATGCATAAAAATAACAGATTGATTGGCTTTTTAACGAGTCTACCTGATGCAGCTCTTCCATTGCACTAAAACCAACAAACACAGTCCTAGTGAGCTGATATTTTAAGTTTTGCATGGGCACAACAAGGAGCTGCTAGCGGTAGCCATCGTTACCTTGTCATAGTGCACAGGAGATGTTGGGAGAAGAGAAGTAGGAAAGAGCATAGGGTTCAGGGACAGGGTGGATTTAAGTGCTTTTAGAGACAGATGGCTCCTGAGCAGAGGTAGATAGATCAGTTGGTAGAAAAAGACTTGAGAAATCTCCAAGACATCTAACCCTTCACATCCCAACTTGATACTTAATAGAAGTCAGAGAAAATGTCAACAGCTCAACCTTTATCTTTTCTAGTGAAGATATGAACATTCACTCATTAGTATCTTCACAGACCATGATCATCATGTAGAGGGAGGTCACCTGACCTGAAACTCTCACAACTGCAACACCATGGAAACAAAACATTGTGCAAGAAAACAATCTCTGCCACTAAATGGACTTAAAAGGGATTATCAAGCTGTTGCTACTCTCAGTAAATGTGAGTAGGTTTGACTGGTGACATTTTATTATTCCAAACAGAGTGAGGCAGTCAAACAGAACTCGTGTCCAAGGACACAAACATTACTGTGCCTCATTTCCTTAGCCGAGGTTAGACAAGCAGGCAGGCGAGGGACGGCACAGCACTTTCACCTTATACTCTTTCACTTGAGGAGTCTCGGACCCAGGGAACATAGAACGCAGGAGCACAGCCTTCTCCTTTATACTCTTTCACTTGAGGAGTCTCGGACCCAGGGAACATAGAACGCAGGAGCACAGCCTTCTCCTTTATACTCTTTCACTTGAGGAGTCTCGGACCCAGGGAACATAGAACGCAGGAGCACAGCCCTCTCCTTTATACTCTTTCACTTAAGGAGTCTCGGACCCAGGGAACATAGAACGCAGGAGCACAGCCTTCTCCTTTATACTCTTTCACTTGAGGAGTCTCGGACCCAGGGAACATAGAACGCAGGAGCACAGCCTTCTCCTTTATACTCTTTCACTTGAGGAGTCTCGGACCCAGGGAACATAGAACGCAGGAGCACAGCCCTCTCCTTTATACTCTTTCACTTGAGGAGTCTCGGACCCAGGGAACATAGAACGCAGGAGCACAGCCCTCTCCTTTATACTCTTTCACTTGAGGAGTCTCGGACCCAGGGAACATAGAACGCAGGAGCACAGCCCTCTCCTTTATACTCTTTCACTTAAGGAGTCTCGGACCCAGGGAACATAGAACGCAGGAGCACAGCCTTCTCCTTTATACTCTTTCACTTGAGGAGTCTCGGACCCAGGGAACATAGAACGCAGGAGCACAGCCTCTCCTTTATACTCTTTCACTTGAGGAGTCTCGGACCCAGGGAACATAGAACGCAGAAGGAGCACAGCCCTCTCCTTTATACTCTTTCACTTGAGGAGTCTCGGACCCAGGGAACATAGAACGCAGGAGCACAGCCCTCTCCTTTATACTCTTTCACTTGAGGAGTCTCGGACCCAGGGAACATAGAACGCAGGAGCACAGCCCTCTCCTTTATACTCTTTCACTTGAGGAGTCTCGAACCCAGGGAACATAGAACGCAGGAGCACAGCCCTCTCCTTTATACTCTTTCACTTGTGGAGTCTCGGACCCAGGGAACATAGAACGCAGGAGCACAGCCCTCTCCTTTATACTCTTTCACTTGAGGAGTCTCGGACCCAGGGAACATAGAACGCAGGAGCACAGCCCTCTCCTTTATACTCTTTCACTTGAGGAGTCTCGGACCCAGGGAACATAGAACGCAGGAGCACAGCCCTCTCCTTTATACTCTTTCACTTGAGGAGTCTCGGACCCAGGGAACATAGAACGCAGGAGCACAGCCCTCTCCTTTATACTCTTTCACTTGAGGAGTCTCGGACCCAGGGAACATAGAACCCAGGAGCACAGCCCTCTCCTTTATACTCTTTCACTTGAGGAGTCTCGAACCCAGGGAACATAGAACGCAGGAGCACAGCCCTCTCCTTTATACTCTTTCACTTGAGGAGTCTCGGACCAAGGGAACATAGAACGCAGGAGCACAGCCTTCTCCTTTATACTCTTTCACTTGAGGAGTCTCGGACCAAGGGAACATAGAACGCAGGAGCACAGCCTTCTCCTTTATACTCTTTCACTTGAGGAGTCTCGGACCCAGGGAACATAGAACGCAGGAGCACAGCCCTCTCCTTTATACTCTTTCACTTGAGGAGTCTCGAACCCAGGGAACATAGAACGCAGGAGCACAGCCCTCTCCTTTATACTCTTTCACTTGTGGAGTCTCGGACCCAGGGAACATAGAACGCAGGAGCACAGCCCTCTCCTTTATACTCTTTCACTTGTGGAGTCTCGGACCCAGGGAACATAGAACGCAGGAGCACAGCCCTCTCCTTTATACTCTTTCTGTTAAACTCCCTAGTCGTTAAGGTTTGCACTTTTTTCTGAAGAACAGCAAAAGGGTAAAGGAAAAAAAACGAGTGTGAAATTCAAACTGCAGGAAATGGATAAGTAAAAACAAATACTGAACAGCAATTATAATCCACAGTTAAGTTGATGATGTGGGGTATAAAATACCATTTAGCAATTTTGTGTCTTTTGAACATTGGTGTTTTTGTTGGCGTGTTGCGCAGTCTGCTTGTCTTTTGTGGCTAAGGCAGAATTGGATTTAACATGTTGAATGGGCTTCAATCCATTACCCACACAAGCATTGTTTTACTGTGAGTGTATGGCTGTGAATGGAGCTGACATGCTGTGTCCAGACAGATAGACCATGGGCTCATGGTCACCTGGTTCATCTTGTCCCCCAGCTTCTCTAGGCGCTGTCTCATCCCTGTGGGGTCAGGAGAGGGGTCTTCTGGGTAATCTACATCGTCTGGGGTTTCGGTGCGTGGAATCCACACTCTCTGTGCGCGGAGAGGCCTGTGTTTGATCCTCCTGTGAAGGACTCCAGGACCATGTTGGAATGTCAAGGGGAATGGGTTGTGCCACGGCTGCAGGCTTTGAGGGCGAACAAACCTCCATGGTCATCAATGTCTACAGTGAGTGGTGTAAAAAGGGTGTATTTTCAAAGACTCTTGTCCTAGACTATGGTGATTTTTAATCATTGATTATTTTGTTATCGTAGGCTATAGGTTAGGGGGTTGGGGATTTTTAAACGACATTATTGGGTTTATAATGCAGTAGCTGACCATTCCTGGGTCAGCTTGGGTGATTTGACTGTACCTGCCACTTGGGGCGCAGGAGGGGGATGGGGCTTTCCATCATATCCAGAGAAGGAGATGAAGGAAGGCTTGAATCAGAATCCCAATCAGACTGCCAGAGAATGCAGGAAGGGAAAGAGGAGCAGGACAGAGCAGAACTGGAAACCATTTATCCGGAGGCTGCATTCATTGTAGCTGGGGATTTTAACAAAGCTAATCTGAAAACAAGACTCCCTAAATTTTATCAGCATATCGATTGCGCAACCAGGGGTGGAAAAACCTTGGATCATTGTTACTCTAACTTCCGTGACGCATATAAGGCCCTGCCCCGCCCCCTTTCGGAAAAGCTGACCACGACTCCATTTTTTTGATCCCTGCCTACAGACAGAAACTTAAACAAGAGGCTCCCACGCTGAGGTCTGTCCAACGCTGGTCCGACCAAGCTGACTCCATAATCCAAGACTGCTTCCATCACGTGGACTGGGACATGTTTCGTATTGCGTCAGATGGAAATATTGACGAATACGCTGATTCGGTGTGCGAGTTCATTAGAACGTGCGTTGAAGAGGTCGTTCCCATAGCAACGATAAAAACATTCCCTAACCAGAAACCGTGGATTGATGGCAGCATTCGCGTGAAACTGAAAGCGCGAACCACTGCTTTTAATCAGGGCAAGGTGTCTGGTAACATGACCGAATACAAACAGTGCAGCTATTCCCTCCGCAAGGCTATCAAACAAGCTAAGCGTCAGTACAGAGACAAAGTAGAATCTCAATTCAACGGCTCAGACACAAGAGGCATGTGGCAGGGTCTACAGTCAATCACGGACTACAAGAAGAAACCCAGCCCAGTCATGGACCAGGATGTCTTGCTCCCAGGCAGACTAAATAACTTTTTTGCCCGCTTTGAGGACAATACAGTGCCACTGACACGGCCTGCACCGAAAACATGCGGTCTCTCCTTCACTGCAGCCGAGGTGAGTAAGATATTTAAACGTGTTAACCCTCGCAGGGCTGCAGGCCCAGACGGCATCCCCAGCCGCGCCCTCAGAGCATGCGCAGACCAGCTGGCCGGTGTGTTTACGGACATATTCAATCAATCCCTATACCAGTCTGCTGTTCCCACATGCTTCAAGAGGGCCACCATTGTTCCTGTTCCCAAGAAAGCTAAGGTAACTGAGCTAAACGACTACCGCCCCGTAGCACTCACTTCCGTCATCATGAAGTGCTTTACCAACAACGACGAGACGGCCTACAGGGAGGAGGTGAGGGCCCTCGGAGTGTGGTGTCAGGAAAATAACCTCACACTCAACGTCAACAAAACTAAGGAGATGATTGTGGACTTCAGGAAACAGCAGAGGGAACACCCCCCTATCCACATCGATGGAACAGTAGTGGAGAGGGTAGCAAGTTTTAAGTTCCTCGGCATACACATCACAGACAAACTGAAATTGGTCCACTCACACAGACAGCGTCGTGAAGAAGGCGCAGCAGCGCCTCTTCAACCTCAGGAGGCTGAAGAAATTTGGCTGGTCACCAAAAGCACTCACAAACTTCTACAGATGCACAATCGAGAGCATCCTGGCGGGCTGTATCACCGCCTCGTACGGCAACTGCTCCACCCTCAACCGTAAGGCTCTCCAGAGGGTAGTGAGGTCTGCACAACGCATCACCGGGGGCAAACTACCTGCCCTCCAGGACACCTACACCACCCGATGTTACAGGAAGGCCATAAAGATCATCAAGGACATCAACCACCCGAGCCACTGCCTGTTCACCCCGCTATCATCCAGAAGGCAAGGTCAGTACAGGTGCATCAAAGCTGGGACCGAGAGACTGAAAAACAGCTTCTATCTCAAGGCCATCAGACTGTTAAACAGCCACCACTAACATTGAGTGGCTGCTGCCAACACACTGACACTGACTCAACTCCAGCCACATTAATAATGGGAATTGATGGGAAATGATGTAAATATATCACTAGCCACTTTAAACAATGCTACCTTATATAATGTTACTTACCCTACATTATTCATCTCATATGCATACGTATATACTGTACTTTATATCATCGACTGCATCCTTATGTAATACATGTATCACTAGCCACTTTAGCTATGCCACTTTGTTTACTTTGTTTACATACTCATCTCATATGTATATACTGTACTCGATACCATCTACTGTATGCTGCCCTGTACCATCACTCATTCATATATCCTTATGTACATATTCTTTATCCCCTGTGTATAAGACAGTAGTTTTGGAATTGTTAGTTAGATTACTTGTTGGTTATTACTGCATTGTCGGAACTCAATTAACATCTGCTAACCATGTGTATGTGACAAATAGAATTTAATTTGATTTGATTTGGAATAGGAGAAATCAGAGAAAGCAGTACAGAATGATTGGTTTCTGTTCTACCATTCAAAACCACAGACTACAGTCATCCATTGCACTGCAGTCATCCATTGCACTGCAGTCATCCATTGCACTGCAGTCATCCATTGCACTGCAGTCATCCATTGCACTGCAGTCATCCATTGCACTGCAGTCATCCATTACACTGCAGTCATCCATTACACTGCATGTGTTCCATGGCATTCAACGCATTTAGTTAGAATATTTGAACAGATAACCTGCTAACAGCCACTCAGTCCTTTCCAGGGGATTCACAGGCAAATCATACTGTATTCTCTTCTGTATCATGTTTTAAAATGCACAACCTCCTCCTAAATAAAACATCTAATTTCATAAACATTTGAAGACTGCAGGCAAGCACTCGTACAGTGGTAAAGATTCTAAAAGCAGATGTCCTTACGTTTCTTCTGATGGCTAACATGAACATTCAGTCTTAACGGTAGTATGTTGGGCCAACATAGAGAGTCTAGAACTGAAGAGTCTTACAGTAACCATAAGCACTGAGCACATTGAGTATAGTCAGTATGCAACCATACATGTTACCTGCATTACTGGGATATTTGTCACGTCTCTACGCAGCACAGCGTACAGGGACGATACCGTTGACCCTTCTGGTCAGAGTACAGTTGCTCACCTTATTGCGCAGGGACCCGCCAGGCACCGCATTCTCCTCAATCTTGGCCAGCAGCTGGGTGGCCATGGAGCGCACCTTACTCTGCTCTCCGCCCTCACCTGCAGGGGGGGCACTCTGACAGGACAACTGGAGACATAACCAGCCATGGAGATAAAAGGACCAAATGAATGAGCAGTCCCTTTAACAACACAAAAATTGTGCCATCTAAAGCCATACTCGTGATAGAGATATACTTGTTGCTACTAAACACACCTCTAAGTAGTTGCCCTTTCTTCGTCTTTTGCTCATTGGGTCATCTTCCTCCAGCCTCTTGTCATCCTGCGAGGAAAAGGCAGTACAAAATACACCGGCTTATTTCACCCTCATTCACTTCACAATCAAAGGTTATGGAGTCTGAGGGTTATCCATAATAAAGTATGCCTTGTGAGATCTGGATTATCTCGTTCACATACCTTATCTACTCTCCTATGGGCACAGAGGAATTGCTTTCATCTGCAAAGTTAACATGCACTTACGTTGACAAACACTTGATGTAGGCTAAATCTGATTTACATGGACGCCTTTGTTGTTGCAATGCTTTCCTTTTAAAGCCTGCACATGGGGGAGCGAGCGAGCAATCAAGAGAGGGAGAGCGAGCGGGCAAGAGGGAGCGAGGGAGGGAGGGAGCAAGAGGGAGCGAGGGCGAGCAAGAGGGAGCGAGGGAGGGAGGGATAGCAAGAGGGAGCGAGGGAGGGAGGGCTAGCAAGAAGAGGGAGTGCGAGCAAGAGGGAGCTAAGGGAGGGACTGGCGCAACAGGGAGGGAGGGATGGCGAGCAAAAGGGAGGGAGGGGATGGAGGGAGGGAGGGAGGGATGGCGGAGGGAGGGATGGCAGGAGGGATGGAGGGCTAATCTGAAGATGGTGCTGGGGCTAAAACTGAACAAGAGGGATGGCGCGAGGAGGGATGGAGGGAGAGCGAGGGATGGGGAGGGAGGGAGAGCGAGGGATGGAGAGCGAGGGAGGGAGGGAGAGCGAGGGATGGAGGGAGGGAGGATGGAGAGAGGCGAGGGGAGGGAGGGAGAGGAGGGAGAGGGGGAGAGGGAGGGATGGGAGAGGGGGAGGGAGAGGGAAGGGAGGGAGGGAGAGGGCGAGGGAGGGAGGGAGGGAGAGGGCGAGGAGGGAGGGGAGGGGGAGGGAGGGAGGGAGGGCGAGAGGGCGAGGGAGAGAGGGGGGAGGGGGGAGGGGGGAGGGAGGGAGGGAGCGAGAGGGGAGAGGGAGAGGGCGAGGGAGAGGAGGGAGGAGGGAGGAGGAGCGGGGAGGGAGGGAGAGGGAGGAGAGGGAGAGAGGGAGAGAGCAGGGAGAGAGAGCGAGAGAGAGCGAGAGAGAGCGAGAGAGAGCGAGAGAGAGCGAGAGAGAGCGAGAGAGCGAGAGAGCGAGAGAGAGAGAGAGGGAGAGGGAGAGGGAGAGAGGAGAGAGGGAGAGAGGGAGAGAGCGAGAGAGCGAGGGAGCGAGAGAGCGAGGGAGCGAGAGAGCGAGGGAGCGAGGGAGAGAGCGAGCGAGCAAGAGGGAGGGAGAGAGCCAGCGAGCAAGAGGGAGAGAGCGAGCGAGCAAGAGGGAGAGAGCGAGCGAGCAAGAGGGAGAGAGCGAGCGAGCAAGAGGGAGAGAGCGAGCGAGCAAGAGGGAGAGAGCGAGCGAGCAAGAGGGAGAGAGCGAGCGAGCAAGAGGGAGAGAGCGAGCGAGCAAGAGGGAGAGAGCGAGCGAGCAAGAGGGAGAGAGCGAGCGAGCAAGAGGGAGAGAGAGCGAGCGAGCAAGAGGGAGAGAGAGAGAGAGCGAGCAAGAGGGGAGAGAGAGAGAGCGAGCAAGAGGGAGAGAGAGAGAGAGCGAGCAAGAGGGAGAAGAGAGAGAGAGCAAGAGGGAGAGAGAGAGAGAGCGAGCAAGAGGGAGAGAGAGAGCGAGCAAGAGGGAGAGAGAGAGAGAGCGAGCAAGAGGGAGAGAGAGAGAGAGCGAGCAAGAGGGAGAGAGAGAGAGAGCGAGCAAGTGGGAGAGAGCAAGAGGGAGAGAGCGAGAGGGAGAGAGCGAGAGGGAGAGAGCGAGAGGGAGAGAGCGAGAGCAAGAGAGGAGAGGGGAGAGAGCGAGCAAGAGGGAGAGAGAGAGAGAAGCGAGAGAAGAGGAGAGAGAGAGAGAGAGCGCAAGAGGGAGAGCGAGAGAGAGAGCGAGCAAGAGGGAGAGAGCAAGAGGAGAGAGAGCGAGAGAGGGAGCAAGAGGGAGAGAGAGAGAGAGAGGGAGCAAGAGCGAGAGGGAGAGAGCAAGAGGGAGAGAGCGAGAGGGAGAGAGCGAGAGGAGAGAGAGAGCGAGAGGGAGAGCGAGAGCGAGAGCGAGAGAGCGAAGAGGGAGAGAGCGAGAGGGAGAGAGGAGAGAGAGAGCGAGAGGGAGAGAGCGAGAGGGAGAGCGAGAGAGAGCGAGAGAGCGAGAGGGAGAGAGAGAGAGAGGAGAGAGCGAGAGGGAGAGAGCGAGAGAGAGAGAGCGAGAGGGAGAGAGCGAGAGGGAGAGAGCGAGAGGGAGAGAGCGAGAGGGAGAGAGCGAGAGGGAGAGAGCGAGAGCGAGAGAGCGAGAGCGAGAGAGCGAGAGGGAGAGAGCGAGCAAGAGGGAGAGAGAGAGAGCAGGAGAGCGAGAGAGAGAAGGAGAGAGAGAGAAGGAGAGAGAGAGAGAAGGAGAGAGAGAGAGCGCAAGAGAGAGCGAGCGCAAGAGAGAGCGAGAGCGAGAAAGAGGGAGAGAGAGAGCGAGAGAGAGCGAGCGAGCAAGAGGGAGAGAGAGAGAGCGAGCGAGCAAGAGAGAGCGCGAGAGCGAGCGAGCGAGCAAGAGGGAGAGAGAGCGAGCGAGCAAGAGGGAGAGAGCGAGCGAGCAAGAGGGAGAGAGCGAGCGAGCAAGAGGGAGAGAGCGAGCGAGCAAGAGGGAGAGAGAGAGCGAGCGAGCAAGAGGGAGAGAGAGAGCGAGCGAGCAAGAGGGAGAGAGAGAGAGCGAGCAAGAGGGAGAGAGAGAGAGAGCGAGCAAGAGGGAGAGAGAGAGAGAGCGAGCAAGAGGGAGAGAGAGAGAGAGCGAGCAAGAGGGAGAGAGAGAGAGAGCGAGCAAGAGGGAGAGAGAGAGAGAGCGAGCAAGAGGGAGAGAGAGAGAGAGAGAGAGAGAGAGCAAGAGGGAGAGAGAGAGAGAGAGCGAGCAAGAGGGAGAGAGGAGAGAGAGAGAGAGAGAGCGAGAGGAGAAGAGAGGGAGAGAGAGAGAGAGAGAGCGAGCAAGAGGGGAGAGAGAGAGAGGGAGAGAGAGCGAGAGGGAGAGAGAGAGAGAGGGAGAGAGCGAGAGGGAGAGAGCAAGAGGGAGAGAGCGAGAGAGAGAGAGCAAGAGGGAGAGAGCGAGAGGAGAGAGCGAGAGCGAGAGGGAGAGAGCGAGAGGGAGAGAGCGAGAGGGAGAGAGCGAGAGGGAGAGAGCGAGAGGGAGAGAGCGAGAGGGAGAGAGCGAGAGGGAGAGAGAGAGCAAGAAGGAGAGAGAGAGCGCAAGAGAGAGAGAGAGAGCGAGAGGGAGAGAGAGAGAGAGAGAGAGAGCGAGAGGGAGAGAGAAGGGAGAGGGAGAGAGAGAGAGCAAGGAGAGAGAGCGAGAGGGAGAGAGAGAGCGAGAGAGAGAGAGAGCGAGAGGGGAGAGAGAGAGGGAGAGAGAGCGAGAGGGAGAGAGAGAGCGAGAGGGAGAGAGAGAGCGAGAGGAGAGAGAGCGAGAGGGAGAGAGAGCGAGAGAGAGAGAGAGGGAGAGAGAGAGCGAGGGAGGGAGAGAGCGAGAGGGAGAGAGAGAGCGAGAGGAGAGAGAGAGAGAGGGAGAGCGAGAGGGAGAGAGAGAGCGAGAGGGGAGAGAGCGAGAGGGAGAGAGCGAGAGGGAGAGAGCGAGAGGGAGAGAGCGAGAGGGAGAGAGCGAGAGGGAGAGAGCGAGAGGGAGAGAGCGAGAGGGAGAGGGAGAGCGAGAGGGAGAGAGCGAGAGGGAGAGAGCGAGAGGGAGAGAGCGAGAGAGAGGGAGAGAGCGAGAGGAGAGCGAGAGGGAGAGAGAGAGCGAGAGGAGAGAGCGAGAGAGAGCAGGAGAGAGCGAGAGAGAGAAGGAGACAGAGAGAAGGAGAGAGAGCAGGAGAGCGAGAGAGAGAAGGAGAGAGAGAGAAGGAGAGAGAGAGAGAAGGAGAGAGAGAGAGTTTAAGAGAGAGCGAGCGCAAGAGAGAGCGAGAGCGAGAAAGAGGGAGAGAGAGAGCGAGAGAGAGCGAGCGAGCAAGAGGAGAGAGAGAGAGCGAGCGAGAGAGAGAGAGAGCGAGAGAGCGAGCGCGAGAGCAAGAGGGAGAGAGAGCGAGCGAGCAAGAGGGAGAGAGAGAGCGAGCAAGAGGGAGAGAAAGAGCGCGAGAGCGAGAGAGAGAGATCAAGAGAGAGAGAGAGCGAGCAAGAGCGAGAGAGCGAGAGCGAGAGCGAGAGAGCGAGAGGGAGAGAGCGAGAGGGAGAGAGCGAGAGGGAGAGAGCGAGAGGGAGAGAGCGAGAGGGAGAGAGCGAGAGGGAGAGAGCGAGAGGGAGAGAGCGAGAGGGAGAGAGCGAGAGAGCGAGAGCGAGGGAGAGAGCGAGCAAGAGGGAGAGAGCGAGCAAGAGGGAGAGAGCGAGAGAGCGAGAGCGAGAGAGCGAGGGAGAGAGCGAGCGAGAGGGAGAGAGCGAGCAAGAGGGAGAGAGAGAGAGAGCAGGAGAGCGAGAGAGAGAAGGAGAGAGAGAGAAGGAGAGAGAGAGGGAGAGAGAGAGAGAGCGCAAGAGAGAGCGAGCGCAAGAGAGCGAGAGCGAGAAAGAGGGAGAGAGAGAGCGAGAGAGAGCGAGCGAGCAAGAGGGAGAGAGAGAGAGCGAGCGAGCAAGAGAGAGCGCGAGAGCGAGCGCGAGAGCGAGAGAGAGAGAGAGAGAGCAAGAGAGAGAGAGAGCGAGAGAGAGAGAGAGAGAGAGAGAGAGAGAGAGAGAGCAAGAGAGAGAGCGAGAGGGAGAAGAGAGAGAGAGAGAGAGAGCGAGCAAGGGAGGGAGAGCGAGAGAGAGCGAGCAAGAGGGAGAGAGAGAGAGAGCGAGCAAGAGGGAGAGAGAGAGAGAGAGAGAGAGAGAGAGAGAGCGAGCAAGAGGGAGAGAGAGAGAGAGAGAGCGAGAGAGAGAGAGAGCGAGAGGGCGAGCAAGAGGAGAGGAGGGAGGGCGAGCAAGAGGGAGGGAGGGAGGGCGAGCAAGAAAGGGGAGGGAGGGAGGGATGGCGGGAGGGAGGGAGGGATGGCGGGAGGGAGGGAGGGATGAAAGGAGGGAGGGAGGGCTAATCTGAAGATGGTGCTGGCTAAAGCTAAAACTGGCGAACAAGAGGGATGGCGAGCGAGCGAGAGGGAGGGATGGCGCGAGGGAGGGATGGAGGGAGAGCGAGGGATGGCGCGAGGGGAGGGAGGGAGGGAGAGCGAGGATGGGAGGGAGGGATGGAGGGATGGAGGGATGGCGCGAGGGAGGAGAGCGAGGGATGGCGCGAGGGAGGGAGAGCGAGGGATGGAGAGAGAGCGAGGGATGGAGGGAGGAGGGAGGGAGGGAGAGAGGAGGGAGAGGGAGGGAGGGAGAGGAGGAGGGAGGGAGGGAGCGGGCGAGGGAGGGAGGGAGGGAGGAGGAGGAGGGAGGGAGAGAGAGTGAGCGAGGAGGAGCGAGAGAGTGAGCGAGAGAGGGAGCGAGAGAGGGAGCGAGCGAGCGAGAGGAGCGAGAGAGGGAGCGAGCGAGAGCGAGAGCAGAGGGAGCGAGCGAGCGAGAGAGAGAGCGAGAGGGAGAGAGAGAGAGAGCAAGAGGGAGAGAGAGAGGGAGCGAGAGAGAGAGCGAGCGAGCAAGAGGGAGAGAGAGAGCGAGGCAAGAGAGAGAGAGAGCGTAGCGAGCAAGAGGGAGAGAGCGAGCGAGCAAGAGGGAGAGAGCGAGCGAGCAAGAGGGAGAGCGAGAGAGAGCGAGCAAGAGGGAGAGAGAGCGAGCGAGCAAGAGGGAGAGAGAGAGCGAGCAAGAGGGAGAGAGAGAGCGAGCAAGAGAGAGAGAGAGAGAGAGCGAGCAAGAGGGAGAGAGAGAGCGAGAGAGCGAGCAAGAGGGAGAGAGAGAGCGAGCAAGAGGGAGAGAGAGAGCGAGAGAGCGAGCGAGAGGAGAGAGAGCGAGCGAGAGGGAGAGAGCGAGCGAGAGGGAGAGAGCGAGCGAGAGGGAGAGAGCGAGCGAGAGGGAGAGAGCGAGCGAGAGGGAGAGAGCGAGCGAGAGCGAGAGAGCGAGAGCGAGAGAGCGAGAGCGAGAGAGGGAGAGAAGGAGAGGAGAGAGAAGGAGAGAGAGAGAGAGAAGGAGAGAGAGAGAGAGAGAGAGAGAGAGAGAGAGAGAGAGAGAGAGAGAGAGAGAGAGAGAGAGAGAGCGAGAGAGAGAGCGAGCAAGAGGGAGAGCGAGCGAGCAAGAGGGAGAGAGAGAGAGCGAGCGAGCGCAAGAGCGAGCGCGAGAGCGAGCGCGAGAGCGAGAAGGGAGAGAGAGCGAGCAAGAGGGAGAGAGCGAGCAAGAGGGAGAGAGCAAGAGGGAGAGAGCAAGAGGGAGAGAGCAAGAGGGAGAGAGCAAGAGGGAGAGAGAGAGAGAGAGCAAGAGGGAGAGAGAGAGAGCAAGAGGGGGAGAGAGAGAGAGCAAGAGGGGGAGCGAGAGAGAGCAAGAGGGAGAGCGAGAGAGAGCAGGAGGGAGAGCGAGAGAGAGCAGGAGAGCGAGAGAGAGCAGGAGAGCGAGAGAGAGCAGGAGAGCGAGAGAGA